>NC_134113.1:60392500-60992500 GCF_040939455.1 Microcebus murinus | reverse complement strand
GGCCTCCCAGAGTGCTAGGATTACAGGCATGAGCCACCGTGCCTGGCCAGCAAGGTACCATCAACATGGCAAAACTGTATTAATACTTTGATTAATTGTACTGATTCTTGTTTGAAATATAAACTTTTGATTTGAAATTAGACATTTCATACTTGTATTAATAAGAAGAGTGGAAAATGGGGAAACAGACCGGGCACGGTGGCTCAGGCCTGTAATCCTAGTTCTCTGGGAAGCCAAGGTGGGTGGATCACTCAAGGTCAGGAGTTGGAGACCAGCCTGAGCAAGAGCGAGACCCCGTCTCTACTAAAAATAGAAATTAATTGGCCAACTAAAATATATAGAATAAAAAATTAGCCAGGCATGGTGGTGCATGCCTGTAGTCCCAGCTACTCAGAAGGCTGAGGCAAGAGGATTGCTTGAGCCCAGGAGTTTGAGGTTGCTGTGAGCTAGGCTGATGCCACGGCACTCACTCTAGCCTGGGCAACAGAGTGAGACTCTGCCTCAAAAAATAATAATAATAAATAAAAATGGAGGAACAGAATTGAAGACAGCATTTAGAAGACTGCAGGGTTGTTTTTTGCGATATGTGGTCTTGCAAGAGGATTGGGTTGTCTCTATTGACCTATCTCAGGTGCTTAATCACAAGCATCCTCATCATTTCGTCCAGTTGATTGCCATAGACATCCACTATAATCCATTGACCAGGTTTCATGAAGCTGTAGTAGGTAAGACCAGCAGTAGACCACAAACAGACAATATTAACTTTTGGTGATGAATATTTGGTTTTGGACTGTGTTTCAGCACTTCATTTTTATCCAACCATCTGCCGAACGCTTTTGATCGTCAACAAAAATCCATTTTTCATCACACGTAGCAATATGGTTTGCCTTTAGGTCCTGACAACAAAGAAAGGCAACCTTCGAGACAACTTCTCCTCTAATACTCATTTAATTCATGCGGTATCCACCTATCCAGCTTCTTTACCTTGCTGATTTGTTTCAAATGGTCCAATATTGTTGGAATAGTAATATCAGACCTTGCTGCTAATTCATTAGTAAGTTGAGATGGATTCACTTCCACGGCCAGTTTCAGCTCATCATTCTCCACGTTGGTCTCAGGTCACCCATATGATTTATTTTCAAGATTAAAATCACCAAAATGGAACTGCTCAAACTATTGATGTACAGTGCGTTCATTAGCCTCATCCTTCCCAAACATTTTGTTGCTATTTTGAGCTGTCTGTACTGCGTTGGTTCTACCACAGAACTCATATTCAAAAATAACATGAAGTTTTTGACTTATTCATGGTTTCACAAAAATTGCTTTAAAAGAAATGTGAAAGAGAGGCCGAACACAGTGGCTCATGCCTGTAATCCTAGCACTCTGGGAAGCTGAGGCAGGAAGATCGCTCAAGGTCAAGAGTTCGAAACCAGCCTGAGCGAGACCCCATCTCTACTAAAAATAGAAAGAAATTAATTGACCAACTAAAAACATATATACAAAAAAAAAAATTAGCCGGGCATGGTGGCACATGCCTGTAATCCCAGCTACTCGGGAGGCTGAGGCAGTAGGATTGCTTGAGTCCAGGAGATTGAGGTTGCTGTGAGCTAGGGTGATGCCACAGCACTCACTCTAACCTGAGCAACAAAGCAAGACTCTGTCTCACCAAAAAAAAACAAATAAAAAAGAAATGTGAAAGAGGAAGTGAAGGCCGGGCGAGGTGGTTCATGCCTGTAATCCTGGCATCCTGGCACTCTGGGAGGCCAAGGCAGGCAGATCGCTCAAGGTCAGGAGTTATAGACCAGCTTAAGCAAGAGCGAGACTCCGTCTCTACTAAAAATAGAAATTAATTGGCCAACTAAAACTATATAGAAAAAATTAGCCGGGCATGGTGGCACATGCCTGTAGTCCCAGCTACTATGGAGGCTGAGGCAGGAGGATCGCCTGAGCCCAGGAGTTTGAGGTTGCTGTGAGCTACGCTGACCACCAGGGCACTCTAGCCCAGGCAACAGAATGAGAATGTCTAAAAAAAAAAAAAAAAAAAAAAGAGGAAGTGAATGAATGGAATGAGTGGATGAGTGAGTGAGTGAGAAAAGAAAAAGAAAAGAATTTTAAAAAAGCAAGAAAAAATGTGAAAAATAATCACAAGCCAAAACATGTGTTTGAGAGAATGAGGATGTATCTTCACAACTGAAAAAAAAAAAGACATGTCAAAATGAAACCTCAGAGATATCAACTGTCAAACTTAGTACTTAAGGATATCAGACATTCCATACTTAGTAACCTAATGCATCATTACCAAATTAATCTTTCTAAAATGTAAGAGTGTTCCTCTCCAACTTTAAAAAACTCCAATAGCTTCCCATTGCTAGATAAAGAAGTTGAAAAAAATTAGTCTGATATTCAGTGCCTCCATTACTTGGTTGTGACCTAGCTTCTTAATCTTGAATTATTTTACACTGCACTACTTACGCCAGAGGTTGGCAAACTACAGCCTATAGACCAAATCTAGCCTGACATCAGTTTTTGTGTTGACCTGAGAGTTATAGCTTTAACATTTAAAAAAAGTTTTTTAAAATTTTATTTTATTTTATTTTATTTTTTTTTTTGAGACATAGTCTCGCTTTGTTGCCTAGGCTAGAGTGAGTGCCATGGCGTCAGCCTAGCTCACAGCAACCTCAAACTCCTGGGCTCAAGCAATCCTTCTGTCTCAGCCTCCCAAGTAGCTGGGACTACAGGCATGAGCCACCATGCCCGGCTAATTTTTTTATATATATTAGTTGGCCAATTAGTTTCTTTCTATTTATAGTAGAGACGGGGTCTCGCTCTTGCTCAGGCTGGTTTCGAACTCCCGACCTCGAGCAATCCACCCGCCTCAGCCTCCCAGAGAGCTAGGATTACAGGCGTGAGCCACCGCGCCCGGCCTAAAATTTTATTTTTAAATTATTTTAGAGACAAGGTCCGGATTTGTCACCCTGGCTAGAGTTCAGTGATGCAATTATAGCCTGGAACTCCTGGACTCAGGCGATCTTTCTGCCTCAGCTGCTGTAGTAGCTGGGAGTATGGGTATAAGCCACCACGCTTGGCCCATTTTTAAGTAGTTGGAAAAAAATATCTCATGACAAGTAAAAACAAAAAATTCAAATTTCAGTATCCTTAAAGTTTTATTCAAACATAACCACTTATATTTATTATTTACATATTGTCTATGGTTGTTTTCACCTTACTACAGCAGAGTTGAGAAGTTACAATAGAGACCTTAGGGCCTTACCCTTTAAAGAAAAAGTTGGCCAACCTCTGACCTAGACATACTTCTGTTTCTATTTCCTCACCTATCAAGATTTCTGCTGTCACCTTTATAAGGCTGTCAAAGTAGAATTCTCAAAAAATTTAAAAACATGATTTAAATGCATTGAAGGAACCAATAAGATGGTAAAACTGGTTCCAGCAACATTTAAGAAACAAGGCTTTCATAGGCATAAAAATAATCAGAACAAGGTTGCAGGTTAAACAAAACTGGGTAATTTCCTACAGAGCAATAAGATCATAATTTTTGGGTTAGGCTTTCCCTATCAGACAGAAATCTACAACTTAAGAAGTAATTTTGGCCAGGCGCAGTGGCTCATGCCTGTAATCCTAGCACTCTGGGAGGCTGAGGCCGGAGGATTGCTTGAGCTCAAGAGTTCGAGACCAGCCTGAGCAAGAGCGAGACCCCGTCTCTATATAAATAGAAATAAATTAGCCAAAAAAACAACTAAAAATAGAGAAAATTAGCTGGGCACGGTGGTGCGTGCCTGTAGTCCCAGCTACTCAGGAGGCTGAGGCAGGAGAATCGCTTGAGTCCAGGAGTTTGAGGTTGCTATGAGCTAGGCAGACGCCACAGCACTCTAGCCTAGGCAAGAGTGTGAGACTCTGTCAAAAAAAAAAAAAAAGTAATTTTACAATGTGTGAGCTCTAACTATATAATAACTAGCAAAGTAAAACACGGGTACTTTCTAGGGTAGAATCAAATATCCGTGGGTAGGCAAGGTTAAACAACGGTCCGATATGAATTGAAAGGCCAAACCCTGTGCTCCTTATTCCCATGTTTTGGATAATTCTTCTTTCTTTCTTTCTTTTTTTTTTTTTTTGAGACGGAGTCTCACTCTGTTGCCAAGGCTAGAGTGCCGTGGCGTCAGCCTAGTCAGCCTAGCTCACAGCAACCTTAAACTCCTGGGCTCAAGCAATCCTTCTGCCTCAGCCTCCCTAGTACGTGGGACTACAGGCATGCGCCACCATGCCTGGCTAATTTTTTCTATATATTTTTAGTTGGCCAATTAGTTTCTTTCTATTTATAGTAGAGGAGCAGTCTCACTCTTTTTTTTTTTTTTTTTTTTTTTTGAGACAGAGTCTCGCTTTGTTGCCCAGGCTAGAGTGAGTGCCGTGGCGTCAGCCTAGCTCACAGCAACCTCAAACTCCTGGGCTCGAGTGATCCTTCTGCCTCAGCCTCCCGGGTAGCTGGGACTACAGGCATGCGCCACCATGCCCGGCTATTTTTTTTTTTATATATATATCAGTTGGCCAATTAATTTCTGTCTATTTATAGTAGAGACGGGTCTCGCTCTTGCTCAGGCTGGTTTTGAACTCCTGACCTTGAGCAATCCGCCCGCCTCGGCCTCCCAAGAGCTAGGATTACAGGCGTGAGCCACAGCGCCCGGCCCAGTCGCACTCTTGATCAGGCTGGTTTCGAACTCCTGACCTTGAGCGATCCTCACGCCTCGCCCTCCCAGAGTGCTAGGATTACAGGCGTGAGCCACCATGCCTGACCTTGGATACTTTTTAACAAGGCCTTTTCTGACTCTTCCAGCCACAAGACTTTTCCCTTTATGCACCCATTACTTTTTGTACTTCCATTATACCGCTCAGTTACCTTCATTTGTGTATTTTGTTTTCCTGATAGACAGTAGGCTCCTTAGAATCACAGTAATGAGATTTAACTTTTCTTTTTAATAAGATCTGAGGTAAGGTCCAAGTTCTATAACTCTCCATACCTCTTCTACAATATAAACACTAACTACCTTATTGGTTAATATGAAGCCCCCAAACACTCATCCCAAACATCTATTCTTATGCCTCCTTTGTGTTCTCATTGGGGAGTAAGGGAGTATTCTCCCTTACTCCTTTTTTTTTCCTCTTGGAAGTTCCTTGCCAATCCCTTACTCCATCTTAAGTAGCCTTCTAGTGAGCAAGTATTTTTTTTTCTTCAGTTTTTAAAATTTTAGTGGCCAGGTGTGGTGGCTGACGCTTGTAATCCTAACACCGTGGCCGAGGTAGAAGGATCCCTTGAGCTCAGGAGTTGAAGACAAACCTGAGCTCTGAGCAAGAGTGAGACCCGTCTCTACTAAAAATAGAAAAAATTAGCAGGGCATGGTAGTGCCAGTTACTTGGGAGGCTGAGGCAGGAGGATCACTTGAGCCCAGGAGTTTGAGGTAGCTTGTAAGCTAGGCTGACGACATGGCACTCTAGCCCAGGCAACAAAACAAGACAGTGTCTCCAAAAAAAAAATTCTTATTTTTTCACCAAGTTGTGATTTGAAGAGCAAGTGCTGTTTTTATTTTCTTCGTTATTATCCCTCATTAGACCCGAACCCAGTGCAGCTACACGAAGGGGAAGTCCAAGAGATAATGGTTTTTAAAACAGGGAACCCTCTCCCCAAGTTGATGTGCCTGGAGACAGCCATTATCCTAGCCTCTCCATTCCCAGAAACCTGGACTCTCCCTTCAAATATCCTTACAGTTTTACCTACAGCACTGACTCAAAACGGGCAAATGCACACCCCAAACTGCAAAAGCTCCTTCTCAGACAATGACCTTGAATTTCCGCTGCCTCTGGACAGGTTCTCCAACCTTCACAAAAATGGCGAGGTGGACCCAGGCCCTCAATTCTGAAGTTGGCCCTTTTCCGCAAATATCACTAGGACAGGCTTGTCACATGTTTTTGGGGTGGAATGTTTCCTCAGTAAGCTGGTTTACTTCCACAGGAGTAACCAATGCCCCATTTCAATTCTCAAAGAAACGACTCTGCGTCCCTCTGCCCTCAGCCTTTTGTACCACTGCCAACGCAGCCGTTTCTCAGGGAAATGGCCCAAGTCGCGTGGTCGAACGGTTATCGGCCAACGGTTTTCTAACGCGAGACGGGAGCGCGGGAGGAGAGGCGGGAACAAGTCAGGACCAGCGGGGGAGGGGCGGCGGATGAAAGGCGGGGCCGGCGCCAGGAAGGATCGCGAAGGAGCTGGGAAGCCCCGCCCCTTCCGTAGATATCTCTAGAAAGCCGCGCAGGAGCCCGAAAACAAAGACTGCGCACGCGCGGCGGCGGGGCCCGGGCATTTTGCTGCGTCACCAGCCGCCGCCCGGCCTCACCACCCCTCGCTCGCTCACACGCACGCACGTTCATTCTCCGTTCTCGCGCCCCTTTTCCTACACTTTCCTCTTCTCCCCGACCGGAGGAGCCGCTCCGCGCGGTGCATTCTGGGTACCCAGGTCGAGCCCGCCGCTGCTGCCGTCGCCTGAGAGGAGCGAGAAGAGGCCGCGACCGGAGATAAAACGCCGGAGTCGCCACCGGAGAGTAGCCGACTCCTTAGCAGCTGCCGCCAGAGAGGACCGCCCTCCCGCTCGCCCGTCCCCCTGCCCCGTTCACAATGTGAGTGCGACACCTCGCCGAAGCAAGGTCGCCTGGAGTGAGGCCGAGGCCGCGTTGGGGGCTGCGGGGAAGCGGTCCCTTGCCCTCCCTCCGCTTTCGGCCCCCTCGGCTTTCTCGCACTAGCGATAGCAGTCGTTGCTGCTTGGGGTTGGGTGGTCTGCGGCCCTTGTTCCGGTTACCGTTGGCGGGTGGAGGACATTTTTCCTCCAGATGTCCGCTTCCCCCACGTCTATACCGTCCCTCAGCTTCCTCGTGCCGGAAATCCTACTTTTCCCTCTTTGGCAGTCTGGGTTACTCTTCTCACTCCGTAACTTAGCCCTAGGCCTTAAGCTACTGTGAGCTTTTCGCCATGCGGGCGTCCTGGAGGCGTGGACCTTCATGGATTGCCACTTGGCTTCTTGGGCAGTCTGGTTCTACCTCTCTGATGCGGGGACTGCCCAGATCCAAGTGCACCTGTGGTGGGTGCCACCAGAACCCTGGTGCTCCTGGCAAAGCACCACGCGGCCCTCCGCGGTGAGCTACAGGTACTGCTTAGGCAACTGTAGGGAGGCCATGCCGTCGCCACAACTTATTTCCTTCTTCTGTGTCTTGGTTTTTTGAGTATGCATATTTCCAGGGATACTCCAGTCACTTGAAAAGCGGAGAGGTCGCCAAAACTCAGCTGCTTTCCTGGTAGCGAGAAGAGTTACCATTGAGCAGGTAGTTTTGCACGTGTCGAGTGGAAAGCTACTTGCGGGCGTTTTTTGGTTTCTGCGTTAAACTTCGGGTGAGGTTTCATTATTTGGGCTCAGCGTAGGATGAAGTAGGTATATAATTACATTATTCTCTTAAAGAGTTTAAATTTTTTCATGTAGAGGTGACTACAAGTTATTCAGCAATGTTAGTTTTATTATGATAAAAAATAACCTTGGTGAATTTTTTTAAGACACAGTCTCTGTTCCCTGGGCTAGAGTGCGGTGGCATAAGCCTAGCTCACAGCAACCTCAAACTCCTGGGTTCAAGGGATCCTACTGCCTAAGCCTCCCGAGTTGCTGGGACTACAAGCATGCGTCACCATGTCCAGCTTTATTTTTTCTATATATTTTTAGTTGGCCAATTCATTTCTTTGTATTTTTAGTAGAGACGGGGTCTCGCCCTTGCTCAGGTTGGTTTCGAACTCCTGACCTTGAGCGATCCTCCACCTCTGTCTCCCAGAGTGCTAGAAACCTTGGTGATTTTAACCAAGTAAGAATTCTTGGCCCTGCCACTTCCATTCTTTAACATACTATTCAGGAAAAGTTTTGCCTTTTGTGAGAACTGCCACTTTTATAGGGTTTTGAGTTCTTTTGTTTTTT
Source organism: Microcebus murinus (assembly GCF_040939455.1). Classification (NCBI taxonomy): domain Eukaryota; kingdom Metazoa; phylum Chordata; class Mammalia; order Primates; family Cheirogaleidae; genus Microcebus; species Microcebus murinus. The sequence continues at coordinate 60,984,488 of NC_134113.1, read as the reverse complement.
ATTTGTGGTGGTTTTATGTGTTTGTCGTTTTTTGGTACTCTGGGCCATAACATTTAGGTATGGAGAACAACGGAAAGGAACAATTTTTGTTTGTTTTTGTCTTTTTGCCAGTCAAATTTAGCAGTGGGGGCTTGAATACCAACCTTAGTGACACTAATGTTAATAAGTTCTGATAACCAACTACCATCGGACCAGCTATGGAACAAATTTTATTCCTATGGAAAGTAATACTTTCAAGGGGTCACTTAATGATAATAACGATGAGTATGTTGGCTAGAAATCTATATGGATAAGTAAGAGATATAGTAAAGTCTGTCGATGACAGAACAAGCCACAAGCCTCCAGAAACATGCATTACTATAAAGGCATATATTAGAATTTTGGAGGGTCCTTCCCCCCCCCCCAAACATGATAGCTAATAGAATTTTTATTTATTTTTAAGACAAAGTCTCTATTACATAGGCTGGAGTGCTGTGGAGTGATCATACCTTACTGTAACCTCAAACTCCTGGGCTGAAAAGACCTTTCACCTCAACCTCCTCGGTAGCTAGGACTACAAGTGCTGGATACCACGCTTGACTAAACTTTGAAAAATCTCTTCATAGAGATAGGTCCAGCTATGTTGCCCAGGCTGGTCTTGAACTCCTGGCCTCAAGTGATTCTTCTGTCTCGGCCTCGGAAAGTCCTGGCTCAGCTAATACAGGACTTTTTGAAAAAAGATATACATCGTTATAAAATAACTTATGCCACTCTTCTCTTTGAAATCCTTTGAGTAATGTAGCAAAGATTATAAATCTTAAATTTTTTTTTTTTTTTGAGACAGTCTCACTTTGTTTCTCAGACTAGAGTGAGTGCCATGGCGTCAACCTACCTCACAGCAACCTCAATCTCCTGGGCTCAAGCAATCCTGCCTAAGCCTCCCGAGTAACTGGGACTACAGGCATGCGCCACCATGCCAGGCTAATTTTTTGTATATATATTTTTAGTTCTTCAATTAGCTTCTTTCTATTTTTAGTATAGACGGAGTCTTGCTCCTGCTCAGGCTGGTTTCGAACTCCTGACCTTGTGTGATCTGCCCACGTCAGCCTCCCAGAGTGTTAGGATTACAGGCGTGAGCCACTGCACCCGGCCTTAAAATGCCTTTTATATTTGGAAATCTATAAGGAGAAAATGAATTGTCAGATAAGGCATTACCAACTTTATTTTTCTTTGCATTTCTTTTTGTAGCTACAGGTTCTACAACGAACTTTTAATAGATTTGTAGTCAAACATACCTTTTCACGAAGAAGTACCATGTTCAGGCTGAGTGCGATGGCTCACGCCTATAATCCTAGCTCTCTGGGAGGCCAAGGCGGGAGGATCACTTAAGGTCAGGAGTTCCAAATGAGCCTGAGCAAGAGAGAACGTGTCTCTACTAAAAATAGAAAGAAATTAATTGGCCAACTAAAAACACATAGAAAAAATTAGCCCGGCATGGTGGCGCTTGCCGAGAGTCCCAGCTACTTGGGAGGCTGAGGCAGAATTGCTTGGGCGCAGGAGTTTAAGGTTGCTGTGAGCTAGGCTGACGCCATGGCACTCTAGCCTGGGGAACAGAGGCAGACTCTGTCTCACAAAAAAAAAGTACCCTGTTGAGAATGGCTTGAAATAACACTATCTGGAGATACATAAGATAGTTATTACATGTAAAAAATGAGCTGGGTGCAGTGGCTCATGGCTGTAATCCTTTCATTCTGGGAGGCTGAGGCAGAAGGACTGCTTGTTGTAGACCAGCCTGAACAAGAATGAGACCCTACGAAAATTAGAAAATATTAGCCAGGTGTGGTGGCTATAGTTTCAGCTACTTGGGAGCCTGAGGCAGGAGAATTGCTTTAGCCCAGTAATTTAGGCTGATGCCATGGCACTCTACCCTAGGCAACAGAGCAAGACTCTGTCTCCAAAACAACAAAGGTGGGTCTCACCTGTAATCCTAGCACTGTGGGAGGCCGAGGCAGGTAGATCATTCAAGGTCAGAAGTTTGAAACCAGCCTGAGCAACAGTGAGACGCTGTCTCTACTGTAAATAGAAAGAAATTAATTGGCAAACCAAAAATATATAGAAAAAATGAGCCGGGCATGGCGTGCCTGTAGTCTCAGCTACTCAGGAGGCTGAGACAGCAGGGTTGCTTGAGCCCAGGAGTTTGAGGTTGCCGTCATGGCACTCACTGTAGCCTGGACAACAAAGCAAGACTCTTTCTCAAAAAAAAATAAATAAGGCCGGGCGCGGTGGCTCACGCCTGTAATCCTAGCACTCTGGGAGGCCGAGGCGGGCGGATTGCTCGAGGTCAGGAGTTCGAAACCAGCCTGAGCAAGAGCAAGACCCCGTCTCTACTATAAATAGAAAGAAATTAATTGGCCAACTAATATATATATATAAAAATTAGCCGGGCGTGGTGGCGCATGCCTGTAGTCCCAGCTACTCGGGAGGCTGAGGCAGAAGGATTGCTTGAGTCCAGGAGTTTGAGGTTGCTGTGAGCTAGGCTGACGCCACGGCACTCACTCTAGCCTGGGCAAGAAAGTGAGACTCTGTCTCAAAAAAAAAAAATAAAAAAAAAAAATAAATAAATAAATAAAAATAACATGAATATTATGAGTCATTTGATACAGAAGAAACCTTCATTTTATTTATTTATTTATCTTGAGACAGAGTCTCACTCTGTTGCCTGGGCTAGAGTGCCGTGGCATCAGCCTCACTCACAGCAAACTCCTGGGCTCAAGTGATCCTTGGAAGCCTCAGCCTCCCAAGTTACTGGGACTACAGGCATGTGCCACCATGCCCGGCTAATATTTTCTGTGTATTTTTGGTTGACCAATTAATTTCTATTTATAGTAGAGACGGGGTCTCGCTCTTGCTCAGGCTGGTTTTGAACTCCTGACCTTGAGCAATCTGCCCGCCTCGGTCTCCCAGAGTGCTAGGATTATGAGCCACCATGCCTGTCCAGGAGAAACCTTTAAAATGGGTCATTCAGTTCTAGGAAAAATCCAGCCCATAATGGTTCATTTTGTTGTCTGTTACAAAGTTTTTTTAGACGTAGAGAGAGACGTTTATATTTATGCTAGGTGTCTTAAGGGCCTGTAGGGTGTTTTTTTTTTTTTTTTTTTTGGACATTTTAAAGCCCTTTATTGGTGATTTGATAGTTAAATTTCTTTAAATCTTAAATTGTAAAAGGTTTGTCCAGTAGCTTATAGAAAAGCTCTTAATTTCATACCTAGGAGGCGGCTAAGATTTTAAGACCTCCCTCCTTAAGATCTAACCTTGCAGAGAGTGCTACTTAGTTTTTTCTTTTTAAATAAACTATTGTCTGACCAATTAATAAATATAAAGTAAAATATTGTATTTGCTTTTTAAGCATTTGGAATATTTGAGGTATTACATTATAGCACCTCAGTGTCTTGTATTTAAATTAATAAATTGTCCCGAGACATACTGTGACTATCTCTAACTTTGGTTACAGTCTTTGCCATCAATCTACTTTGTAGGAATTAATTCCAAAAATAAAACTGTCTTTAGCCTTCAAAACAAATTGTCACAATTTACAGTTAATTACTGTAAGAAAAGAGTATCTGGTGGTGGCCTTTGTTCAGTATTGATTTTTCTAACCACTAACCTGGTAACTGGATTTTCTTAATTTTTTTCTGTGCTCAGTTAGGTTTTAACTAGAAGGCAGTAGAAACTGGAAGAGACAAATTGCTCCAGTGCAGTATTTTATTGCTAAATTAAGATTCTCCTGTTTAATTGGATTTTCTTAGTTTAAAAGTGTAGAAGCTATATCATTTGGGGGGTTTTTTGTGGTTAGTGATTGTTCCTTTTCAGGAAAAAAATGTCTTTGTAATATCAACTGTTTAGAATCAACCTAGCTTTTTTTTTTTTTTTTTTTTTGAGACAGGGTCTCACTTTGTTGCCCAGGCTAGAATGAGTGCCATGGCATCAGCCTAGCTCACAGCAACCTCAAACTCCTGGGCTCAAGCGATCTACTGCCTCAGCCTCCCGAGTAGCTGGGACTATAGGCATGCGCCACCATGCCCGGCTAATTTTTTTTTCTATATATATTAGTTGTCCAATTAATTTCTTTCTATTTATAGTAGAGACGGGGTCTCGCTGTTGCTCAGGTTGGTTTCGAACTCCTGACTTAAAGCAATCCGCCTGCCTCAGCCTCCCAGAGTGCTAGGATTACAGGCGTGAGCCACCATGCCCAGCCAGGAATCAACCTAACTCTTAAACACCTAAAATCCTATTTTATTTGAGCTCTTAATGGAGAATTGTCAAGACTATACTTTCAGGGATCATTTCTATAGTCCATTACTAGAGAAGTTTCTCTGAATGTGTTAAAAAAAAAATGGGAGACTTGTTGCATCTGGTGTATTTTGCTATGGAAATACAAAGTATGTTGTACTGAATTTTTATTATTTACTGTATGGATTGGCAATAATAGATTTTCAAAGCTGTGCTTCCTCAGTACACCTGTGAACTCTTCATTTTCCAGGAAGATTCCAGTTACTTTTAACCTTAGCTTGAGCAATATGCTACTCTCCCCTCATAGTGTATTCCAAAGCTGAATAAAGTGTACTATTGTGAGTTTTCTGTGCCACAGTTTTTTTTCACATATAGCCATACTTTATTGGTAGTGTTCATGCCAGGGCCATTTCTGTCTCAGAGCATGTTTAATTATGTGTATTGAAAGGATTTAAATCACAGGTGTTTAATTTAAAAATGTTTAGAATTATTAGAATACAGGATCCAATCCTTAAAACGTCTATTCACAGGCCGGGCACGGTAGCTCACGCCTGTAATCCTAGCACTCTGGGAGGCCGAGGCGGGCGGATTGCTCAAGGTCAGGAGTTCAAAACCAGCCTGAGCGAGACCCCGTCTCTACCATAAAAATAGAAAGAAATTAATTGGCCAACTAATATATATATATGTGTGTGTGTGTGTGTGTGTATAAAAAAAAATCAACCGGGCATGGTGGCTTGTGCCAGTAGTCCCAGCTACTCGGGAGGCTGAGGCAGGAGGATAGCTTGAGCCCAGGAGTTTGAGGTTGCTGTGAGCTAGGCTGACGCCACGGCACTCACTCTAGCCTAGGCAAGAAAGCGAGACTCTGTCTCAAAAAAAAAAAAAAGTCTATTCACAAAGCACTAATCATGAAAGGGGTGTTCAGAATAGTATTGGAACCCAGGATTTCTGACAGAAGGCTTATCTTTTTTTTTTTTTTTTTTTTTTTTGAGACAGTCTCTGTGGCACTCTGGGTTAGAGTGCAGTGGCATTATCATAGCTCACTGCAACCTCAAACTCCTGGGCTCAAGTGATCCTCTTGTACTTTTAGTAGGTCTTGCTCAGGCTGGTCTGGAACTCCTGAGCTCAACCAATTCTCCTGCCTGGGCCTCCAAGAGTGCTAGGATTACAGGTGTGAACCACCTTGCCAGGCCAAAGTGGTACTTTTATTCCCAAGTAAATAACCATGTGTCTTTAGTTCAGGTTTATTTATTATATAATCCAAGATACTTCTGTGATGACTAACCTGTGCCATACTTGACATACTATAATGGGGCCCTGAGGATCTAAAATGTCTGTAATGGGGGCAGTGAAAGATTAACAATTGACCTTGTGTGAGTCTTAGTTATATGGGAAAAAATTCTTTTAACTGCCCTGAGGATGTTAAAAGAATGCATGAAAGTGGGAATGTGGGAAAGGTAAGAAGTTGTTTGGATGAGTGGGGAGATACCACCTTGAACTAATACATATACATTGAAAGAATAAGTTTTTTTGTATAAATTATTAATGGAATGTGTATGCCTTTTGGATACTATATAGCTTTTCAAACCTTGAAGTCAGAGTGGATACTTCAATCTCATTTCCTGTTCCCCACTGACTTTTTTCTGGACATATACCTTCAGTAGAAGATTTTTTGTGTGTAAGTGCTTTGTGGTTTTTGTTTTATTTTTTAATCACAGCAGCCATACCAGAGATCCAGCTTTGAGAAGAAGAAACTTAATGGAGAGTGATGTAGTATAATCAAATGTTGAAACCGAACCATTTCAAAGTAGTTTTCTTGCTATCTTTTTTTTTTTTTTTTTTTTGAGTCAGAGTCTCACTCTGTTGCCCGGGCTATAGTGCCATGGTGTCAGCCTAGCTCTCAGCAACCTCAAACTTCTGGGCTCCAGCAATCCTCCTGCCTCAGCGTCCCAGGTACCTGGGACTACAAACACGTGCCACCATGCCTGGCTAATTTTTAGTTGTTTGGCTAATTTCTTTCTTTTCTTTTTGAGACAGAGTCTTTTTAATTTTTTCCTTTTTTCTTTTTTTTAGCCTCCTTAGTACAAGTATGTTAATGAGACAGAGCCTTGCTATGTTGCCTGGGCTAGAGTGCCGGGGCATCAGCCTAGCTCACAGCAATCTCAGACTCCTGGGCTCAAGTGATCCTTCTGCCTCAGCCTCCCCAGTAGCTGGGACTACAGGCATGTGCTGGCTATTTTTTTCTATGTATTTTTATTTGGCCAATTAATTTCTATTTTTAGTACAGATGGGGGGGTCTCCCTGTTGTTGAGGCTAGTTTCGAACTCCTGACCTTGAGCGATTCTCCTGCCTTGGCCTCCCAGAGTGCTAGGATTACAGGCGTGAGTTTCCGTGCCCGGCTGAATTAATGTATTTTTCTAGCTACCTAGTTACAGAATAAATTGTAAATTCCCCCAAATTATGTATAATATGCCTGTCCTACTAGTTCATAAAAGACTTCAGGTAATTTTAGACCTGAGAAAAAATTAGCTGGGCATGGTGGTGCATGCCTGTAGCCCCAGCTACTTGGGAGGCTGAGGCAGAAGGATTGCTTGAGCTCAGAAGTTTGAGGTTGCTGTGGGCTAGGCTGACACCATGGCACTCTAGCTGGGACAACAACAGAGACTCCATCTCAAAAAAAAAACCCTTTGTACATAGTAGTACACTATCAAAATAATTGCAGTAGCAGTAACTGGGACATTTTCCTTAGCAAATTATTTCTGTCTTGCTTTCCTGGTGCATCCATTTTTTTAAAGTGATGGTGCTTATAATTTTCATTACATTAGAATTAATATCCACCAAATACTAGCATATTAAAATCTGTGGTATTTGGGAACAAATATGGTCTTTGTCATTCTAAGGCTAAGAGACATTTTAGACAGCACTACAGAGAATTTTAGATTTTATAAAATTTAAATGGTTGAATTGGTGTATATTAGCCCTAATGTTGAGCTTAAAAATGCTTGTCAGGCCAGGCATGGTGGCTCATGCCTGTAATCCTAGCACTCTGGGAGGCCGAGGCGGGCGGATTGCTCGAGGTCAGGAGTTTGAAACTAGCCTGAGCAAGAGAGACCCCGTCTCTACTATAAATAGAAATTAATTGGCCAACTAATATATAAAGAAAAAAATTAGCTGGGCATGGTGGCGCGTGCCTGTAGTCTCAGCTACTCAGGAGGCTGAGGCAGAAGGATTGCTTGAGCCCAGGAGTTTGAGGTTGCTGTGAGCTAGGCTGATACCAGGGCACTCATTCTAGCCTGGGCCACAAAGTGAGGCTCTGTCTCAAAACAAACAAACAAACAAACAAAAACTTGTCAGAAAAGGATGAAATGTCCTGCTGTGGAGTTTTTTGCTGCTGTTTTTGCTTTAAATAGTGGATTATTTACATAATATTTGTAGAGGTGAAAAGGGTTTTGTGTCTATAGGTATTTATTAAAATGAATTAACAGACTGGAACAATGGACATGAATTTTGCCAATGTTAACATAAAGGCGAGAGATAAATCCAGTATAATTAGAAGGTAGAGTTTAAACTAGCCCCCTGTTCCATTAGTTAATAGAAAAAAGGTAAAGTGAAAAAAGGTAGGTGAAAAGAGATTTCATGTATATTTGGTTCCCCTTTCAAATGGGTGAATATATGTGTGTTTATTACTGACTTAGCTAAGTTAAGTGCAGGGCATCCTCCCTTATATGTAATTTTGGATTTTTTTTTTTTTTTTTTTGAGTCCACCACACCTGGCTGCTTTTTCTTTCATAGAGACTGGGTCTCCCTCTTCCTAGGCTGGTCTCAACTTCTGCCCTGAAACAATCCTCCCATCTTGGCCTCCCAAAGTGCTAGGATTACAGGCATGAGCCCCAGTGCCTGGCCCTGTAATTTTGATTTTTTGATGGTTTAGATCAGGGTCAGCAAACTTGTATATAGGGTCAGCTGATAAGTATTAGGCTTTCCAGGCTACAAATATGTCTATCTCACAGTTTTTTTTTTAAATGCAGAAATCATTTTTGGCTTGTAACCTACCTTCTGATTTAGATAATTAAATTTTTTATTCTTTCCCTTTTTTTGGAGACAGATTGTCACTGTGTTGCCCAGGTTAGAATGCAGTGGCATGATCATACCTCACTGTGACTCCTGGGCTCAAGTGATCCCCCCACCTCAGCCTCCCAAGTAGCTAGGACTATAGGCACTTGCCAGAACCAGGCCTTGGTAATTTAATTTACTTTTTTGTGTGGAGTTGAGGTCTTGTGAACTCTTGGGCTCAGGTGACACTCCTGTGTTGGCCTCCCAGAGTCTTGGGATTATACATGGGAGCCATGGCTTGGTTGTAGTATTAATTTGCTAATGCTGCCATAGCAGAGTACTATAGATGACTGGCTAAAACAGCAGAAATTTATTTCCTCTCAATTCTGTGGGGCTGGAAGTCCCAAGATAAAGATGTCGGGAGGATTAGTTTCTTGTGAGACCTCTCTCCATGGTTTGCAGATAGCTGTCATTTTGTGTTTTCCCTTCTGTAACTGTGTTCTCCTAATCCTTTTATAAGGACACTGCTGATACTGGATTAGGGACCTATTAGGACCCTAAGACCCTACATCTTTGAAATACATTCATATTCTGGCTGGCCATGGTGGCTCGTGCCTGTAAATCCTAGCATTCTGGGAGGCCAAGGCTGGAGGATTGCAGGAGTTTGAAACCAGCCTGAGCAAGAGGGAGACCCCCGTCTATACTAAAAATAGAAAGAAATTAATTGGCCAGTTAAAAATACATAAAAAATTAGCTGGGCATGGTGGCACATGCCTGTAGTCGCAGCTACTCGGGAGGCTGAGGCAGAGGATTGATTGAGCCCAGGAGTTGGAGGTTGCTGTAAGCTAGGCTGATGCCATGGCACTCACTGTAGCCTGGGCATCAAAGCGAGACTCTGTCTCAAAAAAAAAAAAAAAAAAAAAAACCAATACATTCATATTCTGAGATGCTGGGGGTTAGGACTTCATGAATGTGGGGGGAACACAAATCAGCAAAACAGTGATAAAACACAAAACAGTAATAAAATTATAGATTACTTAATGTTTGAGGAAGGAAGGCTTTATTTCTCTTGAGATGGAGTCTCACTGTGTTGCCCTGGCTACAGTGCCATGGAGTCAGCTTAGCTCACAGCAACCTCCAACTCCTGGGCTCAAGCAATCCTCTGCCCCAGCCTTCTGAATAGCTGGGACTACAGGCATGCGCCACGATGCCTGGCTAATTTTTTCTATATATATTATTTGGCCAATTAATTTCTTTCTGTTTATATAGTAGAGATGGGGTCTCCCTGTTGCTCAGGCTGCTTTCGAACTCCTGACCTCGAGCAATCCACCTGCCTTGGCCTTCCAGAGTGCTAGGATTAGAGGCGTGAGCCACTGCACCACACCCAGTTGAGTTGTTTTAGGTGGAACACTGAAATATATATTTTTAAACTTATTTTGAATATTTTGGAATAGTTTGAGATTTACATAAAAATTGGGGAAAGTACTAAGAATTCCTGTATGCCAAATAACTTTAATTATCAAAGCAATGCATTTTTTTCATAATTGTTTTTAAAAAGTAATTGAAACAGTTGAATAATATGTGATTCTACCTCCTTCATCTTTCTGGCTCATTATTTAGAGACAAATGCTATTAATTTTACATGTATGAAAATTTGAATTTTGATGCATGTGCAAACGTTTGTAGACAGAGTACAAAGAAAATTATTCACCACATAGTCATTATTTCCTTTTTTTTTATTTTTTGAGACAGAATCACGCTTTGTGGCCCAGGCTAGTGTTAGTGCCGTGGCATCCAGCCTAGCTCACAGCAACCTCAATCTCCTGGGCTGAAGCCATCCTACTGCCTCAGCCTCCCGAGTAGCTGGGACTACAGGCATGCGCCACCATGCCCAGCTAATTTTTTGTATATGTAGTTTTAGTTGGTCAATTAATTTCTTTCTATTTTTAGTAGAGACAAGGTCTTGCTCAGGCTGGTTTAGAACTCCACCTAACCTTGAGCAATCCACCCATCAAGCCCTCCCAGAGTGCTAGGATTACAGGCGTGAGCCACCATGCCTGGCCCATTATTGCCTGTTAATCAACTATATTTGAATGTTTTTCCCTTAAGTGGTTTGTTAGCCATATTCTAAAACAAACATAATAGGTGGGTAGAGGTCTTGTAGCTGACAGTACGAAGTTGACAGGAGCAGGTGAACAGTATTAAGGTAAAAGCTTGTTGCTTTTACTATATGTCAGTACAGGTATAGAGTAAAAGTTGAAATTGTACAGAAACTTCATGTCATTCTTTAGAATCTGAAAGTTTGTTAGAACATTTGTTTGCAACACCCCCATACCCCCGTTGTTTCATGTGGTCAGAAATAAGCTGCAGCTGAGAAGGTTTTTGCAGCCATCATTTCCTATACATTTTAGTTCCACAGTTTCTAACCTTTTATTTTTTTATTTTTTTTTTTTTTTTGAGACAGAGTCTCGCTTTGTTGCCCAGGCTAGAGTGAGTGCCGTGGCGTCAGCCTAGCTCACAGCAACCTCAAACTCCTGGGCTCGAGTGATCCTTCTGCCTCAGCCTCCCGGGTAGCTGGGACTACAGGCATGCACCACCATGCCCGGCTAATTTTTATATATATATATCAGTTGGCCAATTAATTTCTTTCTATTTATAGTAGAGACGGGGTCTCGCTCTTGCTCAGGCTGGTTTTGAACTCCTGACCTTGAGCAATCCGCCCGCCTCGGCCTCCCAAGAGCTAGGATTACAGGCGTGAGCCACAGCGCCCGGCCAGTTTCTAACCTTTTAAGTAGAGGTAATGAATACTATGTTTCAATTGAAAATGGATTTATTCTCTCTTTTTTTTGTTCTCTTGATTTATTCTATAAATTTTAATTTTAGAGCCAGGACTCTAAAGGAGTAACACATTTTTGACAGGACTAACTAAATGGTTAATTATTAAGTATTGTTTGGTTTTTAAATCCCTGTTATGAAATTGGTATCATTCTGAAACTAAATCTTGCTAGTGTCCTATGTTTTGAGTTGGAGTGTAGCTGTAGGATAAACATGTAGTTTCTGTTTAAAATTGTAATAAACTGCCTCCACACAATGTGTAATGGAGTAGGAAAATGCATTATTTACATGGTAAATTTTGGAGATTATGTAAATACTCAGTTAATGAATTCCAGCTTGACTTTGTCTAATTTTACATCTTTGTAGGCAGCCTGCTTCTGCAAAGTGGTACGATCGAAGGGACTATGTCTTCATTGAATTTTGTGTTGAAGACAGTAAAGATGTTAATGTAAATTTTGAAAAATCCAAACTTACATTCAGGTAAATTACATTTTACATCATTGCATGGGAAGCTTATTTCAGACAACTGAATAACTGAGGCTTGCTTGTTTTGTTTTTTGTTTTTTCACTGAAATTATTACTGATCTTTATCTCTGAAGAAGCTTAATTCATTCTTTTCTTTTTTTATTCAGTTGTCTTGGAGGAAGTGATAATTTTAAACATTTAAATGAAATTGATCTTTTTCACTGTATTGATCCAAATGTAAGTAGTCTTGATGCTTGAATCCTGATTTAAATTGTGAAGAAATGAATATACTTAAATTACTCTTTAGTAGTAAGCACTGATTCTGTTTAAGAGTTCAGAGGCTAACTAGGTATACTTATATTTTGCAGTATTTTTTCCTCCTTCAAAATACTTTCCTGCATACTCTTTTTGTTCCTGTTATCACTGTTTGGACTCAATGGCAGTCCTCCTGAGTCTTGTCTTTTCTAAGGATGGACTCTTTTAAACCATTCCTTGGTTGTACCATTTTTAATTAAAAATGCAAATGTTTTCTCTTCACCTTGTGCTGGGAAGAAAAAATGACAGCCAGTTAAACTGGAAACTTTTGGGGGTTTGTTTGTTTGGCAGTTGGATAGTTTGAAGTTTTTAGTAGTCAAGGGCATGTTTCTTTTGGAGTCTAGAGAAAATGTAAGGAAAGAAATGAGAGGGGACATGAAAAATGAGCTACTTTCTGTCATGTAGTGATACTGGAGCTTATCACTGTAAATGACATAATGTGTGTGATAATGGTACTTTTGTTTTTTAGGATTCCAAGCATAAAAGAACAGACAGATCAATTTTATGTTGTTTACGAAAAGGAGAATCTGGCCAGTCATGGCCAAGGTTAACAAAAGAAAGGGCAAAGGTAGGTTTCATTTTCCTTTTTTAAAAGTAGTATTTTAAGTAATAAAACATAATACACTTGTTTGGTATAAGGAATACACTACATGTTTTTGTTTCATATGTAAGTATAAAGGCTTATGTTCTTTTTTTTTTTTTTTTTTTTGAGACAGAGTCTTGCTTTCTTGCCTAGGCTAGAGTGAGTGCCGTGGCGTCAGCCTAGCTAACAGCAACCTCAAACTCCTGGGCTCAAGCGATCCTCCTGCCCCAGCCTCCCAAGTAGCTGGGACTACAGGCACGAGCCACCATGCCCTGCTGATTTTTATATTATATATATTAGTTGGCCAATTAATTTCTTTCTATTTTTATGGTAGAGACGGGGTCTCGCTCAGGCTGGTTTTGAACTCCTGACCTTGAGCGATCCGCCCGCCTCGGCCTCCCAGAGTGCTAGGATTATAGGCATGAGCCACCGCGCCCGGCCCTTATGTTCTTTTTTAATGGTCTACTTTGATATTTATTAGTTTTAAATTATTCAAGTATTTTGAGAATAGTTCCTACCAGTAGATTTTTGTTGTTCAAAAGGTAGGTTTTTGGGAGGCCGAGGTGGGCAGATCGCTTAAGGTCAGGAGTTCGAAACTAGCCTGAGCAAGAGCCAGACCCCTGTCTCTACTAAAAATAGAAATTAATTGGCCAACTAAAAATACATGGAAAAAATTAGCTGGGCATGGTGGCGCATGCCTGTAGCCCCAGCTACTTGGGAAGCTGAGGCAGAGGATCACTTAAGCCCAGGAGTTTGAGGTTGCCGTGAGCTAGGCTTACGCCATGGCACTCTAGCCAGGGCAACAGATTGAGACTCTGTCTCAAAAAAAGGTAGGTTTGACAAGTTTTGTTTTCTTTTTTTGAGTCTTGCTTTGTTGCCCAGGCTAGAGTGAGTGCTGTGGCATCAGCCTAGCTCACAGCAACCTCAAACTCCTGGGCTCAAGCAATCTTGCTGCCTCAGCCTCCCAAGTAGCTGGAATTATAGGCATGTGCCACCATGCCCGGCTAATTTTTTCTATATATATTAGTTAGCCAATTAATTTATTTCTATTTATAGTAGAGAAGGGGTCTTGCTCTTGCTCAGGCTGGTTTTGAACTCCTGACCTTGAGCAATCCGCCCACCTCAGCTTCCCAGAGTGCTAGGATTATAGGCATGAGCCACTGCGCCCGGCCTCCTTTTCATTTTTTTTTTTTGAGACAGGATCTTGCTCTGTTGCCCAGCCTGGAGCGTAGTGGCAAGATCATAACTCACTGCAGCCTTGAACTCTCCTAGGCTCAAGCAGTCCTTCTGCCTTGACCTCCCAAAGTGCTAGGATTACGGGTGTGAGCCACCTCGCCTGGCCAAGGACCACAAATCTTTTAGCAGTTTTTTTTTTTTTTTTTTTTGAGACAGAGTCTCGCTTTGTTGTCCAGGCTAGAGTGAGTGCCGTGGCGTCAGCCTAGCTCACAGCAACCTCAAACTCCTGGGCTCGAGCGATCCTTCTGCCTCAGCCTCCCGAGTAGCTGGGACTACAGGCATGAGCCACCATGCCCGGCTAATTATTTTTATATATATATATATCAGTTGGCCAATTAATTTCTTTCTATTTATAGTAGAGACGGGGTCTCGCTCTTGCTCAGGCTGGTTTTGAACTCCTGACCTTGAGCAATCCGCCCGCCTCGGCCTCCCAAGAGCTAGGATTACAGGCGTGAGCCACCGCGCCCGGCCTTTTTTTTTTTTTTTTTAGAAGAGTCTCACTCTGTTGCCCAGGCTAGAGTGCCATGGCATCAGCCTAGCTCACAGCACCCTCAAACTCTTGGGCTCAAGCAATCCTTCTGCCTCAGCCTCCCAAGTAGCTAGGACTACAGGCATGAGCCACTATGCCCAGCTAATTTTTTCTTTTTTTTTTTTTTTTTTTTTTTTTTTTTTTTTTTTTTTTTTTTTTTTTTTTTTTGAGACAGAGTCTCACTTTCTTGCCCAGGCTAGAGTGAGTGCCGTGGCTGTCAGCCTAGCTCACAGCAACCTCAAACTCCTGGGCTCAAGCAATCCTCCTGCCTCAGCCTCCCGAGTAGCTGGGACTACAGGCATGCGCCACCACGCCCGGCTAATTTTTATATATATATATTAGTTAGCCAATTAATTTCTTTCTATTTATAGTAGAGACGGGGTCTTGCTCTTGCTCAGGCTGGTTTCGAACTCCTGACCTCGAGCAATCCGCCCGCCTCGGCCTCCCAGAGTGCTAGGATTACAGGCGTGAGCCACCGCGCCCGGCCCCAGCTAATTTTTTCTATATATATCAGTTGGCCAATTAATTTCTATTTATAGTAGAGACGGGTCTCGCTCTTGCTAAGGCTGGTTTCAAACTCCTGACCTTGAGCGATCCACCCTCAACCTTCCAGAGTGCTAGGATTACAGGCGTGAGCAACCACGCCCGGCCCAAAAGCTCTGTTGTTGATCATTAGTTGGATTGCACCTGTGAATAGTCACCGCACTGCAGCCTAAGCAATATTGTATAGTGAGACCTGTACTTTAAAAAAAAAAAAATCTTAAGTTGCATGCCAAGTGCAAATTTACCTAATCACAGGGTGCTGTTTGTATTGATCTATAGCTTAATTGGCTTAGTGTGGACTTCAATAATTGGAAAGACTGGGAAGATGATTCAGATGAAGACATGTCTAATTTTGATCGTTTTTCTGAGGTAAGTTCCTTTAAATGCATCCCTCTGCCCCAGGTACACAATACGTTTCTATATAGTCAATTTAATTTGGTTTTAAGACCATTGTGTGGTATCAACAAAATACGGTCTTAACAATAGTAATATAATCCTGAAGTTGAGCCTTTTGTATACTTTTTTTAAAAAAATTACTAAATTTCTAAAGTTGTCATATAAAGGCAAAGAATAAACTCTTGCAGTTTACAGTCCAACACATCTAGTTTTATTTCAGCATTGAAACATTTTACAATAGTTGGCTTCCGATTGAGAGCCATATAACACAAATGTAAACTTCTACATGAAAGAATTATGGTGGAAGTTCACATTGAGAGGTATGTAGGGAGAAGGGGTTTAAGCAAGCCTATTTTCTAAGGTGTCACCCAAATGTATTTTCCCATGGCCAAGGAAAAAATGATTGATCTCCTTGTACGCAGATAGACCATATCATTTGAGAACTAAGAGTTAAATAAAAGCTTAGTTTCCAGGTTCATGTATGCAGCTACTTAGTATGTCTCCTCACATGGCTCTGGCACCTTGACTTTAGCAGAAAGGGAGGGGAGGATATTATACTAACGTGATTCTCAACTGCTGTTCTTTACTTGTAGTGACTGGTGCCACCATTTATCTAGCTGTACACATCACAACTTCATAACACTACTTTTTACTGTGCTATCTTTGTTTTTTGTTTTACCTCCTAAATAGCTCTTGAATACGTTCAATTTTCTATCTCTATCACTATTGTATCCTCAGCACCTAGCATTGTGCTTGGCACATTTTGAGCATTTTTCCTGCTCAAAGAATCTTAACAGAAGTATTCAACAGTGCCTTCAGAGGTAGGGAAACTCTCTACCAGTTTATCATGTTATTCAAGATAGATTGTCCAAAATTTTTATACTGAGTGATTTGACTACGTATCCTTTTGTGTGTGCATGTTTGTATGTAGCTTTTTTTTTTTTTTAATTGAGATAAGAGCATTTAACACAAGTTCCATCCTCTTAACACATTTTTCTTTTTCCGAGACAGTCTTGCTTTGTTGCCCTGGCTAGAGTGAGTGCCGTGGCGTCAGCCTAGCTCACAGCAACCTCAAACTCCTGGGCTCAAGCAATCCTCCTGCCTCAGCCTCCCGAGTAGCTGGGACTACAGGCATGCGCCACCATGCCTGGCTAATTTTTTCTATATATATTAGTTGGCCAATTAATTTATTTATAGTAGAGACAGGGTCTTACTCTTGCTGGGTTCGAACTCCTGACCTCCAGCAATCCACCTGCCTTGGCCTCCCAGAGTGCTGGGCTTACAGGCGTGGGCCACCGCGCCCGGTCCTCTTAATACATTTTGAAGTGCACGATTCAGTATTGTTAACTGTAGGAACAGTGCTGTACAGCAGAATTCTGTAACTATTCATCTTGTATAACTGGAACTTTATACTTGTTGGAACAGCAGCAACTCCCTATTCCCCCAGCTCCTGGCAACTACCATGTGACTATTTTATAAAGTGGAATCATGCAGTATTTGTCCTGTGACTGGCTTATTTCACTTAACATTCTCCAGGTTCATCCATATTGTTGCATAAGGCAGTGTTTCCTCCTTAAGGCTGAATAACACTTTTTTTTTTAACTCCATTCTTTTAAGGCTGAACATTTGTATGTATGACTAGTTACCCCTTTATGGCCCCTTCCAATTCTGAAATCTGGGTAATCATATGTTTTTTAAGTCTTTGATTTTTTTAAGTGTGTTATGCATGGTTGTGTAAATCTATTTTTCTAAAATTTAAACATTACAAAAATTTTAATTTGGAGAGATAAATCCCCTGTTTAATGATACCTTGTTTAGCCTTTTGTTACTTGTATCTCTAAAAATAATATACTACTTCATGATTATAAACAACTATGCTGCTTAGGAAAAAAATTAAGATTATAAACAACTAAAGAGAAATTTGTACTTCATGTAAGTATGTTCTTTTCTGGTCTCAATTCATTGTAAGTATTCAAGGATATTTTCCACAGTGTGTACCTCTTTCAAGAATTACGCTTATTTGTGGTTTTTAACTTCAGGGTTACTACTGTTCAGCCTTCAGTTCAACATTCAGGCCTTTTATGCAAGCGAATTGTCCTGGAGGTCTTCGTTTTAAATCACTTAGTGATTCTTCACATTATTTAAAACCATAATGAAAATCATAAAACACATGCCACCTAGTTTAAGACACAAAGCTTTGCAATCTTAGATGAATCCTGTTCTTTTCCTTAGCCACCAGAGGTAACCACTATTCAGAATTTTGATTCTAATTTCTCTATCATATGTAGCTATCTTCCTGGATGAATTTTAATAACTTCACTTTCTTTAGAGAAACTTAGTCTTACAAGTTCCTACAGGTTTTAAGGATTTTGTTTAATTACCTTATAATCTACCTTTTCCAGAAGTGAAGGTGCTTAAGTTTATTTTGCATTTTTCATTTGTGGAAATATATGACAGACTTAAGATTTATTCTGGAGCGTGCAACCTAATAATTAGGGCCTAATTTAACATCATTTTTAAAACTAATTTTTACACTTCAAATAGATGATGAACAACATGGGTGGTGATGAGGATGTAGATTTACCAGAAGTAGATGGAGCAGATGATGTAAGTCTATAAATTCTTTTTTCTACTTTAATAGTAAGAAACAATGTATTTACAGGTTGTTTTATATAGATTTGAGATTGCTTTTTTTTTTGCACTTGTTTTTTCTAAAAAAATATTATAGGGAAAAGCAATTTTTAAAATGTGCCCATTTTTAAGGGATGGATACCTACTAGGGAACTGGTGTTCCGTGGACCATTCCTAAAGGGACCAGATTTCAAAAGAGTCATTGCATAGAGATATATACCTGTTCGATTAAGAGTTTAAAACCTATTTTGACTAAGTTAAATAGGCTTTATAGCAGGATTGGTCAGAGCAATAAACAGGTGAACACTGCAAATCTATAAAAGGAGGAGATAGACTAAACCACTTTATTCAACATCCCCCCTCTGGCATCCTGTTAACATCATCCAGAAAGTTAATGCAGTTTGGAAAATACTTAGACTAATTAAACAGCTAGGATTAGAGTTCATTGTCTTCTGTTAGTCCATTGGTCTTTGTATTAAGCCATTTTTTTCCTTTTTTTGTTGAATGCCAAGAGAGAAGATGACAATTTAGGAAGGGGTTCAAAAGGTGGGCCAATTTCTCACCAAAAGGCACACACCAGTTTTTACAAGAAGATAGATCTTGAGCTATACATTCATTCACCTTACGTAAACCTGATCTTAAATCTGATGATTAAATTCCTATGCTTGATATACCTTTGCTGCTTTAGTGAAAAATACAATGCTTCAGCTTTTTAAGGTAAGCAGAGAAATGTTTGATAAGCTTGATAACTTTTTTTTTTTTCCCCTTCTGCAGGATTCACAAGACAGTGATGATGAAAGTAAGTGTATGTAAAAAATAAGAGATGTTACCTTGTTAACAATTGGAAGAAAATTCTTTATGGCCTCAAATAGCCAAAGCAGAAATGTGAATGATTTGACATAATAAGATAACCAATTAATTCACTCTAGGGAACTATTTAATTCTATTTTTGGCTGCTTTTTCTATGTATGACTTTAAATTGGTTAATTATTCCCTTGTTCTTCATACTGATATTTTTAAAATCCTTTCAGAAATGCCAGATCTGGAGTAAGGAATATTGTCATCACCTGGATTTTGAGAAAGATAACTTCTCTGCAAGATTTCATAATTGAGAGAATTCCTGAGTTGATAGCTCTAAAGGCAGATGCTGTATTTGCCTCCTTTAACCCATTTTTCAACCTGTTTGTTTTTTAAAGGCTTCACTAAGGGTTGATATGTACCATTGTATGGGGCAATTTTAATCAGCTAAGGCAATAACCTTATGCATGAACATTTCCCAGACTTCCATGGAGCTATTGAGGTCCTAGGCAATTGATACAGCAGTTGTGATAAATAAAAACGTTTCACCTAAGTCTCCTTTTTTTCATAACATAGATACTGACATGATAGGAAGTTCTCAGCTTTAGGGAAAGATAACTAAATTTTAGATTTTTAGAACATGGACTCAAAGTCGCTGAAACAAATTGGCTGACACCTTAAACTGGTAACCTCTGTTGTTCCTCTGTGTCCTTCAGGATTGTTCCACTAAAGTTTATTTTTCAAAAAATTTACTTTACATTATTGTATGTAAGTAATCACTTGTCAGTGTTCCAGATGTATCTTAGCTTAAACTAGTGAATGCCCTAACTTAGATGGTTTTTGAAGCCTATACATTTGGTATTGTTTGGCCCTTAAGCTTTTACATCTCTTAGCATGGAGGACAAAGAACGCTGTACGTCGTTGCTTGAGAATCTGTACATTTAGACCAGATTTGTATTTGCACTGTCAGTATGGCAAGTGAGTGGAAAAAATGTTAATACACTATTGGGTTTTTTATTTCTTTTTTTTTTTTTTTTTTTTATTCAGCTTATACCAGGGCTGAAAACCTCAATTTATGTTCATGACAGTGGGGATTTTTTTAAATGTCTACATTCTTTCTAATAAACTGTTGGAAGACTCCTTGGCTGTCCTTTTAAGTGTCTGGCTTACTGTAATTTCATGTATTTACCATTTACTGGAATGGAGTTTTTATTTGAGGAAGAATTTGGGATTATTCCTCTGTTTGAAAAAGAGGCTTGCTGTAATGTTACAGGAAACCTTTTTAAAGTGGATCTGTAATAGAAAATTGTAGATGCACTTTGCGGCAGTTGGAAAAGAAAGTGTTGTGATTTGATTAAAATAAACTAAATGTGTTGTCCTCCTAAATCTTTGAGCTTCTGCATTTTGGCAGTTTTCATTCCCTCTTAGCTTGTGTTTGTCAGTGTAGAAATGTTTTGTATTTCAGCATTTCTTTATGTCAGATATTCACAACTGTTGAAGTGCTGGAGGATACAAAGATTAATCCTTCAGGTGTGATTGCTGTGCTCAGGGAGCTCAAAGGCTAAGCTGTGGGTAGGGTGTGTGAGGAAACAAATATACTAAACAACGTTGATAGATGGGGGAAGTGTAAGAAATATCCATGGGATATCACAGAGATTTAGAAGGAAAACCATTATTTTTCATTTCCCTTGTTCAGTGTATGGCTCTGGTCAGAATGATAGTCAAAAAATCATTTTTTTAAAATACTGCTAGAAAACCACCTCTTCAGGGGCTCTTGGCATGGCATAAGAATGTTGATTGGCATTCTACTGTTACAATATAACATAGTTTCTGTTCCACCCCTGTTGAAGGAAGGGTTTGGTTAAAGGCAGCAGCGTGACTGATGTGTATAGCTTTTAGCTTCAGGGAGAACAAAATGTTTTTTAAAAAAATCCTATTGTGTTCAAACAACTAGAACAAGGTTTCATCACTCCTTACTGTTCATTCAGGTACATTTTAAGTCCTTTCAGAAATGCCATATCTGGAGTAAGGAATATTGTCATCACCTGGATTTTGAGAAACACTTCTTAAGATTTTATAATTGAGAGAATTCCTGAGTTGATAGCTCTAATGGCAGGTGCTACGTTTGCCTCCTTTAACACATTTTTCAACCCGTTGAAGCCTTGTGTACACAGGAGAGGAACTGTCCTAGGGCAACTGATACGGAGTTTTGGGGTGGGAATTTTTAACATAGTGAATTCTAAGTTTTAATTTTTTTTTTTTTTTTGAGACAGAATCTCGCTTTGTTGCCCAGGCTAGAGTGAGTGCTGTGGCGTCAGCCTAGCTCACAGCAACCTCAAACTCCTCCTGGGCTCAAGCAATCCTGCTGCCTCAGCCTCCCAAGTAGCTGGGACTACAGGCATGTGCCACCATGCCCAGCTAATTTTTTCTCTATATATTAGTTGGCCAATTTCTTTCTATTTATAGTAGAGATGGGGTCTTGCTCTTGGCTCAGGCTGGTTTCAAACTCCTGACCTCTAGCAATCTGCACGCCTCGGCCTCCCAGAGTGCTAGGATTACAAGCATGAGCCACCACGCCCGACCTCCATAAGTTTTAATTTTTAAAGGTCTACTCTAATCCCTAAATTCTCACTGTGGTACACTTGAACCTTGAACAACGTGGGCTTGAACTGTGGATTTTTTTCAACCAAACGTGGATCAAAAATAACCATTAGAGGAATGCCAACCTGGAGCATATGGGGGGCCAACCTTTTTGTATATGTGAGACGAGTATATGCTTGCCTTTAGGTATATACATGGGGCATGTGTGGTAGTGTGGTGGTCTTGGAACCAATCGCCTGCATATACTGAAGGATGACTGCTTTTCAGACCTGTGGATTTCATTTAACCATCAACTACATTTGATTACATGTTGAATGTCTTCCTACCAGTGGAGTTGTGTGTCACCACTATATCTCCAGCCCTTAGCACAGCACCTGATATAGTGAAGACTCAAATAGCATGGGTAATGCGTGTGTGTGTTTTAATGTTTTTTAAAAATTAAATATTTTTATTATATACTTTTTAACAGAAAACAGTACAGTGAACATCCATATACATACCACTTGGTTATTAACATTTTGCCATTTATGCTTCACACACATTTTGATAAACCATTTTATTTTTTTGAGACAGTCTCACTCTGTTGCCCGGGCTAGAGTGCTGTGGTGTCAGCCTAGCTCACAGCAACCTCAAACTCCTGGGCTCAAGGAATCCTCCTGCCTTAGCTTCCCAAGTAGCTGGGACTACACGCATGCACCACCATGCCCAGCTAATTTTTTCTATATATGTTGGTTAATTAATTTCTTTCTCTTTATAGTAGAGAGGGGGTCTCGCTCCTGCTCAGGCTGGTTTCGAACTCCTGACCTTGAGCAATCTGCCCGCTTCGGCCTCCCAGAGTGCTAGGATTAACAGGCATGAGGCACCGTGCCCAGCCACCCATTTTAAAATATTTTAGACACTAAGTTTATAGAAAAAATATTTCAGTGTACAAATTAAACTACAACACCCTTCTCTCAGCCCATATAATTAGCAATAATTAATATTTAAAATCTAGTACATATTCAAATTTTCTCAATCTCCTTCAACCCAAGTTAAATGGTTTTATAAACCAGAGTCCAATCAAAGATTCCACACTGCATCTGTTTATGACTCTTAAGTAACTTAATCTATAGAATATTGCCCATTACACCTCCTTTCTTGTTTTCCAGTATTGATATTTTGAAGAAATAAGGCCGGTTATCTTCTATGGCATTCCACATTCTGTACCTGTCTGTTGGTTTTTTGTTTTTTTGAAACAGTCATTCTTGCCCAGGCTAGAGTGCTGTGGCATCAGCCTATCTCACAGCAACCTCAAACTCCTGGGCTCAAGCTATCCTCCTGAGTAGCTGGGTTTACAGGCACAGATAATTTTTTTTCCTGTTTTTAGTTGGCCAATTTTTCTCTATTTTTAGTAGAGACGGAGGCCTTGCTCTTGCTCAGGCTGGTTTTGAACTCCTGACCTTGAGCCATCCGCCTGTCCGAGCCTCCCACAGTGCTTGGATTACAGGTGTGAGCCACCATGCCCAGCCTGATTGTTTCTTTAGTGGTGTCATTTAATTGTAGCTGTATCCCCAGCATTTCTCCTTAATTGGAACATGAGCACCTTTTTGATTTTTGGCTGAAACCCATATGGTAGACAGTATGGTAGCCACTCATGTACCAGGAGATTAACATACTTCCCAAAGCATCAGTATCAGGAGGAGAATCTCGACGGGGCGGTGGCATGGGAATTATTGGTGCTTCAGGAGGAAATAGAGGCAGCCAGTATAGCAGGAAGTGGGAAGGTGGGGGTGGTGGCAGCGGGCCATTGAATTTTAAACCTTGCTGCCCTAGGCCTAACCTTGGCATGGAGGGAGGTAGAGGGAGAAAAGAGTTCCATGGAGTAGCTTTTGACTTGTTTGGTTTATTTCCAGGAGACCTAGAGCTCTCACTTTCATCCGTTGAAACTTCACTTTCATTCTCTTGGGCATTCTGTTCTATATTAGCTACTTGAGAGGTTGGGGAAAAATCAGATTTTGCTCCTCTCTATTTCCATATCTAGTGTAAACCACAACACAGGTTTCTCTCAATCAATTGAAACAATGGTAGGTGGGTAAATGCAACCGTCTTCTGACCTGACAGAATGCTTGTCACCAACTTCCCGCTTAAATGAAGCCACAGCTTTATCATAAAGGTTTTTGGTTTTTTTGTTTTGTTTTTTTTTTGAGAGTCTCGCTTTGTTTCCCAGGCTAGAGTGAGTGCCCTGGCATCAGCCTAGCTCACAGCAACCTCAAACTCCTGGGCTCAAGCAATCCTGCCTCAGCCTCCCGAGTAGCTGGGACTACAGGCATGCACCACCATGCCCTAATTTTTTTCTACATATATTAGTTGGCCAATTAATTTCTTTCTATTTATAGTAGAGACGAGGTCTCCCTCTTGCTCAGGCTGGTTTCAGACTCCTGACCTCGAGCAATCCGCCTGCCTTGGCCTCCCAGAGTGCTAGGATTACAGGTGGGAGCCACCTCGCCCGGCCTTAACCATGTTTTTAAAAAGTTTTGGGAAGGATTCTGGGAACCTGGTAAATTAGCAATATGATTTTAGGAGGCAGTTTGGCAGAATCTCATTTAAATGAACATTTTAAGCCAATGTTTTATTCTAAGAATCTATTAAAGGACTACTAAGGCCGGGCGAGGTGGCTCACACCTGTAATCCTAGCACTCTGGGAGGCCAAGGCGAGCGGATCGCTTGAGGTCAGGAGTTTGAAACCAGCCTGAGCAAGAGTGAGACCCTGTCTTTACTATAAATAGAAAGAAATTAATTGGCCAACTAATATATATAGAAAAAATGAGCCGGGTGGCGCATGCCTGTAGTCCCAGCTACTTGGGAGGCTGAGGTAGGAGGATTGCTTGAGCCCAGGAGTTTGAGGTTCCTGTGAGCCAGGCTGACGCCAGGGCACTCATTCTAGCCTGGGCAACAAAGTGAGACTGTCTGAAAAAAAAAAAAAAAAGAATGGGACATGCAAAAACGTTTCTGGGAAAGAGAATGGAAATTTTGGGGGTAGTGGTATATCTAAAATGTGTTCATGTATTATGTAATAAAAAGCACCCCAAATTGTGGTCCATGAAGGGAATACTGGATTTTTTTTTTTCCTATGACAGGGTCTTGGTCTGTCACCCGGAGTGCAGTGGCATCGTCATAGCTCACTGCAACCTCCAACTCCTGGGCGCAAGTGATTCTCCTACCTCAGCCTCTCGAGTAGCTAGGAGTACAGGCCAGGTGCATGCCACCACGCCCATCTAATTTTTATGTTTTTTGTAGCAACAGGGTCTCACTCTTGCTCAGGCTGGTCTTGAACTCTGGGCCTAACGCCATCCTTCTGCCTCAGCCTCACAAAGTGCTAGTATGTGCATAAGCCACTGAATACTGAATTTCTTAAGTAGAGTGTTTCAACGTTGCAAATGGGGGTGGGAGCAAGCTGCTTAAATGAAATGTGAATGTGAAAAACTAGCTTTTTTTTTTTTAATTAATTGGAATTGAAGAGGTTAAGGATGTCTAAAGTTAGACTATGGAATGGATTATTTTTAAGGAATTTGAAATCACCCAGAATGATTGTCAAAAAATACAGTAGAGACAAATCCTACCAGTTATCAGAGTAATGGAAGAATATGGGGGCATGACAAATATGGATAATAGTAATATAATCGGAGTTGGTGGAAAATGCAATTTTTACCTCAAGATAAAATTGTTAGGTTTTCCATGGTTGTAGGGCACAATCATTTGGAATTAACTTCAGGTAAGATGAGTCTATGTGGTTCTTATTACTCCATGAAAAATAACTTGTGTTTTACATAAAATATCACTTGGACAATCTGGGTCTTAATCAAGAAATAAGAGTAAGACATGTTAGAACCGTAAAACATGATATTTGTTTAGAAAGCCTGTTAAAAGGCCTATCTTTTTTTTTTTTTTTTTTTTTGAGACAGAGTCTCGATTTCTTGCCTAGGCTAGAGTGAGTGCCGTGGCGTCAGCCTAGCTCACAGCAACCTCAAACTCCTGGGCTCAAGCGATCCTCCTGCCTCAGCCTCCCAAGTAGCTGGGACTACAGGCACGAGCCACCATGCTCGGCTGATTTTTATATATATATATTAGTTGGCCAATTAATTTCTTTCTATTTTTATGGTAGAGACGGGGTCTCGCTCAGGCTGGTTTTGAACTCCTGACCTTGAGCAATCCGCCCACCTCGGCCTCCCAGAGTGCTAGGATTACAGGCGTGAGCCACCGAGCCCGGCCTAAAGGCCTATCTTAATCTGAGCCAATCAACCTTATTTACTTTATTTTAGGCAGTATTATAAATTTAACAGGCTATCTGATTTCAGAGGGGGTAGAGGAGCTTGTTGAGGGCAAACATTGACAAATAGCAAAAGAAGGTAAGAAGATCACAAACAAGCATAATGGTCTCATTATGAAGAAATAGCTGTGTAAACCCACCTCATGAACATTGAAAGCATTTAGCATTACAATGTGATACAAAGACTTGTTTAACAAATAATCCAAATGCCCAATAAAAAAATTACTTGATTAATTTGCTAAGAGGACAAGGAAACGCGTAATACATTTCAAAAAGTGATGAAAAGTGATGAACTACAGTTACCTGGACTTATATGAAAATCTTTCTTGGAAACCTGGATTAAGTGAAATGTCAGGGTAATGTGTTTGATGGTTAATAAAACTAATTTGGTCAAGATCAATATTCTCAATTCTTGCTGGAAAGAGGGGAGAGGTAAGAACTCTTGGAGTATCTTGGCTTTTATATAAAGTTAATCCCTTGTTCAGGTCAGAAACAGTTGAAGCCATAGATAGGAAATAACAGGCTCACAAACGATTATTTGGGGCTGAGGGCTGAAAGACAAAGTAATCTTTATTCTAGTTCCCTCCCTTCTCCCTTTTTAAGCAACTGATTTTGTGTATAATTTTTTGTTAAAAATCCTAAACATTATTTACCTTTTATTACTCTTTTTGAGGGCATTATACCAAACAGACTGTTCACCAAATTCATCAGATGAACAAATGATTAATGGATTGCAAAGGATCCAATTGACAATAAATCAGTAGTAAATTTAAAAATATCTAACGGGTTTCATCTTACTCTGGGGTCTAAAAGAAGAAAAAAAAATCTAACAGGTATGTATAGGTCTAAATATGTGTCAGCCATTGTTCTAAATGCTTCTTTCATATATTAATCCATTTAATTCTCAAAACAACCCTGAGATAATCCTCATTATCCCTTTTATGGATGAAGAAAATTAATGTACAGAGAAATTAAATAATTATCCCAGTGACACCTAGGGAGTGGGAAAAGATAAGATTTTAACCCAGCCTCACTCTAGTGGCAGTACTCTCAAGGAGTATCCTAACCTAGTATCCTAGAAAATTAAGCTCTAGTAGTTGAGGAAGGCAAGTGAAACATACAGGTCTCTGTTAAATATGATGCTGCCCAGCATAATGGAAAGAGCATAGGACTCAAATCAACAATATATATCCTCTACTTGGGAGGCAGAGGCTGGAGGATCACTTGAACCCAAGAGTTTGAGGCCAGTAAAGAGACCCAACTCTCTCTCTTTTTTTTTGGAAGAGACCAGGGTCTCTATGTTGCCCAGGCTGGTCTCAAACTCCTATCCTCAAGTGATCCCCTTGACTAGGCCTCCCAAATTACTAGGATTACTGCTGTAAGCCACCATGCCCCTTGGAGACCTGTCACTTTTTAAAAAAAGTAATATCCTGTGTTTTTAGGCAGCCCATTGAAATTACCTTAAACCATGGAATTCCTAGTTGCCAAACCCAAATGGTTTTTCTCAGACCTCATTTTACAGAACATTTATGTGACTGATGCCATTGACCTTTTTCTGCTTGACATTCACTTTCCTTGATTTTTTTTTTTTTTTTTTGAGATAGAGTCTCACTTTGTTGCCCAGGCTAGAGTGAGTGCCATGGCGTCAGCCTAGCTCACAGCAACCTCAAACTCCTGGGCAATCCTGCTGCCTCAGCCTCCCGAGTAGCTGGGACTACAGGCATGTGCCACCTTGCCTGGCTAATTTTTTCTATATAAGTTGGCCAATTAATTTCTTTCTATTTATAGTAGAGATGTGTCTCGCTCTTGCTCAGAGCTGCTTTCAAACTCCTGACCTCGAGCAATCTGTCCCACTCGGCCTACCAGAGTGTTAGGATTACAGGTGTGAGCCACCACGCCCGGCCCACTTTCCTTAATTTTTTTTTTTTTTTGAGACAGAGTTTCGCTTTGTTGCCCAGGCTAGAGTGAGTGCCATGGCGTCAGCCTAGCTTACAGCAACCTCAAACTCCTGGGCTCAAGCAATCCTTCTGTCTCAGCATCCCAAGTAACTGAGACTACAGGCATGTGCCACCATGCCCGACTAATTTTTTCTAAATATATTAGTTGGCCAATCAATTTCTATGTATTTATAGTAGAGATGAGGTCTCGCTCTTGCTCAGGCTGGTTTTGAACTCCTAACCTTGAGCAATCCACCCGCCTTGGCCTCCCAGAGTTCTAGGATTACAGGCGTGAGCCACCGCGCCTGGCCCTTAATTTTTAATGCTATGTTCTTTGGTCCTGTTCTAATTCATCTGCCTTGTGTTTTGCTGGATTGTTTTTCTTTATCTGCTCTTTACACGCTGGTGTTCTCTTGGGGTCTTTCCCTCTTGATAGGCGGTATTACCAGCTGGATATTCCATAGGCATTTCAAAGATTCTTGTCCCCTTGTTTTCTCCATTAAACCCCTTGAAGGCTAATTAACTCCCTGTTGCCAAACAGTGGGGAACTTTTTCAAGATCATGCAGAAAAATGGGAACTAACAGGGGCTGGTGGGAGAAAGTCTGGGAAAGTAACTCCACATTGAAATACTCCAAATAGTCATGTTTGTTTTAACAGGAAGATAAAGGGTCACCCCATCAGGTCTCCAAATATCTTTGAATAAAATCAATAAAAACAGAAAGGATTCCCTGTTTATTCTGCAATTTTCTGTTCTTCTTCTTCTTCTTCTTTTTTTTTTTTTTTGAGACAGAGTCTTGCTTTGTTGCCCAGGCTAGAGTGAGTGCTGTGGCATCAGCCTAGCTCACAGCAACCTCAAACTCCTGGGCTCAAACAATCCTGCTGCCTCAGCCTCCCGAGTAGCTGGGACTACAGGCATGTGCCACCATGCCCAGCTAATTTTTTCTATATATATTAGTTGGCCAATTAATTTCTATTTTTATAGTAGAGACGTGGTCTCAGTCTTGCTCAGGCTGGTTTGGAACTCCTGACCTCCAGCAATCTGCCCACCTAGGCCTCCCAGAGTGCTAGGATTACCAATGTGAGCCACCTTGCCCAGCCAATTTTCTGTTCTTGAGGAACACTTAACACATCCTGTCTAGCCCCCACTCATCAAAATCCCACTGAGACCTGGCTCTAGCTTTGTGCTCTATAGTACCCTGTTTAGTACCCTCTCTTTTTCCCTTCTTTACCGCCAACCAAACTACCTGTAGTTCCATAAAAGGAAAATGCTGTTTCAGGCAAAGGTGTGATTAGAATATTCTTATTTTCTGCTTTACCCTAAGAATTACAGCCGGGTGCAGTGGCTCATGCCTGTAATCCTAGCACTCTGGGAGGCCGAGGGGGGCGGATGGCTCCAGGTCAGGAGTTCAAAACCAGCCTGAGCAAGAGCGAGACCCTGTCTCTACTATAAATAGAAAGAAATTAATTGGCCAACTAATGTATATAGAAAAAATTAGTAGGGCATGGTGGCACATGCCTGTAGTCCCAGCTACTTGGGAGGCTGAGGCAGGAGGATTGCTTGAACTCAGGAGTTTGAGGTTGCTGTGAGCTAGGCTGACGCCACAGCACTCACTCTAGCCTGGGCAACAAAGTGAGACTCTGTCTCAAAAAAAAAAAAACAACTATGAACAAATTCCTATGCACACTGCACATATCTTATTTTGTTTTATTTTATTTTTTATTTTTATTTTTTTTATTTTTTTTTTCCCCCTGTTTAAGAAGTTTGAACACATATCTTATTTTGAAGTAAAAAAACAAATGGGCAAAAACACCCGCAAGTGGCCTGTGGGCCGTAGTTTGAGGACACCTGATCTGGACCTTACTAGTAAAGACCTGAGGCTTATCTTTGTCTCCTCAATAGCTGGCATACATCTGCTAAATGACTGGTTGCATTCGTTTCCTTCATTGTATACATTTGGTAAAGATTCTGTCAGGGTTCCTTATCTGCTGAGCCAACTGGGAGTTTTCAATCTCACTACTGCTACTGCGAAAGACAAGTGTTTGTTTTTTGAGACAAGAGTCTCACTGTGTTGCTCAGGCTAGAGTGCTAAGGCGTTAGCCTAGCTTACAGCAACCTCAAACTCCTGGGCTCAAGTTATCCTTCTGCCACAGCTTCTCGAGTATCTGGGACTACAGGCATGAGACACCATGCCCGGCTAATTTTTTCTCTATATATTTTAATTGGCCAATTAATTTCTTTCTATTTTTGTTAGAGACGGACCCTCTCTTGCTCAGGCTGGTTTTGAACTCCTGACCTTGAGCAATCCACCCGCCTCGGCCTCCCACAGTGCTAGGATTACAGGCGTGAGCCACCGCGCCTGGCGGAAAAACTATGTTTGACTCTAGAGAGGGCTGCTGACTTCGTCAGGGTCACCCTCAATGGTACTTAACGAGGCTACCATTTTGCTAACCCTAACGCCAGAGACTGCCACCCAACTCAAGGTCCTACCTAAGGAGAGAGCCCAAGGACAGGCAAAGACATCCCACGTGTTTCCCAACAGGAACTTGGGCCCCTTTCTTAAACGTAGTTCCGCCAAGTTCTGGCTCCAATTGACATTCCTACGATCCAATTAGATTTCCAGGCTCGGAGTGTTCCACTGTCCAATGAAAAAAGGAGTTTCAGATTAGCATCAGTTTTGACCAATAGTTGAGAAGATATGAGTTTATTAACCTATAGAAGCAGCATGGAGAATGATGAACAGCACAGTTACCCAATGGACGTGCCTACAACAGAGTAGGACTCGCCCCAACTGCGGGGTAGCCGGCGGCGGGGATCATTGCAGAACTCAGTCTCCACCCGGACTCCGCCATGTTGAGTCTTGTGGGTCGTGTGGCGGCCTCCTCAGCCTCTGGGGCCTTGCGGGGACTCAGCCCTTCAGCGTCGATACCCCAAGCTCAGCTGTTATTGCGGGCAGCGCCGGCAGTGGTCCAACCTGGTAAGTTCTTTCACCTAGGCTTTCAGTTCTTTTCTGCCGCCCCATGACCTTGAGCCGGCGGCCGATCGTAGCTCAGGCCTAAAGGATGGGTGGTGCTAGGAAGGTTTCGGGAGCAAGGTCCCTCCCTCTAGCTGGGGGAGAACGGGAACGGGCTGTCCATGGGAGTTTTCTTCGACCTAGTTCTGGCCTATTTTGGATAAAAGCTTTGTTTGACGGAAAAGGTCCGAGCAGGTACGTTGACCTTCCTATGGTATGGGGGTACGAGCTCTCGAATAAACGGGTTTTGTGTTTGAGGCTGGGAAGGCTGTGCAGGTGCTTTGTAGATTGCTTTGCGCCCCTGTGTCTTGGACACGCCTTCCATACTAGCGGGAGGAGGCAGGACCTGGGCTGAATTCGCCTTTCCTTGCATGTCCTGGCTTCCGATGACCTTTAACTGTCCTGACCCCAGCTCCTTCCAATACCTTTTTGTCTGTTAGCCCGAGACTATGCCGCGCAAGCATCTCCTTCGCCGAAGGCAGGCGCCACCACTGGGCGCATCGTGGCAGTCATTGGTGCAGTGGTGGACGTCCAGTTTGATGAGGGGCTACCACCCATCCTAAATGCTCTGGAAGTGCAAGGCAGAGAGACGAGGCTGGTTTTGGAGGTGGCCCAGCATTTGGGTAAGTAGAATTTGTTAGAAATAGGTAAAGACCTTACTTAGCCCAAATATCCCAAAAACCAAGTTGTCTCCTTTCTATGATGATTTTTTCAAAATGACTTTCGTTCTTCTGAATTTGCTGAAGCCACATTTAGGTACTGAGAAGGAGTCTTGGTTGACTTAGGTATTTCACAGCAGCTACCCTTCACTAAATATGATAATAACCTGTCCTTATGTATAACCCTATAATGCCTTTATCTAACAGGGGAGAGCACAGTAAGGACCATTGCTATGGACGGTACAGAAGGCTTGGTTAGAGGCCAGAAAGTCCTCGATTCGGGTGCACCAATCAAAATTCCTGTTGGTCCTGAGACTTTGGGCAGAATCATGAATGTCATCGGGGAACCTATTGATGAGAGAGGTCCCATCAAAACCAAACAGTAAGTCCCTCTTTTTACATCTGCACAGAGGAACTGCTGTTTCTTGCAGTTTTACACATTAAGGTGACACCTTCCAGTAAAGCAGAATTTTCCTGCAGAGACTACTTAAAATGCTGATATGTTTGATTATTAAAATCACACAGTGCAGTTTTTCTTCAAGAAATTAAGGATGCAGAAGTTCTGACTGACGAAAACCTACTACTTAGGATTGCAGTTGAGTATTTAAGGCTTACACATATGGTTTAGGTTGAGGACTCTATAAAACGTGCAAGTCTGTTTCTTATTGGTATGTGAAGGAATGCTGTTAGGTTAGGGCTCAGTAAAATGAAAAACATGACAGTTAAAGTTGTGAGGGAATGGTATTGGTTCTTGAGATAACAAAGTCTTTATTGCACACAGTTGGGTTAAATGCCAGATTACAATTTACCTAACTTAATATAACAAAGGGGAGATGAGACTGGATTCTCTAGTAAAGAGTTGGACTTGAGAGTTGATAGAGACATTTAAGGCTATCAGTTGCTTTTTTTTTTTCCTCCCCCCACCCCCCATCAGTTGCTTTCAACAAGGTTAATAGATGTAATCCTCTCTTCTGCCTTTACAGATTTGCTGCTATTCATGCTGAGGCTCCCGAATTTATGGAAATGAGTGTCGAACAGGAAATTCTGGTAACTGGTATCAAGGTTGTGGATCTGCTAGCTCCCTATGCCAAGGGTGGCAAAATTGGTATGTTAGTGATGGGTACAAATTTTCTAAACCTAATATGGGAGGGGAAAAATCATAACTATGTTATGAGTGGGTATTGATATCTATCCCTCACTGATGAGTAGCTTCTGACTTTCGTTCTTCTGAGTTTGCTGAAGCCAGATGCCATTTCTGAGAAGGGAAAAGATGGAAGGAAGCAAAAGTTTTTAGAAGTTATTTGGGAATGCAGAACTGTACTCTTCTCAACTCTCCTAGGGCTCTTTGGTGGTGCCGGAGTTGGCAAGACTGTACTGATCATGGAGTTAATCAATAATGTCGCCAAAGCCCATGGTGGTTACTCTGTGTTTGCTGGTGTTGGTGAGAGGACCCGTGAGGGCAATGACTTATACCATGAAATGATTGAGTCTGGCGTTATCAACTTAAAAGATGCTACCTCCAAGGTGAGCACTGAGCTGATTGGTGTCCACATAGTAGTTGTGCCAGGAAGCTGTTGCCAGCTGAAGCCATCTTTTTATATTTTCATTTTGGCATCCCAGAACTTACAAAGAAAATTCCTATTGTCCCCCCCCCCCAACTTCTAACACATCATCTTTCCTCTTTGACATTAGATTACATTTCTAGACTTTTCTTTTTGGTAGATAGTCTCATCATTTGAAAGCTAATTTTGAAGGTGAGGGGATTGGAGGTGGTACATACGTCTTAAATAACCTTATTTTGTACCTTTCAGTTACACAGGTATTTATTTTCTTCCTGGTGTAGGAATTTTGTCTTAATATAAAAAACTATCTTTTGGCCAGGTATGGTGGCTCATGCCTGTAATCCTAGCACTTTGTGAGGCTAGGTGGGAGGATCACTTGAGCCCAGGAGTTTGAGACCAGCCAGGGCAACATAGTAAGACCTCCAGCTCTACAAGAAAATTAAAAAATTAGCCAGGCACAGTGGTGCATGCCTATAGTCCCAGCTACTGTGGAGACTGGGGTGGGCAGATCACTTGAGCTTGGGAATTTGAAGCTATGGTAAGCTATGATCATGCCACTGCACTGCAGCCTATGCAACAGAATGTGTCTCTAAAAAAAAAATTTAAAAAAAGATACCGACACCTGAGAGAGAGTCTGTGGTGGGTTTTCTTTCTCAATTTGGAGACCTTGGGGTATGTGGCTGCTATACCCCTAAGTTTTCTGATTGTGTTTGATTACTACAGGTGGCACTGGTGTACGGTCAAATGAATGAACCACCCGGTGCTCGTGCCCGGGTAGCTCTGACGGGACTGACTGTGGCTGAATACTTCAGAGACCAAGAAGGTCAAGATGTACTGCTGTTTATTGATAACATCTTCCGCTTCACCCAGGCTGGCTCAGAGGTAAGAGGGCAGGCTTGAGAGGTCTTGGTTCATTTGACCTTTCTTTGAACATAGGTAGATGAGGCTAAAGATGTAAACACCTGAGACATTTGTTCTTACTTTTTTCTCTTAGGTATCTGCCTTATTGGGCAGAATCCCTTCTGCTGTGGGCTATCAGCCTACTCTGGCCACTGACATGGGTACTATGCAGGAAAGAATCACCACCACCAAGAAGGGATCTATCACCTCTGTGCAGGTAAGAAAAATTAAATGGGTGAAGGTCCAATTTCCATAAAGGCATATATATAGATGCCTTGTGCACTGGTGTGTGCCTGTGGTCCCATCTACTCAGGAGGCTGAAGTGGGAGGATCACTTGAGTCCAGGAACTTGAGACCAGCCTGAGCAACATAATGAAAACCCGCCTTAAAAAAAACGCATGTAGAGGCCAGGCGAGGTGGCTCATGCCTGTAATCCTAGCATGCTGGGAGGCCAAGGTGGGCAGATCGTTTGAGCTCAGGAGTTCCAGACCAGCCTGAGCAAGAGTGAGACCCCGTCTTTACTTTAAAAAAAAAAAAAGAAAGAAAGAAATTAGCTGGTAGACCAGGGTTGGTGAGGGAAATATTAAAAAGTTAAAAAAAATTATAAAAGAAAAAAATCTAAAAAACCCAAACAAATTAGCTAGACAACTAAAAATAATGTAAAAAATTAGCCAGGCATGGCGGTGCACGCCTGTAGCCCCAGCTACTGGGGAGGCTGAGGCGGCAGGATTGCTTGAGCCCAGGAGTTTGAGGTTGCTGTGAGTTAGGCTGATGCCACGGCACTCTAGCCCGGGCAACAGAGTGAGACTCTCTCGGAAAAAAAAGGATGTATTTGAGAGAGGTATAAAACCTAATTACTGCCTACAGATACTTTATTTTGTATTTTTGAATAAAAAGACATCTGAACATTCCAAAAAAAAACCCCCAAAATCCTAATTACTTACATCTTAAAAGGTGGGGTTCATGAGTTCCCTGGAATAATGTGTAAAATTCTCTGAGCATGTTAACCTAAAAGGGTTAAGAAACATTCATCTAAATTAATTGGAGGTATACATGTAAAGATCACAAAACAGTGCTTTCCAGCCCAAGGGGAAATAATTCATTTTAATGAACTGTGATAGTGGTGCAAGGTTTTTTGTTTTGTTTTTAACTCTAAAAGTGAGTATCATTACAACAGAGTTAAAATGGAGGGTGAAGAACAAAAAATATGATAATGGAAATTCTTCCATCCTTGCCTAGAGAAACCAGACAATCCATAAGCTTGCTCAGGCATTGGGGATGATCATAGGGGTCTTCTGAGGTGGACTTCTGAATGCTAAGATAGAATGAGGTAAAGAAGAGGTCAGAAAAGGGGATGGCCTAAGTAGAATTACTTGGGTTCCTGTTGTCCTTACGGGTTCTTTACTCACTTTAGGCTATCTATGTGCCTGCTGATGACTTGACTGATCCTGCCCCTGCCACTACCTTTGCCCATTTGGATGCTACCACTGTGCTGTCCCGTGCTATCGCTGAACTGGGCATCTATCCAGCTGTGGATCCTCTAGACTCCACCTCTCGCATCATGGATCCCAACATTGTTGGCAATGAGCATTATGACGTTGCCCGTGGGGTACAAAAGATCCTGCAAGTGAGTATATTGCTATGTGGGACTGGTGGCCTAAAGTTATAAAGAGGGAATTTGGGGATTATATTAGGACTGGATCTTTCCTAGGCTTTTCCTTCGAACAAGGAAAGTCGAGACCAGCAATTGCTAGTTGAGTGTTGATGGGGTCTTTGCAGAGGGGAGAGGGGTTAGGGACTTAGGCTTTGGAATCCAGTTCTTTCGAATAGCACTAAACTAGGAATAGGGAGATGCTGATCATGAGGCCCTGAGTATGGTACCTTTCCCTCTATTAGCTTGTTCTCTCTCTTAGGTTTTTGTCTAGATTAAACCAATGTGAATACTTACTCAGACTTTCCCCCATCTCCTTACAGGACTACAAGTCCCTTCAGGACATCATTGCCATTCTAGGTATGGATGAACTTTCTGAGGAAGACAAGTTGACTGTGTCCCGTGCACGAAAAATACAGCGTTTCTTGTCTCAGCCATTCCAGGTTGCTGAGGTCTTTACAGGTCATATGGGGAAGCTGGTACCACTGAAGGAAACTATCAAAGGATTCCAGCAGATTTTGGCAGGTGAGGTTTTAAGTGTAAAGCTGAACATAAAATGATAGAAAAACTGAAATCTTGAATGCTCACTGTGCTGTGGTCCCAGTCCAACAGCCATCAAGCAATGTGTGATATGTACTGTGACCAGTTATGGTTTTTTTTTTTTTTTTTTTTTTTTTTTTTTTTTTTTTTTTTTTTTTTTTGAGACAGAGTCTCGCTTTGTTGCCCAGGCTAGAGTGAGTGCCGTAGCATCAGCCTAGCTCACAGCAACCTCAAACCCCTGGGCTCAAGCAATCCTACTGCCTCAGCCTCCCGAGTAGCTGGGACTACAGGCATGCACCACCATGCCTGGATGATTTTTTCTATATATATTAGTTGGCCAATTAATTTCTATTTTTATAGTAGAGACGGGGTCTCGGTCTTTCTCAGGCTGGTTTCAGACTCCTGACCTCAAGCAGTCCGCCTGCCCTGGCCTCCCAGAGTGCTAGGATTATAGGCGTGAGCCACCACACCCAGCTCCTCAGTTATGTTTTTTTTTTTTTTTTTTTTTTTGAGACAGAGTCTCGCTTTGTTGCCTAGGCTAGAGTGAGTGCCGTGGCGTTAGCCTCGCTCACAGCAACCTCAAACTCCTGGGCTCAAGCGATCCTTCTGTCTCAGCCTCCCGAGTAGCTGGGACTACAGGCATGAGCCACCATGCCCGGCTAATTTTTTGTATATATTAGTTGGCCAATTAATTTCTTTCTATTTATAGTAGAGATGGGGTCTCGCTCTTGCTCAGGCTGGTTTTGAACTCCCGACCTCGAGCAATCCACCCGCCTCGGCCTCCCAGAGAGCTAGGATTACAGGCGTGAGCCACCGAGCCCGGCCCCAGTTATGTTTTTTTAATTGAGAGAATAAGCTATTTATTTCCCATCAAATTTATTTGAAAATACATGTACTGAGAATGTGACTTAGATGATTTTCCAGCCCCCTATACATAATCCAACACTCACTGTTTTCAGTGCTAACTACTCTTCTAAATGAATTACAACCAGCTTTTAGGAAAGGCGTTGTTATCCTGTTTTACAGGTGAAACTGGAGCATAGAAAAGTTTAACATAGGCCAGGCGTGGTGGCTCACGCCTGTAATACTAGCACTCTGGGAGGCTGAGGCGGGCAGATTGCTCGAGGTCAGGAGTTCGAAACCAGCCTGAGCAACAGCGAGACCTCGTCTCTACTATTAAATAGAAAGAAATTAATTGGCCAACTAATATATATAGAAAAAATTAGCAGGGCATGGTGGCGCCTGGGCAACAAAGCGAGACTCTGTCTCAAAAAAAAAAAAAGTTAAGTTTAACACGAACTTTCCCAATGTCGCCCAAAGTAGAGGGTAATAAAATAAAATAATATGAACTCAGATGTATGGCTCTTGACCATGTGTGTTTTTTTTTGTTTTGAGACAGTCTTGCTCTGTTGCCTGGACTTGAGTGCCATGGCAGCAGGCTAGCTCACAGAAACCTCAAACTCCTGGGCTCAAGCAATCCTTCTGCCTTAGCCTTCTGAGTAGTTGGGACTACAAGCATGCGCCACCATGCCCAGCTAATTTTTTCTATATACTTTTAGTTGGCCAATTAATTTCTTTCTATTTTTAGTAGAGATGGGGTCTCACTCTTCTTGCTTAGGCTGGTCTTGAACTCCTGACCTTGAGCAATCCTTCCTCTCAGGCCTCCCATAGTTCTAGGATTACAGGCCTGAGCCACCACGCCCGGTCTTGACCACGTGTTCTTAATCCATACTGTATTGTGTTGTAACTTTGATTTGTGAGGGAAATTTAAGGTTTCTCAGATGATATGAATTCATCACTTTCTGACTGGTGGTCAGAAGTGGTGAGGTACGTACACACAGCAGAAAGTTGATGTCCTTCTCTTTACTAACTAGTTGGATCTTTTTTTTCCCATATAGGTGAATATGATCATCTCCCAGAACAGGCCTTCTATATGGTGGGACCCATTGAAGAAGCTGTGGCAAAAGCTGTTAAGTTGGCTGAAGAGCATGCATCGTGAGGGGTCTTTTTGGCAAACTAAGCACTCATCCTGTTGTCCCTCTCCTTGTCTCCAATCCAAAAACCTTCAGTTTTCTGTGTAGGCCACACAAGAGCCTTGATTGAAGACATTTTGTTCTGTCTGAAGAGTATTTAAGGTTTCCAATAAAATGTACACCCCTCGGAATTTGTCTGTTCTCGGCTCAGTTAACACTGAGTTGTTCTTTGTTTTTTTTTTAACACTGAAATTTTTGACAATGAGAATTTTAGAGTGGCCACAAGAAGCCATTTTAGCACAAAATAGGTCGTGTATGTTTGAAATTGGGTCATTGAAAAAGAATAGCCATTCTCTTGGATTGATGAACTGTGCATCTTGGTGAGGGGTTTTCTGTAGGTAGTGTAATCTTACTAGGGCCTCAGCTTTGGCCCTTTTATGACATTTGTTCAGAGCACATTGATTTTTTTTGCCTCTTAAATATCCATATAGCATGTTCCTACTTTTAACCAAGTAGGCCTTTTTTAGAAGGGCATATTTGAAAAAATAGGTTTTGCTTATTTAGAGACAATCACTCTGTTGTCTGGGCTAGAGTACCATGGTGTCAACTAGCTCATAGCAACCTCAAACTCCTGGGCTCAAGCAATCCTACTACCTCAACCTCCCCAGTAGCTGGGGCTACAGGCATGTGCCACCTTGCCTGGCTCAGTTTTTCTATGTTTTTAGTTGTCCAGCTAATTTCTATTGTTAGTAGAGACAGGGTCTTGTTTTTTTGTTGTTGTTTTTTTTGAGACAGAGTCTCACTTTGTTGCCCAGGCTAGAGTGAGTGCCGTGGCATCAGCCTAGCTCACA
This sequence comes from Microcebus murinus, assembly GCF_040939455.1. Lineage (NCBI taxonomy): Eukaryota > Metazoa > Chordata > Mammalia > Primates > Cheirogaleidae > Microcebus > Microcebus murinus. The sequence goes on along the minus strand of NC_134113.1, from coordinate 60,945,846 downwards.
GCAACCTCAAGCTCCTGGGCTCAAGCGATCCTCCTGCCTCAGGCTCACAAGTAGCTGGGACTACAGGAATGCATCACCATGCCCATCTAATTGTTTCTATATATATATATTAGTTGGCCAATTAACTTCTTTCTATTTAGAGACGGCGTCTCGCTCTTGTTCAGGCTGGTTTCGAACTCCTGACCTCAAGCAATCCGCCTGCCTTGGCCTCCCAGAGGGCTAGGATTACAGGCATGAGCCACCGCACCCGGCGCTGGTCTTGATCTTGCTCAGGCTGGTCTTGAATTCCTGAGCCTAAGCAATCCTCCCACTTCAGCCTCCCAGAGTGCTAGGATTACAGGTGTGATCTACCACACCTGGCCATTAGGTTGGTTTTAGAAATAATCTACTTCAAGGCAAGGCAGGGGTTAATCAGTGAGTTGAATTAAATTTTCAGGAAATGATGAGTACTGATCTTTGTTAAAATTGAGTCAAGGGCTCTTTGCATTTTGGTTAGGCCTTCATAGTGTTCCTGACTACTGCCTCCTGCCATATTTGGGGCAAACCTAAATTCAACGTTTGTTATTCACTGAGGCTATTCAAAGGTATTAAGGATGAGGCCTAAGCTGAGCTCTGTTAGTATCCATTATGAAAGTTCAGGAAAGAGAATCCGTTACAGAAAAATAGTAATCTTTAGGGCTGCTGGCTTAGCCTTCTGAACTAAATGATGGAATTAGATCGTTTCCCCTTTACTTGAACTCACCAAAAGGTGTATTGTTGGGAGAGCTACTCACCATTTCCGTTTAAAAGTGTGTAAGGTCAAATTTGATGCCCCTTAAGTGTCCTTTTCTGGATTCAGACCCATCCTACTGCCCTCTCGTGGTAGCACTGGAGACGCTGCAAGAACTCTGATCTCACCATTTTGAAATCCTTGAAGGCCATTTGCTGGGATGTTCTCTGCTAATGACTGTTTACAAACCAGCTGGGGCTTTTGTCCTGGGGAGGAGCCTGTGTCTTTAAGCCCCACCCCCTGAGGCTATCAATTGGGTATAAACTGGGCGGGGACAAGCGGAGCTCCCAATTCAGAGGCCCCTGGGGGTTGGAGGTTGGGGAGGGGCTTTAGGAGAGGCGCCAGGGGTGGAGTAGGGGCCTCTAAGCTTCCTCTCATCTGCCTGTGACGTTTTTGGCACTAGTCTCTCCTGTGTCATGATCTGGACAGAAGGTGGAGCCCCTGAGCTGCTTGTGCCTGGTAGTTTGCTCCCAGAGAAGCTTGGATTTGGGGGAAATACTGAGTTATGGGGGTGGGGCACTTCCTCTAGGTCCTGACTCTGGAGTGAGTAGGAAGCTGGTGGAGAAGCCTCCAGGGAATAGGTCAGCCCTTTCTGCTTTGTTTTCCCACGTCACTCTGATGTAAACCTGGGAACTGAAGTCCTAAAGGTCGTTTGCATCCCTCCACCCCTTCCCCCAACACGTTCACGACCTTCAGCATTTATCGAGAATCTTCTCCCTCTCACTAGTTGCAACTATTTCCTTCCTCCTTTACCGCCCTCTTCGACCACGCCACTGGAGTGTCAACACAGTTCTAACCTTCCTCCATATTTCTCCAGCTCTGCCCTGTCCTCACCTCCTCCCTCTCTCCACCCAGAGAAAGCCCCGCCCTTCCCTCCTCCCTCCCCACCCCAGTCTGTCACACAGGGACATCACCCTACAGCAGTTCAGGCTGTGTGGTTCGCAGGAAGCATACATTGGCTTTTTGATTCTTGCTCTTTCCCAGCTCACACTTTGGAGGATCAAACACCAGCCTCCACGTGAAGGGGGGCCCAAGGACAGCGAGGAGCTGGGTGGTCCCAGCCTGGAGCCCTGCCAGCCAGACATGGGTGAGTATGGGGACCAGCCCCGGGGAAGGCCTGAGGGATGCCTAACTCCCTCCCTGGCTGACTCAGCAGGGGTGGGGCCTAACCTTTGCTCATTTAGGGGGTGAAGGAGGGGAAACAGGACTGTGAGGGGCGGGTGTTATAGGGCTCAGCTGGCGCGGCGCCGACCACGGGGTCCTGAACATTAGCAAGCTCCAGCTCTACGGAAGAGCCCGAGATTGTACCTTAGGCCAGGGCTTTCCCAACCCCCCTTCCCCGCGCCCCAGTGGAGTATTATTCCTCCCCCATTTAAGCTGCTGAGATTCAAGAAATATTTGACAGTACTCACTGCTAGCCTCCACAAAAGTAAAGCCCACTTTTGGATCATGCTGGGGGTCTTTAAAGTGCCTCCTCTCCCCCTTATTTCTCTCAGGGCTTTTAGTCCCAGTCTTTTCTCCTCCCCAACCCTGACCCACCATCAGGTGGGGGCTGCACTGAGCAGCTGTTTCCTGTTGCCCCTGAGGTTGATGCAAGGGTGGTGGGGGTTGAGGGAAAACTGGGCTAGAATAAAGCCAATTCTCACGGTCCCACATCAGCCTCGCTAGGGCTATTATTGATGGCTCTCCCACCAAGTCACTGAGGACACTGAGTGAGAGGCAGGATTAAGGTTGAGAGGTAGGAGGTTTTGCCCTCATGGCTTCCTGATTCCAGAGGCTCCACAGCTGTAGAGATGGGGCCCTGAGGAGCTGAAACACGGGGAACCTGTTCACCTAGTAGGGCACTGTGCGTGACCCCCAGCATGCTCGGCTTTGAGTTCTCTCTCCCACACTCTCAGGCTTCCTTGGAGTCCTTGTGGCTCTCACTGCCTTCCCGGCCTCCTTTGTGAAGATGTCTTTGCTGGTGCCCCGGGAGCGCGGGCAGAGCTCTCCCAAGTCCTTCCGTTCGGACCTACCACCATCCCCCACTTCGCCGCAGAAGTTTCTGTCTCTTCCTGGGATCTGTTCTCTTCCTCCAACTGGGATCCTTCCTGGTTCTGGCCCCTAGGAGACGCCACCCGCTTCCCCCTCCCCCAGTGGATCCTTCGCGACAGCCCTCCCCTTGCGCTCGTCGTCACCCCAGTAGCTCCTGCCCCTTTAAGCGCCACCTCCCCCTCTCCGCCGCCGCCGGCCCAGGGCTGGGGGAGGAGGCACCGCCGCCGCCCGGCTCGGCCACCTGCGCCGCCGCTGCCGCCGCCGCCCGAGGCCCGGCCCTGCCCTGCTCCAGGTGAGGCCTGGCACCCACTTCCAGCCCTGTAGTCCCCAGGCGGGCCGTTCTTGCGGTCCTCTGCTCTGGGATCCCTGCTGCCCAGGTATTCAGGATCTGACCGTACCCCTGCGGGAGCTGCCCTTCTTCTCTCCTCCGCATCGTCTACTCGCCCATTTCTCCAGTCCTCTGCGACCGGAATCCGGAGGCTTCTCACGCCTCTCCACCACCCTCTTTCCTGGGTACCCCTCCTATTCTGGGCCCAGGATCTCCCCCTCCCCCGCGCCTTCCTCGCAGAAAAATCTCCCGCGGTCTGGGTTTCGCCTCCTCCCCTCTGGAACTAGCGCTTTCCCACGCCATCCTAATGCCAGTGGGAGGGGGAATAACCGCCACCCCAACTCCTCTCCTCCATAGTAAGGGGCGCGGGGGTGGGACGGCGGGGGGAGAACTACATTGACTACAGTCACTATCCAGCTCTGCTCCACTCAGCCCTTCAAGTTCAACTAAGTACTGTCTAAAGCTTTCCAAACCACCCCATATCTCCCAGGTTTGGGGTCCGACCTCAGCACCACCTACTGAGCCCAGGTGGGAAGGGCCCTCTTCTTGGGCCAAGGGTTGGCCGGTCTAGCCTAGGAACGCCTCACCCAGAATCGGGGAGCTGGGGCGCTGCCGGAATCTTGAGATTCTGGGCTTAAGGGACTGGTGGGGGAGAGTGCGTAGGTTCAGGGGCTAAGTCTGTGGGAGCTGGGGTGTTGGGGAAAGTGAGGAAAGCTTAGCCTTCTATTTAGATGTAAAGGAAGGCTCCACCCTCAAGGAAATATGAACTTCCAGGACCACCATAGAGAAGCCCATGGAGAAGTTTGGAAACAAGACTTTGTAATTCTGAGGGGGCACCTGCCAACTTGGAGGGGAAAGGAGAGGGGTTATGGTCCTTTTGGTGCATTATGGGAGAATCCAACCTCCCCAAAATATAGAGAGTTTTGCTCTAAGGGAGGAAGGGGGGGGTCTAGTTGGAGAGCCATCTTCTAACTAGACCCTATTAACAGTATGATCCTGTAGAAGAAACAGGATTGAGGTAAAAACAACAAAAGCCACTATGATCCATTCAGCCAGTGAGTGGAAGGGAAGTCTTTACTAATTACCTTCCTTGCCCTCCCCCTCCCCTGGCCAACTACATCCCTAGCTTTGCTTTTTCTCGTATGTTTTTATTTCCCAGACACCCTACCTCCAGAATTAGGGGACTTGAGTGTCAGGATTTGCTTCAGACTCTTCTGAGTCATGTTCCAGGGGGCTGGGAGGGAGCTGGGAGGAGGAGAGGGTGGTCAGCAGTGGTGTTTGGGGTTGGATGCTAGGAGTACCTGGAAGGGGAGAGGGAAAGAGGTAGAGGGATGGAAACGAATCTCCTTCTCTCTTCCTCCTGCCAGTCCCAGGCATCTGGCTCTCTAGTGGAGCCACAGCACTGTGGCAGCTGACCTTGGAGTCAGGGAGGTGCACAGGGAGGGTAAGAAAGGGGGAGCAGGTGCTAATTTCTCCCTTCCCATTCTCTTCATTACTGGTCCACTGTCCTGGCTTAAAGGAGGTTCAGTCTATTCCCTAGACCCTCTTGTCACAAGTTGCTGATAAAATGATCATTTACTCCTTCTCCTCCTCCTTTCTAGTAGCTTCCTAAAGGGAGGTGGGTGGGTGATGGGCCAGGCCATATCAGATGGGATTGAGGAATGTTTGGGGACATATGGGGTCAGTCTGCCCTCTGTCATCTTAGATGGAAGGAGAAGCACAACTGCTCCATGGGGTCGCTTCTGGCAAGAAGTAAACACCCAGCTGTTGGGCATGTTGGCACCCCAATCTCATCATTCCTCCGGGAGCAGGAAGATCCCTGATTAGATGGGATGAGGTGGGGTCTTCTTAGGGATGAAGATGATGTAGTCTTTTCTGCACCAGATGGGAGGAATGGATCCTGCCCCATTTTCTTTTCTAATCCCAGGTGGTGCCCTCATATCCAACACCCTTCTTCCTAACTGCTCCTGGTTGGAAAAGTCCTAGAGGTTGCCCTGGAGACTAGGCCTGGGGCTCGGAAGGGGTGGGAGCAGTCAGTGGGGCACAGGAGTAACCGGCTCTTCCGGAGCAGAGTGGAGCCAGAGGTGGGTGTGTGTGGGTGTGGGGGAGGGGCGTGGCTACACCCGTCTGACTGGCGCAGGCTCCTCCCCCACCTGCCCCATCTCCGATTGGCTAGCTTTCGCCTGGGGGCGGGGCTTGGGGGCGGGACGTAGGAAGATTCGCCCTCATCTGTCCTGGAAAAGGGAAGAGGAAAAAAGGGGATACCAGTTCCCCACCCCCCCTTCAGTTGTCGGTTCCATGCCCTCAGCTCTCTTCTCCACCTGCTTTTATTTTTTTATCTGGGGGATAGGAGGCATTCCTTAGCAGAAATTTGCTATATCCTTCCTATCTCCAGAAGGAAGGACACCTCTTCCCTGAGTGTGGCCTCTACTACTTGGGGACTTGAGGTCAGCAGGCTGTTAGAGGGATATTTTTTTTTCCTCAAGGTGACCTATAAATCTGTTGTTTTGACATGGAGGAGAGAAGGGTTTTGGTTTCTACCTGCCTACTCCTTCCCCTGGTAATCTACTTATCTCAGGAGAGGGAGGGAAACCCCCCTTAGCCTCCTCCCCTTCTCTTCTCCTTCCCTCTTGAGCCCTGTGCACTTGTGAGGCTTTCCTAAAGCGGAGCTTCCTTCTTCTCTGAGCTATTTGTAGTGGGGGGTGGAGTCTGTCTCCCAAACTTAGAAAGAACCCACCCCTCAGTAGAGTAAGGAAATCCCATCTAGACCGATGGATTTGGCCCCAGCACTTCCCTGTCTCCACCTAGTTTTCAAATCTCTTTCTCCTTGGACCTCCAGAGGAAAAGGTATTTGCTGACATCCCCCAACCTGCCAGAGTTTCATCATCCCCGCTCTGTTGCTCTTCCAGAATGTTCAGCAGCCTGAGCTATGCACAATTTAGGCAATTTTTTTTAGAATTGCATTGAATTGGTGGGAATTATCTTGAAGCTTGCAAAGTGTTGAGTTGCAAGGAAAGGAAACCTGGTTTCCTTTCTAGTCATATCTTATCCACTGTTTGACCTTGAACATGTCAGTGAACCTCTTTGGGCCTTAATTTCTTTTCTAACAAATGAGAGAAGGTTTAACTAGAAATTCACTAAACTGTAACATATGACACTGTTCCCCATCCTGAGGCCCTGCAATATTCATTTTAGGTAACAGCCAAATGCTAGTCCTATGCTAGATTTCACATTCTTGTTCTCAGAGGGTTTCACATAGTTATGTACCCCTGTCAGAAAAAGTACTGTAATTGTAGAATAGGTGGACATTTGGGACATCTTATTTGCTGGTCAGTTTTCTGCTTATCCTCTACTCTCTGCTCCTCCGACTACCTTTTTCTTTTCTTTTCTTTTTTTTTGCAACCCCTAAGTGGAACCAGACCCTCTCACTGCATTTAGGCTAGACTCAGGTCTTCGCTGTCTGGTTCCAGAGCTAAGCCTTCTTTCCCCATGCACAGGAATCTTTCTGATGCCCAGGGCCCTGCAGATGTCTCCAGGAAAGTGGTGATCAGGCAGAACCAAACTGCCTGGACAGGACAGAGGTGAGTGGGTGGCAAATTTAGGCCTCTCTCCATCCCTTTACAATCTTTCCATTTATACTTTTCCACTACTCCACCTGGGAAATAACTGCCCTTGAAATTGTTTTCCTGACCCCTTTCATTCCCCTGTTAAAGTGGCACATGCCTTTGGTCCTAGAAACTGAGTCTAGTCCTTTAGGTTAACCTTGGTTGGGATAGAGCATGCCTTTCAGTTTGTCCTATGTGAAGCAGGACTACAGCCTCAGTGAGATGCGGGTGCAAAGGGAGCTGCCAGGTGGGCAAGGTACAGGGTTGCAAGATACACAGCGGCGCTAGGACCCAGATGCAGGTCTGGAAGCTAGGGATGTTGGGCGCTAGGACCCTGTGGCGGAGGCTGCGTAGGGAGGCTCTCTGTCGGCTGCAGCTTCCCCGCCCCCTCCGGCTCCGACTCACTCCTCCCCTGCCGGCCATGTTGGCTCCGCTTGGGCCCCGCGGTTGAGCCGCGTCCCCCTCCCCCCTCCCGTTCCCCGAACCCCAGATCCCCCTCCCTCGGCGGGCGTCTCCTCCCCTCCTGGCGCCCGGAGCGCGGCCATGTGAACCGCCTGTCCCCCGGGGAGAGACGAGCCCCGATCCCGGCTGGACGCCGCTGCCTCAGGTTTGTGGGGTCTGTGGCCAGGCGACTGAGAGGAGAGAGCCTGTTTCCATCCGAGACTTCCCTGAGGGAACAGAGTCTCCAGAGCCGGCTTGAGCCTGTCTCGGGGCGGGTAGCGGACTCGAGTTTATTTCCTGCGAGGACCCAACCCACCGCCGGGGTCTCCTTGCCCTAGGGGTTGGGAGGAGGCTGGGGCTGGCGAGTCAGCTGAGGACCCTGGACGGGGCCGCGGGGGCGGGAGGAGCTGTACAGGCTCCTGGCTACGGCGGCGACAGCGTGGAGGCGGAGAAGCCACCTGGCTGGTGGAGATGACTCCTGCAGGGTACTTGGGGCGGAATCCCCGGGAGGGGCTCCACCTCCGTGGGGGTGGGGATTGTCCTAGAGCGAGGAGTGGGTGAGGAGGTTCCCTGGGCGGGTGAATATCCCGTTTGCGGGTAACGGGGCGTTTTGGCTGCAGTGAGTGTAGGACAGAAGAGGTTTCCAGGGGTCTGAGGGTGTCGTCCTCTGGGAGCACGGCGTATGCTCTCTTGAGTGTGGACAGCCGGAGGGACCCTTACTGAGGGCGGTGCTGCGCTTGGCTCCGGGCCCCTGCATCCCGGGTGAATCCCCCCACTCCAGGGATGGAGGTGATAGGGCTGACGTTTAGGCGTCTGGATTTGAGCTGGGATGAGGGGCAGAAGGGAAGAGAATAAAGAGGGATTCCTTTCCACGGAGATTCCTCACTGAGGGGATCCCCGTTTCCGTGGCAGAAAAGATGATCTCACATCATCCCTTTTCTTTCCTGGTGTTCCCAATTTTGGGGAAAAGGCAGTGCCAATAACCCATCTTTGTAGGGTTTATTGGAGTGAAGATTTGTATCCTTTGGGGGTCGATGGGGGGGCGTAGCTTCCACCTCCATCAGTAGACAAACAGCCCCTCCCCCAACCTCCCGCAGGAAGTGGCCGGGAAATGGCAGCTGTGTGTTTGCTGCTGCTGCGTCTCTTGTTGTTTTAAAATGTCCATTTTAATCAGATTTGGTTTCATTTCTGAGGCCTTCTGGGCACGCTTGGATCCTTCCAACCATGTGGTCTGAGAGACCTTTCGATTTTTTTTTTTCAGGGGATGGGGAACTTAATTTGTTAACTGGAAGTAGTCCATTGCAGTTGACTCACTGATTTTAATCCCCCTCCAGTGCATCATCTCAGTTTCCCTGTCTGGGTTTTTCTGTTTTTTGTTTTTTGTTCTCTTTCCCCTTGAGCTAAGGTCATAGAGAAGCAAACTCAGTTACCCACCAGCAGAGCACCTGAGCAGGTGAGCTTCTGAAGTGAAGCAGGGTAGATTCTGAGAAGTGGAGGAGGAGGAAGGGATGGGGAAGATTTAACTGTGAGTGAGATTTTTATGTTGGGGTAAGGACTGATTTACAGAGTGAGATTGGCGAGCTTGTTCTTCAGGGGTGATTCTGGCCTAAGGACAGACCCTGTGTGAAGCCTCTTATTTGACTTAGGGTGTTGCAGGTTTTACCTTCAGCAGAACCAACTAATTAGGAGAGTTTGCTATCATATGACTTACTCTTCAGTCCGTAAAAGAACATTTTCTTTCTTATTATTATTCTTGGAGAGTGGGAAGCTCTTTCTTTTATGCAAGGTCATGCACCCAGATTTTCTGTTTTTCCCACTTGATAACTCCAGGAGATATCTTCTATAGCAAACAGTGATGGGACTGTGTGCTGTGTCCCCAGGCATTTTCTTGCACACTGGCTTTGGTGAGGGACAAGAGTTGGCCACAGAATTTAGATTTTGAAAGATGAAATTTTAAGATCATTTGGACTATCTTGAAAACTACAGAAGCCTGGAGTTTAAATCATCCTTTCACTGTTTTCCAGTCAAAAACTTTCCACCTAGATGTAGATCCCTAGATTAAAGATCCAGGATAGTAACAGACATACATATATGATTGTGTGAAAGTGGCAGCATCACTAGTATGAAAGTGGCAGCATCACTAGTAAGATAACACCCTTGCTCTTTTCACTTGGGCAGTTGGGGTTAGAGATATTCTGGATATAGTAAAAACAAGTACATGTGATGTCAGCATCCTTTTTCTTGGCCCTCTGCTAGACTGCTTGGTTCTTTGTTGCTTCCTGATAGGGTTGATTTGACACTGATTTGAAGTTCCTCTTTCTTCAACCTTTGCTTACCTAAATTGGCACTCGACAGAACAGTAAATTGATTTTCCTTGTTGGGGTTAAAAGAGTGAAGAAAAGAGAAAGAGCTTCTTGACTTTTGGAAGAAATAGAAGCTAGGGTTGAGAAAATAGTGATTTCTTTTGGTATATGATCAATCTAAAATCTGAATGAAGCAAACCTTTCGTGGCCTTCTTTTAAAGTGGATGCATTCTGCTATCAGAGAAGTAGATTTTTTTTGAGACAGAGTCTCTGTTGCCGTGTTAGAGTGCAGTGGCGACAGCCTTTCACAGCAACCTCAAACTCCTGGGCTCAAGCAATCCTCCTGCCTCAACCAGCCTCCTGGGTAGCTGGGACTACAGGCACGTGCCACCATGCCCAGCTAATTTTTTTCTAGTTTTAGTTGTTTGGCTAATTTCTTTATAGTAGAGACAGGATCTCACTCTTGCTCAGGCTGATCTCGAACTCCTGAGCTCAAGCAATCCTCCGGCCTAAGCCTCCCAGAGAGTGCTAAGATTACAGACATGAGCCACCATGCTCGGGCCTATCATCTTGCAGTCTTGTAGTTCTAGAATTAGGTGTTACCAAAGAGAAGCAAAGCTCATTAGGGTTACTGACTGGGTCTTTCTGCTATTAACTTTCCTTGTCACCTAAAGAGGTCAAGCACCAACCTGCTAAAACAGTATGGAAGTTAGTGAATAACTGATAGGATGTTTGACCTTGTATGACATGTATCAAGTGAAGCAATAATGCCAACATTTTTGTGTCCTGGGACATAGAGTGAAGTATAAAACTCCTGAAATAATTCCTGGGGCAAATAATCTTCCTGATTTCTTAGGATGTTGGTATTCCCATATACCTCAGAGCCCAAGGTGAATAGTTGTTCAGCATTGTCTCATGTGAGTCAGAAGGACGATTTTTCACCAGCTTATCAGTCTACATAATTTTGAAATTTAAAAAATTCTACAAAACAAAAAGCCTGTCTTTAAAGAGATTTGAAAATTGTTCTTATCACTGGCAGTAAAAGTAATGTTTTGTCACTCTGGTTAAAGAGAATAATTATTAAGGGGGCATTTTGCAGACTAAAAGGGCCTTGTAACCTTACCCAAGATTTGTCCAAAAAAGGAAGTTCTTAAGAGACAGGTGGTCTTACTACTTTTAGTCTTCTGGGGTTGAACTGTCCATAACTTGCCTCACTAGTGGGGTTTTTAACCTGCCTACTCAGCTAATTTTGGGGGAGAAAAGGGGGGAGTCCTTAATGATTAGAATTGAAATTCTGAAAAATAATCAGAGACAAAAGAGGGAAATAATCTAGTCTGTGGCTGTTCGTGTCCTGCAATTTCAGAGACATTCCCAGTTTTCTGACATTGACGTGACCAAGGCTATGGCAGAAAACCTAAGTCGTTAATGTGGTTTCTTTATTTAGTTAACAAATATTTTAAAACCTACCATGCACCTTGAATGTCCAGTTAAATTAAGCAGAATGGGCCAGCCTCGGTGGCTCATGCCTGTAATCCTAGCACTCTGGGAGGCCTAGGTGGGTGGATCGGTCAAGGTCAGGAGTTCAAAACCAGCCTGAGCAAGAGCTCAGCCTGAGCAAAAGCTAGACCTCATCTCTACTAAAAATAGAAAGAAATTAATTTGCCAACTAAAAATATATAGAAAAAAAATTAGCCAGGCATGGTGGCACATGCATGTAGTCCCAGCTACTTGGGAGGCTGAGGCAGAAGGATTGCTTGAGCCCAGGAGTTTGAGTTGGCTGTGAGCTGGGCTAACGCCACTGCACCCTACCCCAGACAAGAGAGTGAGATGCTGTCTCAAAAAAAAAAAAAAAAAATTTAAGCAGAATGTTTCACTAAGTTAGAGCTTAAATTTATTGCCTTTTTACATTCTCAGTACTTCCTTGTTTTACAGGCCTTATTTTAAGGGATAGATATCTAAAATATGTCAAAATTTGGGGCTTTCTTCCCTCTAGAAATTTTTATCTCTATGAAGAGTGAAATTTTTTGGTTTTCTGACAATAGTAAGCCCAAAGCCCACGACCTTCGTTGGATAAGTAAGGTGGTAGTGGCCGTAAAGGTAGATTTACTCATTAATTTGTTTAGTCCATGGATTCAACAAATGTTTCCTTTGGTCTTTTTTATGTACTTAGCACTAAATTCAGTGCTGGAGATACGATGGTAGAACTTAATATCTAATTGATGCTGTAGAACCTATCTAGTGTAGAAGAAATAGGGACAGAATAAGTCATCTTTATATTCTCCTGAGCAGCCTGGACATGACAGTTTTATTTGGGTAGCCCCTTCTTAGTATAATCTTTCTTCTTTCATGATCTTCCTTGTATTTCACTTGGAGTCCTGACTATGGAAAGAAGTTAAGGAAAGGACATTTTGAGAGAGAATGAACCTCAGTCAGTACATGCTATAGTTTACCTGAGTCAGAGTTCAAGGAAGCTTGTTACCAAGGTTGTCAGAATGAGCTATCCTGACTAGAGAAGAGGGCATGTTGATTTTGTAGCTTGGCACGTAGAACTCTATTGATGGAGGAAGATGGCTTATCCAGGGAGAAGGGGTTTTTAGACAGATAAATCAAAGCATCCTTACTTGGAGTGTCAGAAACTGGGAGCACTCAAAATTTGGAACTTTCCTAGATTGTGGGTCAGGAATGGGGCAGCTTTTGTGTTAAAGCGGGGTTTCTCAGCCTTGACACTATTGATATCTAGGCCAGGTAATTCTTGGTTGTGGGGGGAGAGGAGGCCTGTCCTGTGTGTTTAGCAGCATCCCTAGCTTCTACTTACTAGATGCCAGTAGCTCACACCTTCAGACATTACTAAATGTCCTCTAGAGGGCAAAATTTCCCCTGGTTGGAACCTCGGTATTAAGAGTATGGTGGGTAATCCAGAGATGTGTAGAGTTGAGAAATATCCTTCATGACATTCACAGTTCTAAAGCTAAACTGTAGTGGGATCATTTGCCTTTGCTGTTTAGTCAAGATAAACATTTGAAATCTCTCCTGGCTGGATGTGGTGGCTCATGCCAATAATCCTAGTACTCTGGGAGGCCAAGGCGGGAGGATCACTTGAACTCAGGAGTTCAAGACCAGCCTGAGCAAGAGGAGACCCAATTTCTACTAAAAATAGAAAATATTAGCCAGATGTGGTAGCACACGCCTGTAGTCCCAGCTGAAGTGAGGCAGGAGAATCGCTTGAGCCAAGGAGTGTGAGGTTGCTGTGAGTTAGGCTGACTCCACAACACTCTAGACCAGCTGACAGAGCAAGGCTTAGTCTCAAACAACAACAAAAACAAAATCTCTCCTCACCTCCCCGCCCCAAATTAGAAACTTCCCATTTGTGGAATTTCGGTGTACTACATGAGAATAATGGACCAGAGAGTTGCAGGAACCAAAGTGTCCAGCTGAAAGGTGTTAATGTTTCTTGTGTTTCTGGGGGTAGTAGCTTCAGAGAGTTAGAATTGGTCAGGCAGGACACCTGCAACAGTGTTGAAATCTGTAGTATTTATTTATTTATTTATTTTTTCTTTGAGAGTATCCAGAAACAGAATGTAGTATTTATTTTTAACACTTTGTGCATTCTCAGTCTTTTTCTGTTAAAACCATGTCACAGGCCCATATAGTAGTAACTCTGTGATTGCAGCTTAGAGAAAAGCAACTTATATGGCCATGTCAGGAGGGGGTTATTGCCTCAAGCTTATAGGGCAGTGTCCCTTAACTCTTGTAAATGAAATAGGGGCTCTTAGGAAATCCATTTATGTACAACTGGGACTGGCCCGGGTACTTGCCTGATTGTACTTCCTGGTCCATGAGAGCTGTCTGCTCTTCTGGGGCTTGGGCACTGGCTGATTTCTTTTTTTCATGTGGTGAAAATCCTATTAGTTCAAAGGGAGTCACCCTCCTTTGCTCTACAGTTATTACTAGCTCTAGATGGGAGGACAGAGTGTACCTTCAGGCTTTATTGTGAAAAGCATCTTAGGTAGGAAGGTTAAAATGAAATAACCTTAGGTTTATTTCAGGAGAAGAGCTGTTCACATTTTCTTTGTATTTCCATACTCTTATTTCATATTTAAGTGACATTTTTTTTTTAACTTTTAATTTTTTGTAGGGATGGGATCTACCTATGTTACGCAGGCTGGTTTCAAACTCCTGGCCTCAAGCAATCCTCCTGCCTTGCCAGAGTGCTGGGGTTATGGGGGTGAGCCACCGCACCTATTTGGCCTTAAATGATATCTGAAACCCGGAGTAAAGTTGCATTTGAGGAAGTCTGGCTGGATCATCCCTAGTTTTGTTGTATCTCTCATGGTTTTAGATTATATTTGGACCTACTTATCTTTTTGAAAACTAAGCAGACTTTTTGTCTACTAATAATAGCTAACTTTCATTGACTGCTTGCTGGGTGACAGACTGTGATAGGGCCTTTATGTAGATTTTCTCATTTAATCCTCACAAGCTCTGGAAGTGGATACTAAAATTTTTGCAACTAATGAAACTTAGGCTCAGCAAGTTTAAGTAGCTTGTTCAAAGTTAAAGGGCTAGTAAATAGTAGAGCTAGGATTTGAACCTAGAGCCCACTACATTGTGCTGACCTCACTACACAGCATAAAGAATTTTGTGTGTCTAGGAAGCTTTTTTTTTTTTTTTTTTTTTTTTTGGAGACAGAGTCTCGCTTTGTTGCCCAGGGTAGAGTGAGTGCCATGGCATCAGCCTCACTCACAGCAACCTCAAACTCCTGAGCTCACACGATCCTACTGCCTCAGCCTCCTGAGTAGCTGGGACTACAGGCATGCATCACCACGCCCAGCTGATTTTTTTCTATATATATTAGTTGGCCAATTAATTTCTTTCTATTTATAGTAGAGACGAGGTCTCACTCTTGCTCAGGCTGGTTTTGAACTCCTGACCTTGAGCGATCCACCCTCCTCGGCCTCCCAGAGTGCTAGGATTACAGGTGTGAGCCACCGCGCCTGGCCTAGGAAGCTTCTTATAAATGAAATCCGTTGTGGTTCTGATGACCCTTCAATAGAGGCAGGTGGGGAAGCTGGCTACCAGATAACTTCCCATTCCTTTTACTTCTCTGATTTCTGTAAACCATCTATGTATTATTAGTGTGTTATTTATGAAATAGGATATGCTATGTTTTCCAGAGCAGCAAGGAGGAGGTCACTAGTTTCCTCATGTATTCAAATATAGAATGGAAAAGTGAACTGTGGCTCATCATTGAGTGGGAGGATATAGTCCAGTGCACATAGGAGAGAAGATTTTTTTTTTTTTGAGACAGAGTCTCACTTTGTTGCCCAGGCTAGAGTGAGTGCCATGGCATCAGCCTAGCTCACAGCAACCTCAAACTCCTGGGCTCAAGCAATCCTACTGCCTCAGCCTCACAAGTGGCTGGGACTACAGGCATGTGCCACCATGCCCGGATAATTTTTTCTATATATATTAGTTGGCCAATTAATTTCTTTCTATTTATAGTAGAGACGGGGTCTCGCTCTTGCTCAGGGTGGTTTCGAACTCCTGACCTTGAGCAATCCACCCGCCTCGGCCTCCCAGAGTGCTAGGATTACAGGCGTGAGCCACCGCTCCTGGCCCAGGAGAGAAGATTTTTGTGTGTCCTCTACACCAGGGGAGGGTGGCTATGCATAAAACTGGGGGAGAGAAGACATAGGGATCAGATATAATTGGCTCTTTAGGCATAGCATTTCCAGGACTTGTGAACTACTAAATGTCCTCTTTGCTCTGTGGTATAAGATTTGGAAAGAACCTAACCTAGACATTAGAGAATGAATTTTCCCTTTTCATGTCTTTTTATTTCAGAAAGATTATTGATCTCATGATGCTTATTTTTGAGGCTCCCTACTGTTGAGGAGTGGCCCTTAACTATAACAGGGAAATTCTGTATGACCCTGGGGTCTATTTTCTATAGAGACCTGTTTTTTTCATTGATACATGGCAGGTTTGGGGTTTGCTTCTTAATTGAGAGTGAAGATGTGAAATCCTGTATGGGGAATAAGTCCTAAAAATGTTTCTTCCTTAAATCAACAAAAAAACACATAAAACAAATTGCTTTTATTTTATTTTTTAGGGACAGGGTCTTGCTATATTGTCCAGGCTGTACTCAATCTCCTGGATTTAAGCAATCCCCCCACTTCAGCTTCCAAATAGCTGGGATTACAGGCATATACCACTGTCCTTGACAAATTGCTTTTATTTTTATTTCTTTAATTTCAGTTAAAGTAAATCGAGGTAGAGACAATTATGGTATTTAGCTAGGAAAATCTTATCACTATCTCGACATACAGGGTTTTTATTTCATGTTCAGAATTATGTTATGGTCACATTTATACCAATGGGGGCCTAATTTGCAGTATATATAATATAGCATGTTCATGAACATAACTCTTGCAAACCTTAGCCAGTGGTAGTTCTTAACCAATTTATGTATCCTTTTTTTTTTTTTTTTGAGACAGAGTCTCACTTTTGTTGCCCAGGCTAGAGTGAGTGCCATGGCGTCAGCCTAGCTCACAGCAACCTCAAACTCCTAGGCTCAAGCGATCCTCCTGCCTCAGCCTCCCAAGTAGCTGGGACTACAGGCACGCACCACCATGCCCGGCTAATTTTTTTGTATATATACTTTTAGTTGGTCAATTAATTCCTTTCTATTTTTAGTAGAGACGGGGTCTCGCTCAGGCTGGTTTCGAACTCCCGACCTCGAGCAATCCGCCCGCCTCAGCCTCCCAGAGTGCTAGGATTACAGGCGTGAGCCACCACGCCCGGCTATGTATCCTTTTGTAAGCTTTACATCTGGTTCTTTTTAAAAAGAGGTTATTTCAAACATCTCCTTGGTCTGTTTATTTCCTCATCTTGGGAGCTTGATAAAGAAACCAATCTGAACTCTTCTGCCCTTTTTAAAAAATAGTAACATAATCCAAGGAGTTGCTTTCTCTGTATCAAGAGATTATGTCTCTCAAGTAGCAAGTTAGTATGCACTAGTACATCACTAGTATCTGATTGATATGTCAGACTTTACCAATAATTCTGGCTTCTGTTTCCTGTCTTTCTTCCCTCTTCTTTTTGTTCTATCAAAGTTAAATTTATTCTGATGAAAGGCATCACTTCTCATTCGTAGGGTATTCAAGAGAGGGTGTATACTACTCATTGAATACTCAGTGAGCCACTGCACTTTACAAATACAAGTATCTTACTGTTTTCTCCATGACTCCATATTTAAGCCACAAAACCAAAACATTAGGAAATAACCATTGTAGACATAACAGAATAATATTCTTTGGGGCACTCTCTTATTTAATCAGTTTTTCACTGCTGGCATTTTTCTGACTTATGTTCTTAGACAACATGGTATTTTCTTTTCCATGAATAAGGAGTAAAAGTATGCTGGATGGTTTGAGTTTTGCTAGTATGATCACCTTTCTGCAATGTATTCTCCTTTTCAAATCCCTTTACTAACTAACGTAACTGTACTATCTTCGGATTCCTAGGGCTATAGATAGGATAACGTAGAAATTAAGTTTAGCTCAAGTATAATAACAAAACAAAGTGGTACATATATCACATATGCTTTTCCTGCCAACACCCCTATCTCCATAGCTTCCATCAAAAAGATGGCTTTGAGAACCTTTTGTGGACCTGGGAGTGGGACTATGGCCTTACCTTGGGGATAAAAACAAAGGGGTGAAGAACATTAAATGTTACAGCAGAGGGCTACTATCTAACAGAGGGGTAAACTGGGCTGGGATTTGAGAGGGTGGGGCTTACACAGAGGAAAGACTCCTCCAGGCTTGTAGCTTGGTTTTTCTTTTTTCTTTTTTCTTTTTTTTTTTTTTTTTTTTTTTTTCTATCTAGTCCATGCAGATGCATCTTTTTTTTTTTTTTTTTCTTTTTGGAGACAGAGTCTTGCTCTGTTGCCCAGGCTAGAGTGCTGTGGCATCAGCCTAGCTCACAGCAACCTCAAACTCCTGGGCTCAAGCAATCCTGCTGCCTCAGCCTCCTGAGTAGCTGGGACTACAGGCATGCGCCACCATGCCTGGCTAATTTTTCTTTCTATATACTTTTAGTTGTCCCACTAATTTCTTTCTATTTTTAGTAGAGACAGGGTCTCGCCCTTGCTCAGGCTGGTCTTGAACTCCTGACCTTGAGTGATCCTCCCGCCTCGGCCTCCCAGAGAGCTCAGCCTAGCTTGGTTTTTCTAACTTTTTTTTTTTTTTTTTTTTTTTTTTTTTTTTTTTGAGACAGAGTCTCACTTTGTTGCACAGGCTAGAGTGAGTGCCCTGGCGTCAGCCTAGCTCACAGCAACCTCAAACTCCTGGGCTCAAGCAATCCTTCTGCCTCAGCCTCCCGAGTAGCTGGGACTACAGGCATGCGCCACCACGCCCGGCTAATTTTATATATATATATTAGTTGGCCAATTAATTTCTTTCTATTTATAGTAGAGACGGGGTCTTGCTCTTGCTCAGGCTGGTTTCGAACTCCTGACCTTGAGCAATCCGCCCGCCTCGGCCTCCCAGAGTGCTAGGATTACAGGCTTGAGCCACCGCGCCCGGCCTCTAACTTTTTTTTTTAACCTCTATAAAGCTTGCTTTAAAAGACTATTTCTGGCGGGCACGATGGCTCACGCCTGTAATCCTAGCACTCTGGGAGGCTGAGGCGGGTAGATTGCTCAAGGTCAGGAGTTCAAGACCAGCCTGAGCAAGGGCGAGACCCTGTCTCTACTAAAAATAGAAAGAAATTAATTGGCCAACTAATATATATAGAAAAAATTAGCCGGGCATGGTGGCACATACCTGTAGTCCCAGCTACTCGGGAGGCTGAGGCAGCAGGATTGCTTGAGCCCAGGAGTTTGAGGTTGCTGTGAGCTAGGCTGACGCCATGGCACTCATTCTAGCCTGGGTAACAAAGTGAGACTCTGCCTCAAAAAAAAAAAAAAAAAGACTATTTCTATAGGCCATTGTCCAAGCTAGGGGCATATTTCCTCCTCCTCTTTTCTTAACCTCTGTCCTCCCTCACAGTACTTAGGCACTTAGGTAGGAGAAGGGTAAGTAGAGGGAGGGGCGGGGGCATCCCCCTCCCCCCAAGATGCCAAGTGACATACATAACCTTGTTTAACCACCAGTATTTTTCCCCCCTCTCTTTCCCCTCCTGCAGAAATGGAGGCAAACGACCATTTTAACTTTACTGGCCTTCCCCCTGCACCTGCTGCCTCAGGACTGAAACCCTCTCCTCCTTCAGGGGAGGGCCTCTACACTAACGGGTCTCCCATGAACTTCCCCCAGCAAGGGAAAAGTGAGTGCAAGAGCCACATGGCCTGGGGAGGGAATGGGCATGATTCCTTTAGAGCAGGTTGATGGGAGGAGATTTGGCTCCACTTTGGGCTAGCTACCCCACAACAGTTCTCTTTCCTGCCAGGTGGGGAGGGAGGAAGTGAATCCACAGAACTCTAGCTGCTGGAGAGAAATCAAGCTTCTAAGAACAAATTCTAGGGGGTTGTGGAAACAATACTTGTACTCTTGAATTAAGGTTGGAAGTGGTTAGAAAAACGTGTTGGCTTTTTCATCTTGGCCTACTCTTCTGTCAGCTCTGTTCCCTGGCTTCTGCCAGAGTGGTGAGGTGGCTACTGCTGCTGATAACCAGGTTGAACCCATAAGAGAGAGATAAAGGACCAGCCCTCTGAGACGCTGTTTTTAGAGGTTAGAGAAGCTGCACTGGGCTAGAACTGGGGGTGGGGAGTTGGGTTAAGGTTTGGATGTGTTTGCCTTTTAGTTTGTGCATCAGAGAAAGGGCAGATGCTAGAAGTAGCGGTGCCAATTCCTGTCCTTTGATAGAAGGGAGAAATAAGGGAAGGTTGCGTGCTTACCTAGTTCCCTAGAGAGAAATTCATAATTCTAGATGGAAGTGTTGCTGCTAGGATCAGCTCTTTACTGGATTTGGCTTATCAGTTACTCTGTACCATGAGTCTGCTGAGTAGCTCTCTAATCTTGCTTGGGTTTCAGGTCCTTTATGCTTGGAAGCACAGAGAAGTCCACATGCGTTCCTCCTTTCTTGCAGCAGAAAAGTACTGCCACTTTTCTCTCCTGTCCTCTCCAAGGGAGTTGCAGATAGATAGAAGCTCCTTTATTTTATTGGAGCTCCCCCTGACACGCACACACATACCAGCTTCCTTAGTACCTTGGTTCCTTTTGTTTAATCGTCCTCCATCTCAGAGGTTGCCATTGATGTTAAGAGCTGAATTCTGCAGCATTGGTCATGAAAAGATTTTTTCCCCCCTGCATGTTACCCTTCAGTGCCTATGGGGAGGGGCTAGGCCCAGCTTTCTGTGCTGGGATCTTGTCACTGTGGTGACTGCAAATTCTATTTTTAGCCCAACACAAAGTGCTGGATCTGCATGTGCCAGTGAGGTGGAGGCTGTCCCTTCTGGTGCCACTGTGGGGCCAAACAGGCACTGGGGAAAGGAGGAGGGTGCCTGGAGAATTCAGTCATGCCCTTCAAGGGAAGAATTCCCCTAGGGAACGAGAGTAGGGAAGAATGCAAGTTACTGTAGGGAGTCTGCAAACAGCTTCATTTAATTTAAAAAAAAAAAAAAAAAAGGCAGCAGCAGCAGCAGCCAGCTCTCCGCTGATCGTTCCCATCATAGGCTTAGAGATCTCCCCATCCCTCTACTCAGCAGCCTCTCTTGCAGTTGCTAAACTTACATCCAGGAGTTATCTGGGTTTGGTGTTCTCCAGAGACCCAAAAGCTAAATATAATGGAGGGGGAATTCCCCTTCCCTTTTTCTAGTCAGTACTATTATTTTGGGATTCTTTTGGTAAAATTACTTGCATATGTCTCTGACCCTTTTGTTTCCTTCTCTGCCAGGTTTGAATGGGGATGTGAATGTTAATGGCTTATCTACTGTATCTCACACTACTACTTCAGGGATTTTGAACTCTGCTCCCCACTCCTCCAGCACCTCACACCTCCATCACCCCAACGTGGCCTACGACTGTCTCTGGAACTACTCACCGTACCCATCTGCCAATCCTGGCAGCAACCTCAAGGACCCACCCCTTCTCTCCCAGTTCTCGGGGGGACAATACCCACTCAACGGCATCCTTGGGGGCAGCCGGCAACCTTCATCCCCAAGTCACAACACTAACCTTCGATCTGGGAGCCAAGAGTTCTGGGCCAACGGTACCCAGAGCCCCATGGGGCTTAACTTCGATTCACAGGAACTGTATGATTCTTTTCCTGACCAGAATTTTGAGGTGATGCCCAATGGACCCCCTAGTTTTTTCACCTCCCCACAGACTTCTCCTATGTTGGGATCTAGCATTCAAACCTTTGCACCCTCCCAGGAGGTAGGCAGTGGTATCCATCCTGATGAGGCAGCAGAAAAGGAGATGACTTCAGTTGTGGCAGAGAATGGCACTGGCTTGGTAGGCAGCCTGGAGCTGGAAGAAGAGCAACCAGGTATAACTGGGTCTGTGAGCTGGGTGAGGAGAGGGAAAATGGGGCTGTGGGGGACAGTGGTTTTTTTTTTTTTTTTTTTCTTCCATCCTAGTTTGTCCTAAACAGTGGTTTTTTGAGGTGAGGAAAACTTGTCTTTCCAGCTCTCTACAGTAGAGGCTGATTTGCATGTTGGTGATTAGCAGAGACAAGTGGCTGGTGTTTTTGTGGCAGCAGCACCAGCTCGAGAGTGGGAGTGCAAATTATTTCAAGCTCATGCAGAGCTGCTGGCCTGGAGAGGGCAGGTGGGCGAGCCCAGTTCCAAAATACTTGAAGGGGTTAGGGCATTAGCAGCAGGCATTGAGGCTGTTTTGACTGACTATGGCAGAGTCAGACTGGCTGCTAAAGTGGGCTGAGCCCTAGTAGTGACTGACATATGAAGGAGGTAAGGAAGCAGGCAGAGCACACCGTCGCTTGTCTACTCAGTTTCCTTTCTTTTTTGTTGTTAGCATTGTACATGTGTAACCCCTCACATCTTTTCCCTGAAAATAAAAGCTTAGCTTGCAGTTGATTGCTGGTATAAGGGTGATCACAACCCTGTAAAATCACAGGATGTACTCTCTGTTCTTACTGGATGGGAGAGATATCTAAGAACATGATGGGGTTCTTATCTCAGACCCTAATCTTTCCCCTTTCTTTACCTGCTCTAGGGATTGATTTTACCAGCATATCTCTGCTCACTTAGAGTATCTTGCTGTGATCATTTCCCAGCATAGAACTGGCATTATGGCAGCAGTAAATGTTGAATGAGTGAACATTCTTCTAACAGATTGATTGCTTAATGTAGCTCAGTGAACCAGTTGAAGGCACTGAATTTGACTTTTGCTTTTTCCATGAATTTTCTAGAACTGAAGATGTGTGGCTACAATGGCTCTGTCCCTTCTGTGGAATCATTACACCAAGAGGTCTCAGTCCTGGTTCCCGACCCCACAGTGAGTTGTTTAGATGATCCTTCACATCTTCCTGATCAACTGGAAGACACTCCAATCCTCAGTGAAGACTCTCTGGAGCCCTTCAACTCTCTGGCACCAGGTGAGCTTGGAGGCTGGCTCCCTTCAACTTATCCATGCAGAAGGTAGCTAGCTTCTACTACCTGGAAGAGATAGTAAAACAGGCAAAATATTAGGGTATCTGGGGCATTGGGGCTTCCAGATAATCCTGTGGTAGACCACAGTTACATGCTACTGGCCTGGCTGGGCCAACTGAACTCTGAGCTGAATTGGTTCATTTCCAGGTTCTCTCCCGGTATTCATGTTGGTCAAGAGTGCTGGACAATATAATTCACTGGATAGGGACTTATTTCTACACAGTTGGAGTATTTGAGTTCTAACTAGAAAAAAAAAAAAAAAACATTTGCCAGTGAGCTGTCACTTTTTACCCCACTAAAGTATAAGAAAGGACTATTTTTATGATAAATGCTAGAATTTTGCATAGGTCTGTGGGTAGATATATGGTCAAGGCCTTTTCCTTCATTTTCACCTCAGACTGTTAGGATTCCTACAGTCCAATGACTTCACTCTTAGGGAAAGGGCTATAAATTTTCCCTAATTTAATATTAGAAAGAATCTTAACACTATGGGAATTAGAGTTGGATATTTTCAGATCGATATTTCTTAAATCGAGCTTTCTGATTTTTTTCTCATTATCTTGCTCTCTGATTTTTCTACCCCCATCACCAGAGCCAGTGAGTGGAGGACTTTATGGTATAGATGACACGGAGCTGATGGGTACAGAGGACAAGTTGCCTCTTGAGGACAGCCCTGTGATCTCTGCCCTCGATTGCCCTTCCCTTAATAATGCTACTGCCTTCAGTCTCCTGGCAGATGATAGTCAAACATCAGCCTCTATCTTTGCCAGTCCCACCTCTCCATCTGTCCTAGGGGAATCTGTCCTACAAGGTAAGTGAGAAAAGGTAGGAAAAAGAAAGTCCTTGACCTGAGAAAAGGTGAGAGAATAGGTTCCATAGTTAGAGCCTTAGGGGTGGGAAGTCTGTAAGCACTGTGTTGGGAGCTGAAGGGGCTATGGGATAGTATATGGTGGGACTAAAAAAGGCACAGGCCACTACACTGACCTGTGCCCTCTGCCTTGAAGAAGTTGTGAGATTGGGGTTGGCAGGGAAAAAGATGTTAGAAGACTTATTGGCTCCCAGTAAAAGGTATTCCTTCACACAGTGACAGCCGCAGCAGCTTTGCCCTTTAACCTTCATGAATGGTTAAGAGAAAAGCCAGAAGCTACTTCTTTTTCTAACTCTAAGGAAAAGCCCTTGAAGTAACCTTGTTTAGCTTAGTCTAGGTTTGACTGAATAGGTTCTCTTGTTTTATGTGACATCATTTTTCCTTAACCCATCCTGTCTGTTTGGATTATAGATAATAGCTTTGACCTGAATAACGGTAGTGATACTGAACAGGAAGAAATGGAGACTCAGGCTTCAGACTTCACGCCACCTCTGACCCATTCAGCTCCCGACCAGTCATCCACTATTCAGCTACATCCAGCAACTTCACCAGCAGTCTCGCCAACAGCCTCCCCAGCAGTCTCTCTGGCGGTTTCTCCAGCAGCCTCCCCAGAAATCTCTCCAGCAGTTTCTACAGTCTCCCCAGTGGTCTCTCCCACTTCCTCAGCAGTCCTCCCAGCAGTCTCCCCAGAACTCTCCTTGATGGCTCCAGTGACCTCCCCAAAAGCCTCCCCTGTAACTTCCCCAGCAGCTGCCTTCCCAACAGCCTCCCCAGCAAATAAGGATGTCAGCAGCTTCCCTGAAACCACCACTGACCTGGAAGAGATCACTGGAGAAGGAGTCACTACTTCTGGTAGTAGTGAGTGTCCAGATTCTGTCTGTCTCTGGCTAGTTCCAAGAACTTTCTGTCCCATGTTCCTTTTTGTCCTTCCCTACTGACCTATTTTAATATTTTATTTGAACTATTAACTTGGGTATCTTCTGTCTTCCTTCCAAGGTGATATCCTGAGGAGACGTATTGCTACCCCAGAAGAAGTTCGCCTTCCCCTCCAGCATGGGTAAATGCTCTAGTTTGCTATGTGCATTGACCTTGACAAGTTTAATGCATGCTTCTAGGAAGAAGGGAGCTCTTTTCTTCCTCTCAGGTGGGAAAGGAATGGGCTAGTCAAGAGTAGATTACAGGACAATTATTCGCAGTAATAATGTTTCTTGGCATGAGATTCCTAGGTTTTCCTTCTTCTCTCAGGGTGAGCCACGCCCAGCTGCAGCTCAGTTTTGCTCAAGGAGTGCCAGCTATTACCTTTTCTAAACCATGGGGCTCATATCAAAACTAGCTGACTTGTCCTATTTCTGAGCAGAAGGGATAGTAATGGGCTGGGCGAGGAGGCTCACGCCTCTAATCCTAGCACTCTGGGAGGCCGCGGCGGGAGGATTGCTCGAGGTCAGGAGTTCGAAACCAGCCTGAGCAAGAGCAAGACCCTGTCTCTACTATAAATAGAAAGAAATTAATTGGCCAACTAATATATATACAAAAAATTAGCCAGGCATGGTGGCGCATGCCTGTAGTCCCAGCTACTCAGGAGGCTGAGGCAGCAGGATTGCTTGAGCCCAGGAGTTTGAGGTTGCTGTGAGCTAGGCTGATGCCATAGCACTCACTCTAGCCTGGGCAACAAAGTGAGACTCTGTCTCAAAAAAAAGGCTTATGCAGGTGTATTGCTTAAGTCCAGGAGTTTGAGGTTGCAGTGAGCTACCATAACACCATGGCACTCTAGTCCAGGAAGCAGAGCAAGACCCTGTCTCAAAAAAATAAAAAAGAAGGGATAGTAATGAATGGGGAGTGGCTTAGCACAAATGAATTGGAGGGATAGTGGCAGTGTTTAATGTTCTTTAGAGAGGTAAGGGCAGGAACTGTGCATGACCAGAATGAACAAGCCAGCTGATGCCAAGGGCCTTGTAGAAATAATGGCTTTCCTGGGTCTTCTCCACCCCTACCCCTCAATTCTACTTATGATCACCAAGTTTGAGTACTGCTTAAAGTTTAGAGAGAAAGTCCAGGAAGTTTCCCATCTGTAATCCCAGCACTTTGGGAAGTGAGGGGGAAGATCATTTGAGGCCAGGCATTCAAGACTGGGCAACACGGTGAGACCCTGTCTCTACAAAAATATATATATAAAGTTTTGAGAGAAAGATAAGGGTTACTCCTATAATAATGTTGCTCAGAACACAGAGTTCTTAACTAAACCTTGGCCTACTGAGTTATTTACTGAGTGGAGTCAGCAGCAAATTTACTCTTCTGCTTCTCTCCCCACCCTCTATCTTCTGCCTTTATTTCTTTAGGTCTTTAGCCTCTTTATTGGAAACCCAGTAACTGCCCTGAATGGCACCAGGGAGGGGTTTCTGGCTGCTCAGCTCACTGACTTTGTAAAAAGGAGGGGTGGAGGTATTTCTGGGCTTGTACATTGCTTTCCTGCTGAGGGGTTTAAGGTATTTGCTAGAGCTCAAGTCTGCCTTCTAGCCAAGCTTATATCTTGCTGCTTTTGCATCTGCTTGGAGTTCTAGTGAGACAAATATGGGGAGGTTCATCTGCTCAGTGGGTTTGGCTCCTGGGTTGCAAGGGAGTGGGTAGGGGTGTGACCTGGCGGCAGGGCCCGTGTGCTTCTCTGGCAGGTGGCGGAGAGAGGTACGCATCAAGAAGGGCAACCACCGATGGCAGGGGGAGACCTGGTATTATGGCCCCTGTGGGAAGAGGATGAAACAATTTCCAGAAGTGATTAAGGTAATGTAGCTTTCATAGCCTTTTTTTTTCTTTTTTTTAATAGCAATCCCTTTCTGACTATTCATAGGCTTTTTTAAAAGAAAGCACGGGCCAGGCGATGGCTCATGCCTATAATTCTAGTACTTTTGGGAAGCCAAGGAGGGAGGATCTCTTGAGTCCAGGAGTTTGAGACCAACCCTGAGCAACATACCAAGACCCTGTCTATATAAAAAAATAGAAAAATCATCTGGGCAGGATGGTGCACTATATTACCAGCTACTTAGAAGGCTTATGCAGGTCAGGCGCAGTGGCTCACGCCTCTAATCCTAGCACTCTGGGAGGCCGAAGTGGGCGGATTGCTCTAGGTCAGGAGTTTGAAACCAGCCTGAGCAAGATCGAGACCCCATCTCTACTATAAATAGAAAGAAATTAATTGGCCAACTAATATATATACAAAAAATTAGCCAGGCATGGTGGTGCATGCCTGTAGTCCCAGCTACTCAGGAGGCTGAGGCAGCAGGATTGCTTGAGCCCAGGAGTTTGAGGTTGCTGTGAGCTAGGCTGATGCCATAGCACTCACTCTAGCCTGGGCAACAAAGTGAGACTCTGTCTCAAAAAAAAAAAAAAAAGAAGGCTTATGCAGGAGTATTGCTTAAGTCCAGGAGTTTGAGGTTGCAGTGAGCTACCATAACCATGGCACTCTAGTCCAAGCAGCAGAGCAAGACCCTGTCTCAAAAAAAAACAAAAAGGAAGCACAAACATTTTCTTGGGCCCAGTGGCAGCAGGCTGGCATTGTCTGCTCTGGGACCTGTTCAGATTGTGCCATTGTTGGCCAAAGACATGGTGGGTCTCCTACTTCATTAATGTCATTTTGTTTTCCTCCTCCTAGTACCTGAGCCGCAACGTAGTACACAGTGTCCGCCGTGAGCACTTCAGCTTCAGTCCCCGTATGCCTGTTGGAGATTTCTTTGAGGAGAGAGATACACCAGAGGTGCAGACCGAAGGGTTAAATATGCTTTGTCCCTGAGAAGAGTTGGTGGACAAGCTGCAGCTCCTTGTGGGGTTTGAAGGTTCTGGGGCATCACATGGTTTAGAGGACCTAGTGGCATGCACTGATTCCTTTCCATTGTAACATTGTCTCTTCCTCGTTACCTTAGGGCTTGCAGTGGGTACAGCTCTCAGTAGAAGAGATCCCATCCAGGATTCAGGCAATTACTGGCAAACGGGGCCGACCTCGAAACACTGAGAAGGCTAAGACCAAGGAAGTCCCCAAGGTGAAACGGGGCCGAGGTCGGCCACCCAAGGTCAAAATCACTGAACTATTGAATAAGACAGAAAACCGCCTTCTAAAGAAACTGGAGGCTCAAGGTACAGTGGTATTTTTTACTTTGGGATTTTTGCTCCCTCTGGAATACCTGAAATGTTACTTAACGTATGCTAATACCTGGGTGTGACTGACATTATTTGAACAGAATAAATCTGAATCAACTTCTCCCTGGAATGCAGCATCAGGGTCCTAGCACTTTGGGGAGCTTCTTTTCCAGCCAGTCTCTTCCTTGAGTTGCTGTTACTAGTGAAGCCTTGAATGTCCCCAGATGTGGTTATGTAGCCGAGAGGAGGACTTCCATGCCCTTTCTTCCGTCTTTCAGTTCCTTACTTACTGTACTGGTTTCCGTTGTACACTTTACTTTGCTCATTATCATGATCATGAATATTCATAATTTACATCTGAATTCAAAAGATAATTGGCACTATTTTAGTGGGATACACAGGTGGGAAATGTCTAAATTTTTCAGTGTTTACCCTAATTTAGTATGAAGAGTGTGAAAAGTCTGAGTCTTCTGATTCCCAGAGTTCCAGCTCTGCCATGTTCTGACTGTACAACCTAGAACAAAGTTCATATTTTAAGTGGTTCATCTGTCTACTCTCTAACTTTTAGAGGGTTGCTATATAGACATTTGGTGGTGTTTCTATACCAGAAACATAAGAATAGGTATCATTATGTCAGAAACATGAATCATAAAATACTCTATTGTTTGCAAAATTACACTTTAGTATTTAGTCTTCCAGAAAGGAAGAAATTCAGATCTGTTAGTGGAGACATGGAGCTGAGCATGAGCAGTAACTATGGCAGTGTTGATCTGACTCTTTTGAGGTGTTTGCTATCTGGGCCCTTTCTTTCTGGCACTCTTGGTTAATAAAAGCTTCCAACTACTACCCTGTTTTCCCAGCAGTTTGGCTTTCTGTTTTCTTTCTCTGCTCTGCTCGAAAATCAGTCTGAGTTGCTGCCCTTGTCAGGTAGCCTGGGTGACAAGCTACAAGGCTACTCTGCCATTACGGCCTCTTTTCTATCAGCAGGACCCCTTCTAAAGCAGTCCGATTGGAGCCAGGGGCTGGTGCTTCTGGGCAGGAGATGTCATTTGAATTCTTTGTGCCACCCCCATAGCAGGTGCCTCTCCTACATTTTTTCCCCCAACATTTTATTGTGCATACTTAAAAAAAAAAAACTACTCTAGATTCTTCAGGGAGCTGCTTGGGAGGCCAGCTTTGTGACAGGCATGTACTGCTCTGGTTGCCATAGATCGATATTCCCGCCTCACTTGTTTCATTTTTTTCTGCTCTCACAGAAACAGTGAATGAGGAAGATAAAGCAAAGATGAGTAAAAGCAAGAAGAAGATGAGGCAGAAGGTACAACGGGGAGAATGTCAGACTGCTATCCAAGGACAGGTGAGGGACATCAGAGAGTTTCCACAGTGGGTTAACTTTTCCTACAACCCACTTCGTATCTTTTCTTTCATCTCTCACGTCTGCCACCCCCTATATAGCAGCACACCTTCATTATCCTGAAATTTCTTGGGCTTGATTTAGAGATTTAGGCTTTTTCAAGAATAATGTGGGCATCTGTAGGGTGAGAGAATCAGTCCATTGCCAACCCCTCATCCCATCTCTCCCCTCCTCCCCAGCACCCTTGTCTTTTTTAATCCTAGCCCAAGCAGAGATGCTTTCAGAGTTTGAGGAGAAATGACTTCCCTTGTGGTTTACAGGCCAAAAACAAGCGGAAACAAGAGACCAAGAGCTTAAAGCAGAAAGAAGCTAAGAAGAAATCCAAGGTAGGTGCATGTACACACTCGCCAAGTGTAATTTCAAAGCCACCAAACTGATTTTGTAAGATGTGTATGTCAGTCTTATTTTATAGTTCAATTTCTGAGTGTTTGGGAGGGACTGGGACCAGAGAACAGTGGTGACTGATATCTATGGCACTCGCGGTTCCTCTCTCCCTTGGGTGGGTAGGCTGAAAAGGAAAAGGTAAAGGCAAAGCAGGAAAAAATGAAGGAAAAAGTCAAGAAGGAAAAGAAGGAGAAGGTAAAAATGAAGGAAAAGGAAGAGGTGACCAAAGCTAAGCCAGCTTGTAAAGCTGAAAAGACCCTGGCCACACAGAGGCGCTTGGAGGAAAAGCAGAGGCAACAGATGATCTTGGAGGAGATGAAGAAGCCCACAGAGGATATGTGTCTGCCTGACCACCAGGTAGTGAGGGGAGAATACAGTTCCTGGGTCATGGAAGGGGCCAGGTGTGAAGACCTTTCTATTAAGGGAAGTACCCCTTACAGACATCTAGATTGTTATTTTCTGTTATTGTTATGTTTAACAGAACCCCCTACAACTTTTTCTCTCTCCAGCCCTTGCCTGACTTCTCACGCATCCCAGGCCTGACGTTGCCCAGTGGGGCCTTTTCAGACTGCTTGACCATCGTGGAGTTCCTGCATAGCTTTGGCAAGGTGCTGGGCTTTGATCCCGCCAAAGATGTGCCTAGCCTGGGGGTCCTGCAGGAGGGCCTCCTATGTCAAGGTGACAGCTTGGGCGAGGTGCAAGACCTGCTGGTTCGGCTCCTAAAGGCTGCACTCTATGATCCTGGCTTGCCTTCCTACTGTCAGGTGAGCTCCTTTCCTAGGCAGTCTGGAAGGGCCTGGGATCCAGTGCTCTGTGTCAGTTTTGCTTTCTCTTTAAAAACTCTTAAAAGTCCTTTCCTAAAGAATCAGGACAAATGAAGGAGATAAAACTTCTTGTTTCTGTTTTCTTTATATTTTTCCTTCTGTTTCTTTTTTCTCTGACTATTCTCTCCTTATTTTGTTCATTTTCTTTTGTTTCTTTTCTTTTGCACTCTTCTCTTAGCTATGTCCTGTCTTAATTCTGTAGTTCTCTCCTGATGTGTTATTTTCCTCTTCCAGGTTCACCCAACTTGTTCCTCTTTCCCTCCTCATTCCCATTATGCTTTCCTCCACACAGTCCCTAAAGATTTTGGGGGAGAAGATGTCCGAGATCCCACTGACAAGAGATAATGTGTCTGAGATCCTGCGCTGCTTCCTTATGGCATATGGAGTAGAGCCAGCCCTGTGTGACAGCCTGCGCACCCAGCCTTTCCAGGCCCAGCCACCCCAGCAGAAGGCTGCCGTCCTTGCCTTCCTTGTGCATGAACTCAACGGCTCCAACCTCATCATCAAGTGAGGGGTCGGGGGTGGGGGTGTTCATCATATGCCTGTGTCAGAATAGGATGGGGGAAAGGGTTAGCCGTCCAAAAGTCAGTCGTCAGGTATTGTATGTCTGCTCCATCTTCTGAAGATGTTGGAGTGACTCAGAACTGAATTGCAGTGCCCTCCCTGGGAGAGCCTAAGTCGTCTTCTGCCATTCATCAGATCTAGGCTCTAGGCTGAAACTTCCTGTTTAGCTGCAACCCTTTTACCCTTGGGTCTCCTTTCCCTTTCTTTGTCCTGCCACTTATACCTCAAGATCCCATTCTCTGTTCCCCTGCAGTGAGATTGACAAGACTCTGGAGAGTATGTCCAGCTACAGGAAAAACAAATGGATTGTTGAAGGCCGGCTGCGGAGGTAGGGACAGGACAGAGAGTAGAGCCCAGATAGAGAAGAGGAGGGGGAAAGAGTGAAGCATAGTCAGTGCTTTCGTCTGCAACATGATTCCCTTAGCCCCTTTCCTGGGTTTGGGACTTCGCTAGGGCTCAAGATGGTTTCTGTTCTAGGTTTTCCTTTTGTGGCATCATGTTCCTTACCACAGTTTCCCTTCATTTCTCTCCATCTGGTTCAAGACTGAAAACTGTTCTGGCCAAGCGAACTGGGCGGTCTGAGGTAGAGATAGAAGGGCTAGAGGAAGGCCTGGGACGGAGGCGCAGTTCTCGGATTATGGAGGAGACCAGTGGCATGGAAGAGGAGGAGGAAGAAGAGACTACAACTGCTGTCCATGGCCGCAGGGGTCGAAGAGATGGAGAGGTATTGGAAAGTGGTAGTTAGAAAATAGATTATTTCTCTTTTTTGAATCCAGTAACTCTTTTTTTTCTCAATGTCCACTTGTTTCTGTCTAGGTTGATGCTACAACGTCTAGCATCCCAGAGCTAGAGCGCCAGATAGAAAAACTCAGTAAGGTATTGTGCTTCTAACTTCCCAAGGATTGAAGATGTGGGCTGGTCAAGAATTGATCAGATCAACTGAGTTTGGGTCAGATGATACTGGTTTTGTAGGGAACCTGAGAGCCTTGCTTTTTTCATATATACTGCATGAATTCACCATGGTTACTCTGGAAACGTGTGGCAGTTTTTTGTTTTATTTTTTGTTTTTGAGACAGAGTCTCACTCTCTTGCCCCATCTCTAGAGTGCAGTGGTGTCATCATAGCTAACTGTAACCTCAAACTCAGGAGTTCGAATGATCTTCCTGCCTCAGCCTCCCAAGTAGCTGGGACTACAGTCACACGCCACCATAATTTTTCTATGTTTAGTAGAGATAGGGTCTTGTTCTTGCTCAGGCTGGTCTCAAACTCCTGACCTCAAGTGATCTCTGGCCTGTGCCTCCCAGAGTTAAGCCACTAGGGCTGGGTGAAATGTGTTTTTATTTATCTTTCTTTTCCACTGCCTACCAGCGTCAGCTCTTCTTTCGCAAAAAGCTGCTTCACTCATCCCAAATGCTTCGGGCAGTCTCCTTGGGGCAAGACCGCTACAGACGCCGCTACTGGGTGTTGCCGTATTTGGCTGGTATTTTTGTGGAAGGAACAGAAGGGAGCTTAGGTAGGTGTATCTGTGGGAGCTTGGATTCTGAATCCAATCTAACAAAAGTTAATTCCTTTTCCTCTACCTAGTAGTCTTGGACTTCTTTCATTTTATGAGAATCAGTATAGCATAGTTGTTAAGAGCGCAGGCTCTAAACTAAGGACTGCCTACCTACCTGCTCTGCCATTTATCAAGCTGTATGCTTCAGTTTCTAAATTTGTAGAATGGAAATAATAGTATATGTGCTTCATAAGGCTGTTGAGAGGATTAAAATGAGTTAACACTCTTAAAATAGTGATTAACCTGTAGTTGGTTCTCAGTAAATGTTAGCTTATGATGTGCTCCTATAGCTGATGATTACTAAGGAGAATAGTGTTTTTTCTCCAGAGTCTATGTTCATTGGCATATAAGCTGTTCCCAGTGGAATCTCAAAAAATGGGGGCTAAGTCCAAGAGAAAAAGAAATTATATATCCTGTGTTAATACATCTTCTTTCCCCTTATATATCAGTGTATGTTTTAATCGTTTTACTTCTCTTTACAGTTCCTGAGGATATGATAAAGAAAGAAACCGACTCCTTAAAAGCAGCAGCCCATCCAGCGCCCAACCCTGCCTTCTCCTCTGTGAAAAGGGAGCTGGCTGGCTCCAGTACCTCCACTAGTTCTCCTGCCCGGGCCCGAGGCCGACCTCGAAAAACCAAGCCTGGGTCTATGCAACCTAGGCACCTTAAGTCCCCTCTTAGGGGTCAGGATTCAGAACAGCCCCCAGCTCAGCTTCAGCCTGAGGCTCAGTCCCAGCCTCAGCTTCAGGCTCCTGCCCAGCCCCAGCCTCAGCCTCAGTTTCAGCTTCAGTCCCATCTTCAGTCCCATAACAGGTTCCTGGAGCCAGAAGGCTCCCCTTTGTCTCTGGGTCAGAGCCAGCATGACCTCAGCCAATCAGCTTTCCTGTCTTGGCTGAGCCAGACTCAGAGCCATAGTTCCCTGTTGAGCAGCTCAGTCCTCACGCCTGATAGCAGTCCAGGAAAACTAGACCCAGCCCTGTCACAGGTCCCAGAGGAGCCAGAGCCTGATGAGGCAGAATCCAGCCCTGATTCTCAAGCACTCTGGTTTAACTTCTCAGCCCAGATGCCCTGCAATGCTGCCCCTACACCACCCCCTGCAGTTTCTGAGGACCAACCCACTTCTTCCCCTCAGCTACCTGCTTCCACTAAGCCAGTAAGTAGCTGGAATTAGTAATATGCACTTAACTTCATCTTGTCACAGGCACCATCACCTGAAGTTGAAGGAACCTGTAAACATGAAAACATCCTCATCCCCCTGTCTCATTTTATTCACAGATGAATAGACCCATTGCTGCCAATCCCTGTTCTCCAGTACAGTTCTCTTCCACCCCCTTGCCTGGGGTAGCCCATAAGAGGCGAGCAGGAGACCCTGGAGAAATGCCACAGAGTCCCACAGGACAGGGACAGCCAAAACGTAGAGGGAGACCTCCCAGTAAGTTCTTCCGACAGATAGAGCAGCGTTACCTAACCCAGCTGACAGCCCAGCCTGTGCCCCCTGGTGAGTGATCTTGGTGTAGAGTGGGATGAGAGTGATATCCAATGTGGGCAGTGATTCACAGCTGGCTTCATCCCTCTACGTATCCTCTGCTCACAGAGATGTGCTCGGGCTGGTGGTGGATCCGAGAACCTGAGACTTTGGATGCCATGCTCAAGGCTCTACACCCCCGAGGCATCCGGGAAAAGGCACTTCACAAACACCTTAACAAGCACAGGGACTTCTTGCAGGAAGTCTGCCTACGGCCCTCAACTGGTAAATAGATAACTAGTCCCAGTCTGAACTGAAGAGCCTAGGGTGAATGTTGAGCTGCTGCTGTGGACAGTAGCCTGATGGGCTTCTCCCTTCTTTCCTCTCAGACCCCATCTTTGAGCCCAGTCAGCTACCTGCCTTTCAAGAAGGGATTATGAACTGGTCCCCCAAAGAGAAGACATACGAGACAGACCTAACTGTGCTTCAGTGGGTAGAGGAGCTAGAACAGCGGGTTATCCTGTCTGATCTGCAGATTCGGGTATGCTGGGATTGGCATTGGGTAGGCAGTTTAGGGAGGGCATTAATCCCTTATAGCTATTACAAAAACCTTAGGTTCCTGCCTCACAAGTGACCTACTGTGACCTTAAATGGTAGGGTGTGTTTTTTTTTCCTCTATGCCTAGTTTTCCTCATTTACAATGAGTTTTATTCTTCTCTCTCTCACCTAAAGGGCTGGACTTGCCCTAGTCCAGACTCTACTCGTGAAGACTTGGCCTACTGTGAGCATCTCTCCGACTCGCAGGAGGATATCACCTGGAGAGGTCGGAGTAGGGATGGACTGGCCCCTCAGCGTAAAACTACCAACCCTCTGGACCTGGCTGTGATGAGACTAGCTGCCCTGGAACAGAATGTTGAACGGCGGTACCTACGGGAGCCCCTCTGGCCGGCTCATGAAGTTGTGCTGGAGAAGGCCCTGCTCAGCACGCCTAATGGCTCCCCTCAGGGCACTACTACAGAGATGTGAGTGACTCCCACCTTCCATTCTTAGTCTTGGAGAGAAGGGGTAAGTGCCCTCTTTAATGGATCATAGATCACCACTTTCTCCCTCTAGATCATATGAGATCACCCCTCGCATTCGTGTCTGGCGCCAGACCCTTGAGCGGTGCCGGAGTGCAGCTCAGGTATGCTTGTGCCTGGGCCAGCTGGAGAGGTCCATTGCCTGGGAGAAGTCTGTCAACAAAGTGGTAAGAGGCTGGGAAAGGCTGAGGAGCCAGCCAGCTGGGGTGAGTGGGGTTGTGGCAGGCAGAGGCTTGAGGGCTCTCTCTGCCTTCTCACAACCTTGGTCCAGACCTGTCTAGTCTGCCGGAAGGGCGACAATGATGAGTTTCTTCTGCTTTGTGATGGGTGTGACCGTGGCTGCCACATTTACTGCCATCGTCCCAAGATGGAGGCTGTCCCAGAAGGAGACTGGTTCTGTACTGTCTGTTTGGCCCAGGTAAGGCTTCTGCTCTTTCATTCCTACTCCCAAGCAGAAATCAGATTATCCTTTTCATCCCATTTCCCACCAGTCCTACAGATACCCCGTATACCCTCAATCTTTCCTTGGAAAGAGCTCCAGACTGTGTTAGAAGACCTGGGTTCTGGTCCTTTAAATTCTGTAGCCTCAATTGCCACCTCTGTAAAATGGGAATAATTATACCTTTCTTTTTACCTTATTGGGTTAGGTGACTAATTCTTACACTAGCCTATGCATGAAAGTATTTTGAAGGCTTAATCACACTTAGGTAGGGATTATAATCTGCTGGAGGGCAAGTAGTACATCTCTAGCTGTTGCTCATCTCATCTGTTTCCTGTCCTCAGCAGGTAGAGGGAGAATTCACTCAGAAGCCTGGATTCCCAAAGCGAGGCCACAAGCGGAAAAGTGGTTATTCGCTGAATTATACAGAAGGTGATGGCCGCCAGCGCCGGGTACTGTCGAGGGGCCGGGAAAGCCCAGCAGTGCCTCGGTACTCAGAAGAAGGGCTGTCCCCCTCCAAACGGCGGCGACTTTCAATGCGGAACCACCACAGTGATCTCACATTTTGCGAGTGAGTTGAGAAAATTCTGGGGACAGTGGCTCTACCAATGCCACAGGAAAGAGCTAGGAGGGGAGGGGCCAGTGTATTTGCTACCTGGGGTAGAGCCATCACCGTCCCTGTAATGATAGGATTATCCTGATGGAGATGGAGTCCCATGATGCAGCCTGGCCTTTCCTGGAGCCTGTGAACCCACGTTTGGTGAGTGGGTATCGGCGCATCATCAAAAATCCTATGGATTTTTCTACCATGCGGGAGCGGTTGCTCCGGGGAGGGTAAGTACATGGTGAAAACTATCCCTGCCCTTCTCTGTTACTGCTGCAACTCTTGCCCAGCTCACAGCTCTGCCTCCACTACTGCCCAGGTATACCAGCTCAGAGGAGTTTGCAGCTGATGCCCTCCTGGTATTTGACAACTGCCAGACTTTCAACGAGGATGACTCTGAAGTGGGCAAGGCTGGGCACATCATGCGCCGTTTCTTCGAGAGACGCTGGGAGGAGTTTTATCAGGGAAAACAGACCAATCTGTGAGGCAAGGGAGGTGGGGAGTCACCTTTTGGCATCTCCCCCCTCCCCCCCTTCCAAACAAAAAACCCTGCCATTTTCACCTGCTGATGCTGCCCTGGGTCCAGACTCAAGTCAGCTATAACCCTGATTTTTTACCTTACCATTGGCAGCACCCCACATCCTCTTATCCATATACCCCTTTCTCCCTTTCCTCCTCTTGTTCCTCAAATAAGAGGCACAGAGATGAGGTCCTTCTGGACTGAAAGCCAAAAAAAGAAAGAAAAAAATTTTTCTTTTCTGTTTTATTTCCTAATTAAAAATGGGGAGGGGGAAAGAAGTCCCTTCCTCCTCCCAGCTTCCTCTCCTTTCCTGTACGTGCCCCAGCATTCTGGGGTTATTTAACAATAGCAATAGTTCTAGTGAATGTGTGAAACCGAGAAACACTCTGTACTGTGTGCGGACCCGCAGTGACGGCCAGTAAAGTGGACTTAACTCCCAAGTGTGTCGAGCCGGACACCGGGCCCTGAACATGCTGCTTCCATGTTCAGTCCCTTCCCTGCTTCTTGCTTTCTCTTGATTATTTTTTTTTTCTTTACCCCACCCCCCATTTTTCAGATTTTCTCATATCCAATAATGTAAAACTATTGTGTACGGGTTCCTCCCTCCTTTTCTCTTCTCACAAATCTTTTTTCCCTTCAAAGGAAAAAAAAGTTCAGAGGTCCCTGTCTTTCTGTCTGTCCTCATCTTCTTGCCAATAGCTATCCCCTCTATGATGTTGGATGCTCCTCACATGCTGAGTTTCCAGCCTTTTCTGAAACTCAGTAGCTAGGGAGAGGGCAGGGAGGCCCCTAGGCCTTCCAGCTTCCTTCCCCACCTCCTTCCCAAACCTTCCTCTTGGGAACTCCTCAGGGACAACTACTGCTGAGTTTGGGCGCACCCCCAAGATGAAGGCCAGATAGCAAGCAATTGACTGGCCTCAGAGAGAGAGAGAGGTGTGTTTGTGTGAGAGAAGAGGATGCTGTGATTGTGATCCTGTAATGTTTGATAGAAACCATTCAGTTTTCCCAAGTATCTATTTTTATTCTCACCTTTCCCTTTGTTTCAAACCATCACTTTTTTGTATTTGGGAAACCACAGGAATAGTTCTGGGACAAGGCTGTGTGTGTCTCCTCTCTCCTGGTCATTTCTGGTCCATCCTCTTCAAACTGTGCAATCTTTCAGCAGGAACACCCTTTCCTCTC
Organism: Microcebus murinus; assembly: GCF_040939455.1. Lineage (NCBI taxonomy): Eukaryota > Metazoa > Chordata > Mammalia > Primates > Cheirogaleidae > Microcebus > Microcebus murinus. The sequence continues at coordinate 60,908,730 of NC_134113.1, read as the reverse complement.
AGTAGCTTTGAATCTGAAGCTTTTACAGGGAGAGGGGTAGAACTGGATCTTTTCCTAATCCCATGAACTTCTGTAGGTTTAGTTGTACTTTCCTTCCCTTATCTACTTCATACTCCAGGACCCCTTCCCCAGCAGTAGAGACTCTGGAGCACAGAGGAGGGAGGAGGGGTTCTGAGTCTACCACTGCCCTACATGTGACTATGCCCAAGTTAATTTAAGCCCCAACATGAGAGGAAAGCTGCTAACTCCCAGCTATAGCCATGGGCCCTTAGCCCCCTGCTTTCCTGCTCAGCCCAGCCCCTCCCATCAGAGATTACGGGTACTTGCACTGGGGAGGTGGCTGCTGGCTGGCCCAAGCAGAGAGCTGAGGCATCCAAGAAATGTTCCAGGGGCAGGTGTGTGGCAGGTGAGGCGGAGCATTCCTTGTATTCTGGCAGCACTGACAAGCCACTGAAGGGGGGGTTGGGGGCAGTGTAGGTTCTGGGGCAGCCCCTTTCTTATTCCTTTAAGCCCCTTCTCCCCCATAGCCTCTTTCTAAAGTCGCCTTTTCTGTCAGATAAACCTCAAAACTTTTAATTTTATTTTGAGATTTTTTTTTTGCTTTTAAATAAGAGGTGGATTGAAGAATATTTGAATTGACTTTATATTATGCATAAATATTTATATTTTATCTAAATAACTGCGCTGTAACAAACTGTGTTAGTCAGATGGTTGGAACTGTTATAGTTGGGGCTCCTCTTTCCCCATGGCAGTTTTCCCCTGGTATAAAATATACTAGATAAATTTCATTGTTGGAGGTGAGATGGATGGGGGAGTAAAATCTCAGTTGTTCCTGCTCTGTGTTCCTCTCCCAGTTCCATCTCTTTGCCTAGGGACCAGGCACTCTTAAGGTGGGGTAGGGTCCTACCCTCAGTTTGAAGAAGTGGGGGCAATAGGGCATGATCAAAGGGGCCATTTCTTTCTTTTCTTTCCTCATCTTCACTGCCCCTTGAGCTAGGTGGATTTTCTCTTCATGACAAGTAAGAGTATTTGGTAGGGAAGGCAGGTTAAACATAAAAAGACAACCCACCCCTGCCCCTTTGTTTCCCCTCCTCCTATCAGTCTGGTAACAGGAAGAAACCACACCATCAACACCAACAAGTTTCCATGTTCCTTTTACAACAAAAGGGACTGACTTTTTATATAACCAAATGTGGTGTTTTAGTGACTTTTTGATAATGTACAGTTTTTTGTGAATTTAAATTTATTTCTTTCTATATTTTTAGGACCAATCTCATTTTTAATAAGGTTAAAAAAAGGAAAAAAAGTCTAGAGAAAAAAACTCCTGTTTTGCCATGTGATGTTCCACAAGTGCAGCTGTAGAAAAGTGCTTGTCAGTTGAATAAAAACCACATTTGATAGAGATTCAAAAGACTCTGTGTATTTATTTTCTTTCAATATAGGCTTTCACAAATACCTAAGGGGGAGACTGGGTGTTGGGGTGGGTATGTATGACTGGCTTGGTGTACAAGATAGCAGGCAAGGGAAAATGTGCCCCCAAACTTCTAAAGTTTACCCTAAACCTCCCTGTTTGGCCTTTTCTGATGTAAGAGTCATCTAGAAGCTGGATTCCTGTTTCACACCTTGTGTGGGTGGAACAGGTTCTTAGTGCTTCTGCCTGAAGTCTAGCTGAGGTGCTAGAACAAAGTGGGACTTAGGGTGCCTAGTTCCTGCCTTCTTGTGAGACATGCCCTTGGTTTAAGCTGCTACCTGTGTTCGCATAAGAGTAAATATGGGCCCATCACCAGCTTCCCATCTCCCTCCCATGAATAAGACACCAAGACATAGACGTTTGTATTTTATTTCCAAACAAAAAAGGTTGAAAGATAAAAATGGAGCTCTACCAAGTTGTAGGGAAGCAACATGGGAAGACCAGGGATACCAAAAGAATAAGCTACAATATGGCATTAGCATAGAGGTGGGAAGAAGTCGCTGAATAAAGAAAAGATGTACAAAATGTGTTTTAGTTATAAATTAAACTTATTTTCTGTCCAAGTGAAAAGTGCATGCAACCAATAAAGTATTCACCAACCCCAAAAGGCCAAAAGGGCTATATGTTGGAGGAGTGGGTAGGTACAGCAATAATGAGGTGAGGACTTTCTTTACTCAGGCTGGATAAGTCTTAGTGACTCTCCAGGCTAGAAGCTTTGTCTAGGTGAACCCTCTAAACCTACTAGATGTTAAGGTGGAGAAGGAACATCTGCTTCTAGCACTATAAGAAAATCTCAAACCTCCCAGCTTGGCCTTTTCTAGATGCAAGAGGGATCCAGAAGCTGGAATCCTGTTTCACAACTTGGTACTTGGTTACTTTCTCAGCTTTTTTTTTTTTTGAGACAGAGTCTCGCTTTGTTGTCCAGGCTAGAGTGAGTGCCGTGGCGTCAGCCTAGCTCACAGCAACCTCACACTCCTGGGCTCGAGCGATCCTTCTGCCTCAGCCTCCCGAGTAGCTGGGACTACAGGCATGCGCCACCATGCCCGGCTAATTTTTTATATACATATCAGTTGGCCAATTAATTTCTTTCTATTTATACTAGAGATGGGGGTCTCGCTCTTGCTCAGGCTGGTTTTGAACTCCTGACCTTGAGCAATCCGCCCGCCTCGGCCTCCCAGAGAGCTAGGATTACAGGCGTGAGCCACCGTGCCCGGCCACTTTCTCAGCTTTTAACTTCTAAGCTCTGCTCCTATGATGGTGTTCCTGGGGGTGACTCCCAACCATTAGTTGTTATCCTAGGCAGTTCATTATGCAGCCTACCCTCCTGGCCTACCACAGCAGGACCTATCTGTAGAGTTCACGCTATTCTAGAGTGATTAGTAAGCTACAAATCCCAAAGGAAACAGTCCAGAAATAGAAATGTCCAAGGGAGTTTTTGCATTTGACCATGAGCCCTTTCTAGCCCTCAGCTTCCTAACCCTCATAAAAAGGACAGCAAAGGAAGATGTAAACCAGATGTTTATGCCCTTGTTGAATTGTGAGACTGTGAGGTAGTTGTGTAACAAGGACAAGAAAGTTTGGGAATCTGCTTGGAGAAGGAAGGTTTATTCAAAACAAGTGGACAGGTCGGAGAGAAAGAGCAGTGGTAACTGGGGTGATGAGGGCACCAACTTTCTCATTATAGTCGTGGGGATCACCCCTAGGGAGATGCAGCAAAATTCAGCAAAGATCAGAAGGGAGGTGGAACTCACAAGATGGTTTTAGCTGCTGAAGGAAGACCCCTCTGGAAGGAAGAAGTCAAAGCTGAAGAAATTTCAGGAATCTGCTAATGCCTGGAAGGATCTAAAATGCAGGTAGCACAAAAAGACTAGGTGGTTTAAAAGGGAATCTGGAAGAATCAGATAACAAGGCACAAGATTTTACGACTTACCCCTTAGAGAATGGCTCTTATAACACCTGCCAATTCAGAGGTCTAGCAGAGCCTAGGGGCAAGTTTGGATCTGATCAACCATCCAAGCTTATTACTCTGGGCTAAGAATGCAAAGTAGCCCCTCATGAGTTCAATGCTGCTACTTTTCCAGAAGGTGGGGCATGTGCACAAGAGAGCAGCAATGGTTCCGTTTTTAGAAGACTAGCAGCCACTGTTGGGATCTCTGCAACATTCTAGAAAGGCCTCTCACAGCATCTTTATGGTGGAAAATAACACCCCACACATAGGCCTCAGCCTCCAATGGGCCGACATATTGAAGTAGCAGGGAGTAAGCACTGGAGACACTAGGAGGGTGAATGATGCTCACTGACTGGCAAGTTAGGAAAGGAAGAGGAATGGAATGGGGCTGAGGTAGCCCAGTCCAGGCATGGCTTGAGAAGCAGCAAAGGCTGGTCTTCATCCCCAGTATAAGTAATATCCTCCCCCCTATTTTTATTGATGAGGTCTATTACCTCTTTAGAGCCACCAGGCTTCCTAGGCTGGGCAGCTTTTCAAATTCTTTGGTTAAAAACACTCTTTAAAAATAAATCTCTCTCCCTCAGTGTTCCTACATCTTCCTACCCACACCCTCCAAAAAGTCTAAACAGGTGATAAACTAAAAAGTGATACCCAGGGTCTGGGTATCATCTCAGAACCTGAGGGGGCAGCAGTAACACTGACATGAGATGGGATGGGCAGGCTCAGGCCTAGTGAAGGATTACACCATCTGGGGAAGGAACTCTGGTATGTTCTATTTGAAAACAGAAAAACACAAAGGAATAGAATATTTTAAGAATGTTTTATGAGCATCTGTAATAAGTGAGGATATGCAAAAAGAGAGTAAGATCTGGGCTCCTGAAGACAGGATTCAGAAAATACTAGGTGAGTCCAGCCCTAGGTTATGAGCTAGAATGTTCCCCTATAATTCCTCTGCCACCACCCCAACCAATTAGGCTATTTCATGGAAGAAACTATCCCTCAATCCCTCTTCCTTTCTCCAGTCACTCACCCACTGTTATAAATGAACTAACACTTTGGGGGTCAAATGAGCATAAACCAAAATCACCAAAAAAGCAATTCCTCAGGGCCATTAACCACTGCAAAAATAACTCTGGGCTCCTATCATTTCCCATGTTTAAAACTGCCCCAACCAGAAACACTCAACAAAACCTAACAAGTAGATTCACATGAAGAGAACCCAAAAGGTAACTTCAAAATTTAAAACAGGCCGGGCGCGGTGGCTCACGCCTGTAATCCTAGCACTCTGGGAGGCCGAGGCGGGAGGATTGCTCGAGGTCAGGAGTTCGAAACCAGCCTGAGCAAGAGCAAGACCCCGTCTCTACCATAAATAGAAAGAAATTAATTGGCCAACTAACATATATATATAGAAAAAATTAGCTGGGCATGGTGGTGCATGCCTGTAGTCCCAGCTAGTCAGGAGGCTGAGGCAGCAGGATTGCTTGAGCCCAGGAGTTTGAGGTTGCTGTGAGCTAGGCTGATGCCACGGCACTCACTCTAGCCTAGGCAACACAGCGAGACTCTGTCTCCAGAAAAAAAAAAAAAAAATTAAAACAAAAGAAAGAATCAGAGCCATTTAAACTTTTTTTTTTTTGAGACAGAGTCTCACTCTGTTTCCCTGAGCTAGAGTGCCGTGGTGTCAGCCTAGCTCACAGCAACCTCAAACTCCTGGGCTCAAGCGATCCTCCTGCCTCAGCCTCCCGAGTAGCTGGGACTACAGACATATGCCACCATGCCCGGCTAATTTTTTTTATATATTTTTAGTTGGCCAATTAATTTCTTTCTATTTTTAGTAGAGACGGGATCTCGTTCTTGCTCAGGCTGTTTTCAAACTCCTGACTTCGAGTGATCTGCCCACCTCAGCCTCCCAGAGTGCTAGGATTACAGGTGTGAGCCACCGCGCCCGGCCTAAACATTTTTTAAATAGAGAAAAGGGATAGAATCGGGAGTTCCAGGAAGGTGGGGCAGCAACATCGATAATTGTTTCTGTATGTGAAAAGCCCCCATTGCACTAAACCTCCTATTATAGTAAGGCTCTCCCAACCTACCAAATGAACAGAATTCTAGATTTGTTTACTCTTTCTCTCAAAGGCCACTGACAAGAAAGCAGCTATGGTTTACTTTCATTGACTGAGGGAGTGCTGGAGACTAAAAACAAAAGCTATCTGTCCAACCAAACCCTTCCCGAGATTGGAAGCACCAATGAGAAAATATTGGCAATTCTGTCCTTTACACCTGTGGTCCACATTCCCCGGGCCATGGACTTGTCCGTGGCCTGTTAGATACTGGGCCACATGGCAGGAGGTGAGAGTGAGCAAAGTTTCATCTGTACTTACAGCCGCTCCCCATCACTCCCCATCACCATCACTCGCATCACCACATAAGCTCCACCTCCTGTCAGATCAGTGGCAGCATTAGATACTCACAGGAGCACAAACCCTATTATAAACCGTGCATGCGCGCTCCTTATGAGAATCAAATGCCTAATAAACTGAAGTGGAGCGGAGGCAGTGAGGCTAGTGCTGGGGGTGGCTTCAAATAAAGATTATCATTAGGAGAGAGGTTTTACTCACAATAAATGTAATGCACTTGAATCATCCTGAAACTATCCCTCCCACCCCTGGTCCATGGAAAATTGTCTTCTATGAAACCAATCCCTGGTGCCCAAAAGGTTGGGGACTTCTGCTTTACACTGCTTTGCCCCCAAATCCCTTACCCTCAGTAGGGAGCATTGGAACTGTCATTTCTGGGGTGGCTGGGGAGGAAGAGAAAGCAGGGCCCAAGCCCTATGTGCAAAAACTGATAACAGTTTCTCCTTCCCCTGCTATCACCCCCTTCCTGTCCCAAAAGCCAGTTTAATGAACACCTGTTTCTCCATCCTGAATCACTTCCTTTGTCTGATTGTCTGGAGGAGAAGCATCTGGCCTTGAATTGAAGGGGAGCAGAATTCTCCTTTCAGTGCATAAGAGGGTGACTGGGAGAAGACAGGAGCAGGATCTTATTTCCTAGAAGATGGGCAAAGGCTTTATTTTATCTTACTCCATGTGTACAAGGTCAGATCTTGCAGGAGACAGTTAAAGAGTAAGTCACAGGCTTTTCAAAAGGACTCCTGAATAATGCGTCCTTAAATATTAAATAATGAGATAGAACTTATTGCCCTTTTCTATCCTAGCTCCCTATTGTCCTTCCATAAGAAGGAAACTTATTTGTCCTGGTTTCTTAGGGAAGAGGTCCAAACACACCAGGGCAGGGCAGGTCACTCTGGACAGTTACAGAGAGCTTTGTCCTTTTCCCACGCCTACACAGCACACACACAGAACAGTCCCCACCTCGATCACTCTGAGTATATGAGTGCATTTGGCATGTGCACAGCAGCCACAAGCCTTTCAAGGACAGCTCTTGCTGTATGCAGAGGTGTCAAAGGTCAAAGCTGCAGGAGAATTCAAGGATCCCAGTTAAGTCCCTCCCTTTCAACCGGTTGCATTGGTGTCAAAAGGCACTGCATATCCAGGTTGGGGTGGGAATTTACCCTACCTGAGGAGGCAGGAACAACCCTGTCTACATTAAGGTTTCTCAATCGTGGCATTATTGACATTTTGAGCCAAATAATTCTTTGTTGGGGGTAGTGGGGATTGTCCTGTGCACTGCATGATGTTTAGCAGCATCCCTGGTTTCTAGCCCCTAAGACGCCAGTAGTACACACACCACCCACCCCCAGGCATAGCAATCAAAAATGTCTCCAGATAGTGCCAACGTCCTCTGTGGGACAAAACCACCTATGATGGAGAACCACTGGTCTATGGGTAAAGCAGTGGATCTTCCACAGCAGGGAAGCGGCGTATGTGGATTCAGCTAGGTCACATCTGCAAAGACTCTAAGCACAGCAACATGCAACAGGGAAGAGCGGGGCCATGACACAGGGCAGAAAAGATCCTCCAGGAGGCAGGAAAGCAGATATTCCCAAAAAGCTATAGCTGGAAAAGAGACTTCCTCAGATAGTGTTGGCCTTGGCAGTGAGAAAAGTTAGTCAGAAGTCTGTCATTCTGGAACTTGCCAGGGAAGACCTAGTCTTCAACCAAATTTGGGTCAAAGGCAGCTTCCAAGAGCCATGGGGTTGTCTCTTTAATGGGCCTAGGTCACATCTCTGCTTCCTCAAGCCGAAGTCTTATTTTTTTCTCCCAGGATGTGGCAGGGCAGAGGAAAGAAAAGCCACTTCCATTGCCTGCTTAGTGTTCTACCTTGTTCTTTGCCCAGCTCCTCAAAAATCCCACATGAAATTTCATTCAGAAAAGAAATCCACAAAATTAACAACTGTAAAAAGGTGAAGTAGGCTGGCTCAGCTGTATGGAAAAGAGAAAAAAGAACAATCTGGATGAGAGAAAGTAGGGATAAAATGGGGAAAGAGGAGACAGGGTGTGTGAGGCTGAGAGCTTTACAAAACAAAAATTTAAAAGTCTGCATATTTTCTTAAACATATACACACACATCAAAAAAAAAAGTCTATAACCAAACTCAGTAAGTAGGGCTTCTTCATCAATGTTCTAGTATCATATCTTTCTGTTTTGTTTTTTAAAGAAATAATTGTAAATTGTTTTAAAATCCTTCCCCAAAGTTCCAATACATCAAAAACCATTTTTCATATAGATGAGAAGAATCTCCAGCCACCATGTCTCTTTGGGGTGAGGAAAGAATACACTGCAGTTAAAACAAAAAACTTTCTTTGCAAAAGAAAAAAGGTTTTCTGATCTCCATGAATGTAGCACACACATAAAGTAATGGCTCCCCCAGGCTCCATCACCAATGGAGAAATAGCAGAGGGCAGGTGCGTAGAGATTTCTTTTTCCAGGCCCAGGCCTGTGAAAATCGATAGCTGAGTGTTAGTCCTTAGCAGGGCCTACAAATCATCTGTATTCCTGGTTAACCCTTTGGGGTCTGGGAACATCAACATCTTCAAAAATTCATTTCTATTCATTCAACAAAGATAGGGAGGGGAATCCTAAAGAAGGCATAGGCCAGAGAGGGTGGAACAGGGATAAACATGAGAACCTGTCTGACTTCAGGCAGGCCTCAGCTGCTGTCTGCTTGCCCGGTACACCCCACCTCCCAGCATGTTGTTCTTACCCACTGTTACTTGTTGAACTGGAAAGAATAGACTCCATGGTCAGAGGGTGTATCCACTGCCACCTGATTCTGCTGGCCACTGCTCTCCTGCATTAAAGCCAAGGAGGATGGTCATTTTGTGCATTTCTCTCTTTGCATGGGTTTTAGCAGCCTAGCAAAACCCACACAAAGCTGAGTGCCCTCCCCAGCCTACTCACTCTCCACACACAGGTGGAGTGCCTGCACACAAAGCACCACTTCCCCAACAACACAGCTGCCTGCCCTCTTCCCGAGACATACCAGTCAATACAAGCCAGCATCCTGGTATTAGTACTAGCTGCCGAATGTGAGGAAAGGCCTCATTCATAAACACAGACTGTCTTTCCTGCCTACATTCTTTTCTTTTTTTAATATGGAACACTTCACAAATTTGTATGTCATCCTTGCGCAGGGGCCAAGCTAATCTTGCCTATATCATTCCACTGTTAGTATATGTGATATCAAAGTGAGCACATGCTTCCTATATTCTTCATATAGCTACCAGCTACTTGTGAACACAGAATCAGCATCATTGTGAAAGGAAGATCTTGACTGGGGAAAATCTACCTCTGTTCATTTCCTATCCTTATTCCAAACAAATGATAACACTCTTACCTCAACTGAAACGTTGGAAGAAGGCACAGGGGTGTACTGGGATATGTAAGTTCCTTGCATAGCTGCAGTTGTTGGCATATACTAGAATGAAAAACATCAACAAGGTTAGGGCACTAATTCTTGGTTACATTTAATGCAACTAAAGAGCTTTAAAAAGTACTGATGCCTATGTTCTACAACCAGAGATTCTAATTTAATTGATCTGGGCATTGGGTTCTTAAAAAGCACTTCAGGTGGTTCTAAAGTACACTGGCTTCGAGAGAATTTTATGTACATGCCTTATTTCCTTCTCTTTCCTGCTTTCTCTGCTTTTCCGTAACACACTGCCTTCTCTGCCCTTAATTCCTCCTGTGCAAATCAGAATGCAGAAAGCCTAAAAGAAACCTAATGAGCTTCATCCATTCTTCCTGTTATTATTTTGATAAGAATTTCAAGGAAATGTGTTTTTCTTAGATAAACTAATATGCAACTAGAAACACTATTCATTTAATTTCATGAGTAGAAATCAGAGGAGTGGGCTGGGAACAGAATGGCTATATTCCTGGCTCATGGATTATTATCCTATTAGTTTATATCCTGCTCTGAGTATGCCCTCAATGACACTGAAGTGATCCCATCATCATATTCATCAGTTATTTATGCAAAAAATATTACGCAGGTATGCCTTGCTCTGTAGGTGTTTATAATCAGAAATATCCTGCTTTACCGTGCCCGTGCTGCTGAGGGAGAGGTGGCCCAGTTGCTGGGTAAGGGGTCCCATCATGGAGGCAGGCTGGAGAGAAATGGGGTGATCCATCCCTGGTGTCAGAACTGAACCCTAGAGCCAACAACAAATGACAGGGTTAGTTGGCAGCATCCTGTGAGGCTGCCTAAAGCAGTGACTGATGGCTATTAGGACCATTGAAGATAGACAATTAAGAATCCTGGGAGGCCACACGCAGTGGCTCACACCTGTAATCCTAGCACTCTGGAGGCCGAAGCAGGAGGATCATTTGAGCTCAAGAGTTGAGACCAGCCTGGGCAAGAGCAAGACCCCCGTTCTCTACTAAAAATAGAAAGATATTAATTGGCCAACTAAAAATATATAGAAAAAATTAGCCAGGAATAGTGGCGCATGCCTGTAGTCCCAGCTACTCAGGAGGCTGAGGCAGAAGGATTGCTTGAGCCCAGGAGTTTGAGGTTGCTGTGAGCTAGGCTGACGCCACAGCACTCTAGCCCAGGCAACAGAGTGAGACTCTATCTCAAAAGAAGAAGAAAAAAAAAAGAATCCTGGGAAATGATATGTGAGCAGCAACCCAGCTATGCAACAGGAATAGGCACTCTGCTCATTAGTGTGGAGAGACGGTTGTCTAAGAATAACGAAGTCTTAGAATTTAAGGTCTTGGAACTGGGTTACACAAGGGACTGAGCTATAACTCACACCCACATCTCCTATCATCAAAGCCCATTGTTTTTCTTTATATCACATCAGATTGCCTCTTTGGCTTCTGCCCACGTCTGAACACTCACTGAAGGCTGCATGAGGTATGACTGGTGGTGCATCCAAGATGGGTTAGGTACTTGTAGAGGAGATGTCTGAGTCACTCTCTAATGCAAGCAAAAACAAAATAAAAATGTTAATTGTCTAGAAACTATTGTTCAGCCTAATGATTTGATAATGTTCGGCAAAGTCCAAAAAAATTTAGAATGTCCCCACCTCAGAAAATAGAAACATTAAGAACAAACTGTTTTCTTGCTAATGAGATTGGGTTTTAAAAAAAATAAAATAAAATAAAAATTAAAGAAAAAAAGAATAAACTGTTTAAGGCTAGGTGCAGTGACTCACACCTGTAATCCCAGCACTGTGGGAGGCCAATGCAGGAGGATTGCTTGAGGCCAGGAGTTCGAGAACAGCCTAGGCAACATAGTGAGGCCTCATCTCTACAAAAAATTTTAAAAATTAGCCAGGTGTGGTCATGGTACATGCCTGTAGTCCTAGCTCCTTGGGAGTCTGAGGCAGGAGGATTGCCAGAGCCCAGTTCAAGGCTGCAGTGAGCTATGATTGTGCCACTGCACTCCAGCCACTCAGGCAACAGAGCTAGAACAGTCTCTAAAAATAAATAAACATACTGCTTAAAAATATTAGCAATTCTTACAACTCGATAAATAACCTAATTAAAAAACAGGCAATGGAGATGGAGAGACATTTTTCTGAGAAGATATACAAATGGCCAATAAGCACACAAAAGAGGCTCAAATGGAAATCAAAAACACCACAAGGCCGGGCACAGTGGGTCACGCCTGTAATCCTAGCACTTTGGGAGGCCAAGGCGGGCGGATAGCTCGAGGTCAGGAATTCAAAACCAGCCTGAGCAAGAGCGAGACCCTGTCTCTAGTATAAATAGAAAGAAATTAATTGGCCAACTAATATATATAGAAAAAATTAGCCGGGCATGGTGGTGTATGCCTGTAGTCCCAGCTACTCGGGAGGCTGAGGCAGTAGGATCGCTCGAGCCTAAGAGTTTAAGGTTGCTGTGAGCAAGGCTGACACCACAGCACTCACTCTAGCCTGGGCAACAAAGTGAGACTCTGTCTCAAAAAAAAAAAAAAGTATATATATATGTATATGTATATATATATATATATATATATATGTAAACAACCACAATAAGACCTCACTTTATACCCACCTGGATATGGCTGTAATTAAAAGGATAGAGTAATAAGTGTTTTATACTGCTGTTGGGAATGTAAAATGGGGCAGCCACTCTGAAAAACATTTTGGCAGTTCCTCAAACAGTTAAACATAGACTTACTACATAGCCCAGCAATTCCAATCCTAGGTATATACTCAAGTGAAATGAAAATCTATGTCCACCCAAAAACTTGTATATAAGTGTTCATAGCAGTATTATTCACAATAGCCAAAAAGTGAAAACAACTCAAGTAGCCATCACCTGATAAATGGATAAATGTGGCAGGTCCATAAATTATTCAGCCATAAAAAAGAATGATACATGCTCCAACATGGATAAACCTTGAAAACATGCTAAGTGAAAGAAGCCAGATACAAAAAGACCATATACTGTATGATTTCATTTATATGAAATGGCCAGAACAGGCAAATCTATAGACAATGTACTTTACATTCATCAAGACAGGAAAAATGTTAAAAGAGCAATGACACCTATGGCTAGAGGGAAATGGAAATGGGTTCTCTCAAACATGGCTAGTGAGAATGTAAATTGACACAGCCTTGTGGAAAGCAATCTGGCAACATATGTAAACTGAAATCCATATATTATTCAATCCCACTCCTGGGACTCTAACCCCCAGAAATAAAAGTACTCACATGTAAAAATATAGGCACAAGGATGTTTACTGGAGCATTATTTGTAGCAGCAAAAAACTGAGATCCAAGTGAATGCCCTTCACTGGATATAGCTAAAGAATTCTGGCATGTCTGCAGCATGAAATATAATGGGACCACTAACAAGACATAATTAGAGCAGAGGATGTCAACATTAGCTACAACAGAATTTCTTTGAGGGCTTGTTAAAACCAGATTGCTGGGCCCCATCCTCAGAGTTTCTGATTCAGTAGATCTGGAGTGGAGTCAAAAATGTGTGTTTCTAAAAAATTCCTAGGTGACACTGATACTGTGCTTTCAGGGACTACACTTTGAGAATTATTGGTCTAAGATACTGCTAAGTGAGAAGAGGAAATGTAAATAACATACTTAATATGGTCCAATTTTTGTAAAATAAACTGTAACTCCCAAAACTCTATACAGATGTACATATGCACATGAAAAATGCTACATAGTAAGAAATTACCATGGGTTTACTTGTGGAGGTAGTGGAAGGAGAGTAAGAGGATGCCACTAAAACTACGTACTATAAATGTAACCACATTCACACACAAAGGTCACATTTTGTGCTTTTATGTAAAATTATTTGTAATATGTATAAAGGAAAAACCAAAAAACAAGTAGTTTCTAACCTTATGTTCCTTCACCTAAAACATAATGGTAGGGAAAACCACCACACCCTGTTCTAGGCATGAACATACCTGATAGGAAGACACAGGAGATGGAAGGTATGGGGACAGTGCAGACTGAGCAAGCATCCTGTTGGGGGTGATGTTATAAGGGGCTGGGTAAAACCTGCAGGAAGGAATCTCAATCAGTACCAAGTCACAGGAAACCACAAGGTAAGAGCCCCAACTAATAAGCATGGCCACTTTCCCACTAACTGCTATTGGAAAATCCATATGAAACATCCAAGTGCCTGGATACAGGCCATTGTCATTTTCAGGTCATCTGATTATATAAAACACCCTTACCCATTCTGAAGCGCTGTGGTGGGGTCATAGTTCAATGCCATACCACCCTATACAGAAAAACAAAGTGTTCATATTGTGAGCTTCAAGTGAGAACAAGAGCAAGGCCAGAATGCCGAGGCTGGGAATATATTTAGTTCAACTGATTAAAGTCTGAATAAGTCCCTTCATGACGGCTGTTCCAGAGTTTTTCTGATTGTGCAGACTGCAAAACTCCATTTAAGACCCATGATGAAGAGTATGTTAACAGCCAGCAATTCCCAGTTACATACAGTAGCTTTTTTTTTTTTTATTTTTTTTTATTTTTTAGATATGGAACGCTTCACGAATTTGCGTGTCATCCTTGCGCAGGGGCCATGCTAATCTTCTCTGTATCGTTCCAATTTTAGTATATGTGCTGCCGAAGCGAGCACTTTTTTTTTTTTTTTTTTTTTTGAGACAGAGCCTCACTCTGTTGTCCAGGCTAGAGTCAGTGCCATGGCATCAGCCTAGCTCACAGCAACCTCAAACTCCTGGGCTCAAGCTATCCTCCTGCCTTAGCCTCCCAAGTAGCTAGGACTACAGGCATGTGCCACCATGCCTGGCTAATTTTTTCTATATATATTAGTTGGCCAATTAATTTCTTTCTATATATAGTAGAGATGGGTCTCACTCTTGCTCAGGTTGATTTCAAACTCCTGAGCTCAAACGATCCGCCCGCCTCGGCCTCCCAGAGAGCTAGGATTACAGGCGTGAGCCACCTTGCCTGGCCCATACAGTAGCTCTTAAGCTTGCCACCTAAACTCACAGAAATCAGGCCATGGTAATTTCCATTCCACTTCAATGTCCTTAGAACTCCTGTTTCCTTGGAAGTTCTCTTACCATGTCTCCTCCATTCCTTGGCCAGGCCCGTCCATTCTGTACAAACTTTCCTTGGTTCTGTCGTTTCTTTGGTCCACCATCAGCAAATTTGCAAAGCAAAGGATCAGATGGGGCTGCCAAGACAGAAAGCAGATGGGCAGCTGAGTTCCACCTCATTTGGCCCACTCACATTCATGCAAAACTCCTCCAGAATCTTCACTGGGAGTAACAACCTGTGGCCCTCTCAGCCTGATTCCCAGATGCCTCACCTGGTACTCCAGGGGGTGTCTTAATATATTTTCCATTAAAGTGGGTGATGATGGCTTCACACTTCTCTGTGGACTCCATCCTAAGGAGCACAAGAGGGGTTAGGCTCTAGCTTCTCCAGGATCTGTGCTCTCCATACATTCATAGAGAAAGCTCTAAGTTCCCAGCCCCACAAATGCTCCAAATGTTATGACTATAGAAACACAGAGCTTCTGTCAGACAAATTCAAGTTATCTTGAAGAGGCAACCCCAGCTTCTAATGAAGGATCTCTAAACTGGCCCTGGTAGGGGATCCTCAAAGGAATAATGGAAGTCTTCAAGCTGTTAATATTCCAAAGATGGATGGGCCTACTATCATGTCTGGTACATAAATAAGAATATAAGAAATAGTGGCTGTTACCATTATTGTTTATTACAAAATTCCTAATGGAAACTGTTCCTTTCTTTATTCCAATAAAACTGCACAAGCTAAGAACTTGCCAATATTTATTTTTGCTTCTGGTTATAATTATCGAGATCTAATTAGCTACTGATAACATCACTAAGATTTCAGAAATCTGTGGAAGGAAAAGTAATTAGAAAAGGTTCATGGTCCATAGTGATAGAAAAAGGAATGGTAAGCATTACCGAGCTAAAGTTTCTTACTGGGGAAAGAGGACTGAGTAAGGGATCAGAAGATCTAGATTCCAGCACCAGATTACCACCCAAAGCTCTGTGAGTTAGGATGCTCACCAAAACCCTCCAGACTCATTTGTGCTTTAGAGATAATATCCATATACCCCACTACACAGTGTTGTACCGGTCAAATGAGATAATGTATATAAATGTGTTCTAAAAATTATAAGGGCTCATCACTTCTCGGCCTTTTGACTAAGTTCAAGTGTAAAAATTATAAGGGCCTATATAGTACAAGGAACCCTCCCATACTGTTAATGAGAATGTAAATTAGTATAGCCACTATGAAACAGTATGGAGGTGCCTCGCAAAACTAAAAATAGAACTACCATATGATCCAGCAATTCCACTACTGGGTATATATCCAAAAGGAAGGAAATAAATATATCAAACAGCTATTTGCACTCCTTTGTTTATTGCAGTACTATTCACAATAGCCAAAATATGGAATCAAGTGCCCATAAATGGATGAATGGATAAAGAAAATGTGGTATATATACACAATGGAATATTATTCAGCCATAAAAAGACTGAAATCCTGTCATTTGCAGTAACATGGATAGAAATGGAGGCCATTATAAATAAAATAAGCCAGGCATAGAAAGACAAATATCACATGTTCTCACTTATATGTGAGAACTGAAAAAAGCAGATCTCATGAAGATAGAGTGTAGACTGGTGATTACCAGAGGCCAGGAAGGGTAGGTGGAGAGGGAAAAAGTGAAAAAAAAAAAAAAAAGTATATATAAATATACATAAAATATGTATTCATTATCACTGAACCATATACTTGTACACTTAGAAATGGTAAAGATGGTAAATTATACATGTATATTTTACCTCCCTTTTTAAAAGGCAAAAAATTAAAAATTTTAAAGTAAAAAAAAAATTCTTCACCCAAGCGATCTGCTTGAGGGTAGAGCTCCTGATTGCTAAAGATCAAAAGCAAAGTCCTCTCTTACAATCATGGCTCTCAATTTACTTCTCATCCATACTAAAACTCAGCAGGCATTAATGACTAAGTTACAAATCCCTTTTGTAAGTCCGATGTTTTCCAATTCTTTTTTTAAAATTTTCTACTTTTTCTTCTTTTAAACACAACCAAAGCTTATAATGATCTTTTCCAATTCTTTGCAACAAAGTTGGAGAACTTTAGCAAGTTGTCAATTGACAATAAACAATCAATTTTGATGATAGATCACCTTGGTTCTTGGCATATAATAAAAAAGGAATTTTTAAGATTCTTATTTTAAAAAAATTCCTTCCATTCCCATCTACTTATTTTATGTAAACAAGGTTTATCAGGCCGGCGCGGTGGCTCACACCTGTAATCCTAGCACTCTGGGAGGCTGAGGCAGGCGGATTGCTCGAGGTCAGGAGTTCGAAACCAGCCTGAGCAAGAGCAAGACCCTGTCTCTACTATAAATAGAAAGAAATTAATTGGCCAACTAATATACACAGAAAAAATTAGCCGGGTATGGTGGCGCATGCCTGTAGTCCCAGCTACTTGGGAGGCTGAGGCAGGAGGATCGCTTGAGCCCAGGAGTTTGAGGTTGCTGTGAGCTACGCTGACGCCACAGCACTCACTCTAGCCTGGGCAACAAAGTGAGACTCTGTCACAAAAAACAAACAAACAAACAAACAAAAAAAAAACAAGGTTTATCAGCATGAAAAAAAAATAGGAACAGAACTGGTATTGAATACTTTTCTTGTTATAGCAATAAACAATATTCACTGATGGTTGCATGACCTAATTAGTAAAGATAAACAAAATAAAATGTATCCATGTCTTAGGAGAAGTATTTCCAATAAAACTTACTTTATTTTTACTTATTTATTTATTTATTTTGAGACAGAGTCTTGCTTTGTTGCCTAGGCTAGAGTGAGTGCTGTGGCGTCAGCCTAGCTCACAGCAACCTCAAACTCCTGGGCTCACACAATCCTTCTGCCTTAGCCTCCCGAGCAGCTGGGACTACAGGCATGCACCACCATGCCCAGCTAATTTTTTTGTATTTATATTTTTAGTTGGCCAATTAATTTCTTTCTATTTTTAGTACCAACAGGGTCTTGCTCAGGCTGGTTTTGAACTCCTGACCTTGAGCAATCCTCCCGCCTCGGCCTCCCAGAGTGCTAGGATTACAGGTGTGAGCCATCGCGCCCAGCCTAAAACTTACTTTATTTTTTTTTTTATTTTTATTTTTTTTTTTTGAGACAGAGTCTCGCTTTGTTGCCCAGGCTAGAGTGAGTGCCGTGGCGTCAGCCTAGCTCACAGCAACCTCAAACTCCTGGGCTCGAGTGATCCTTCTGCCTCAGCCTCCCGGGTAGCTGGGACTACAGGCATGCGCCACCATGCCCGGCTAATTTTTTTTTTTTTATATATGTATCAGTTGGCCAATTAATTTCTTTCTATTTATAGTAGAGACGGGGTCTTGCTCTTGCTCAGGCTGGTTTTGAACTCCTGACCTTGAGCAATCCGCCCGCCTCGGCCTCCCAAGAGCTAGGATTACAGGCGTGAGCCACAGCGCCCGGCCCTAAAACTTACTTTATATAAAATAATTTTGTATGAACATTTTAATAATATATTTATGTTTATATGGAGCAATTGTGAACTAATACTTATAAAGATAATTCTCTCATGGGTTAACACACATAGCCAAATGGGTATAGGGGAAAAATTTTTAATTTATATATGCATTTTTGTTGCAGAGAATTATGACAGGATGATCCAGAAAAGGATTTTTAATATTTACACTACAATACAATTCTGTAGGGAAATGAAATACAAACACAAGATCGAGAAACAAAAAAGGAACGTTGTAAGAACAATATGAGATTTATGCTACAGTAGTCACCACTTATCTGTGGGGAATTCGTTCCAAGACCTCTGGGGGAAGCATGAAGCCACAGATAGTACTGAACCCTGCATATACCACATTTTTTCAATCTGATAACCAAAACAGCTACAAAGTGGGCAGTGGACAGCATATACAGCATGGATACACTGGACAATGAGATTTTTTTTTTTGAGACAGTCTCACTCTGCTGCCCAGGCTAGAGTGCTGTGGAGTCAGCCTAGCTCACAGCAACCTTACACTCCTGGGCTCAAGCAATCCTCCTGCCTCAGCCTTCCAAGCAGCTGGGACTACAGGCAAACATCACCATGCCTGGCTAATTTTTTCTATTTTTAGTAGAAATGGGGTCTCACTCTTGCTCAAGCTGGTCTTGAACTCCTGGCCTCAAGCAACTCTCCTCCCTCAGCCTCCCAAACAGCTAGGAATATAGGTGTAAACCATCATGTCTTGGCATCATGTATTTTTTAAATGGATGATTTTGTTTACCAAATTGCTATGATATTTAGATCTCATTTAGATACATTTATTTTTTTATTTTTGAGACAGAGTCTTACTCTGTTGCCCCTAGGGCAACAGCTAGGGTGCTGTGGTGTCAGCATAGCTCACAGCAACCTCAAACTCCTGGGCTCAAGTGATCCTCCTGCCTCAGCCTCCCAAGCAACTGGGACTACAGGCATGTGCCACCATGCCCAGCTAATTTCATTTGGATACATTTAAAAATGAGATCGTTTTATGTTAAATGTCACTATTTATAATTTGCTGAAAATCATATTTTGTAAGAAACTGAATGTATGAAAAAAAATGCAGATATTAACATAGAAACATGCAAGAGATTTACTAGTTTTTCAAAAGTCTCTAAAGCCACAGTTTCCAAATTGTGCTCTCAGGTACCCTGGGCCACCAAGATAAACTCAAAGAGGCACAGTGAGAGATATTTTAAATCTCTGAAGAAAATACAACATCTGTTGGATACTGTGTGGACTACCGACTCAAAGTAGTTCACCACTTCAACATTAGTTCCTCCTATAGTCCTTTTGATGACATCATGTTTTTATAAAGCTGGGTTTTCAATAGTGGTTATGACAAAACCAAGTATCATAAGAAAATCAATGTGTTCCTGAATCATGTCAGGGTCAAAAAAAAAAAAAAAAGAAAGAAAAAAGAAAAGAAAGAAAATCAATGTGTAACAGGAAATGAAGGTGTAGGTATCCATCCTGACTTCATAGTTTGATTTGTGCAATTCCCAACAGGCACACATCCCATTATGAAGTATATTTACCTAAGAATGAAATAAAGATATTTTCTCTTTCAATATATGTGTATTATTTTTTCAAACCAGCTATACAGCTGTTAAGACAAACATTTATGAAGTTGTTTAGATCATTCAATCACTTAATAAATTGAACCCTTAGGTATTTCTTTTGATCTAGAGTGAAAAACAATTATGACAACTAAGGATGCCATGAACTGAGAAAGGCTAAAAGTACGGGACCAAAAAAACTCTGATGACCACAGCCCTAGGAACTCCCCTTTAGTTATACTTGAGATTGCCAGCAGGTGGTGCTACCAAGATTGAGTTGGCTAGGGAAGACCTATTCCAGGGGTGGGAAACCCACCGCCTTAAGGTCACATGTGGCCTTCTAGGTCCTTAAGTGTGGCCTTTTGAATGAGTACAAATTGTACAAAACGAGTCCTTTTATCTTTACTAATCTATTTTTGTTCATCTTTCATATTTTTATTTTATTTTTAAAATGAGCATATTTGAAATACTAAAGAATAAAATAAGTTTCAACGAACTAATCATCCCAGATTGACTGGCACAATTAGAATATTAGTAAGCCATAAGGGCTAAATTGATGGCTGCTACTCTCATGATTTAGTTCTAACCTCCCCCACCTGACAGGTACCACTACCCCATGAGGCTGGTTGGTAAGAGTTTATGGAGGTCAAGTACACCAGTCTGTTATCAGCTTTTGACAACAGTGCACTGTGTTTCTGTTTTTGTTTTTTTTGGTTTTTTTGAGACAGAGTCTCACTCTGTCGCAAGATGATTTGCTTGCTTTGTGATCCTACAACATCACCATTAAAGAAATTCAATGCTCATTATAACATTCATAAGGACCACAAATCTTTTTTTTTTTTTTTTGAGACAGAGTCTCGCTTTGTTGCCCAGGCTAGAGTGAGTGCCATGGCATCAGCCTAGCTCACAGCAACCTCAATCTCTTGGGCTCAAGCAATCCTGCTGCCTCAGCCTCCCGAGTAGCTGGGACTACAGGCATGAGCCACCATGCCCAGCTAATTTTTTCTATATATATTAGTTGGCCAATTAATTTCTTTCTATTTATAATAGAGACGGGGTCTCGCTCTTGCTCAGGCTGGTTTTGAACTCCTGACCTTGAGCAATCCGCCAGCCTCTGCCTCCCAGAGTGCTAGGATTACAGGCGTGAGCCACCATGCCCTGCCAAGGACCACAAATCTTTTCATTGTTTTTTTTAAGAAGAGTCTCACTCTGTTGCCCGGGCTAGAGTGCCATGGCATCAGCCTAGCTCACAGCATCCTCAAACTCCTGGGCTTAAGCACTCCTTCCGCCTCAGCCTCCCGAGTAGCTGGGACTACAGGCATGAGCCACCATGCCTGGCTAATTTTTTCTATATATTTTTAGTTGGCCAATTAATTTCTTTCTATTTTTAGTACAGACGGGGTCTCGTTCTTGCTCAGGCTGTTTCGAACTCCTGACCTGGAGCAATCCGCCTGCTTCGGCCTCCCAGAGTGCTAGGATTACAGGCGTGAGCCACTGCGCCTGGCCCACAAATCTTTTAAATTAGAGGAAGAGGCATGAAAAGTTGTACTGCAGATGTTAAAAGATGAAAAGCAGAAGCAAAGACAATTCTTTCAAGCAGCAATAAAGACCTGGAAATAATGCCACTGAAGCAACTTATAAAGCAGCTTATACACTGGGGGAAAAGGGGAAGCCATGCAGTCAGTGATGTGGAAATTATGAAAGAATGCATTGTGGAAGTTGTGGGATGCTTAGACTCTAATAATGTTTCAAAGTACAAACAACTGCCTTCTTCAAGGAGATGCATAACTGATCAGCAGCATGAATTAGCCTTCAACTAACATAACAATTTCATGTAATACTTCAAAAGGAACATATCCATTATTCAATCACTTTGGATGAATCAACTGATGCTACTGACTTGGTGCAGGTTTTATATTAATACTTCATTCAGGTCATAACAGAAGATTTTCTTTGGTACAAAGAGTTACTCACTTGGGCATTCCTACAAACAGAACATGAGGAATAGATATCTTTAACAACTTTCAAGATAAATGTCGTGAAGTTGTACTAAATTTGGTAAATTTAGTGATGTTTGTACAGATGGTGTACCTTCCATGACAGGAAAACATGAAAGGTTTATTGCACAGATAAAAAACCTATTAACAGATACAGATGCTGTCATTTCTTTGATGATATTTTGCATCAGCAAAATCTGTGCTAAAGCTACTATTTTAAGTGACACTTCCCAAGAAGTTATAAGTATTGTTAACTATATTCTTGCAGGGCGTGGTGGCTCACGCCTGTAATCCTGGCACTCTGGGAGGCCAAGGCGGGAGGATTGCTCGAGGTCAGGAACTCGAGACCAGCCTGAGCAAGAGTGAGATCCAGTCTCTACTAAAAAAGTAGAAAGATGGCCGGGCGCTGTGGCTCACGCCTGTAATCCTAGCTCTTGGGAGGCAGAGGCTGGCGGATTGCTCAAGGTCAGGAGTTCAAAACCAGCCTGAGCAAGAGCGAGACCCCGCCTGTAATCCTAGCTCTTGGGAGGCCGAGGCGGGCGGATTGCTCAAGGTCAGGAGTTCAAAACCAGGCTGAGCGAGACCCCGTCTCTACTATAAATAGAAAGAAATTAATTGGCCAACTGATATATATATATAAAAAATTAGCCGGGCATGGTGGCGCATGCTTGTAGTCCCAGCTACCCGGGAGGCTGAGGCAGAAGGATCACTCGAGCCCAGGAGTTTGAGGTTGCTGTGAGCTAGGCTGACGCCACGGCACTCACTCTAGCCCAGGCAACAAAGCGAGACTCTGTCTCAAAAAAAAAAAAAAAAAAAAAAAAAAAAAAGAGCGAGACCCCGTCTCTACTATAAAATAGAAAGAAATTAATTGGCCAACTGATATATATATATAAAAAATTAGCCGGGCATGGTGGTGCATGCCTGTAGTCCCAGCTACTCGGGAGGCTGAGGCAGAAGGATCACTCGAGCCCAGGAGTTTGAGGTTGCTGTGAGCTAGGCTGACGCCACGGCACTCACTCTAGCCTGGACAACAAAGCGAGACTCTGTCTCAAAAAAAAAAAAAATAAAAATAAAAAAAAAAATAAAAAAGTAGAAAGAAATTATCTGGACAACTAAAAATATATAGAAAAAATTAGCTGGGCATGGTAGCGCAGACCTGTAGTCCTAGCTACTTGGGAGGCTGAGGCAGAAGGACTGCTTGAGCCCAGGAGTTTGAGGTTGCTGTGAGCTAGGCTGATGCCATGGCACTCTAGCCCGGGCAACAGAGTGACACTATGTCTCTTAAAAAAAAAACTATATTCTTGCAAATGCAACATGGTATCTTCAGTTTTGTAACACACTAAAGTTGAAAGATGGAGTATTCAGTGTAGATTTGCCATATCATTCTAACGTGCATGGACTATCACAGGGATAGGTATTAGCCAAAATTTTATCTCTGTGAGAATGGATGGTTAAATGTTATGAAGAACAGAATCAGCAATGTGGATTATTGAAAGAAGATTTCTACAGGAATGCAGCATTTCTGTGTGATACCATGTCAAATCTAAATGACTTGAATATTTCTTTTTTTTTTTGAGACAGAGTCTCACTCTGTTGCCCAGGCTAGAGTGAGTGCCGTGGCATCAGCCTGGCTCACAGCAACCTCAGTCTCCAGGGCTCAGCGATCCTACTGCCTCAGCCTCCCGAGTAGCTGGGACTACAGGCATGTGCCACCATGCCCGGCTAATTTTTTGTATATATATTTTTAGTTGGTCAATTAATTTATTTCTATTTTTGGTAGAGACGGGGTCTCGCTCAGGCTGGTTTCGAACTCCTGACCTTGAGCAATCCACCCGCCTTGGCCTCCCAAAGTGCTAGGATTACAGGCGTGAGCCACCACGCCTGGCCCCTAAATGACTTGAATATTTCTTTACAAGGTAAAACTAGGTCTGTACATGATATGTGGCCAAAAAATTCGAAGCATTTCCAAAGAAGCTATCTTTTTTCAAAACACTTCTTCTGCAAAAGGAAATTTCAAATGAACATTTTCCCTCGGTAGCAAACAAAGGTCATTGATGAGCAGGATATGTGAATCATTTGAAAAATATACAGCTGTTATAGCCCTATTAATTGGAGAATACAATGAAAAGTTCACTGACTGAGAATCATGATATCACGCTCAAATTAGCATTTCAATCTCACCTAGTTAGTATCACCAAAGCACTTAAAGAACTACAGATAGAATTGATTGAGCTCTCAGTAGATGGCATTTTAAAGTCATTGTTTGGTGCTTAGAAAGATCCAATTGAAATATGGAAAAATGCAGAATTGCAGAATACCCATTGCCTTCAGCAAAGCAACATGCCTGTCAGTTCTACTTGATCCCCCCCCAAAAAAAAAAAAAAAAAGCAACATGCCTGAAAAAATGCTTTCTTGCTTTTCAACCACTTATTGCTTTGAATCTACATTCTCCTATCTAACCCAAATCAAGACGCCCTTAAAGTCACAAATGACTGATACCCATCTAGAGGCTTAACTGAAAGTGTGGACCTCCATGTTGCAACCAAATATTCAACTGCTTTCCAACAAAAAGCAGACACAACAAAGTCATTAAAAGGTTAGTAAGGCCGAGGTGGCTCACGCCTGTAATCCCTAGCACTCTGGGAGGCCAAGGCAGGAGGATTGCTTGAAGTCAGGAGTTTTAAACCAGCCTGAGCAAGGGCGAGACCTTGTCTCTACTATAAATAGAAAGAAATTAATTGGCCAACTAATACATATAGAAAAAATTAGCCGGACATGGTGGCACATGCCTGTAGTCCCAGCTACTCGGGAGGCTGAGGCGGAAGGATTGCTTGAGCCCAGGAGTTTGAGGTTGCTGTGAGCTAGGCTGACGCCACGGCACTCACTCTAGCCTGGGCAACAAAGCAAGACTCTGTCTCAAAAAAAAAAAAAGAAAAAAAGGTTAGTTAATTTTAAAATAGTTTTCATTTTTAAAAATTATTAAGTACACAGTAGATTTTTATAAAATAATGTATATTTTTAAGTATATCTAACTGAAGTTTCTTGAATGCGGCCTTATTTGATTACGGCTAAATTAATGCGGCCTTTCCAACATGAACAGGTTCCTCTCTCCTGACCTATTCCTTGTGTTCATGGACCAGACAAGATATATTAATAAAACAAAAAAGGATACTCAGATCACTTAGTCTAGTAGTTTTCAAACCTAAAAAAAAAAAAAATGCAACATAATCCTCTTTCAAATAAAATCTTTTTTTTTTTTTTTTTTTTTTTTTTAAAGAGATGGGCATCTCACTACATTACCCAGCCTGGCCTTGAACTCCTGGACTCAGGAGACCCTCCAGCATCAGCCTTCCAAGTACGTAGGGCTACTGGCATGTGCCACTGTGCCCCAAATAAAATCTTAAAATAAATAAAAGCAGAGCCATTTCTTAAGTGGGCAAGAGGAGGCTGAAGCACTACAACAATGATTCTGGAGTCCAGAGGAGGGCACCCTGGGAAACTGCAGCTCCAGGAAACACCCTGAGAATGAACCAATGCTCATAAATGTCTGATGTCACAGGGGCAGTACAGAATACTGATCTTTTTGTATCTCATAACCATGATGATTAGGTTTTCACGCACATGTGTGAGATGTGCCTCCCTCAAACCTTCTTACATTGTCAGCACGTTACCTGACATGAAAAATAAAAAAGAATGCACAGAATTATTCCAGTTGGTCTCCCTGGATCTACAACAAACAAAAGAAGAATATACAGAATTATTTTATTCTGGTTGGGTCTGGATCAAAGGAACAAAGGCTAGAGTAGCAGCAAGTAGTGGGGAAAGGATAAAAATCTAGTGGCTAATGATTTTTTTGAGTATTGCAACCTATAATAAAATAAACTTTTGATTTACTATCAAGTATTTTTTTTACCAATACTTTGGTTATTTTTGTGGAAGAGAGGCACAGATTGTTTTTTGGTGGCCTCCTAAGTGACTTTTTTTTTTTTTTTTTTTTGAGACAGGGTCTCACTCTTTTGCCTGGGCTAGAGTACAATGGTGTCATCACAGCTCACTGTAAGCTCAAACTCCTGGGTCCAAGTGATCCTCCTGCATCAGCCTCCAGAGTAACTGGGACTACAGGCATGCAACACCACACTCAGCTAATTTTTAAGATGTTTTGTAGAGATGGGGTCTCACTATGTTGCTTAGGCTGGTCTTGAGCTCCTGGCTTCAAGAGATCCTCCTCCTGTCTCTGCCTCCCAAGTGCTAGGATTACAGATGTGAGCCACCATGCCCAGCCAATAACATTTTTTATAAACCTCATCATGTCCCACTCTTGCCATTTCTCACCTTGCAAAGCCAACCCCTCTGCTAGTCCCACTGGTATCTCGAAGGATTCGGGTGGAGATAACCTGGCCAAAGGGCTTCAGCATCCCCTCCAGTTCTTGCTCATCCATCGACAGTGGGAGGTTTGAGATGTATAAATTTGTGGGGTCCTGCTCCTGTTGCTAAGGAAATAAAAGTGAGAAAATGAGGCTCACATCCCTTATCCCTCTCCCACCCTCAGCCCACATCCAGAAAATGACAGTTCAGAAAAGAGATTGTAGGAAAGGTCCCACATAAACAAAGAGAATCTTAACTATTTGTAATACCCAGTCCTACTACCACAGGTTGTACATTGAGTCCAGGGAGAAGAAAAGCATATTTAATATTTCTAGTACTCTACAAGCACATGATACAAGTCATCAATGGTGTCTGGCTGTCTCTTTAAGAACAGGCAGAGCGCTCCCCCTCTCCCCCACAGCCTGTCCCAGAGGCTGCAATTCTCTTGGACTGCCTTGCTCCTTGGCTGGATTGTTTTGAGAAATCCCCCCTCCCTCTTCTCTTCCTGCCACGAAGAATCCTCTGAGTAGGAATGTCTGTTCACTCTCTGAAGGAGGAAAAGCAGGAAGAGGGGAGAAGGAACCAGAGAAAGGGCCAAATGTGTAGTTCACTGGGTCACCATGGACCCAGTGAACTCTAGTCCCCTAGGAACCCTGAAGGCTCCTAAACCTTTAAGCTTTTGTCAAAGAATTTTACTCCAGAAAGAGGTATAAGAGCCATTCCAGAGGGCAGAATGTGCAAAATGGCAGCATCTTCTAACAGTTGTATTTTTTTTTTTTTTTTTTTTTTGCTAACAGTTGTATTTTTTTTTTTTTTTTTGAGACAGAGTCTCACTCTGTTGCCCGGGCTAGAATGCCATGGCATCAGCCTAGCTCACAGCAACTAACAGTTGTATTTTTAAGAACTTAAGCAGCCACTCTGCCCTAAACAGTGGGTAACCAGCAACCTAAATCCTTCTTCTGCATTTTCCTTTAGGGTTCCCTTTTTCTTTAACTATTACAGAAAAGGGTAGCTGGCAAACCTGCTTCATCAGCTCTGCACATAGTATCCATAATGGCTTCAGAAAGCCAATGGGAAAATCCCACCTACCAAAAGTGAGAGAAAAAAGCTTTCCAGTAGGCTAGGTAAAAACCAAAACTTCTGACAGATTTGGGAAGGGACAGTTTCATTCTTGCGGTAGTTTCCCTGCCCCTAAAGAGGACAACACTGGGAGGTGGACAGCATTTTTCTGAACTTCTGAGTTACACAATTGGCTTCTTCAGAGAATGTTGCAAAACGACCACAATCTGTCCAGTAGGGAAGTGGGGCCAGACAAGCAGCAGGAATACTGCAAGAGGCCTTCTGACCCTCTTGCCTACTTCCAATGACTCAGTTGATAGAGCCACCTGCCACAGACTTTGAATACAATCTTCCTCTAGCAGCCAGCAGTATCAATGGACACTGGCCCAGACTGTCTTTAGCCAGACGCAGTCAGAAAGCATTGCAGTTATTCCTCGACCATTCAATTTCATGATTCTTAAGCCCTCTGGAAACCTTGGAACTAGAACTTTGGTGCTAACCACAAACCTGTCAGAGGACTAGACATGGGGTATTACTCCTACCTTTGCCATCTGCGCCTGTATACCACTGGCTTTCAGTGCTGTCACAGCTTTCTGTGCTGCTGAAGGACTGTCAAAATCCACAAAGCCATAGCCTGGAACAGGGAAACAGCATCACTGGGAGGTGGGATGTGCAAGGGAGGTAGGCCCAGGCTTTTCAGGAGACAGAGGAAGAGTTATGATCCACGTAACAGAAGTAGTAGGGAGAAAGAGAAATTAAGAGGTTTCAGGTGGTTATCCATGTGCTTCTGAAATCCTGAGATTTATTCTACTTTGTGGCTAAGAATGCCAAGACAATGAGGTTCTATAGTATTCTTGTCTTTCTCCCTCCCCTTTCAGAAATCTGAGGTTTCAGGAACTAGACTCTTCTAATAACCCATAGCCCCTTTCATACCTCTAAAAGAACCCCTCCCCTCTTTTCTAGACATGCCCCATAAATGCTAGGCATGAAGGGAATGCAATCTCTCCAGAGCAAATAATCAGCTACCTGTGGAAGGAGCCCCTCCCCACCCCAACTTTGTCTTCACCTTCCACTCTTCCAGCTTCATCAAGAACTGATCAAAACCCCAATTAAACTATTCATCCTCAGAAAATAATACCTACCAAGTCACCCTTCCCAAAAGATATTTACACTGCTTTGCTAAGTAGAAACAGTTTCACCTACTCACCTTCACCACCCCATCCAGGGAAACCTGAAGTCTAAAATAAGCCCAGCGGACTCTAAGGTGCTTTGTGCAGTCTTCTAACCTTGAGTCCCCCATCCTCCAAACAGCATCTTCAGCTCTAGCTATCTGATCACTGAGGAATCCAATCATTTTTTAAGCCAGAGACTCCTCCTTAGCACTCGGGACTCTCAGCAGTATAGGATGGCCTCACTCACTGGTGCTCTCTATCACCAAGGACAGCTGTTCTCTCACCTTTGCATTTGTTTGTGGTCTTGTCCAGTATGGCCTTAGTGGAAACAATCTTGCCATATCTAAGGGAGAGGAAAATACAAACTGATAATCTGAGGCCAGAGACTAAGAATAGGACAGAGATCGAGACATCTGGATGAATCCATGTCCTTTCTGTGCTTCCACTAGGACAATGCTTCCTACTCACACCTTAATAAAAATGAAAAAGAAATAAATTAAAAATACCACCCTTAATATAAACCTATCCCCTAAAGATGCCTACAAGAAATAAGGTAACTGCGGACCTTATAAAACCAACACGTTTCTGTTTCCCAACTAAGGCTCCAATACTAGTTGGAAAGAGACAACTGTCTTTTTTGGGAAAAAAGCCTGGCAATGTCCACATAGCAGAGTGTGTAAAGGCAGAGCTCTGGCTGGAATTTGAGGACTAAAAATAATCCTTGATTTTACTTATCTTCTTTTGGACAAACACCATTTCTCCTATGAAAAAACTATAAAAGTTTCTCTTCTTTGACACCCCAGTCCCACCCCTTTACTGACTCCTTTATTTTTATTTTTTTTAGGAGACAGGATCTCTCTCTGTCACCCAGGTTGATGTACAGTGGCATGATCATAGCTCACTGCAGTATTGAACTCCTGGGCTCAAGTGATCCTCCCACCTCAGCCTTCTGAGTAGCTGGGACTAACCCCTTGATTGAAGGTCAAGCTGAGCCAAACTGCTTTGGTTCAAATTCTGGTTCTGCCACTTTCTAGCATCTTGGACAAGTCATTTAACCTTTCTGTGTCTCAGCCTCATCATCTGTAAAATGGAAATAGGATTATTGAGAATATGAAATGAGTTAATATATATAAAGCACTAATGACTACCACATGGTAAGCACTTGAAAATCTTTTTTTTTTTTTGAGACAGAGCCCAAGCTAGAGTGCCGTGGCGTCAGCTTAGCTCACACCAACCTCAAACTCCTGGGCTCAAGCAATCCTACTGTCTCAGCCTCCCAAGTAGCTGGGACTACAGGCATGTGCCACCATGCCGGCTAATTTTATTTACTTATATATATATATATATATATATATAATATATATATTTATATATATTTGGCCGATTAATTTCTTTCTATTTATAGTATGGTCTTGCTTTTGCTCAGGCTGGTTTTAAACTCCTGAGCTTGAGCAATCCACCCGCCTCAGCCTCTCAGAGCGATAGGATTACAGATATGAGCCATCATGCCTGGCACTTGAAAATCTTTTTTTTTTTTTTTTTTTTGAGACAGAGTCTCGCTTTGTTGTCCAGGCTAGAGTGAGTGCTGTGGCATCAGCCTAGCTCACAGCAACCTCAAACTCCTGGGCTCGAGCGATCCTTCTGCCTCAGCCTCCTGAGTAGCTGGGACTACAGGCATGCGCCACCATGCCCGGCTAATTTTTTATATATATATCAGTTGGCCAATTAATTTCTTTCTATTTATAGTAGAGACGGGGTCTCGCTCTTGCTCAGGCTGGTTTTGAACTCCTGACCTTGAGCAATCCGCCCGCCTCGGCCTCCCAAGAGCTAGGATTACAGGCGTGAGCCACCGTACCGGGCCTGAAAATCTTTTTATTTTATTTTTTTTGAGACAGAGTCTTGCTTTGTTGCCCAGGCTAGAGTGAGTGTCGTGGCATAAGCCTAGCTCACAGCAACCTCAATCTCCTGGGCTCAAGCAATCCTTCTGCCTCAGCCTCCCGAGTAGCTAGAACTACAGCCATGCGCCACCATGCTTGGCTAATTTTTCTATATATATTAGTTGGCCAATTAATTTCTTTCTATTTATAGTAGAGACGGGGTGTTGCTCTTGCTCAGGCTGGTTTCGAACTCCTGACCTCGAGCAATCCTCCCGCCTCGGCCTCCCAGAGTGCTAGGATTACAGGCGTGAGCCACCACACGGGCCTTGAAAATCTTAATTGCTATTATTGTCATATTCAAGGAACCTCAACTTTAAAATCTACTAGCTCTCTGCCTTACTATATTCTTTTTTTTAGAGACAGGGTCTGCATGGTCTCACTCTGTCACCTAGGCTGGAGTACAGTGGTACAATCAATCACAGTTCATTGAAGCCTTGAACTCTTGGACTCAAGTGAAGTGATCCTCCTGCCTTAACCTCCCAAGTAGTTAGGACTACAGGCATGCACCAGTGTGCCTGGCTAACTTTTATTTTTATTTTTATTTTTTGAGACAGAGTCTCACTTCGTTGCCCGGGCTAGAGTGCCGTGGCCTTAGCCTAGCTCACAGCAACCTCAAACTCCTGGGCTCAAGCAATCCTTCTGCCTCAGCCTCCCCAGTAGCTGGGACTACAGGCATGCGCCACCACACCCGGCTAATTTTTTCTATATATTTTTAGTTGGCCAATTAATCTCTTTCTATTTTTAGTAGCGATGGGGTCCTGCTCCTCGCTTTTGTTCAGGCTGGTCTTGAACTCCTAACCTTAAGCAATCTGCCCACCTCGGCCTCCCAGAGTGCTAGGATTATAGGCGTGAGCCACCACACCTGGCCCCTGGCTAACTTTTAAAAAAATTTTTTGTAGAGATGGGATCTCACTATGTTGCCCAGGCTGGTCATTCTAAGACTTCTATTTCTCATGGTCAAGACTGAGTGTGTTAGGGAGGGGAGTGGGAAGAAGATCAAGTGTAACAGTAGTATTAATAAAATCATCCAGGCCGGGCGCGGTGGCTCATGCCTGTAATCCTAGCACTCTGGGAGGCCGAGGAGGGCGGATTGCTCAAGGTCAGGAGTTCGAAACCAGCCTGAGCAAGAGCAAGACCCCGTCTCTACTATAAATAGAAAGAAATTAATTGGCCAACTAATATATATAGAAAAATTAGCCAGGCATGGTGGCGCATGGCTGTAGTCCCAGCTACTCGGGAGGCTGAGGCAGAAGGATTGCTTGAGCCCAGGAGTTTGAGGTTGCTGTGAGCGAGGCTTATGCCACGGCACTCACTCTAGCCTGGGCAACAAAGCAAGACTCTGTCTCAAAAAAATAATAAAATAAAATAATCTGTCCAGGCATTGTGGCTCATACCTGTAATCCTGGCACTTTGGGAGGCTAAGGAGGGAGGATTACTTGAGGTCAGGAGTTTGAGACAAGCCTGAGCAACACAGTGAGACCCCATCGCTACAAAAAGTAGAAAAAATTAGCCAGGTGAGCAACTGTAGTCCCAGCTACTTGGGAGGCTGAGGCAGAAGGATTGTTTGAGACCAGGAGTTTAAGGTTGCTGTGAGGTATGATCATGCCACTGCACTCTAGCCTGGGCAACAGAGGGGAACCCTGTCTGAGAAATATAAAAAGAAAAGAAAAGAAAGAAAGTCCTCTAAAACTTGGTAATAAGGCAAAAGCATGACTGTATATCCTTTCAATGTCATTCTGGAACATTGTCTAAAAGGCACATTCACAGAGTATTTCACCATCTAGAGGGGAGTTTCTTTGTTTGACTTACCAGTTACTACCGATCAGGGCCCAGACTTTGTGAAGATACAACTTGTAGATTTTTGTCCAGTAGAAATGCAAATTATTTCTGCCTGGTGGAAAAGATAATCTCAAAGGTTACTGGTTTTATTGCCCTGTAGGACATAAACCAGTTTTCTATATAACCTAGCAATCTTATTCCAGGCCGGGCGCGGTGGCTCACGCCTGTAATCCTAGCTCTCTGGGAGGCTGAGGCGGGTGGATTGCTCGAGGTCGGGAGTTCGAAACCAGCCTGAGCAAGAGCGAGACCCCGTCTCTACTATAAATAGAAAGAAACTAATTGGCCAACTAATATATATAGAAAAAATTAGCCGGGCATGGTGGCTCATGCCTGTAGTCCCAGCTACTTGGGAGGCTAAGACAGAAGGATCGCTTGAGCCCAGGAGTTTGAGGTTGTTGTGAGCTAGGCTGACGCCATGGCACTCACTCTAGCCTAGGCAACAAAGCAAGACTCTGTCTAAAAAAAAAAAAAAAAATCTTATTCCAATATTCTTTCTTCAGTGCCTATAAATACTCAGTTCTTCAAATGCTCTTTGAATCCATTTTACCATCCTGCTGGTTCCCTTATTAATATGTTAAATAAATCTCTGACATGTGTTCATTCTATATTTGCATAACAGTCATGTTTTTCAACTTTTTGAAAAATCATACTTTGGCAATAAAGTCATACTCCCAGAACCTGAGTAGCAGAGTATCACAGATCAGGACTATATCAGAGGTGTTCCACTAGAAAAAAGCCTCTATATTCCATTCCAGAAGGGTGAAAATATTAAAGAGACAAAATAGAAATTACTAAAAAAAAGTCAGAAGTGTAAGAAATAAGTGAAAACAGTTGGCAGGGACTGAATTTGAGATCAATACCCCAAACAAGCATTCTGGTTTTTTCTCCCCTAATCTCTTCTCTCTTCCCTAAAGAACACATGATGATTGATTCATTTGTTTTTGCTCCTTGGTGGCCTCTCACTGACTTTTTTAGAGGAACTTCTGTAACTCAAAGGATTAGACAAAATAAGCCAAGCAATGCCCTGGAGGTTGGGAAAAGAACACATTAAAAGGGGGTTGGGGATGGGGATGGATGTGGCTATCCTAGCCCTTCAGGGCTACATACTTGGATTCTTTCCCAAATTTAGGCACAGGGAGGGATTCCTGAGGAGTCTGACTACAGGCCAGAGGATACACATACTGCTATCCCTATCAAGGCCCCAGGGTGGAGCTTGCTGTGGTCTAGCAGCCTGAGACTTTGAGCTCAGAATTTCCACTGCAGCTGGCAACAGCTGGGTCACTGCTGCTTCCTCCTTGGAAGAAAGAGCCCCTCCAAGAAAACCAGGAGTTCTAGTCCTAGACTCTACATCTCTCCTTCCCACACATTTACTTCCCCCACAACCCAGGGAGAGACAACTGGGACAAACACTGGAAGTCCTTCTACACAGGAGAAACGCCCTTCCTAGAAAGGATAACTCCCTGCTCGCAGTATCCAGAGGGCCCCACCCACCTGCTCTTCTCAGCCTCCCTTTCCTCATAATCCCTCTGGCACCTATTTCATCCCCACCTCACTCCTACTTGTTCCTACTCCCCTTTTGGGCTCCTTACTTTCAAACTACATGTTGACCCCGACTATTCCATCCCTCTAGACACAGCAAAAGATAGGGCAACTGTTCAGAAGGACAAAATAAAAATTCAAAAATACAGTTGTCCCTCTGTATCCATGGGTTCTACATCTGTGGATTCAACCAACCATGGACTGAAAATATACAGGAAAAAAAAAGGAAGAATGGCTGCAGTGTACTGAACATGTAAAGACTTTTTTCCTTGTCATCATTCCTTAAACAATACAGTTAAACAACTATTTACAAGGCATTTATATTGCATTAGGCATTATAACTAATCTAGAGATCATTTAAAGTACACGGAAGGTTTATATGTAAGGGACTTGAGCATACATGGATGTTGGTACGGGGGTGACAAGGAGGCAGGGAGGCAACCTAGAACCAGTTCTCCATGGATACCAAAGGACAACTGTTTAGTGAAATTGAACTGGGTTTCTTTTCAGTCTTGTGGTGTGAGAGGGTTTTTGTAGCACATTATATTAAGTTCAGGAAACATAGAATGTAGAAATCAAGGACATTTCTATATTGATATGATATTCTTTTCCCTCATAAACCAAGATTTCTGCCAATTCCCACCTCCCCTAAAAATTACTAGTCCTAGACTAAGTCCCCTAAGTTTCACTTAAATACCTTTCTAGTATGGTAAACTGAAATAAAGAAAGGACCAGTTTTATATATATGCCTAACCTTTAGAGACTGAGTTCGTGTGGCATGGTGCTAGCCAAAATCCATATGATTTATATGAACCAAATGATTTCCTCAGAAAAATAAGGAATTTATAGAGTACTTTTGACACTTCATAGAACTACATTTTAAGGGTCAAACAATCTGCTTCTCCAGGATATGGAACAGCTAGAACTTACATACACTGCTGTAGGAATTTAAATTTAGTTTAACCACTTCAGAAAATTATTTAGTAGTATCTACAAAAGCTCAAGAGATGTATATACAATGATCTCCTGGTTATATATCCAACATGAATGTGTATATACAAATACCAAAAGACATGTATAGGTTCACAGCAGCACTATTTACAGTCATAATCATCACAACTGGGAAAAACCTGAATGTCCAACAACAGTAGGATAGGTAACTAACTGTGGTATAATGCTATGAGGAAATCTTTTATTTATTTATTACTTTTATTTATTTTTTATTGTTTTTTTTTTTTTTTTTTGAGACAGAGTCTCGCTTTGTTGCCCAGGCTAGAGTGAGTGCCATGGCGTCAGCCTAGCTCACAGCAACCTCAAACTCCTGGGCTCGAGCGATCCTCCTGCCTCAGCCTCCTGAGTAGCTGGGACTACAGGCATGCGCCACCATGCCCGGCTAATTTTTTCTATACATATTAGTTGGCCAATTAATTTCTTTCTATTATTTTTTACTTTTAGAGATGAGGTCTTGCTATGTCACCCAGGCTGGAGTGCAGTGGCTATTCACAGGCAAGATCATAGTTCACTATAGCCTCAAACCCCTTAAGGGATCCTCCCACCTCAGCTTCTCGAGTAGCTGGGACAACAGGTGTATGCCACTGTGCCCAGCTCGATGATGGAAATCTATAAAGCAATAAGAATAAACTAACATGCAACAACGTTAATGAATCTCACAAACATGTAGCAAAAGAAGCCAGACATAGACCAGGTGCAGTGGCTCATGCCTGTAATCCTAGCACTCTGGGAGGCCGAGGCAGGAGGATCACTCAAGGTCAGGAATTCAAAACCAGCCTGAGCAAGAGCAAGACCCTGTCTCTACTAAAAATTGAAATAAATTAATTGGCCAACTAAAAATATATAGAAAAAATTAGCCAGGCATGGTGGCGCATGCCTGTAGTCCCAGCTACTTGGGAGGCTGAGGCAGAAGGATAGCTTGAGCCCAGGAGTGTGAGGTTGCTGTGACCTAGGTTGTCTCCACAGTACTCTAGCCCGGGCAACAGAGTGAGACTCTGTCTCAAAAAAAAGAAGCCAGACATAAAAGAGTAGGCACTCACTTTATGATTATATTTATATGAAGTTCAAACACCACTCTTATTTATTTATTTAAGAGACGGGATCTTTCTGTGTCACTCAGGCTAGAGTGCAATGGTATGATTATAGCTTACTGCAGCCTTGAATTCCTGGGCTCAAGCAATCCTCACACCTCAGCCTCCTGAGTAGCTGGAACTACAGGTGCACACCATCAGATATGGCTAATTTTTAAATTTTGGGGGGGGGGTTGTCTCACTATGTTGGTCAGGCTGGTCTCAAATTCTTGGCCTCAAGTGATCCTCTCACCTCAGCTTCCCAAAGTGTTGGGATTACAGATGTGAGAAGGCATACCTGGCCCTATTATTTAGAAGTCAAACAGCAGCTACTTTTGTGGGGAGGGGGAATAACTGGTAGGTAGACTTCCGAAGAATCAGTAATGTTCTATTTCTTGATCTGGGTACAAGGGAATTTACACAAGGGAGTGTTACTTTTGTGAAAATTCACTGTCATATATACACTTATGATTTATACTTTTTTGTGTGCTTATTACATGTCAATAAAAAGTTTTTAAAAGATGGTAAATATACAAAGCACCTATTTCTATCTCTTTCAATCATTCACTTATTCAAATTCAATTCTTTCCCTCTTCCTATTAATCTCCCCGTCCTACTGCCAGACTTCTAATTATTCCCCAAGTTGTATTATCTGAAATACATGCTTTTCTGCCAAATAAACTTGAGCTGGGCATCGGTACACTCATGTCATTTTCTAACATTCCTAACTGGCCTAATTTTGTGGCAATCATCTCCTAACTCAAATCTACTAAGAACTCCAGAAGGTCTTCATGGAACAGATGCAGAGTTGACAGCTTCTCTCTCTACCTTCTTCTTTATCCACAAATTTGAGGGCTCCTCTATTCACAAGGATTATCTCCAGCAGCAGAAACTCTTCGGAGTGTTTAATTTGACTGGCTAGTCCCAATCTCTTCTTTCCTCATTGCCAGCTCTAATTGCTTTCTAATTAATATCTATAGATAGAGATATTGAACATTTCTATTCAAGGCGTAAGGATAGGCCAGGAGCAGTGGTTCACACCTGTAATCCCATCACTTTGGGAGGCTAAGGCAGGAGGATTGCTCGAGGTCAGGAGTTTGAGAACAGTATAGGCACCATAGCGAGACCCCCACCTACAAAAAAAAAAATGTTTTAATTAGCCAGGTGTGGTGGTAGTAGGAGGTAGAAGGAGGATTACTTGAGACCAGGAGTCTGATGCTGCAGTAAGCTATGATCACACTACTGCACTCTAGCCCGGGCAACAGAAAGAGACCCTGTCTCA
Source organism: Microcebus murinus (assembly GCF_040939455.1). Lineage (NCBI taxonomy): Eukaryota > Metazoa > Chordata > Mammalia > Primates > Cheirogaleidae > Microcebus > Microcebus murinus. The sequence continues at coordinate 60,871,993 of NC_134113.1, read as the reverse complement.
GGGAAAAAAAAAAAAAAAAAGATGTAAGGATAGCAATCTTTCCACTAAGACTATCAGTTTGGGGGAGGTGCTAAAAATAGTTGGATATCAGGTTCAAAGGCAAGCCTCATGCCTGATTTCCTCAGAGAAACACATAAAGGTTTTATATATTAGTAGCAGGCTAGAGTGAGTACCGTGGCGTCAGCCTCGCTCACAGCAACCTCAAACTCCTGGGCTCAAGCGAGCCTCCTGCCTCAGCCTCCCAAGTAGCTGGGACTACAGGCATGCGCCACCATGCCCAGCTAATTTTTTCTATATATGTATTCATTGGCCAATTAATTTCTTTCTATTTATAGTAGAGATGGGGTCTCGCTCTTGCTCAGGCTGGTTTCGAACTCCTGACCTCAAGCAATCCGCCCGCCTCGGCCTCCCATAGTGCTGGGATTAGAGGTGTGAGCCACCTCGCCAGGCCTAGAATTCTTTTTTTAAGAGGAGCTGCTGAAGAACCTTGTGACAACAGGGTGGGAGCAAAATACTATTGCATTTTAGGATAAGAATACCTGGAAACAAGCCAGTTATCACCAAATCTGTACTGTTCCTGGAAGCCTGCCTACATGTATCCCAACTTACGGTTGACACAGTTTGACAAGGTCCTGGTCAGTAGTGCCTGGTTGCAATCCTCGGATATATAGGTTGGTTTTGCTCAGCTGGTCATTTCCACTGCTTCCATTGCTGCTATTAGGGGTACTGCTGCTTGAACTAGGTGGTGCCATCTGCTGAGCCAATGACACATATGGCTGCAGGGAGACATGAGGAAAAGGTAAGAAGGATTATACATTTAGACACTAAAGAATGAGGAAGATCTTGGCCACTCTGGAAAAAATAACTCCAAACTTTAACAGTAATGAACTCAATAGGAGAATTAAACTTAAAAAATTAAAAAATGAGGCCAGGCACAGTGTCTCACATCTGTAATCTCAGCACTTCAGGAGGCCCAGGCAGGAGGATCGCTTGAGGCCATGAGTTCAAGACTAGGCAATGGGCCGGGCCTGGTGGCTCACGCCTGTAATCCTAGCACTCTGGGAGGCCGAGGCGGGTGGATTGCTCGAGGTCAAGAGTTTGAAACCAGCCTGAGCAAGAGTGAGACCCGTCTCTACTATAAATAGAAAGAAATTAATTGGCCAACTAAAAATATATAGAAAAAATTAGCCGGGCATGGTGGCGCATGCCTGTAGTCCCAGCTACTCGGGAGGCTGAGGCAGGAGGATTGCTTGAGCTCAGGAGTTTGAGGTTGCTGTGAGCTAGGATGATGCCACGGCACTCACTCTAGCCTGGGCAACAAAGTGAGACTCTGTCTCAAAAAAAAAAAAAAAAAAAAAAAAGACTAGGCAATGTAGCAAGACCCTGTCTCTACAAAAAATTTTTTTAAATTAGCCAGGCACAGTGGCTAATTCCTGTAGTCCCAGCTACTCGGGAGGCTGAGGTGAGAGGATCACTTGAGTCCAGGAGTTTGAGGTTACAGTGAACTATGATTGCCACTGCATTCCTGCACTTCAGCCTGAGCAAGATCCTGTCTCTAAAAAACTCAAAAAACAGAAACAAAAAAACCCAGAAATTCCCTTTCCTTTGCCATAGAATGAGAAAATATATAACTGTCCCACCTAACTTTCAGGAATAAAGAGAGGCCAAATAAGCCTGTTAAAGGCTCTGAAAATAAGGTACTTCATATTATAATAGAATGTTTTTATCATACAGATGTTTCAGAACACCATTAATGTCTGTCTCTGAAGTAAACTGTGTAATGAGACAAGACTAATAAAATCTAGGTTCTACTTCAAAATGATGAAGAAGAAATAATAAAAATTTATCAAATCTCAAAGGGTATAAATAAGCTGAGCATATATTATTCACAAAACTGTAGAATATGAGAATTGTAAAATGTTTGCAGGAGCTTGTAAACTTGGACAATAAAAGGAAACATTAATTACCACATTAGGTAGTAAAAATGAAAATTATTACCACAATAAAGATTTAGCCAAAAATTATCCTTACATTTTTAAAAATGTAAATGAATGAATACAGGTACTAGATACATTACAGTCAAGGAAATCCAGGATTTAGGACAAAACTTCTCTAATCTTTCACAAGTGATACTAGGACAGGCAACCAACTAGATTCGGTTACATTTTCTTTTTTTTTTTTTTTTTTTAGGACTAGACATCATCTTACCACCGGTTACATTTTCTAGGTACTTCTGTTAGAGACAAAAGACTAGCCTGGCTGAAACACTGATCCATTCCTTCATGGCATATTTTATATCTTCATGCTCTAATCATGCTTTTAGTGTTTACATTTATATTCAACTCATAATACTCTATCCAAATTTGTATAATTATAATATAGTGCATTTTACTAGATCACACTCATATTCTAGTTCTCTCTTGGCTTAAAGCACTTTATAGTATAAACCTATTTGGGATTACAGTCACACACTGCATAACAATGTTTCAGTTAACAATGGACTCACATATGATGGTGGTCCCATAAGATTATAATGGAGCTAAAAAACTCCTATCACTTAGTGACTTCATTACAACCGTCTTAACATCACAGCAAAACACACATGCTTTGTGGTAATGCTGGTGTAAATGAACCTACCGAGCTGCCAGTCATATGAAAATATAGCAATACAATTATGTATAGTGCATAATACTTGATCACAATAAACAATGATATTGCTAGTTTATGTATTTACTATACTATACTTTTTATCATTATTTTAGACTGTACTCCTTTCGAACTTATTATAAAAAAAAAAGTTAACTGTAAAACAGCATCAGGCAGGTCCTTCAGGAAGTATTCCAGAAGAAGGTACTGTTATCATAGGAGATGACAGCTCCATGCATGTTACTGCTGCTCCTGAAGACCTCTCAGTGGGACAAGAGATAGAAGTGGAAAGAAGACAGGATATAGAGGTGGAAAACAGTGATATTGATGATCCTGACCCTGTGTAGACCTAGGCTAATGTATGGGTTTGTGTCTCAGTTTTTAAACAAAAATCTTTTAAAGTAAAAAAATTTAAAAATAGAAAAAACTTATAGAATAAGGATATAAAAAAAGAAAATGTGAGGCCAGGTGAAGTGGCTCATGCCTGTATTCCTAGCACTCTGGGAGGCTGAGGCAGGAGAATCGCTCAAGGTCAGGAGTTAGAGACCGGCCTGAGCAAGATCAAGACCCCGTCTCTACTGAAAATAGAAAGAAATTAATTGGCCAACTAAAAATATACAGAAAAAATTAGCTGGGCATGGTGGCACATGCCTGTAGTCCCAGCTTCTTAGGAGGCTAAGGCAGAAGGATAGCTTGAGCCCAGGAGTTTGAGGTTGCTGTGAGCTAGGCTGCACTAGCCCGGGCAACAGAGTGAGACTCTGTCTCAAAAAAAAAAAAAAAAAAAAAAAAAGAAAGGAAAGAAAGGAAGAAAGAAAGAAAATGTGCCAGGGACAGTGGTGCTCACCTATAGCACCAGATACTCAGGAGGCTGAGGTGGGAGGATCACTTGAGACAATAACAGAAGAAGAAAGAAAAAGGGAAATATGAATATCAAAGAGGGGAATACTTTCCCCCAAAGAATCTTTTTTTTTAATTAATTTATTTTTTGAAACAGAGTCTCACTTTGTTGCCCAGGCTAGAGTGAGTGCCGTGGCATCAGCCTAGCTCACAGCAACCTCAATCTCCTGGGCTCAAGCAATCCTGCTGCCTCAGCCTCCTGAGTAGCTGGGACTACAGGTATGTGTCCCCATGCCTGGCTAACTCTTTTTTTTTTTTTTGAGACAGTGTCTCACTTTGTTGCCCAGGCTAGAGTGAGTGCCGTGGCGTCAGCCTAGCTCACAGCAACCTCAATCTCCTGGGCTCAAGCGATCCTGCTGCCTCAGCCTCCCGAGTAGCTGGGACTACAGGCATGCGCCACCATGCCCGGCTGATTTTTTTTTTTTCTATATATTAGTTGGCCAATTAATTTCTTTCTATTTATAATAGAGACGGGGTCTCGCTCTTGCTCAGGCTGGTTTCGAACTCCTGACCTCGAGCAATCCACCCGCCTCAGCCTCCCAGAGTGCTAGGATTACAGGTGTGAGCCACCACGCCCGGCTCCTAACTCTTTGTATATATATTTTTAGTTGGTCGATTAATTTCTTCCTATTTTTGGTAGTGACGGGGTCTCACTCAGGCTGGTTTCGAACTCCTGACCTCAAGTGATCTGCCCATTTCAGCCTCCCAGAGTACTAGGATCACAGGGTTGAGCCACCACACCCAGCCTCCCCCAAAGAATCTTAATGTGAAATGTGCTTCTTGTATTTCATACCTCTGACCCTTAGCAAACTTTAAAATAAAAATCTTTGGTTAGACTAAAATATGTAAAAGCAGGTAGTCCTCTATCTTCGTCACTATATATAATCACAAATGTGCACCCACCCACTTATATACACACAGTTTGCTCCTTAGCTCTATATTTTAGCAGAGAAGAAAAGAAATTTAATACCACATTCTTGAGATACCTAAAAACTCATGATCCTTTTGTAGCTCTGTTTCTCTCTCTCTCTCTTTCTTTCTTTCTTTCTTTCTTTCCTTTCTTTTTTTGAGACAGAGTCTCACTCTGTTACCAGGCTACAGTGCTGTGGCGTCAGCCTAGCTCACAGCAACCTCAAACTCCTGGGCTCAAGTGATCCTTCTGCCTCAGCCTCCCAAGTAGCTGGGATTACAGGCATGTGCCACCACGCCTGGCACAAGTATAATTTTTTTCTATACTTTTAGTTGGCCAATTAATTTCTTTCTATTTTTAATAGAGACAGGGTCACACTCTTGATTAGCCTGGTTTCAAACTCCTGACCTTGAGCAATCCTCCCGCCTCAGCCTCCCAGAGTACTAGGATTACGGGTGTGAGCCATCATGCCTGGCCTTTATTTTTCAGAGATAGGGTCTTGCTATATTGCCCAGGCTGGTCTCAAACTCCTGGGCTCAAGTTATCCTCCTCTCACTTCAGCTTCCTGAGTACCTGGGACTACAGGTGCATGTCACCATGTCTGGCTATAGCTCTTGTTACACCCTGTATATTTCCTGTCCCTGTCTCCCTCTCTTTGCTAGCACTTTCACTAGGAACATAGTGAACACCCACATACCAGAACATATAGAACACTCACATACCAGAAAAATATGTATTATTCTTCTGTGATGATGATGACAGTCACATGATATAGTCAAGAAGGGCAGAGTAATGCATGAGGCATGTGCATGTTTTTAAACAATTTTCAAATGACAGTACAAAATAAGGCAAATAAACCTTAACATCACAGACATATAACAGTGGTCATGCTGTTACAAAAAAACAAACAACAACAAAAAACCTGAACATCATACTTCCAGTGCTAGAAATAGAAGTATTTACTTTAAGAATCACTTTGAGGCCGGGAGCGGTGGCTCACGCCTGTAATCCTAGCACTCTGGGAGGCCGAGGCGGGTGAATCGCTTGAGGTCAGGAGTTCGAACCAGCCTGAGCAAGAGCGAGACCCTGTCTCTACTATAAATAGAAAGAAATTAATTGGCCAACTAATACATATATAGAAAAAATTAGCCAGGCATGGTGGCGCATGCCTGTAGTCCCAGCTACTCAGGAGGCTGAGGCAGAAGGATTTCTTGAGCCCAGGAGTTTGAGGTTGCTGTGAGCTAGGTTGATGCCACGGCACTCACTCTAGCCTGGGTAACAAAGTGAGACTCTGGGCCGGGCACTGTGGCTCACGCCTGTAATCCTAGCTCTTGGGAGGCCGAGGCGGGCGGATTGCTCAAGGCGGGCGGATTGCTCAAGGTCAGGAGTTCGAAACCAGCCTGAGCAAGAGCGAGACCCCGTCTCTACTATAAATAGAAAGAAATTAATTGGCCAACTGATATATATATAAAAAATTAGCCGGGCATGGTGGCGCATGCCTGTAGTCCCAGCTACCCGGGAGGCTGAGGCAGAAGGATCACTCGAGCCCAGGAGTTTGAGGTTGCTGTAAGCTAGGCTGACGCCACGGCACTCACTCTAGCCTGGGCAACAAAGCGAGACTCTGTCTCAAAAAAAAAAAAAACAAAGTGAGACTCTGTCTCAAAAATAAACAAATAAATAAAATAAAATAAAGTACAGTCAAGAAGATTGTGGGCCGGGCATGGTGGCTCAGGCCTGTAATCCTAGCACTCTGGGAGGCCCAGGAGGGCAGATTGCTCGAGGTCAGGAGTTCGAAACCAGCCTGAGCAAGAGTGAGACCCCGTCTCTACTATAAATAGAAAGAAATTAATTGGCCAACTAATATATATATATAATATATATATATATTATATATATATTATTTTTTTTTTTTTTGAGACAGAGTCATGCTTTGTTGCCCAGGCTAGAGTGAGTGCCGTGCGTCAGCCTAGGTCACAGCAACCTCAAACTCCTGGGTTCAAGCAATCCTCCTGCCTCAGTCTCCCAAGTAGCTGGGACTATAGGCATGCGCCACCATGCCCGGCTCATTTTTTTTGAGACAGAGTCTCACTTTGTTACCCAGGCTAGAGTGAGTGCCGTGGCATCAGCCTAGCTCACAGCAACCTCAAACTCCTGGGCTCAAGTGATCCCCCTGCCTCAGCCTCCCGAGGAGCTGGGACTACAGGCATGCGCCACCATGCCCGGCTAATTTTTTCTATGTATATTAGTTGGCCAATTAATTTCTTTCTATTTATAGTAGAGACGGGGTCTTGCTCTTGCTCAGGCTGCTTTCTAACTCCTGATCTTGAGCAATCTGCCCGCCTCGGCCTCCCAGAGTGCTAGGATTACAGGCGTGAGCCACAGCACCCGGCCTAACTAATATATATAGAAAAAATTAGCCGGGCATGGTGGTGCATGCCTGTAGTCCTAGCTACTTGGGAAGCTGAGGCAGAAGGAGCGCTTGAGCCCAGGAGTTTCAGGTTGCTCTGAGCTAGGCTGATGCCACGGCTCTCACTCTAGCCTGGGCAACAAAGCATGACTCTGTCTCAAAAAAAAAAAAAAAAAAAAAGGCCGGGCGCTGTGGCTCACGCCTGTAATCCTAGCTCTTGGGAGGCCGAGGCGGGCGGATTGCTCTAGGTCAGGAGTTCGAAACCAGCCTGAGCAAGAGCGAGACCCTGTCTCTACTATAAATAGAAAGAAATTAATTGGCCAACTGATATATATATAAAAAATTAGCCGGGCATGGTGGCGCATGCCTGTAGTCCCAGCTACCCGGGAGGCTGAGGCAGAAGGATCACTCGAGCCCAGGAGTTTGAGGTTGCTGTGAGCTAGGCTGACGCCATGGCACTCACTCTAGCCTGGGCAACAAAGCGAGACTCTGTCTCAAAAAAAAAAAAAAAAAAAAAAAAAAAAAAAAAAAAAAAAAGAAGATTGTGACTATATTGTAATCATGGTTCCTGAGTTCTGAATAAGGAGGTCATTGCTGGAGATCATTCAATAAGATAGGCTCTTCCTCATCTCTAAAGAGTTTACTATTATTGATCCTTAGCTAAGAAAAACAAGCTGCTTCTCCTGAACATGAGATTCTAGGTCTGGGGGTGATGATGATGATTACAATGATGCCAACAGCAACAATGATAATAAAAGCAACTCTAGTAGCACCATCTTATGTGCCAAGCACTGGCAGATGAGGAGACCACCTGCCTCAGCTAGAGTTTATCTATCCCTTTTCCCAATGTGAAAGAATATTTCTAAAAGAAAGTATCAATGATTCCAGGACTATTCAAACAAAAACATTTAAGGGCTATAAGCGAAAGAAATAAATTAAAAAAGAAATCTGTTGGTTTGCTACCATGGTTATCATCTTGGTTTTAATACCAAGGTCCTAGCTATAATCTAAAAATATGACTCAGTCAATAGTAAACTTGTTGCAAACCCAGAAAAATTCCTAGAAGACATAGCTAAGAAAAAGACTTTTATCTCTTGCTATTTTCGAGCACCTTCTGAAATTGGTGCATAACTTTCACACCAAACAAAAATGGTAGAAAAATATTCACTTTGAAGGGTAAGAGAAACCAAGAAAAAAAAAGTTGAGAAAACCCCTAAGTAAAAACTTATCCAGCTTCCCAAAACAAACTATTTGGAGACAAAGACCCTGTAAAATAATAATCTAAATATCTACATATGTAAGAGAGAAAGGGGTAGTATGTATGAGCATACAGGGAACCAAAATATTCTTACAGGAGGAGGAAAAAATAAAAACAAGCTATTGTTTCTCCTATAGCTTATAATGGATTCCTTCTTTATATCTACTTAGCTGAGGAAGTTCTAATTGTTTAACAAGAGAATATCATAAAATACATTTATATCCAAATTGATGAAGGGATGAAGGCCTTTAGGTAGGCTATGCTGAGTATAGAGCAAGAAGGCTAAAGAATTTACCTCCTTCTGATCAGAAGGGAGCAGTCCCAGAGTGTTTTTGCTGACTGTAGACCGCATGAAGGCAAAAAACTGTATTCTTGAAATCCTGTATTCATAATGACTAGCACATACCAGGTATTAAATATTTATTGATGAATAAATAACCACTGCCCCCTTAGCTCTGTTCAATCACTGACAATGTGAACTACCAAGGGAGCTGTTCTTCCTTCATTTTTAACCTTAAATATAGTTCAGAATGGCCAGGATATGTATCAGTGACACTAAAGTTGACTTTAAGCTTGATCTTCTAATCTGTAGGTATCAGTTCTCAACAGCTACCTAAAAGCTAAAAGAGAAAAGTAACGTTTAATATGAGAGGGGACTACAGTGATGTGCTTTTGCATTAAATAGCTTGGATCCTATGATCCTTGGAGATTTTTATGGGGTATCTTATAGCATAATTCTCTGTCCATCCTTTAAATACCACACTGTCAATCTTAACGGGATTAAAGTCTCTTTAATAATACATCTTAGGCCAGGCAAGGTGGCTCACGCCTGTAATCCTAGCTCTCTGGGAGGCCGAGGCAGGTGGATCGTTTGAATTCAGGAGTTCAAAACCAACCTGAGCAAGAGCAAGACCTGTCTCTACTATAAATAGAAAGAAATTAATTGGCCAACTAATATATATAGAAAAAATTAGCCAGGCATGGTGGCGCATGCCTGTAGTCCCAGCTACTCGGGAGGCTGAGGCAGTAGGATCTCTTGAGCCCAGGAGTTTGAGGTTGCTGTGAGCTAGGCTGATACCATGGCACTCACTCTAGCCTGGGCAACAAAGTGAGACTCTGTCTCAAAAAAAAATAATAATAAATAATAATAATACATCTTGAAGGTCTCAGGCCTGGACGATTAAACAACAAAACAGAAGGAACTATTATAAACTAGACAAAAGTAACTTTCTAAGGGAGTCAGAGACACATAGTCCTTAAGATGTTCAGGATGTCAACAGTTACATGTAGATAAATAAAAAAAAAAAATGTTCAGGACCAGCTTGCAGAGCAGATATCTGGGGACTTTGCTGCCTGCCTCAAAGTCCCCAGTTTTTTGTTGTTGTTGTTTTAGAGACAGGGTCTCGCTCTATTGCTCAGGCTAGAGTGCAGTGGCATCCTCATAGCTCACTGCAACCTCCAATCCTGGGCTCAAGCAATCCTCTTGCCTTAGCCTCTCAGGTAGCTGGGACTACAGGCATGCGCCACAAATACCCAGCTAATTTTTCTTTTTTGAGTAGAGATGGGGTCTCAATCTTACTCAGGGTGGTCTCCTGAGCTCAAGCAATCCTCCCGTCTCGGCCTCCGAGAGTGCTAGGATTATAGACATGAAGCACTGCACCTGGCCAGACCCAAATCTTTTAATGTCCTTTCCACAAAAGCATCTCTTCAAAGTTCTGCTGTATCCTTAGAGCTGCTAGGGGAAACATCAAGCCTCTGCAGACATATGACAGCTCAATATGGGCAAATTATCTATAACTGGAAAATGAGAATTTTGTCGTTTATTCTAATTTAAAAGAACTTCTTTAATTTAATCTCAGTCTGGACTCCCCACCCCCCAAAAAGAGAGAGAATTCTTATTAAAAAAAAAAAAAAAAAAAAGGATTCCACTTTACAAAAAGTCTCCTAATTTAAAAAGAATACTGCTGATGTTGTGGCTCACGCCTATAATCCCAGCACTTTAGGAGGCTGAGGCCGAAGGACCACTTGAGCCCAGGAGTTCAAGACCTACCTGAGCAACACAAAGAGACCTCATCTCTATAGAAAAGAAAATAATTAGCCATAAATCTGTAGTCCCAGCTACCCAGGAAGCTGAGGCAGGAAGATTGTTTAAGCTCAGGAGTTTGAGGTTGCTGTGAGCTATGATAATGCCACTGTATTCTAGCCCAAGTGACAGAGACCCTATCTCAAAAAAGAAAGAAAAGAAAAGAAAAGAAAAGAAAAGAAAAGAAAAGAAAAGAAAAGAAAAGAAAAGAAAAACTATAACTGATATTTGGCACTTGTTATATGCCAAATACCATGCTAGGTATTTTACATCTATTATCTCATTTATCCCTCCTCTCTCTGCTTCTCTCTTGCTTTTACATGTGGCTGTTTGCTCTTCTGGGAAATAGCAAAGTTCTCACACTGGTGTCCTCATACGCCTTTATATGCTAGATTCCAGTCATCCAACCAACTCTTAAGTCTGCTATTCCCTAGCATCCTGCTTTGAATTTGAATGATCAAAGTTTCCTATTCTGGTAACCAATTGGGTAACTAACCATTTAGGTTTCACTGGCAGATCCAAAGGCAAAAGAATCCTATTCTTGAGACCACTTCCCACCTTCAGAGATCACAGCTGAAATTCCGTCTTTCCCAAAAAATTAGCAAAACATTGGAACTTTCTAAAAACATTAATACCTCTGTTACATGCCTACCTTTCTGAGGCAATACATTAGCTTCTAGTTAATAAATCAAACTTCAAGGCTCTTCATCACACTACTTTTTTATGCCTTCCCTGCATAGTCTTTCTTTTATTTTTATTTTGCTTTTTAAGAGAGTGTCTTGTGATGTTGCCCAGGCTGGAGTGCAGTGGCTTATTCAGAGGTGCCATCATAAAGTACTACAGCCTTGAACTCCTGGTATGTAGCGATCCTCCTGCCTCAGCCTCCTGAGTAGCTGGAGCTACACATTGAGTGTCAATGCACTCAGCTAGTCCCCCCTCCTTTTTTTTTTTTGAGACAGAGTCTCGCTTCATTGCCCAGGCTAGAGTGAGTGCCCTGGCGTCAGCCTAACTCACAGCAACCTCAAACTCCTGGGCTCAAGCGATCCTCTTGCCTCAGCCTCCCGAGTAGCTGGGACTACAGGCATACGCCACCATGCCCGGCTAATTTTTTCTATATGTGTTAGTTGGCCAATTAATTTCTTTCTATTATAGTAGAGATGGGGTCTCACTCTTGCTCAGGCTGGTTTCGAACTCCTGACCTCGAGCAATCCGCCTGCCTTGGCCTTCCAGAGTGCTAGGATTACAGGCGTGAGCCACCGCGCCCGGCCTCCCCCTCCATTTTTTAAGGTACTTAAATGTTTACTAAATGAATGAATTAACCAATGTTTACTCTAAAAGCATTCAACATCCTGGTGAAGCAGATTACCCTGTGGCAAAAGAAAAAAAAAATAGTAATAAAAATATACAAATAAAAAAAATAAAAGCATTCAATGTATACACCTACCAAGCAGATAACCTCAAATTCTAAAAATCTTAAAGTAACGTCTATACCTTTTCCTGAACTCCCTCATGTCTAATATCTCCTAAGTAGTCTCACTGCCTCAGGTTTCCTGCACCTCCAAATTACCCTCAATAATGCAGCTAGCATTAGCCTTCTCAAGTATATGTGATCATGTTTATAAACCAATTAATGTTTCCCACTCATTTCCAAAATTAAATCTCCATAAGAAGATTCATACCTTCTACTCATATTCTTCTACTGGATAACTTTATTTCTTTGCTACATGATAATATGCTATCATCCCTTATTTCTAAGGGTAAATCTAATATCATCTCAGAAATCTAAGCATCTAGGCCAAATGTGATGGCCATGCTTAAATCTTGGAATCATAAGGGGGAATAACACGACTCTGAGTCCTCTTCTAAATGGCCACTAATTCAAATAACTTCAGACATTCCACCTACATGAGTATAAAACAAGGCTAACATCAACATTTTTATTATAACCTGGATATGGATGATCTATAAGACATATTACTGGAGCCAATGGTCTCTAAGACATACCTGGACATTCTGTCTAAAATACATTATTTCCTGGGACCCCAAGTCATAATATGTCCTAAAAAGAGAAAGTCCACTTTCTCTGAGAAGTAACATACCCTCTAATAATTACTCATGAGACCCTTTGCACTATTTCAGTCATTCGATAATATTTGAATACCAACAATGTGCAAGCACTGCTTGATGCTGTGGGACTTACAGATGAATAAGTGTGTAAGTGAAATATTTCATAATACATTGAAATGGACACCCACAAGGAGTCATTAAGGAGTTCAGAAATTAGAGCTTACAATTTAGAAAAGTACCAGAATATGTGTGCTAATGGGGACCTAATCAAAATGGTATAAGAGCATGAAAAAAGAAACAATTAATTCCTAAGGGTAAAGTTTCTTAAAGAAGACATTTGGGTTGTAACTTGAAAGGATGAGTAGGACAGTAAACTTTTTTTTTTTTTTTGAGACAGAGTCTCGCTTTCTTGCCTAGGCTAGAGTGAGTGCCGTGGCATCAGCCTAGCTCACAGCAACCTCAAACTCCTGGGCTCAAGCAATCCTCCTGCCTCAGCCTCCCGAGTAGCTGGGACTACAGGCACAAGCCACCATGCCCGGCTGATTTTTATATATATATATATATATATTAGTTGGCCAATTAATTTCTTTCTATTTTTATGGTAGAGACGGGGTCTCGCTCAGGCTGGTTTTGAACTCCTGACCTTGAGCAATCCGCCCGCCTCGGCCTCCCAGAGTGCTAGGATTACAGGCGTGAGCCACTGCGCCCGGCCTGGACAGTAAACTTTTAATGGAGAGCCATCAGGGAAATGCAAATCCAAGATCACAACTAGATACCACTTTGGGCCAGACGCCGTGGCTCACGCCTGTAATCCTAGCACTCTGGGAGGCAGAGGCGGGCGGATTGCTCAAGGTCAGGAGTTCGAAACCAGCCTGAGCAAGAGCGAGACCCCCATCTCTACTATAAATAGAAAGAAATTAATTGGCCAACTAATACATATAGAAAAAATGAGCCGGGCATGGTGGCACATACCTGTAGTCCCAGCTACTCGGGAGGCTGAGGCAGGAGGATTGCTTGAGCCCAGGAGTTTGAGGTTGCTGTGAGCTAGGCTGATGCTAGGCACTAACTCTAGCCTGGGCAACAAAGTGAGACTCTGTCTCGAAGAAGAAGAAAAAAAAAAAGAAAGTAGAACAGTGGTTGCCAGAGACTGGAGGGAGAAGGGAATGGGGAGTTGTTTAATGGGTATGGAGTTTCGGTTTATGAGATGAAAAAATTCTGCAGGTGACTTGTACAGCAATGTAAATGTACTTAACTCTACTGAACTGTACACTTAAATGGTTAAGATGGTAAATTTTATGTTATGTATATCTGCCACAACTGAAAAGAAATACCTTACTAAGAAAAGGAGTGAGAGATAAGGAAACAGACACTCTATACAGACTACTTTTTCAAAAAGTATGATTATAAAAGGGATCAGAGAAATGGGGCAATAACTGGCAGGAGACATGGGATCAAAGCAAGGTTTTGTTTTGTTTTAAGATGGAAGAAACTGTAAACTTACTCATATGAAGAACAAAGAGAATGGAATCATGTTTTCCATGGATAATTTTATTATAATTATTAATGTTAATGATCATTTACTATGTGCCAGGCATTCATTACTAACAGTACAATAAAGTAGGTACTAGTATTATGCCATTAGATATGGTGCTGTGGGGAGAAAAAGAACCAATGATAATGTCAAGGTTTTTGGCCTGAGCATCTGGAAGTATGAAGTGCCATTTACTGAGATGGAGAAGACAGTAAGAACAGTTTTGGCAGGGCAGGAAGAGAGCAGGCAAGAGTTTTCTTTTAAACATGTTAAGTTTGGAATGTCTAATAAACATCTAAATGAAGATATCAAGTGTGATGGTAGAGATATGAATCTGGAATGTGGGAGGCAGTCCAAGTTGGAAATATAATTTGAGAGTTGCCATCATAAGGGTGATATTCAAAGCTATCAGACTAGATAAATTAAGAAGAGAGAAATTTAGACAGAAAAGTGGCTCAAGGACTGAATCCTGGAGTACTCCAAGGGTGAGAGGTCAGAAAAATGAGGAGAAACCAGCAAAGGAGCCTGAAGAAGAAAGACATAGATATGAGGGGAAAACCAGGACAGCATGGTGTTCCATAAGCCAAACGAAGAAAGTTTTCCAAGGAATAATCAACTGTGTCAAGTGTTGATGAGCTAAGAACAAAACATTTACTTAATAATATGAAACTCATTGCAGACTATCATAAGAGCTCTTTGGGGGGAGTGGTAGGAGGAAAAGCCTGATTAGATTGGATTTAAGAAAGAATAAGGCCGGGCGCGGTGGCTCACGCCTGTAATCCTAGCTCTTGGGAGGCAGAGGCGGGCGGATTGCTCAAGGTCAGGAGTTCAAAACCAGCCTGAGCAAGAGCGAGACCCCGTTTCTACTATAAATAGGAAGAAATTAATTGGCCAACTGATATATATATAAAAAATTAGCCGGGCATGGTGGCGCATGCCTGTAGTCCCAGCTACTCGGGAGGCTGAGGCAGAAGGATCGCTCGAGCCCAGGAGTTTGAGGTTGCTGTGAGCTAGGCTGACGCCACGGGCACTCACTCTAGCCTGGGCAACAAAGCGAGACTCTGTCTCAAAAAAAAAAAAAAAAAAAAAAGAAAGAATAAGACAAGTCTGACATTGTCAAAAAGTAGAGAGGATGTGGAAACAAATTTGTTACAAGATTTTGGAAAGCAATTGAGCATTATCTCCCAAAGCTGAATATTCATGTACCTTATGGCACTATAATCCCACTCCTAGGTAGAAATCCAAGAGAAACTCTTGCACAAGTATACCACATATATGACAATGTTGACAGCAGCAATGTCAGGAATAACAAAAACAAACAAAACCTAAAAACAATCTGAAAGCCCACTGGCAGAAGAATGGATAAATTATAGTATATTCACAAAGTGAAATATTATATAGCATTGTAAAATAAATAAACCACATCTACATGCAACATAAATAAATTGTGAAAAGGTAATATTGAATGTATTAGTAAAAATAAAAACAGAAGATTATGTACCACAATAAGACAATATGGTAGTGGTTGAGAGCATTGGCTCAGAACCAGACTAACCGGGTTCAAATCCCAGCTGGGTTACTCACTAGCACTGTGATTATTAAACTCTCTGCAACTCATTTTTTCTCATGTATAAAATGGGAATAATAATAATGAAGTTGTTGTAAGGATTAAATAAGGTAAAATATAATTATGTAACTATATATTGTAACTACACATATTTATATAAAGTACTTAGAATAATGCAAACAGGCAATTATTATTATTCTTTCGTTGTTTTTTTTTTTGAGATAGAGTCTCATTTTGTTGCCCTGAGTAGACTGCTACAGTGTCACCCTAGCTCACTGCAACCTCAAACTCCTGGGCTCAAGCGATCCTCCTGCCTCAGCCTCCCGAGTAGCTAGGACTACAGGCAAACACCACACTTAGCTAATTTTTCTATTTTTGGTAGAGATGGGTTCTCACTCTTGCTCAGGCTGGTCTCGAACTCCTGAGCTCAGGCAATCTTCCTGCACAGCCTCCCAGAGTGGTAGGATTATAGGCCTGAGGCACCTCATCCAGCCCAAACAGGCAAATTAAACATGATTTTAAACTATGTTTTGGGGGGAGATTTCCAAAATGGTAGCATAGAAGCAAGCTGGCTTCATTCCTTCCACAGGAAACTAAAACTATGTTTTTAAAAAGGAATAGAATGATAAATACAAAATTTAGAACAGTGGTTAGTTAACTCTAGAGGAAGTGCAGGGGATAGGATGGAGAGAAATTCATAAGTATATGCAAATTATAAGCAACGAGTCCTGTCTAGTACTTGAGTTGGAAGGTGATTCCACAGATGTTTCTCTTATTATTATAGTTTATGTGTAATCTTTTGTATTATCAAATAATATTCTAAAGATAATAAAAGAAAAAAGAATGGAAGGAAATTATATTGAAGATAGCAAGTATATATAATTCTTGAATAAACAACTCTTTCAAGATACGTTACAGCAAAAGGAAGAAGAGAAATGGGACAGAAGCTGGAGGAAGAAGTGACATCATGGAAACGGTAGGGGGTTTTTTTGATAAGAGAAATAACAGTCAATTTACATGCTATGTGATTATAAATTTCATCGATCTTCAATATAATCCAATAAAGTAGATCAGTACCATGTTTCCCCGAAAATAAGACCTACCCATAAAATAAAATCCTGCCCTAGCAGGATTTCTAAGCATTTGTGCAATATAAGCCCTACCCCGAAAATAAGACCTAGTGATGGGCGTGGCTACGCAGCAAATCTGCACAACCCGTGCATTTCATTGCGGAGCAGTAAAGACGACGAGCAGCCCTTCTCATCTGCTCCATGAGAGCTCTATTGCTGACATGAGAAATTGGGGCCAATGGTTCTAAAGGAAATAAGTCGCAAGAAATTCAGGATGGAATTCGGGGTTTGGAGAGTTATGATGATGTTCCAGAAGAAGACGACTTAACTATATTTGAATAAATGTAGATTGTTGTACCGTACGTAAAAAAAAAATAACACATCCCCTGAAAACAAGCCCTAGGGTGTTTTCTTGAGGAAAAATAAATATAAGACTCTGTCTTATTTTCGGGGAAACACAGTACTGTCAGGTTAAGAACTCAAGGTCAGAAAGCCTAAGAAATTTGACACTAGGTCACATAACCAATAAGTGGCAAAGCCACATTTAAATTCAGAACAAACAGCACATTTCCAGATTTGTTTAGGACACAATGCTTAACCTTGGTTTAGTACCTAACATTAGCTTAACCACATTATTATAGGGCATATTTTTTGAGTATCTATGAGTTAGGCTTAATGCTATACTAGGTATATCAGAGGATAATGAACTGAACAATACTATCTCTACCCTTACAGAGCTTACATTCTAGCAATAAAGATAAAACAATACCTAAATGACTCTAATACAATGCCAAAATTGTATAGGGACCATATAAAAAGTATAAAACATTACAGGGGGCCAGGCATGGTGGCCCAGGCCTGTAATCCTAGCACTCTGGGAGGATTGCTTGAGGCCAGGAGTTCAAGACCAGTTTGAGCAAGAGCAAGATCCCATTTCTATTAAAAAAAAAAAAAAAGAAAGAAAAATTAGCCAGGTGTGGTGGCACATGCCTGTAGTTCCAGCTACTGGGGAGGCTGAAGCAGGAGTATTGCTCCAGCCCTGGAGTTTGAGGTTGCAGTGAGCTGTGAAGATAACACCATTGCACTCCAACTGGGGCAACACAGCAAGACTCTGTCTGGAAACAAACAAACAAACAAATAAACAAACATTATGAGGGTTCAGGGAAAAAAAGTCCCCTTTGGAGCTGAGAAGTTGAAGGATTAGCAGAAGCTTTATATAAGAGGTAACATTTTGGCTGAACTTAAATAGATGGGTAGGGTTTGTTTTTTTGGGTTTTTTTTTTGAGACAGGGTCTCACTTTGTTGCCCAGGCTAGAGTGAGTGCGGTGGTATCAACCTAGCTCACAGCAACCTCAAACTCCTGGGCTCAAGCAATCCTCCTGCCTCAGCCTCCCGAATAGCTGGGACTACAGGCACATGCCACCATACCTGGCTAATTTTTTCTATATATATTAGTTGGCCAATTAATTTCTTTCTATTTATAGTAGAGACAGGGTCTTGCTCTTGCTCAGGCTGATTTCGAACTCCTGACCTCGAGCAATTCGCCCGCCTAGGCCTCCCAGAGTGTTAGGATTACAGGCGAGAGCCACCGTGCCCGGCCCAATGGGTAGGGTTTTTTGAAAGACAGTTTTGACTGTGAGTTCTTGAAGGGCCACAATCCTACCTTAGCACACTGGAGCTATTCAATGACTATCAGTGAAATAAAGAAATGAACAGAAAGAAAGGCTGTTCCAGAAGTAAACAACAACAAAAAGGATCAGAGGCTGAATAATAAGGCACAACAACAAAAGGATCAGAGAGGCTGGACATGGTGGCTCATGTCTGTCATCCTAGCTATGATTGTGCCAGTGTACTCCAGCCTGAGCCACAAAGTGAGACTCTGTCTCTAAAAACAACAAAAAGTATTTTATACAGGAAATACTAAGCACTAGACTATTGGGTTGTTGGAAGATTGTTCTGCTGGCAGCAGGTATAAAATTACTTGGGGGCAAGGAGTAGGGGATAGAGAAATAGGAAGCAAGGAGATCATTAAGGATGTTTATTACTATAGTGAAAATAGTAATGAGGGCATAAAAATTAGAATAGTAGTGCTAAAAATGGAAAGGAGGAATCAATGGAAAGACCTTCTCACTAAACTTTAACAATTTGAGTTAACTTATTACTGATAACAGAACTAATAGCTGCCCCAGGCAGATGTTACACCTAAAAGTTCTGAGTTCTCAGTTCTATTAAATTTGATTTAATGGAAACTAGAAGTAAATGTAGTAAATACAGAGAAAATTCTCTCTCCCAGTCAGAGGCATAAGTGTTTATAGTATTATTTCCCATTCTCTTCTCCCTCCTGAGTAAACACTGTTGACAATGTCAGGTAAGTCAAGTTTCTCAAAAGAGGGAGAATCTGGCAATATCCACCTATGAGTCCTACTTAGATCACTGCCTCCTGCCTAACACTGGTCTTCAATATATTAATATCAAGAAGAAATATTAATTTATGCAAAATATGTTGGGGAAGGCAAATTATCCCAAGTTAACACAGTCCCTTTTCTTTTTGCCCAAAGGAAATTGTTGTTGATGTTATGAGGAGTTAAATTATAATAACACATGCCAGGGAGATGATGTCAGGGAAGGCGTGGTTAGGCCCTTTACGAGTATGAAATTCCTTTAGTCCCAAACATTTCCTCTTTCAATCTCACCTATACTCAAATCTCTCTACCGAGGCATCTCCTTCAAACAATGAAGAAAGTGTTGAGCCCCTAAAACTGGTCTTTTTACTTCAGCTTTTTTTTTTTTTTTTTTTTGAGACAGAGTCTTACTCTGTTGCCTGGGCTAGAGTGCCGTGGCATCAGCTTAGTTCACAGCAACCTCAAACACCTGGGCTCAAGCGATCCTACTGCCTCAGCCTCCCGAGTAGCTGGGACTACAGGTGTGTGCCACCATGTCTGGCTAATTTTTTTCTATATATTTTTAGTTGTCCAGCTAATTTCTTTCTATTTTTAATAGAGACAGGGTCTCACTCTTGTTTAGGCTGGTCTCAAACTCCTGAGCTCAAACGATCTTCCCACCTCAGCCTCCCAGAGTGCTAGGATTACAGGTATGAGCCACAGTGCTCAGCCCAGCAGAAATATATAATTTGTACTTTTTCAGAAGTTTAGAATTTGATTGTTCAGTTTTGTTTTTTTTTTTTTAATGTTTTGGACAGGTCCCAAAACTTTATTACATAGACTTGTACTTAAGAAACCGAGATCTTAATAGAAATGGCAAATAAGCCACTGTGAAAATTAAAACTTTGTCTTGGCATAGAAAAAAATCTGGAAGTATATATACACCAAACTGTTACCAGCTATTTTCCTTGAGGAGTAGGATCTGAGTAAGGATGTACAGGACATGAAGGGAAGACTTTATTTTATAAATCTCTTTTTTTTGTTTTTGTTTTTGAGACACAGTCTCACTTTGTTGCCTGGGTTAGAGTGCCATGGCATCAGCCTAGCTCATAGCAACCTCAAACTCTTGGGCTCAAGCACTTCTCCAGCCTCAGCCTCCCAAGTAGCTGGGACTACAGGCATGCGCCACCATGCCCGGCTAATTTTTTATATAATTTTAGTTGGCCAATTAATTTCTTTCTATTTATAGTAGAGATGGGGTCTCGCTCTTGCTCAGGCTGGTTTCAAACTCCTGACCTTGACAAATCCTCCTGCCTTGGCCTCCCAGAGTGCTAGGATGACAGGCGTGAGCCACCACGCCTGGCCTATTTTATAAATCTCTTTATGTTGTTGTGTTTTTTTGTGTTTTTTTTGAGACAGAGTCTCGCTTTGTTGCCCAGGCTAGAGTGAGTGCCGTGGCATCAGCCTCGCTCACAGCAACCTCAAACTCCTGGGCTCAAGCAATCCTCCTGCCTCAGCCTCCCAAGTAGCTGGGACTACAGGCATTCGCCACCATGCCCGGCTAATTTTTTGTATATATTAGTTGGCCAATTAATTTCTTTCTATTTATAGTAGAGACGGGGTCTCGCTCTTGCTCAGGCTGGTTTCAAACTCCTGACCTCGAGCAATCCGCCCGCCTCGGCCTCCCAGAGAGCTAGGATTACAGGCGTGAGCCACCGCGCCCGGCCATGTTGTGTTTTTTGAGACAGGGTCTCACTTAGTCACCCAGGCTGGAGTGCAGTGGCATCATCATAGTTCACTGCAACCTCCAACTCCTGGGCTTAAGTGATCCTCCTGTGTATGTATATGTAGCTGGGACTACAGGTATGCCTGGCCCTGATTTTTAAAAATGAACAGGTCTCACATTTAATACTAAAAACTAATAAAAGTTATTTTTAAAATTTAACCCTGAGTATAAGAACTCACAAATTACTAAAGCAAATGCATCTAAAACACTTCCCAAAACAGGGAAAGAAACACATTATACCCTACTTGTCAATAACAAGAGAAAAAGCAGTATAGTAATGCTTTAGTTTAAATACACCCAACAGGGGCTGGATGTGGTGGCTCACTCCTATAATCCCACACTTTGGGAGGCCAAAGCAGAAGGACTGCTTGAGCCCAGGAGTTTGAGACCTGCCCGGGCAACATTGTGAGACCCCATCTCTACGAAAAAAAGGAAAAAAATTAGCCAGCATGGTAGCATGAGCCTATAGTCTCAGCTACTCAGGAAGCGGAGGCAGGAAGATTGCTTGAGCCCAAGAGTTTGAGTCTACAGTGAGCTATGATCACATCACTTCACTTGAGCCTGGGCAACAGAGTAAGACCCTGTCTCAAAATAAATTAAATTAATTAAATGTTTAAAAATCCAACATTCACATTACTCTGTCTGTCTGTCTGTCTCTCTCTCTCTATGTATATATATACACACACACACATACATACATACATACACACACACACACAGAAGAGTTGCAGGAGTTGCATACATAGCCACAAAGTGATACACATATACAACATTCTTAGATGTCATAATATTGACTTGTAAGAACCCAGAAAATTCTTGACAAATACATTAGTAATTATATGTCTACTTCTCCTATCCCCCAACCTATCGAATGATTCCTAAATTGTTTCCCAAACCTTATAAGTTATTAGAAAGAGATGTGAGATTTGACTTCAACTCCATATGTTCCCTCCTATGTTAGATTTAGAAGCTAGTTAAATGTTTCCTATACTCTGAGAGGGGAGAGGGATTGGAGAGCTAAGAAAAGGGAAGATTTTAGATAGCTTCTAATACATGAAACCCCTAATAGGAAAAAGTTAATTTAGGGAATTCATTTTACCTTATTTTAATGGGTTCTGGGTAACCTAAGAGACTTAGAGGGAAAAAAAATCAGGAATGAAACTTTTATACAATACTATATAAGGTTTGAAGGGAATAAACAGATGAAATATTTCCCTTTCAAATATATATAAATATGTATATAATATATAAATATTTTACTTTTAATATATATGTATAATATATATATTTGATAAAGTGCTATAAGTATATATACAAACATATATTGATAACCAATAAATATGTATGAACCTGTATTTCTTTTTTTTTTTTTGAGACAGAGTCTCGCTTTGTTGCCCAGGCTAGAGTGAGTGCCATGGCGTCAGCCTAGCTCACAGCAACCTCAAACTCCTGGGCTCAATCGATCCTGCTGCCTCAGCCTCCCCAGTAGCTGGGACTACAGGCATGTACCACCATGCCTGGCTAATTTTTTCTATATATATTAGTTGGCCAATTAATTTCTTTCTATTTATAGTAGAGACGGGGGTCTCGCTCTTGCTCAGGCTGGTTTCCAACTCCTGATCTCAAGCAATCCGCCCTCCTTGGCCTCCCAGAGTGCTAGGATCACAGGTGTGAGCCACCGCGCCCAGCCTGAACCTGTATTTCTTTTTTTTTTTTTTTTCTTTTTTTTTAAAGAGGCTATTGGTAAAAACGTATTTCTTTTTTAAAGTAAATTCTGTTGTGTATATTTAAGCTATACAACATGTTATAGGATACATATAGATAGTAAAAAGGTTACTCTAGTGAAGCAAATTAACATTTCTATCATCTCACATACATACCTTTTTTTGTGTGTGGCAAGAGAAGATCTACTCATTTAGCACAAGTCTCACATACAGTACAATTTTATTATCTATGGTCCTCATGTTGTACACTGGATCTAAAGACTTGTTCATCTTATGTATTTGCTACTTGTATCCTCTGACCTACATCTCCCCATTTCCTCTTCTCCCAACCCATATTTCTTAAGGTTATAAACAGAATAAATATCACACAAACTAACACTCATAACCCAACATTAAGTGTTTGGGTTCTAAACATTTACCCACTCCCTTGATCAGACACTTGTGTTTAAATCTACCTATAATAGTCTCTTCAGGTACAAGAAAAAGCAGCAGGAATCTTTCCCTACCCTCCAATATTCCATAAGATGAGCAAAAGATCCCTGAATGTCTATGACATGTTTTTTTTCTTCAAAGAGCTACAACACCTAGAGAAGGTAAGGGGTCTTCTTGCTACAGCATGAAGTTCCTCCTAATCAGCACTATGTGCTCTGAAATACCAAAAAACCACCAAAGATATTCCCTGGCAAACGTGGGCAAGATTGTCTATCTCTGGCCGGGCGCGGTGGCTCACGCCTGTAATCCTGGCACTTTGGGAGGCCAAGGCGGGCAGATTGCTCAAGGTCAGGAGTTCGAAACCAGCCTGAGCGAGACCCCGTCTCTACCAAAAATAGAAAGAAATTAATTGACCAACTAAAAATATATATACAAAAAATTGGCCGGGCATGGTGGCGCATGCCTGTAGTCCCAGCTACTCGGGAGGCTGAGGCAGGAGGATTGCTTGAGCCCAGGAGATTGAGGTTGCTGTGAGCGAGGCTGACGCCATGGCACTCACTCTAGCCTGGGTAACAAAGTGAGACTCTGTCTCAAAAAAAAAAAAAAAAAAAGATTGTCTATCTCTCCCCAGACTGTCCACGTGCCCAAGCATAGCACAACTCTTTGGCAGCCAGGGGTTAATCATAAGTACTCCAAGGATCCCTGCTGAGCCTGGCTATCTGCAGAGTTCCAAGTATCAGCTGGAAAGAAAGACCCAAAGAATCACAGAGCTTTCTGCCTTAATTCCAAAGCATGCTGTCTCTCAAGACTCCTTCTCTACAGGCTGGGTGGGGTAGGGTCTGTAGTCTAGAAGAGTACACCCAGTTCTTGATGAGCTGTTGTGATTTCAGTGACTATCTGTGATTTCAGTTATCTAATAATGCCAGTGGAATGGGGAGGAAGGAAGGTAGAGTAGTAGAGAATGGAAATAGTTAATCAAAAGATAAAACAACCTCAGAGAGGTGGACTTGGGGCTAGGGTCTGAGATGACATATTATCCCTGTGGAAACTGGTACATCAACATGAAGTCAAACTAACTTCATTTCATAAGGACGCAAACTTTCAAGTTTGTTTTGCTTTTAATTCCCCCACCTTCTCAGGCCTCACAGAGACTTCAAATTCCTTGAACTCCAGAACCAGGTGAGAAAAGATGCAGAAAGTAGTGGAAAAGAGAGGGGTGGTGCTGAGAGGAAAGAGGAATCCGGAGAATCCTGTTCCCCTCTTAAAGAAGAATGTTAAAACCAAGGGTACTCCCGGATCCCCCAGAAAAGGAAGTAGCTAGATACAAAAAAAATCCCTGCTTTTCCCTACCTTCTTGTTGTTTCTGTTATAGCCAAAAGTAGAAATCCCAGGCCTGGAAGTCACTGATACCAGCATTTTCTCTTTAATGTTAGAGAGCTGAGAGAGAAGAGGGAGAGGAAAAGGGAGGAGGTGAGAAAAGGGGGAGGGAGGAGGGAAGAGAGGGAGCAGGGGAGGGAGGGAAGAAAAAGGGAGGAGAAAGGGGGGAGAACAGGAGCAGGAGAGAAAGAGATGGGGGGGGCTGCGGGTAGAGAATGAGCTGGGGCAGCTCCTTTACGTCACGGAGAGAAGTTAACCCAGTCTGAGTGAGGCACTTCCACTGGGTCCTAATGCCCAAGATGTTATTTTTCATTTGTTTTTCATAGTCTCAGCAGTTAAAGCTAGAAAAGAAGAGTTCTTATGTCTAATCTCTTTCAAATTCCCTTTTCCTCTAGGAACAAGTTCTGATTTTCACAGAAAGACAATGGTTTTTCCCCCCTTAGATCTCAGCTATCATAAGATTCAAGCAGGATTTTAAAGGGGCCACTGAGACATTACCTTGGAGAACATGCAAAGAAAACCATACTGAAATAGTGTGTGAGATGAGCACAGGGCTTCCCCTGTTTTATGTTTACAGTGATCTTAATGCACAAAGAAAGAACAGAGGACACCAAAAAAGCAAAACAGAGTCTGGGAAATAACTAGTTTTAGATCCTTAGATAGTTCTGTTTCTCTTGGGTCACACTGATGTGCTAGTGCCCCTCACTGCTATTTCAGATTCTCTGAGGAATGAATTCATACTTAAGGAATTATCAAACTGGATTAAATTATGAAACTCAGTGCCTAGTTGTTTCTTTAACAACTGGAAGCTATCATATTTGACTCTTTTCCCCACTATTTCCTCATCTTTAAGATCCATGAAGCTGAAACTATTACAGTAACTCACTCACCAGACCTGAAATTTATTTTCAGATTGAAGTTCACAGAGTTGGAATGTTTGCTTCAAGTTGTCTCTGAGCTGTTATAAATAAATAAATACATATTTAAAATGCATGTACTTCAAAGAGAAGAAAAATGCAAAATTCTTAGGAAAGAAGAACATAAGAGTCAAGAACCTAACACAATTGCAATAATACTTACTTCTAAGTTTCAAAGGAATATCCGTATAGGAGCAGCCTTAACAAGAAAAGAAACTTATAGGAAACCTAAAACTTAAGGATACTCAGTAACCCTACCAATCCAAGTGGAATAGAGATGTAGAATGAAAGCCTTCAAATCCCTTCATAAAACCACTTTACTGCCATCATAAGTAGTCTCCTAGGACATAAATTAACCCCGTCTGCTTTGTCACAACAAACATTAAGCCCAAACCTTCCCTGAAATAAAGTCCTGGTATGTATCTATTCCTGTCTTTTTTTTTTTTTTTTCTATGATAATAGAAGAGACAGTATTAACATTCTGCAGAGGCCGGGCGTGTGGCTCACACCTGTAATCCTAGCACTCTGGGAGGCCGAAGAGGGCGGATTGCTCGAGGTCAGGAGTTCGAGTTCGAAACCAGTCTGAGCAACAGCGAGACCCGTCTCTACTATAAATAGAAAGAAATTAATTGGCCAACTAATATATATAGAAAAAATTAGCCGGGCATGGTGGTGCATGCCTCTAGTCCCAGCTACTCAGGATGCTGAGGCAGCAGGATTGCTTGAGCCCAGGAGATTGGGGTTGCTGTGAGCTAGGCTGATGCTACGGCACTCACTCTAGCCTGGGCAACAAAGCCAGACTCTGTCTCAAAAAAAAACACAACATTCTGCAGAGTTAATACACATACCTCACCCCCAATTTCTAAGTTTCATTTCCAAAAAGACAGGAAGTGCCTGCTCAGCTCATGGGACACAGGAAGGGTGGGAACAACCTTAATGTGGGAATTGCAACTGAAACTGGAAACACAGCAGACAAATGCACTAAATAAATAAATGCATCTCTCAGTGATACCATATTTTTTTTAAAAAGCCCCTTTTCTGCCTTCAGAGACATTCATTTTACGGCAATTTATCCTCACTGTTTAGCCACTTGAATGATATCTTCTCCCTTATCCTAACAACATGGTACAGAAATTTTCCTCTTGAAGGCCTGATTCATAAAGGCTATCAAACCAATTTAATTTTTAATTCTCATTTTTTTTGAAAGTTGAGTAATTTTTTTTTGTAGAGACAAGATCTCACTATGTTGTCCAGGCTGGTCTCAAATTCTTGGCCTCAAGCCATCCTGCCACCTTGGCCTCTGAAAGTGCTGGGATTACAGGCATGAGCCACTGCGCCTGGACATATTTTTTAAGAATAGTTACCTTAGCCGGGCGCGGTGGCTCACGCCTGTAATCCTAGCTCTGGGAGGCTGAGGCGGGCGGATTGCTCGAGGTCAGGAGTTCGAAACCAGCCTGAGCAAGAGCGAGACCCCGTCTCTATTATAAATACAAAGAAATTAATTGGCCAACTAATATATATAGAAAAAATTAGCCGGGCATGGTGGCGCATGCCTGTAGTCCCAGCTACTTGGGGAGGCTGAGGCAGGAGGATCGCTTGAGCCCAGGAGTTTGAGGTTGCTGTGAGCTAGGCTGACACCATGGCACTCACTCTAGCCTGGGCAACAAAGTGAGACTCTGTCTCAAAAAAAAAAAAAAAAGAATAGTTACCTTAATGGGTGTAAATTGGTATTTCATTGTGGGGTTTTTTGTGTGTTATTGTAAGTTGATAATTTATAATTATGTAAATTTATGGGATACAAATTACCTCGATGTTATGATTTATAAATACAATGTGAAATAATTAAATCAAGCTGATTAATATATTTATCACCCCAAATACTTATCATTTTGGGGGGTGAGAAAATTTGAAATTTACCCTCTTAGCAATTTGGAAATGTACAATATGCTATTACTAAATATATTTACCACACTGTGCAACAGATCTCAAAACATAATCTTATTCCTCCTGAGATTTTATATACTTTGACCATCATTTCCCTACTTCCCCCACCTCCCAGCCTCTGTAACCACCTTCTACTCTCTGCTTCTATGAGTTGATTGTTTCACATTCCACATATAAGTGAGAACATGCAGTATTTGTCTTTCTGTGCCTGGCTTATTTCACTTAGCATATGTTCTCCAATTCTATCCATGTTGTCGCAAGTGACAGAATTTCCTTAAGGATGAATAGTACTCCCCAATGTACATATAGCATGTATTCTTTCTTCATTCATCTGTTAACAGACATTTAGGTTGACTTCATAAGTTGGCTATTGTGAATGGTGCTGCAATGAACATGGAAGTGCAGACATCTCTTTGACAAACTGATTTCAAATCTTTTGGGTATATATCCAAAAAGTGGGATTGCTGGATCAATTATAATAATTGTAATGTGTTGTATTCTCCTTCTGCATTCCTTAATGCTCAATGGTATCTTAGATTTTAAAATAGTTAAAACCATGGGTTTTAGAAAGAGGCAAACCTGAGTTCAAATTCTGACACCACTGATAGTTACTATTTATGTGAATTTAGGCCAAGTTATTTAACATCTCTCATTCACTCGTGTGCAAAATGAACATAATACTTACTTCATTACCTTTGTGTTTTTTTGTTTGTTTGTTTTTTGAGACAGAGTCTCACTTTGTTGCCCAGGCTAGAGTGAGTGCTTTCTATTTTTTTTAGTAGAGATGGGGTCTCGCTGTTGCTCAGGCTGGTTTCGAACTCCTGACCTCAAGCAATCCGCCCTCCTCAGCCTCCCAGAGTGCTAGGATGACAGGCGTGAGCCACCTCGCCCGGCCTACTTCATTATTTTTGTATCAGACCTAAGTTCTGGTCCAGGCCCATCACTCACAAGCTGAAAGACATTGGAAGAATTATCTCACATATCTGAACCTTACTTTTCTCATCTGTAAAATGGAATAAATAAGGAGTATCTACTTCCTAAGATTGCAGTGAAATAAAATAAGGCAGTCCATATAAAGCCCTTTGGAAAGTGCCTGGCACTTGGTAAACACTCAATAGATGTTAGCTCCATTACAATTAATTACTCTACTGCCTCCCAGTGTGTATCCCTCTGGGTATCATATAACCCAGATTTGAAGACCTGAATTGAGCAATTCTAAAAACTAGCATCTTAGTTACATTCAAAAGATTATACTAGGATCAAGCAGGCTAAACTATGTACCTAGAAAATACTGGATAAGGAGTTTCAGGGATCACCTAATCTCATTTCTTCTCTCTCCCCCCCATAAGCAAAAAACTTGATTATTCAAAAATTCTTTTCGTAACTTCCAATCTCATGGAAATTGGTGGAACATCTCTTATCTCTAGGAAAAAAGGAAATAAAATAATACAGAATCAAAGAACACTAGGCCGGGCATGGTGGCTCACATTTGTAATCCTAGCACTCTGGGAGGCCGAGGCAGGTGGATTGCTCAAGGTCAGGAGTTCGAGACTAGCCTGAGCAAGAGCAAGACCCCCATCTCTACTAAAAAATAGAAAGAAATTAATTGACCAACTGAAAATATATAGAAAAAGTTAGCCAGGCATGGTGGTGCATGCCTGTAGTCCCGGCTACTCGGGAGGCTGAGACAGAAGGATTGCTTGAGCCCAGGAGTTTGAGGTTGCTGTGAGCTAGGCTGACACCACGACACTCTAGCCCAGGCAACAGAGTGAGACACTGTCTCAAAAAAAAAAAGAACTCTAGATACAAGACACCTCAGCTCCCATTTCTCTTTGAACCCTACCACTCCAAGAAATAAAAACAAATCTAGAGGGGGAAAAGTAGGACTTGTATGCATCCTAGGATTTAACCACATTTCTCTAAGAGTGGAAAGTACCAAATAGAAAGGAGACAAAGAAGGATCCAATTAAATAAACTGTTTATATAAACTAATACAAAAACCTAGGTTTGGGCCAGGTGTGGTGGCTCATGCCTGTAATCCTAGCACTCTGGGAGGCCGAGGCAGGAGGATCGTTTGAGCTTAGGAGTTCAAGACCAGCCTGAGCAAGAGTGAGACCTGTCTCTACTAAAAAAATAAAAAGAAATCAGCTGTACAACTAATATATATATAAATTAGCCAGGCATGGTGGCCCATGCCTGTAGTCCCAGCTACTCAGGAGGCTGAGGCAGGAGGATCGCTTGAGCCCAGGAGTTTGAGGTTGCTGTGAGCTAGGCTGATGCCATGGCACTCTAGCCTGGGCAAAGGAATGAGACTCTGTCTCAAAGGAAAAATAAAAACCCTAGGTTTGTACAGTCTAATAAATTTAGGGCCATAGAAGTAAAATGACCCAGACACACAAACTGATGCCAAAGGTGAATTATGTCAAAGAGCACCAACAAAACTGGAAACTAAATCCTTCATTCTGGTGAGTCTGTATATATATATAAATATACATATATATGCGTATTTTTTTGAGACAGAGTCTCACTCTGTTGCCCAGGCTAGTGTGCCATGGTGTCAGCCTAGTTCACAGCAACCTCAAACTCCTGGGCTCAAGCAATACTCTTTCTTGCCTCAGCCTCCCAAGTTGCTGGGACTATAGGCGCTGGCCACCATGCTCAGCTAATTTTTTGTTTCTATTTTTAGTTGCCCAGCTAATTTTTTCTATTTTTTAGTAGGGTCTCGCTCTTGCTCAGGCTGGTCTTGAACTCCTGACCTCAAGCAATCCTCCCCCTCAGCCTCCCAGAGCCCTAGGATTATAGGCTTGAACCACCATGCCTGGCCATTATTTAGAATTTTTAAAGAAGGTATAGAATTTTGAGGCAGGGATGGGGAAGGTAATGGAGTTCTGTGGTTAGATTCAGGAAATGTATGGGAAGAGGACACTATTTCCTCCAGTGTCTTCACCTCGACTCCTTTATGTGTTTTGCCCTAATTATACTGCCCACATTTTTCTAGATTTAGTAAATCTCTCTAATTTTTGCTTCTCATGAGTTATTTTGAGGGAAAAAGGTAAAATAAGTTATTTGTAACTTCTCTTGGGAAGAGATATTTGTACCTGATTCCATCTAGACTGGTCTGTGATTTTTTCCAGAAAAACAACACTTTTAAACAAGTGTCCCAGGTGAAGGGGTTACATCAACTCTAATATGTATGTTAAAAGATGTTTACATGCCACTATTGGCCCCTCCACATCAGGGTGGAAAACTCATAAGAATATATTACCTGCAGATGTGCTAGACCCTAGCCAGACATTCTAGTGAAGACAGGCTCGTGTGGCACATGTGTCTGAAAGCAATGAAATGGGCCAGTTTGCTAATGAAGTTCTGAATATGGTTCAGAGATTTGAACAAGGTATATCAGAGCCACTTAGAGGATACTTCCCCGCCCCCTGCATCTATAAATACTCCCTGTGGGATTATCTTTCCTTCCACTGATTAACTTTTGTGTGCAAAAGGCTATGTGATGGAAATAGTCCAAAAAGTTGCATTTATTTCCAGGGGAAAAGATGAGGTTATGCCTTAGGAAGAAGTGAAAAAAGTAGTTTATTTAAAACATCAGCTTCCTTAGTCAAGAAATTTGAGCTACATCAAACAACAAAGGAAAGCTGACTCCTTCTGATACAGGATAGAATGACAAAATGGGTCTAAAACTGGAAGTTGGTAAAGTTTGGCCTCTCAACTCCTTGACAGACCTCATTGGAAAACAAAGAAAGACAACTCTGAAGAACTATTTATTTTATATCCTGGATGTTAGTGCCAATAATAGGCTCTCTCTTCTCCTGTAGCAACAAGTATTTCTGGTCAAACATTATTACAAAGAATATCCTAACAAAATTTTCAAATGGACTTTTCCTTTTCCAGCCACTGAAGGAATACAGGAACCACATCATCTAGAGTCACCAGGCCAGAAAATGAGCATAATGTAGAAAGAAAAGACTACACTGGATTCTGTGCATACTCAGAATGAACTTCATTGATTACATAGTAATATTCATTATATTCTCTAAATGTATGTTTCCTTCACACCTGAGGCATTAATTTTGCTTGGCCTCAGCTATCCCTAAAATAAATAACTCACATGATCCCAACAGGGCCTACATTTGAATTCAACAATTAGGTTGAATCAAATAAAACTGCTGTTTCTATATGCCAAATTTTAATCTTTTCATATCATTGAATACTGGCAACTTTATATGGTAAATCCAACATATTGCAAAAGTGTGAGACTATGGGGATGATAATGGGCCAAAATTCTGATTAATGGATAGTTCCCTTCCTTCGTCCTCTCTCATTTTCAGATGCAAAAACCAAATCCCAGAGAGGTAAACTCACTTGTACAAGGTCATGGGGGTCAAATAGTAGCATAACTGCACCAGAGTCCAGACTTCCTGACTCTAAATTCTACCTCATTTGCCTATAAAATTAAAAATTCCAGTAAATATATTTTTGGGGTGTCAGAAATAAAAAAGATCTGATTGGTCTTGTCTATTAAGAAAAACAAAAAAAAAAAAAAAAAGAAATAAAAAAGAGGCCGGGCGCAGTGGCTCACGCCTGTAATCCTAGCACTCTGGGAGGCTGAGGCAGGCGGATTGCTTGAGGTCAGGAGTTCAAAACCAGCCTGAGCAAGAGCGAGGCCCGTCTCTACTATAAATAGAAAGAAATTAATTGGCCAACTAATATATATAGAAAAAATTAGCCGGGCATGGTGGCGCATGCCTGTAGTCCCAGCTACTTAGGACGCTGAGGCAACAGGATTGCTTGAGCCCAGGAGTTTGAGGTTGCTGTGAGCTAGGCTGATGCCATGGCACTCACTCTAGCCTGGGCAACAAAGTGAGACTCTATCTCAAAAAAAAAAAAAAAAATGCTAAAAAATAGTGCTGACAGTGATGGAATGGCACATTAGGACATATAGGAGCTTTTCCCTGTTTATTCACAATATATTGTTTTCTTTTTATTGCCTATTTTTGTGTCATAAGGAAGTCAGAGAGCTTGAATTTACCTGTGTCTCCTAAGAGTAGAGTAAGCCCACTTTCACCTGTGTGCTAGGTAAAGCTATACTGCCATTTTCACATTAAAGACACCCATCTCAAAAGGTCTATTACAAATTTGTATTTCTATAAAATTTTATTTTAAATCTTTGTAAGCTTTTTTTTTTTTTTTTTTTTTTTTTATTGTGCCCTGGTTCCACAGAACTTTGTAAGCTTTTAACTCTGCTTGACAGCTCCATTTCCACCTCTTGCTCTCAGATTGTGAACACCTAGTAGGTAGGCACCAATTTCATTGGTTTTATTACTTTTAACAGCTAACCATAATTTAACTCAACAATGTTTGTTGAAGAACTGGGCATAATGGCTTACACTGTAATTCCAGAGCTTTGAGAGGCCTAGGTCAGGAGGATCATTTGGGGCCAGGAGTTTGAGACTAGCCTTGGAAATACAGTTAAACACCATTCCTGCAAAATATTTAAAAATTAGCTGGGTGAGGTGGTCCATACCTGTAGTTCTAGCTACCTGGGAAGCTGAGGATGGAGGATCTCTTGAATTCAGGAATTTGAGGCTGCAGTGAGCTATACTTATACCACTGCACTCAGGCCTGAGTGACAGAGTGAGACCCTATCTCAAAAAAAAAAGTTTGCTGAAAGAATACAATTTTCATCCCTTTTTAAGTACTGTACTTCCAACAGGAAAGTGACCTCCAAATGAATATTAAGAGAAACACTGCCATCTCCTGGGTGAAATAGGTCATGCCTCCTTTAGCAAATACTGGGAAAACAACATACAGAATGTGTAGATCTGAAGCTTGAAACTAAAACCCAGCTCCACCACTTGCTGTGTTAGTATATGCACTGCCGAAGCATACACCCATGTGCTGTGTTAAACTTGAAAATCTCAATCTTTTAAAACATCAGTTTCCTCTTCTACAAAATGGGCATATTATCTGTCCTGCTTATCTCTCAGGGATTATCAGGACACTACAAATCAGATGAGTATAAAAGTGCTTTGTTGGTTATAAAGCATTTTACAAGCATAGGATGTATTTTTTTCACCTATACATGATTCTTAGCACACCATGTGGTATATAACAAATCGATCTTATTCCTTACTATAAACCTAGATAAAGAACCGGTAAATAAGGTTCAAAAACAACTCATTACATTTTAGATGGCTACAGGCAAATTTCTTTTTTTTTTTTTTTTTGAGACAGGGTACACCACCATACCCAGCTAATCTTTCCTTTATATGTTAATTCAGGTTCAACATCATCAACTTATTGAAATGTGTTGTGAACCATAAAATATGCTTAAATTATGCCGGGCACTGTGGCTTATACCTGTAATCCTAGCACTCTGGGAGGCTGAGGACCAGCCTGCACAAAAGTAGACTCC
The DNA here is from genome assembly GCF_040939455.1 of Microcebus murinus. NCBI lineage: Eukaryota > Metazoa > Chordata > Mammalia > Primates > Cheirogaleidae > Microcebus > Microcebus murinus. The sequence continues at coordinate 60,838,569 of NC_134113.1, read as the reverse complement.
CCATCTCTATTAAAAATAGAAAAATTAGGCCAGGCGCGGTGGCTCACGCCTGTAATCCTAGCTCTCTGGGAGGGCGAGGCGGGCGGATTGCTCGAGGTCAGGAGTTCGAAACCAGCCTGAGCAAGAGCAACACCCCGTCTCTACTATAAATAGAAACAAATTAATTGGCCAACTTATATACAAAAAATTAGCCGGGCATGGTGGCGAATGCCTGTAGTCCCAGCTACTTGGGAGGCTGAGGCAGGAGGATTGCTTGAGCCAGGAGTTTGAGGTTGCTGTGAGCTAGGCTAACGCCATGGCACTCACTCTAGCCTGGGCAACAAAGCGAGACTCTGTCTCAAAAAAAAAAAAAAAAAAAAAATAGAAAAATTACCCAGGCATTGTGGTGTGCCCCTGTAGTCTCAGCTAATTGGGAGTCTGAGGCAGGAGGATTCCTTGAGCCCAGGAGTTTGAGGCTGCAGTGAGCTATCATGATGCCACTGCACTCTTGCACTCTACACAAGGCAACAAAGTGAGATTCTGTGTCAAAAAAAGGAAACTGTATTCCTCCTCCTCACTCCTCCATCCTTTCATATTAAAAATATATATATGCTTAAATTAAAACTACCTAGAGATACCATTTCTCATCTACCAAACTGGTAAAAATCCATAATATTAAGCTCTACAACAAACTGTTGGTGAGACTGTGGATTAAAAGGCACTTTCATTTATTGCTTGTGGAAATCAAAATAAAAAAATTTCTTTCACACTATCTAGCAAAATTATATATGCATTTACCTCTCAACCCAACAGTCCTTCTACTAGGAATATATTCGCTAAGATACACTGGCAAAAATAAGAAAGATAATATGTACAAGGCATCTTCATAGCAGTAAGCAAGAAAGTTATCAAAGAATGCTAGAGGCCTGGTGCAGTGGCTCACACCTACAATTCTAGCCCTTTGGGAGGCAGGAGGATCACTTGAGGCCAGGAGTTTGAGACCAACCTGAGTAACATAGTCGAGACACTGTCTCTACAAAAAAATTTAAAAATTAGCCAGGTGTAGTGGTTCATGCCTATAGTCCCAGCTACTTGGGAGGCTAAGCCAGAAATGCTTGAAGCCAGGAGTTTTAGGTTGCAGTGAGCTATGATCATGCCACTGTACTCCAACCTGGGAAACATAGTGGGACTATTTCTTTTTCTTTTCTTTTTTTTTTTTTTTGAGACAGAGTCTTACTTTGTTGCCCAGGCTAAAGTGAGTGCCGTGGCATCAGCCTAGCTCACAGCAACCTCAATCTCCTGGGCTCAGGCAATCCTACTGCCTCAGCCTCCCGAGTAGCTGGGACTATAGTCATGCGCCACCATGCCCAGCTAATTTTTTGTATATATATTTTTAGATGGTCAATTCATTTCTTTCTATTTTTAGTAGAGATGGGGTCTCACTCAGGTTTCGAACTCCTGACCTCAAGCAATCGGCCCACCTCGGCCTCCCAGAATGCTAGGATTACAGGCGTGACCCACCACGCCTGGCCATGAGACTCTATTTCTTAAATAAAAAACAACCAAAACCCAAAGAGTTTAAACGCATCCAGATTGGAAATGAAGAAGTAAAACTGTCTTTATTCATACATAACATGATTGTCTGTGTAGAAAATCCTAAGAAACCCATAATAAAACTACTAAAACTAATAAATGAGTTCAGCAAAATCACAAAATCAAAATCAAGTGTATTTCTATACACTAGCAACGAACAGTCTGAAATGAAATGAAGAAAATAATTCCATTCATAATAGCAACAAAATATTAAATACTCAGCAATAAATTTAACAAAACATATGTTAAGGTATATACATTAAAGACTATAAAACATTGCTGAGAGTCCAGGTGAGGTGGCTCACACCTATAATCCCAGTATTTTGGAAGGCCAAGGCAGGACAATCGCCTTGAGACCCGGAGTTCAACACCAGCCTGGGCAACATAGAGTCCATCTCTATGAAAAATTTTTAAAAATTAGCCAGGTGTGATGGTGCTTACCTGTAGTCCCAGCTACTTCAGAGGCTTGAGACAGGAGGATCATTTGAATCCATGAGTTCAAAGTTACAGTGAGCTATGATCTGGCCACTGCACTCCAGCCTGGGCTAGGATGCAAAACTCTTTCTCTAAAAATAAACAAGCATACATTTAAACTACAAAACCTCTAATCTCAGTAGGCTCTTGATATTTCCTAGCACTCCTACAAGACTCTAGGGTTAGCTCCCTATCCTAGTCTCCACAATAGCTATTCTAAATATTTACCACTCTGAGTTTTCTACCTCATTCTTAGCATACAATATTCATTTGCTATCTCCAACCTTTACATCTCTACTGGCTTTCCTCATCTGCACATTGATATGATAATCTTTTATTTATTTGTATTTATTTATTTATTTTTGAGACAGAGTCTCACTTTGTTGCCCAGGCTAGAGTGAGTGCCGTGGCATAGGCCTAGCTCACAGCAATCTCAAACTCCTGGGCTCAAGCGATCCTTCTGCCTCAGCCTCCCGAGTAGCTGGGGGACTACAGGCATGTGCCACCATGTCCGGCTAATTTTTTTTTCTATATATATTAGTTGGCCAGTTACTTTCTTTCTATTTATAGTAGAGACGGGGTCTCGCTCTTGCTCAGGCTGGTTTCAAACTCCTGACCTCGAGCAATCCGCCCACTTCAGCCTCCCAGAGTGCTAGGATTACAGGTGATAAGGTGATCTTTTAAAAAGACAAATCAGGCCGGGCGCGGTGGCTCACGCCTGTAATCCTAGCTCTCTGGGAGGCCGAGGCGGGTGGATTGCTCAAGGTCAGGAGTTCAAAACCAGCCTGAGCAAGAGCGAGACCCTGTCTCTACTATAAATAGAAAGAAACTAATTGGCCAACTGATATATATATAAAAAATTAGCCGGGCATGGTGGCGCATGCCTGTAGTCCCAGCTACTCGGGAGGCTGAGACAGAAGGATCGCTCGAGCCCAGGAGTTTGAGGTTGCTGTGAGCTAGGCTGACGCCACGGCACTCACTCTAGCCTGGGCAACAAATCGAGACTCTGTCTCAAAAAAAAAAAAAAAAAAAAAAAAAGACAAATCAAGGCCACTCTAGCTTGGACAACAGAGTGAGACTCTGTCTCAAAAAAAAAAAAAGACAAATCAAAAACACACATACATGAACAAAAGTCTCTTTCCTGAACCCTAAGTTCTTTTCTAGATATTGTTCTTTTAAGTTTAAAGTAACTACATTTGCTGTCTATATGTCCACATCTCTCATTTGTTTTTCCCCATTATTTTATTTATTTATTTATTTATTTATTTGAGACAGAGTCTCACTCTGTTGCCAGGGCTAGAGTGCCATGGCATCAGTCTAGGTCACAGCAACCTCAAACTGCTGGGCTCAAGCAATCCTACTGCCTCAGCCTCCCAAGTAGCTAGAACTACAGGCATATGCCACCATGCCCAGCCAATTTTTTCTATATATTTTTAGTTGGCCAATTAATTTCTTTCTATTTTTAATAGAGACTGGTCTCGCTCCTCACTCTTGCTCAGGCTGGTCTCAAACTCCTGAGCTCAAACCATCCACCCACCTTGGCCTCCCAGAATGCTAGGATTACAGGCGTGAGCCACCATGCCCGGCCTATTTTTTTTTTTGAGACAGTGTCTCACTCGGTTGCCCAGGCTACAGTGAGTGCTATGGCATCATCCCAGCTCACAGCAACCTCAATCTCCTGGGCTCAAGTGAACCTACTGCCCCAGCCTCCCGAGCAGCTGGAACTACAGGCATGCGCCACCATGCCCAGCTAATTTTTTTTTTTTTAATTTATTGACCAAGATTAGAATAATTTTTTGTATATATGTTTTTAGTTGGTCAATTAAAGTGAGACTCTGTCTCAAAAAAAAAAAAGTTATGTTAGAGTTGGGGAATTACTAGTGGGTTATATAAAAATGCAACATAATCAAATTTGCATTTCTGAAAGATCATTTGTGGCTACACTGTAAAGAGTGGAGGTGAAACTGATGGAGACCTAAATTAAGAAGTTTAAGTAGGACAGTAGCAATGGGAAAGGGGAGAAGTGGATGGACTTGAGACCCCATTATAGGATGTGAAAGATGAGGATGCAGGAGAAATAAAAGATTACTTGTGAGACTCCAGCTAAACAATGAAATTTGATCTCATTATTGAAATAGGAAATACAAATTAAGAAATCTGACCACACAGAGATAAAAAAAATTTCTATGGCAAGAACCACAAATAGAAAACCAAAAATCAGGTGATAAACCAGGAGGTAGGGAGGGAACATATATGCAACTCATTTCATAAAGGGGTAATTTCTAAAATATATGAAAAGTTCCTACAAACCAATTATCAAAAGTCTAATATTGGCCAGGTGTGGTGGCTCACGCCTGTAATCCTAGCACTCTGGGAGGCCGAGGTGGGAGGATTGCTCAAAGTCAGGAGTTCAAAACCAGCCTGAGCAAGAGCCAGACCCTGTCTCTACTAAAAATAGAAAGAAATTAATTGGCCAACTAAAAATATATAGAAAAATGTAGCTGGGCATAGTGGTGCATACCTGTAGTCCCAGCCACTCGGGAGGCTGAGGCAGAAGGATTACTTGAGCCCAGGAGTTTGAGGTCACTGTGAGCTAGGCTGAGCCACGGCACTCTAGCTCAGGCAACAGAGTGAGACTCTGTCTCAAAAAAAAAAAAAAAATGAAAAATAAAAAGCCTAATATCTAACAGGAAGATGGGCAAAGCATATGAATATATGATTCACAAAATAGGAAATGCCAACAGTTCTTAAACATATAAAAGATGTTCAACCTCATTTATAATTTTTAAAAAGTGAAATAAAACAACATTGAGATACCATTTTACACCTATTGGGATGCCAAACATAAAAAAAAGTGATAACCAACTGAGATGAGGGAGGAAAAACAGGTACTCTCCTACATTGCTGGTGAGACTGTAAAATGTTATGACTAGTATGGAGGGCAAACTGATCCTTCATATAAAAATCACAAATGTATATACCTTTTGACTATAAATATCACAAATGTGTATACCCTTTGACTCAGCAGTTCTACATTTAGAAATTTATCCTAGTTATATTTGCAAACCTGCAGAATGATAAGATATACAAGTTTATTTACTATAGTATTATCTGTAATAGGGTAACCATAAAAAATATTGCCCAAATTAGGACCCTTTTGCAAGAGAAGAGGACACTTAATATTTAAACTGAGACAATGGACAAAGGCTAAGACTATCGCAGGCAAACCAGGAAATATAATCATTCTAGTAATCACAAAAGATAGAAAACACAAATATTCACAAATATTATTAAATACTTGTTAAAAAATAATACATCCAGGCCAGGCGCGGTGGCTCACACCTGTAATCCTAGCACTCTGGGAGGCTGAGGCGGGCGGATCGCTCGAGGTCAGGAGTTCGAAACCAGCCTGAGCAAGAGCGAGACCCCGTCTCTACTATAAATAGAAAGAAATTAATTGGCCAACTAATATTATAGAAAAAATTAGCCGGGCATAGTGGCACATGCCTGTAGTCCCCCAGCTATTCGGGAGGCTGAGGCAGTAGGATCGCTTGAGCCGAGGAGTTTGAGGTTGCTGTGAGCTAGGCCTATGCCACGGCGCTCACTCTAGCCTGGGCAACAAAGTAAGACTCTGTCTCAAAAAAATAAATAAATCATTATATTTCTGCTATAAAGATAGAAATGAGAATTGTCCAAAACAAAACTAAGATGATATTTCAGAGAAATTTGAAATCAAGTATTAGTATTGTTAGTAACTATCACAGAAAATTTATATGTAGTATTACTTTTTTTTAACAATAACTATATATTTTCTGTCTGAATTTGCAGGGAAAAAAAGAAAAACAAGAATGAATAAAGAGTAAAGAAAAGTAAAAAAATAATTATATATATAGCAGTATTACTTTCTTTTTTAATTTGGCAACTTCTATACTTCTGTGTGATTTTCTCATCTGATTAAATTAACTGGATTGGAATAAAAAATGCAAACAAGGGAATAAATATACTTAGCATGAAAGTATAAGATGGCAAGCATTAAAAAATGTGATAACCAAGAGAGATGGCTGAATAGTAGTTACTACATAAAGTACCTGATTCTCTAAAATTGTTTTATCTAAAAATTTCCTGAATGAAGATCAGAGAGCTAAAACAGCTTTTCACAAATTGACAGATCAAAGCAGGTGATATAAAAAATTTTCAGATTATATAAAATCTTAATAGATGGGTATACCAATAGCCTAGGCTTCATACACAATGCACAATACATACATGTAATGGAATTCAACTTGTACTCTCTAAATCTATTAAAACTAAAAAAAAAAAAAAGGAAAAATATTTTTAAATAAAATACTCTGGTGAAAGAAAAAATTAAATCTTTCAGTCAAAACAAAAAAGAAGTCAAAACATGAATGACAACCTGGGGAAAAGTAAATGGAAAAGCATAGGAGAAAGCAGTAATTTTTCTTCTAGTAAAGGACTCAGAAATTAATAAGAAAAATTAGCACAAACCTGTAGAAGTATGTAATAACCAAAAGAAAATCTGGAAACAATCTAAATGTCTATCAATTATGGTTCATACAAATGGCAGAGTATATTGCATAAATTATATTTTACAATGAGGTAGGTATTTTTTTAACACATATGGAAAAAAATTCTAAACTAAATTATATTGTGAATAAGAATTGACCTATAAGCACATTCAGATTTATTTTACTAGTGAAAATTTTTTATACATAAAAAATTTGTGGAAAGATACACAAAAACAGTTTACATTACTTACCTCTCTGGGAAGTAGGCATGAAATGATTGTTGAGAAGTTCTGACATTTATATATTTTTAGAATATTTTATTGATTAAAGTGAGTGTGTATTATTTTATAAAATGAATTTAAAATAAAAATTAAATTAAAAGAAAAACAGAAATTACGGCTTATGGAGTATTTCAATTATGTAAGTGTGGTTGAAAATTAATTTTACCTAGCCTAATAGAAAATGGTTTTGTTTGTTCACTATATGGTAATACAAGATTCTGACATCTTCTATATTTTTAGGTTAAAAAAATTATTAAAATGCTATCAATCGGCCGGGCGTGGTGGCTCACGCCTGTAATCCTAGCACTCTGGGAGGCCGAGGCTGGCGGATTGCTCAAGGTCAGGAGTTCGAAACCACCCTAAGCAAGAGCGAGACCCTGTCTCTACTATAAATAGAAAGAAATTAATTGGCCAACTAATATATATAGAAAAAATTAGCCGGGCATGGTGGCGCATGCCTGTAGTCCCTCCCGGCTACTCGGGAGGCTGAGGCAGGAGGATTGCTTGAGCCCAGGAGTTTGAGGTTGCTGTGAGCTAGGCTGACGCCATGGCACTCATTCTAGCCTGGGCAACAAAGCAAGACTCTGTCTCAAAAAAAAAAAAAAAAAATGCTATCAATCAAACCCTGAAGGTATTTTCTTTTTGCTGTTTCAGCAAATGCTTTCAGATTCTTTCAAGTTAGCTGTAGCCTACAAAGAGTTTTGGTTTTTTTTTTTTTTTTTTTTTTGAGACAGAGTCTCGCTTTGTTGCACAGGCTAGAGTGAGTGCCCTGGCGTCAGCCTAGCTCACAGCAACCTCAAACTCCTGGGCTCAAGCAATCCTTCTGCCTCAGCCTCCCGAGTAGCTGGGACTACAGGCATGCGCCACCACGCCCGGCTAATTTTATATATATATATTAGTTGGCCAATTAATTTCTTTCTATTTATAGTAGAGACGGGGTCTCGCTCTTGCTCAGGCTGGTTTCGAACTCCTGACCTCGAGCAATCCGCCCGCCTCGGCCTCCCAGAGTGCTAGGATTACAGGCTTGAGCCACCGCGCCCGGCCCAAAGAGTTTTTTAAAAATCTTTTTTTGAGGCTGGGCGAGGTGGCTCACGCCTGTAATCCTACCACTCTGGGAGGCCAAGGCAGGCGGATTGCTCGAGGTCAGGAGTTTGAAACCAGCCTGAGCAAGAGCGAGACCCCCATCTCTACTATAAATAGAAAGAAATTAATTGGCCAACTAATATATATATAGAAAAAATTAGCCAGGCATGGTGGCACATGCCTGTAGTCCCAACTATTTGGGAGGCTGAGGCAGCAGGATTGCTTGAGCCCAGGAGTTTGAGGTTGCTGTGGGCTAGGCTGACGCCACGGCACACACTCTAGCCTGGGCAATAAAGTAATAAAATGAAAATCTTTTTTGGGGATTCTGACAAAATTTACATTCTTTAGCATATTTTAATGATTCAGAATTGCCATAATTATTTTAATGGCCATCACAGAAACCAGATTACAGGAGACATTATTTGGCAAATGGGCCAATACAATGATATATTACTGTTTGTTATACATGCTCCTGTTTATATTTTTTCAGTCCTATAAAATTTTGTTTTGTAATTGCTAAACCAAAGAAGCATTAGGAAAGCACATTGGAATAGATCACAGATACACTTGAACTTCTGTGAAATTTCATTTACTCCATTAAAGTCTAGCATCAAGTTAAAACATGCAGCTCCCGCCTACATTCTCAGCTTCACTGTTCCACACTTTCTCATACTCACTTTTTACTCCAACCAAACTAGAGCTAGAGTCCCTCAAATGTTCCTCTCATGTTACATATGTTCTTGCAGAGCCCTCTGTCTGGAACACCTCTCTCTATACCTCTCTGCTAACACTTCATAACCTTTAAGAGGTGGCTCTTGCCACTCAACATTCCCTGAGGTCCCCTCTATTTCAACTGCCCTTCACCCTCAGCCTAGTTAGGTGTCCTTTCTTTTTTTTTTTTTTTTTTTAGGGTAGGAAGGAGGGAAGGAAGGAAGGAAGGAAGGAAGGAAGGAAGGAAGGAAGGAAGGAAGGAAGGAAGGAAGGAAGGAAGGAAGGAAGGAAGGAAGGAAGGAAGGGGGAGGGAGGGAGGGAGGGAGGTGTCCTTTCTTTATACTTCCTTCTACATATCTCCACAACGCAGGATTTTTCAGTAGGTATTTTGTGGGGGTTTTTGTTTGTTTGGTTTGGTTTTTTTTGAGACAGAGTCTCACTCTGTCGCCCCAGCTAGAGTGCACTGACATCATCATAGCTCGCTGCAACCTCAAACTCCTGGGCTCTAGTGACCTTCCTGCCTTAGCCTCCCAAATAGCTGGGACTACAGGTGCACGCCACTGTACCTGGCTAATTTTTTCTATTTTTTGTAGAAACAGGGATTTCATTTGTTGCTCACACTGGTCTTGAACTCCTGGCCTGAAGTAATCCTCCTGCCTTGGCTTCCCAGAATACTAGGATTACAAGCATGAGCCACTGCCTCTGGCCCATTAAGAATTTTAAACATTAGCTTTCTCATTTCTCCCAATAGAAACTTGTTTATTTATTTATTTTTTCAATGAAGTTTTTATTTTTATTTCATTTTTTTTATTTCAGCATATTATGGGGGTACAAATTTTAAGGTTTCAAATAATGCCCTTGCACCCCTCCCTCCGAAACTTATTTATTTTTTAAAATTTGTGGATTCCCCCGCAATGGGGCTGGCACACTGAAGGCCAACAAATATTTATTGAATGAATGGAAGCTGATTATTTCAGAGCTCCTACACAGTAAAATATAAGTTTATCTTTTACAAATGGAGAAACTAAGGCAGGAAGGAGTTGGCATCAGTAGTATCACTAGCAAGTATTAATTAAAAAACCTGAAATAATCTTTCACTTGGACTAATTAACATCTAGCTACAGTCTAAAGAGTAGAACAAATGAGTCTCTAAATCATAAGAAAACATTCTCTAAACACAAACATCACATTGCCAATTTTGTGCCACAAAGGATTTAGCTTTTCTTAAATAAGATAAGGATTCAAAATCATTAAGACCAACCCAAAAAAAATAAAATAAAAAATAAACCCATAATATGCCAAAATAAAAAAAAAAAAAAAAAAAGACCAACCCTACTTCACACACCACAAAATTCTGGGACAGTCAGGGATTGACCTAAAAACCCACTGTTAGAGACACATACAAAAGCTTTCTTTTGCTTATGAAAACCCTCATTTCTAGCTGCCCATGTCATAGTTGGCTAATACTGTAGCACAACTATAACTAGAGGAGTCCGTGTCAAATCAGAAACAAAAAAGGACCTGACCCTGTCAAGCTCTAGCCACCTGGGATGACAAACTTGTTCTTCTTGAGTATCATACTTTACAGAGTACTATAGGCCTCCCAAGTACCCACCAGATCATGCTCCATTCTCATGCAAAGATAAAGCAACCTTGTGCTGGAAACAGAATCTGTCCAAAGGACAAAGTGCAGCTGGAGCTAATTGTCTACGCAAAGAACGTCAGTTTCTAAAGGTAGATTTTCTTTGCTACCCAACCAGTTCCTATATGCAGCAGAATACTGGGAGAAAGAGTGAGGAACTCATTACTGATTATAATTAAAGCTAATTCAAAGAAGCGGGTATAGGAAATAAAGGCAGCAAGTAACTTCTGGGTAATGTTCAGAAATTCCCTAACATAAGTTATTTTTCTTTTGGACAGATTGAAAAGCTTCAGAGAATAACAACATTCTTACGAAACAAGGATAAGATTAGCCTGTTATATATGAAAACACTAATACTCCATTGAGTTAATACAAAGTATTAAGAGCCATAACTTTCTCTCTTGGGCAAAGAAAGCAAGCATGAAACAGCAAGCCGGAGTCCCTGCATTAGAGGTAGTCCCATTTATAGAACAGATAGGGCAGACAGAGAATGACTACAGAAAAGAAGAACAGAAACAAAAACTAAATAAAGTTCATTCCATCTGGTTTCAAACCAAATAAACCCTCCAATTCTAACCAAGGAAAAGGAGAACTGCCTTTCCATGGAACACACCAGAGTATAGTTTTTTTGGGTTTTTTTTTCTGTTGCCCAGGCTAGAGTGCCATGGCGTCAGCCTAGCTCACAGCAACCTCAAACTCCTGGGCTCAAGCGATCCTGCTGCTTCAGCCTCCCGAGTTGCTGGGACTACAGGCATGCGCCACCATGCCCGGCTAATATATATATATATATATATATATATATATAAAATTTGTTTTAATCTGTCCAATTAATTTCTTTCTATTTTTAGTAGAGACGGGGTCTCGCTCTTGCTCAGGCTGGTCTCAAACTCCAGAGCTCAAACGATACACCCACCTGGGCCTCCCAGATTGCTAGGATTACAGGCGTGAGCCACCGCGCACAGCCCAGAGTATAGTTTTGATATTTATTTTTCCCACGGTTAATCCTTGATGCTCATTTTAATCCAAAAATTAAAAGAAAATTAGTATTGTGTGATACAGCCAGAGCTGCCCCAAGAGAAAACTCCTAGTAATGTATCATAATGCTTTCACATAAAATATCTCCTTTAGTAATGGGGTCATTTTCCCAGGAAAATTCAATAAAATGGCTAATTTTGGGGAAGGGCTGCATTAATGGAAAGAGAATCTTATAATCAAAAAGACTTGAGTCTAGTGTTACAGCTCTTTTATTATTTGTCTACCAGGTTTTCCGGTCCTCATAGGAAGACACCCCCCCACCCCGAAAAAAATTTTTAAATAAATAAAAAAAAGACTTGGGCCTAATTTCTGACCTTGGTACTTATTAGCTGGGTTACCTTATGCATGAAGTCCTAATTTGCAAGTCTTCGATTCCTTATCTTCAAAATGAGACTAATAATAACTGCTTTGTAGGTCTCTGGTAAGAGAGCCAGATAAACTAAGTGGTTGTCACACCGTAGGCACTCAGTAGCAGCTACTATTTACATAATGAGTTCCTACTAAATACAGACGTTGCTTTAGGCACACTGGAGACAAAAATTTCTCCTAAATTTAAATGGCAAAAGTCCTGAATTTTTTAGTTCTTCTTTTTGCCCATCATCTCTTTTCTGTCCGTGAGGAAGACAAGGGCAAGTAGCTAAAACAGCAAAAAATTGGGAACACTTCATGGTTTATACAATGTTTTTGTGTGCGCTGACTTATTTCAATACCTGAACTTTACAGATAAGAAAACAAGTCCTACACAGCCACCAAATAAATGGTAGAGAGTTAAAATTAGAACCCACACATTCTAACAACCACTCCCTTTTCGCCGCCCCACAGCCTCGCTAAAGAGTTCAGGGGCTGTGTCTGCTCGCGGTAGTTTGCGGGCCTCCCACGCCGCACTCACCACCGCGCATCAGGGACTAAGGTGCGTTTGGCCTCCACACTGCGTTACGCGGCGGGTTACTGAGGGCCGGTTTTGGCCTTCGAATGTCGAAGCTCTCTAAGGAACCTCCTGAACAGGGCTCACTCTTATCCTTCTTTCCCGAGGCAGCGCACTCCTCTCTACCCGAGAACCCCATAGCCCCAACCCCGCCGCGTCTCCGCGGAACCCCCGGCTTCGCGGAGGTTCAGCTCAACTTCGGCTTTCCAGCCCTCAGCGTCCGCACTCACTGCCAGTCACAGGGGACCACGCGCAGAAGAGTCCGCGGGCTTGTGCGGACGGCCCACCGCTTTGCTCTCATTGGGTAGCCTCTGCCTTTCCCCGCCTCAAGGCTTTTGCTTCCTCAGTGATTGGACTTGGGCATTGTCCATCTTGACTCCCAGACACCACCCCCTCTCCTCCCACTAGACCCCCACCCAGGTTCTCCTTTATCCCTCATAATCCTCACCTATGCCCTCTCTTGAGGGGTATGGGTGCTTCTAGCCCGGGCGCGAGCTGTGAAGGGGCTGGCCCCTCCTCCAACTCCAGCCCCACCCACCGTGCCGGTCTTCTCCATCTCCCAAGCGCAGCACTCCATCTCCGCTCCCTCGCACCTGGTCTCGCCTGCTACTTCTCCGCCCCTCCCTTCCAACCGCGGCTCAGACTGCCTGGGCGCTCAGGCAGAGCCGGCGGCGCGCTGGGGGCATGCGCTCTATGAAGGCTCTGCAGAATGCGCTGAGCCGGGCGGGCAATGACTGCCGGCGAGGAGGCTGGGGTCACCTGAGCCGGAGCCCCCTGCTTGGCGGGGGCGTCCGGCACCTCCTCAGTGAGGCCGCGGCGCAGGGCAGAGAGACGCAGCACAGCCACCAGCCACAGCACCAGGATCAGTAAGACTTGTGGGACGGGGGGCGGGGGACAGGCGCGCTCCCACTCCCACTGTCGTTCTCGCTAGCTTCCAGTCCCTTTCCCTGAGGAGCACCTCTCATCTTCCCTCTCCTCTTCCCTCTCCTCTCCTCGCTCACTAGCCTGCGATGCCTTTTTCTTTAGGTTTGGGGCTTTGGGTCCGGCACACTCGGGCTATGACGTGCGGTAGCCGGGGAGGGCGTTTGGGCAGGTCGGCCCTCGGGATGGTGCCTGTCCAAGATGCGTACTTAACTGGGAGTGCAGATGGGTGCGGACTGTTGCTTGGTGCACGTGTCTGAGTGCTGGGCTGAGTACACGCCCGCCCATCCTCACCCTCTGTCACCTCTCGGGTCCTCGTGTGTATTCTAGGGATGAGTGGGTATGGAACAGCCTCCTGCCCCTCAAGTCCAAGTGTACTTGGATCTGTGTCAATGTGGTGTGTCTGTGATTGTGCGTGTCCTCAGCAGGTAATATGTATGCGCATGTATTATTGGTGCGCAGATAAGTGTCTATGTGCTGGGCATGTGCGTAAGCAAGACCCCCTAATCTGTAAAATAAAGGTGTTTTTTTCCAAATTGGTTGTTGAATGGGGAAAATAATTATGATGGAGGAAAAGTCATTAAGACGTAAATTTCCCAAACCAGAGCCAGTCAGAGCCGTTATTTGTGCTGCTCAGGCTCCTTGATTCAAAGGGTTCTTTTCCCTTGGGCACTTCCGCCCAGGAGGCCAAACCCTTCCCTCCCCCGTGCCCAGGAACCCTTGGTGGCTGAGCCTTTTTCCCTCCAAAACGCAGACCCTGCTGGGCTGGAAATCTTGTCTTTCCCAGAGGGCCAGCATAGATGCTGTCAAAGTAGCCCCTACCCTATTATACCAGGAACAGGAAATGGCCCATCTCCCCAGCCGTTGCCATTTACCTGATGCCACTCAGAAACATATACACACCATGATTAAAGTAGCTGACTGACAGGGCACTACCTCACAACTACTTGAGTCCCTGTACTGAGGGGTAGCAGACCAATAGGTATTATTTTTTTTATTAATAATCATTATTCTGCAGTACTTTTCCATCAGGCTTTTCTCAAAGAGACCCAGAACATTTAAAGGATAAGCCTTCTCCCTCCTGTTCTAGTCTTCACCCCAAATTCCTCCCAAATAATCACCATGGGAGAAGTGGTGGTGGGATAGAGCAAAAGCTTAACCTCCCTCACCTGTCCACTTTCTAGGTGGGTGGGGAGCTAGAGGTATCCCTAGTTCCTCCATACACATGGAGTAGGGTGATGGCAGTGTTTTTAGGGGACCTTGTTTCTCCTGCCTATGGCTGCCTGTGCTCCAGGGAACCCCCTGGTAACTCCCTTGGACTGATCCCTGGGCAGAAGGGGCTGAAAGCCATGGAGAGTGATGTGCTCTGGGAGTGTGACACCATGAGGGAGAGGGGTTTCTGTGTTGGGAAAGGAGGGCAGTAAAGAGGAAATACTTGTTATTCAAATTGTTCATTGCTTAATATTTAGCTTTATTGTATTTCTGGCTTTAAAAGAAAAACAAAATAAACAAAATCAGAACTCTGATTCTTTCAGTATCAAGAAAATATCTCAATATTAGAGATAACCAATTAATATGATGATATGTATCCCATATATGTATGTAATTTAACAAAAATGGGATCATAATATTCATATTTCTTTGGTAACCTGTCTTTTCCATTTATGGACAGCTTTTAATATTATTGAATATGTGTGTGCATATGACATCGTCATTTTTAATAGCTGCAATTTTTCCATTTTAAAAAATTCCATTGTATGAAGAATCATAATTTATTTAACCAGTCTTCAATTTGGTTATTATATACTCTTGTGCACTTATTCAATTATTTCTTAGCATAAATTCCTTAGGAAATTTTTCTCCCAAGAGACAATCCAATGTCATTGATACCTTCTATAGCCTTCCAGAGATATTTTATGCATAAAATACATGTTGATATTATTTTACCTTTTCTTTATACAAATGGTGTCATACTATACAATTGTTCTGCACCTTGCTTTTTTTTTTTTTTTGAGACAGAGTCTCACTTTGTTGCCCAGGCTAGAGTGAGTGCCATGGCATCAGCCTAGCTCACAGCAACCTCAAACTCCTGGGCTCAGGCAATCCTCCTGCCTCAGCCTCCTGAGTAGCTGGGACTACAGGCATGTGCCACCATGCCTGGCTCGTTTTTTCTATATATATTAGTTGGCCAATTAATTTCTTTCTATTTATAGTAGAGATGGGGTCTTGCTCTTGCTCAGGCTGGTTTCGAACTCCTGACCTCGAGCAATCCGCCTGCCTTGGCCTCCCAGAGTGCTAGGATTACAGGCATGAGCCACCGCGCCCAGCCTGCACCTTGCTTTTTTTCTTTTCTTTCTTTTTTTTTTTTTTAAGACAGAGTCTCACTCTGTTGCCCAGGCTAGAGTGAGTGCCATGGCATCAGCCTAGCTCACAGCAACCTCAAACTCCTGGGCTCAAGCAATCCTTCTGCCTCAGCCTCCCGAGTTGCTGGGATTATAGGCATGTACCACCATGCCCAGCTAATTTTTTCTATATATATTTTTAATTGGCCAATTAATTTATTTCTACTTCTAGTAGAGACGGAGTCTTGCTCTTGCTCAGGCTGGTTTCAAACTCCTGACCTTGAGCAATCCACCCACCTTGGCCTCCCAGAGTGCTAGGATTATTGGGTGCACCTGGCCTACCAAAGGTTTTTGAGTAGAAAAGTTACATTGCGTTTTAGAAAGACAACTGGCCTATTGTGGAAGATTGACTGGAAGTCAAGAGAATATAATGGCAATTAGGTAACAGACAATAAGAAGCTGATGATATGGGCATTTATTGAAACCTTAAAATCTGTACCCCCATAATATGCCGAAATAAAAAAAAAAAAGCTGATGATAAAGAAGCACAGGCCCTGTGCAGTGGCTCACGCCTGTAATCCTAGTTCCCTGGGAGGCCGAGGCGGGCGTATCGTTTGAGCTCAGCCTCCCAGAGAGCTAACGAGCCTGAGCAAGAGCGAGACCCCGTCTCTACTATAAATAGAAAGAAATTAATTGGCCAACTAATATATATAGAAAAAATTAGCCGGGCATGGTGGTGCATGCCTATAGTCCCAGCTACTCAGGAGGCTGACGCCACGGCACTCACTCTAGCCTGGGCAACAAAGCGAGACTCTGTCTCAAAAAAAATAAAGAAGCATGATAAATTGAGCATCTGTTTTTTTGTTTTTTTGTTTTTTTTGAGACAGAGTCTCACTTTGTTGCCCAGGCTAGAGTGAGTGCCGTGGCGTCAGCCTAGCTCACAGCAACCTCAATCTCCTGGGCTCAGCGATCCTACTGCCTCAGCCTCCCGAGTAGCTGGGACTACAGGCATGCGCCACCATGCCCGGCTAATTTTTTGTATATATATTTTTAGTTGGTCAATTAATTTCTTTCTATTTTTGGTAGAGATGGGGTCTCGCTCAGGCTGGTTTCGAACTCCTGACCTTGAGTGATCCGCCCGCCTCGGCCTCCCAAAGTGCTAGGATTACAGGCGTGAGCCACCGCGCCCGGCCTTGAGCATCTGTTTTGTATTAGACAGTTTTTCATGGAATATTATCTTCATGAGGACTCATATCACTCATGTGAAGTAGACATTACTACCCTTATTTTACAGATAAGGAAGCAGGTTCAGAAATATTAGGTGACCTGCTCAAGATCACAGGTCAGCTACAAGGAGAGTGATTTGCTATTAAGGGGCAAACTCTGGTTCTTTCTACTACATGCTGGCACAGGGGAAGAGGAGAAGAGAAGGTGGATTTGTGGACATTATGAAGGTAGATTCATCAAATGTTGGTGACCAACTGCATATGGACTTAAGGTGTGGGAACTACCAAAATGATTCCACATTTCCAGCTTAGCACCTAGGTGGGTGGTAATGCTATTAACCCAGATGGGAAACACAAGAGAAGAGGGAAGGAGGTGAGATGACTCAGGTTTGAACATGTTAAGTTTTCAGTGACTTTGGGGCATCTAAAAGTAGAAGGGTCTAGAAGGCAGCTAGAAATAAATGTTTGAAGGTTAGGAGTAACAGAAAGCTAGACAGTAAGATTTACAACTTCTCAGGACAGGCATGAAAGTTAGAATTAGAGAGATAGATCAAATGGTTCCAGGAAGAGACATAGAAAGAGGACACCCACCTACTTATAAGCCCATGTTCCAGAAGGAGGAGTAGATAGCAGTTCTCAGGCTCCTGCCCTCCTCCCGTCTCTGCCCACAAACAGTGATTCATCAGAGAGTGGCATGCTCTCCCGCCTGGGTGATTTGCTTTTCTACACCATTGCTGAGGGACAGGAACGAATCCCTATCCACAAGTTCACTACGGTAAGTTACTCTCTACCTGTTCAGAACCCTAATCCCTTAAGACCTCTGGAAAGTGGGGAAAGGAGGGTAGGACAACTGCAGGGTGTTGGTAATGGGTTGATATGTGAGGATGGAGAATACAGATGGATAATAGCAGATGCCTAGGCTGAAAAGACAATCCCATCCCTGTCCCAAGGTCGGAAGATTAAACTCTCTGACTCATGAAAAAGGGCAGGAAAGCCTTGTTAGCCTTCAAAGCTGCTCCATTCCTTCCTTTCTTAGTCTCCAAACCCATTTGTTCCACCTATTGTAGTAGTTGGGGCTAAGCTAATTAGGTATCCATTGGGAAAGATTATTAGGATTAGATTACTGTCCTTGTAGCTGACCTTACCAGGCCTCTTCTTTCTCCTAAAGGCACTGAAGGCCACCGGACTGCAGACAACTGATCCCCGGCTCCAGGACTGTATGAGTCAGATGCACCGCATGGTCCAAGAATCCAGCAGTGGTGGCCTTTTAGACCGAGATCTCTTCCAAAAGTGAGGGCCCCAGAAACAAGGGCACTGCTCTCCAAACTGTTTGTGGACATAGATTATCCAAGTGGATAGTCTTGTGGTGGAGGAATCTTACGGATAGTATAGTTCAGCCCTTCATTTTATTACTTATTATAATAAACAAGTAATATATCAATACTCATTATAAAAGTTCAAATCATATAGAAATACAGGTTCTCCTTTCCCTCTCTATCAAGTCCCAGTCCCCTTTTCCCAGAAGTAAATATTGTTAACAGATTAGTGTGTATCTATAACGTCCTATGTATTTACATATATATGAATATAAATATACTTATATGATTTAGGATTTTTAAAATATAAAGGTGACATATGGTATACATCATACTATTCTGATATTTATTTTTTCTCATATCCCAAGACATAGGGTCTTTCCATGTCATTACAACCCCTCATTTTAGTGGCTACGAAACTAAGACCTAGAAAGATAAACTGACCTGCTAAAGGTCACACAGCTGTTGATCCCAAACCTGCTGACCACACACAACCTCCTTTATTCCCAACTTCCATGGCTCCAGAGTGAGTCCCAGCTGCATCTCTCCAGCCACCTAATCCAATCATGTCTGGGATCCAGGTGTGTGAGCAGCAACATTGTACTCCTGACCCAAGCATTCCGAAAGAAGTTTGTCATTCCTGATTTTGAGGAGTTCACGGGCCATGTGGATCGCATCTTTGAGGATGCCAAAGAGCTCACTGGAGGCAAAGTGAGGCCCAGGGGACTAAGGGAGGGAGTAGGGATCTGGGCCAGATATACCTTGCTTCTCAGAGATTTCCTGGGGCTGGGAATCCAGTGGATGAGAGACAAGAAGCAGATCCTCTAAAAATAGGGAAGTGGCTTCATGTTGTTTCTATATATGTGATTCCTAGAGCAGGTGAGGGAATCTGAGGTTTTTATGGTCAATTAAGGTCAACTGTCATAAAGGTTCAATAGAGTCTTCAAAGGGACTTATAGGGTAATTAAGCCTAAGAACTGAAAAGAGAAGCTGACCCCAGAATTCTTTTTTTTTTTTTTTTTTTACCTCCCATGGGCTTTACTGCCATTCCTACAAGATCAGGGCTACAGAAAAATAAAGCTCTCTAGTACTTTTTATTTTTTTTATTTTGGGTCTTCTGGTGAGGACTGAAAAACCTGTTAGACAAATTCTAAAAGAGGTGTTAACACTAGTCCTCTAGTACTTAAAGCTTGGGCATTTGTGGGAGCAACAGGCAGGAAGGAACCTCTTTGCCCAAGAGGAGACAGTATTTTGGCTTTCATCTAAAAGATTTCTTGATCCTCAACCTGAACTTTGTTCCTCTTCTCCATATCCATCTCCCTTTTCTCTTCCTATTTATGTCCAGGTTGCAGCCTACATCCCTCAGCTGGCCAAGTCTAACCCAGACCTGTGGGGTGTCTCCCTGTGCACTGTGGATGGTCAGCGGTGAGATGCTGGGCAAATGGAAGGGGAGGCAGGGCACAGGTGCAAAACAAAGGCCAGCCCCTTTCATGGCACCTGTCTGCCTGCCTCCAGGCACTCTGTGGGCCACACAAAGATCCCCTTCTGCCTGCAGTCCTGTGTGAAACCCCTCACCTACGCCATCTCCATAAGCACCCTAGGCACTGACTACGTGCACAAGTTTGTGGGCAAAGAGCCCAGCGGCCTGCGCTATAACAAGCTCTCCCTCAATGAGGAAGGTGAGCACTACCTAGAATCAGACCAAACTCGTAGCTGTTCCCTTCTCCTTATCCCTACCCCTCCCCCAGGCTTCTTTCTTTCTCTGACTTTCCCGATTAGCCCTGTCATTCCTTTCTCCCCAGCAAAGAAATATTTCTTATCTAACCTACAGAGTGGGTAGGCTGCCAAGAAAGCTTTATTTAGTGGCTAATAAGACTCTGGGTGGCTTGTATTTCTCCAGGAATTCCCCATAACCCCATGGTCAATGCTGGTGCCATTGTCGTCAGCTCCCTGATCAAGGTCAGTGCCACCCTAACCTCTGAAAGGTCTTATTCTCTAAGGTCCCTTATTCCCATATCCGTCATATCTGTTCAGCAGTCCAGGGAGACTAGTGAGGCTCTGACTCCTTTGAGGGTCCCCAGGAGGCACATGAGAACACAGCAGGGACCCATGTGTAATGCTGAGGATGTTAGTAAAAGGGACTGCACCACCGTCCCAACCCCCACCTTGTACTGTTCCCTGTCCCCCACGAGTCTAGAGCCCACAGTTTCCTGGCCCTTAGAGAAGTGAGCAGGTCCTGACCCCTGCCTAGAACCAAGGGCCAAATGCCAGAGACAAGGGGAGGACAGCACTGTTAAGTACTGATTGGCCACTTCTGGGTGAGGGACACATGGAGAAAAGGGTGAATGGCCAGGCCAGGGCAGTTATTCACGTCACCTGGAACTGTGAGTTGGCCTTGAATAAGGGTGTCAGATTGGCCCATCAGCTGTAGGTCTCCCAGGGCTTGAGCAACAACCTGGGAGCAGCTGGGCAGTAACACTCTGGAGCCAATCACAGCCCTTCCTGGGGAAGGTGGTGTTAGGAACCCTTCCCCCAGGGATTCAGGTGTCAGAGTCCCAGCCGTGTTGACTCTAAAGTTGACACACGTGCAGGAAGCAATGAGTTTGGGGGAGGAGGCCAGGCCAGGTCCCTCCCTTCATTCTGTGATGGCTGTCTACAACCCTGTATCTGGAATCTGCCTCATCCCATTCCCACCTAAGTAGGCCCTGTTGGACTTGACTCCCAGCTAAAATCTTTAGCTTTATTTCAGTTATGAATATAATTGATTACAACATATTCAGCAGACACTCTCATCCCATTCCTGCTACTCCATTCCATCTTGGAGATGGGTGTGGGAGTCAGGCTCTAATGTGGGTGTAAGGAGGGGAGATGGAGATCAGGGATAGGGGTGGGGCTTAGGGACAAGACTGGAGTCAGGAAGATGAAAATGGATATCAGGGATGAGGCTTTGGATTGAGAGAGGAAATGGGGGTGAAACTCAGGATGAGTGAGGCTCATTGATGCAGTGAGGTTATCTGTACACTCATTCCTTGATATAAAATCTAAATGGTTTGAGGTTTTTTGTCTTTTTTTTTTTGAGACAGAGTCTCACTCTGTTGCCTGGCCTAGAGTGCCGTGGCCTCAGCCTACCTCACAGCAACCTCAAACTCCTGGGCTCAAGCAATCCTTCTGCCTCAGCCTCCCGAGAAGCTGGGACTACAGGCATGCGCCACCATGCCTGGCTAATTTTTTCTATATATATTTTTAGTTGGCCAATTAATTTCTTTCTATTTTTAGTAGAGATGGGATCTCGCTCTTGCTCAGGCTGGTTTCAAACTCTTGACCTTGAGTGAACTTCCCGAATCGGCCTTCCAGAGTGCTAGGATTACAGGTGTGAGCTACCACGCTCAACCATGGTTTGGTTTTTAAAATCACTAGATATTCATGGGTATAAAAAAGTCTCAGTTGGGTTTTGGGTTTTTTAAAAAAAGTCATTTTGGCCAGGCATTTTGGCCTCATGCCTGTAATCCTAGCACCAAAAATAGAAAAAATTAGCCAGGCACGTAGCATGGACCTCTAGTACCAGCTATTAAGGAGGCTGAGGCAGGAGGATCACATGAGCCCAGGAGTTTGAGGTTGCAGTGAGCTCCAATGATGCCACTGCATTCTACCCAGAGCAACAGAGCGAGACTCTGTCTCAAAAAAGAAAAAGTCGTTGTAAAATATAACACATTTCCACTAGGAAGACCAGTCTAACACTTCAACTCCACTAGGTCCTCGCAACCCTTCCCTCTGATATCCTCCTAGGCCTGTAATACTCGATCTCTTCTCTTTGTCTGCAGATGGACTGTAACAAAGCAGAGAAGTTTGATTTTGTAAGTTCCCTTGCTACGCTGCCCCCAGCTGCTTTTCCCCATGGCATATCCTCTCCAGCTGCCCCAGTGCCTGGCTCTAACCCACTATCAGGTGCACCAGCCCACACTAGAAGCCTTATTTCCAGAGCTGTGGGAATCTGCTGGCCTCAGATAGTAAAGCCTCTTGATAGCCTCGTGTGTAGTCAGCCTCAGCTGTGTTAAGTTGAGGTCTTTAGTCAAGTGGTGCCTCCCATGCCTTTTTCTCTTCCAGGTGTTGCAATATCTGAACAAAATGGCTGGGAATGAATACGTGGGTTTCAGCAATGCCACGTAAGGCCCTGTTCAGAGGATCAGCTGAATGCATTGGAGTGGGGGGAGGGGGGGCATATACATGGATGGGGAAGGGAGGAATCTTAGGGGGGAATCTAGGAAGGAAGAAATTCCAGGGGAACTTTGGCCTCCCAGCTTCCTCTGAGCCCCTTCATTGACATTTATTTACTTTGTAAAATAATTTGTTCCATTTCTAATTAGTAATGAGAAGGGCAATGTGATGATTTGTACCTGAGCCCTTTCTTGCCAAGACCCAAAGACAAAACCCTCACCAGTTTCCCTAGACTAGAACAAAAAAACTCCACCCCAAATTGTCTATTCATCTAGTCTAGGGAACCTGGTGACTGGACAATTTGGGGTGGCTTTTTTTGTTTTTGTTTCTCTATATTTTATAGCAAAGCTATGCTGAGTGTTTGCTCAGGTTCAGAAGTTTCCTCTAATATTACTGTGAGAAGTTATAAAAGGGCTGACTTAGTTTGATGTGTGATGTAGTTCTGTCTCTCTCAGGGAAGGTAATTTTTCCCCTTCTCCCAACACCCACCCCTCAAACTTCAACTACTAAATTGGGTGTTTGCTTCAGATTCCAGTCAGAGAAGGAAACAGGGGATCGGAATTATGCCATCGGCTATTATCTCAAGGAAAAGAAGGTAACTGGGAGAGGCTGGTAGAGAAAGTCCCTGGGAATTCTGCTGCTGGTGGAAGGGCAGTAGGAACTGGGGACTTTGGCTGAGACCCTGGCTGTGTTAAAGGGCTGCCGATGCTCTGCCAAATGCTTTCCCCTCTTCTTCCTTGCAGTGCTTTCCTAAGGGGGTGGACATGATGGCTGCCCTTGATCTCTACTTCCAGGTAAGCAAACACTGATCAGGGACAAGGGAATAGGACAGACTGCCCTCTTGTGCCTACTCACAAGAGGGATAAGAGGGATAGTCCTCAACACTGGGGAACTACATGCTGAGAACATTGCTCTATACTCAAGACCACAGTCTTCAGGTCCACATCGCATCTTTACCTCTCCTTGTCTTCATAGCTTTGCTCTGTGGAGGTCACCTGTGAATCAGGGAGTGTCATGGCAGCCACCCTCGCCAATGGCGGGATCTGCCCCATCACAGGCGAGAGCGTGCTGAGCGCTGAAGCAGTACGCAACACCCTAAGCCTCATGCATTCCTGTGGCATGTACGACTTCTCTGGCCAGTTTGCCTTCCATGTAAGTGTTTCTGGCCCTGCCATCCATATGCCATGAGCCTGATGCGAAAAAGAGAGAACACTGAGTCTCTGAAGATAGAGAGGTGGATTTACAAACTTTCAACCAGGCAATAGGTTGAAAATCCTTAGGGAAGTTTGTCAAACACACCAAGTTCCTCAAATATATAAACATAAAATGTTGCAGCTTCTGAATCACCCTTCACATGGCTGGCTGTTCTCTGGGTCTCAGTTTAGATTCCACTTCCAAAGAAAGTCTTTTCTGAGCACCCTATCTCAGTTAGCCCCCCTTCCACCTCTGTTTACAGTTCTCGACTTCTTTTCTTCTCAGTATTTATAATTATTTTAAAATTTATTTTTGCCTGTTTATTTACCTGTTTATTGCCTATCTCCTACCCACCAGAATGTAAGTTAAATGAGAGACTCTGTCCTAGTTCTAGCACAGCATCCAGCACAAAATGCTGTCGTTATTGCAACAAATATTTCCTAACTAAATCAACAAATCTTTTTTTTACCTTTTAAAGAATTATAAAAATTATCATCTTTCATTTTGTTTTTTTCTTGGCTATGTCTGTGGAATGAATCAACACATTTAAGAGGAAGAAAGGACAGGAGTAAGAAAAGAAGCTAACTAACAAGCAAAAAGGTTGAGATGGGTTGTGGTCTTGCCCCATTAAGTCACTTGGTATAGTCTTATTTGGTTTGTTGTTGTTGTTTTTTTTTTGAGACAGAGTCTTACTCTGTCACCTGAACTACAGTGCCATGGCATCAATCTAGCTCACAGCAACCTCAAACTCCTGGGCTCAAGCAATCCTCTTGCCTCAGCCTACCAAGTAGCTGGGACTACAGGCATGCACCACCACTGGCTAATTTTTTTATTTATTTCTTTTTTTTTTCTTTTGAGACAGAGTCTCACTCTGTTGCCTGGGCTAGGGTGCCATGGCATCAGCCTAGCTCACAGCAACCTCTAACTCCTGGGCTCAAGTGATACTCCTGCCTCAGCCTCCTGAGTAGCTGGGACTACAGACATGTACCACCATGCCTGGCTAATTTTTTATATATATTATTAGCTGTCCAGCTAACTTCTTTATTTATTTTATTTTTATTTTTATTTTTTTAGTAGTGACAGGGTCTCGCTCTTGCTCAGGCTGGTCTTGAACTCCTGAGCTCAAAGGATCCACCTGCCTCGGCCTCCCAGAGTGCTAGGATTATAGGCGTGAGCCACCGTACCCGGCCTAGTCTTACTTGTTAATTTTCTCAAATTTCGGGCACCAACTCATCCTCAACTTCAACTTTGTTCCCCAGGTGGGCCTGCCAGCCAAGTCAGCTGTGTCAGGAGCTATACTTCTGGTGGTACCCAATGTCATGGGAATGATGTGTCTGTCACCTCCATTGGACAAGTTGGGGAACAGCCAGAGGGGCATTAACTTCTGCCAGGTGAACTGCTTTGCATATAGTACTTAATATTTTTGGTTTTTGTTTTTGAGACAGAGTCTCACTCTGTTGCCCGGCTAGAGTGCTGTGGCGTCAGACTCACAGCAACCTCAAACTCCTGGGCTCAAGCAATCCTCCTGCCTCAGCCTCCCTAGTAGCTGGGACTACAGGCATGTACCACCATGCCTGGCTAATTTTTCTTTCTATATACTTTTATTTTTTATTTATTTTTTATTTAAACGAGAGCGCCAGCTATCCTGAGGGAATATATACTTTTAGTTATCCCACTAATTTCTTTCAATTTTTATTAGAGACAGGGTCTCCTTCTTGCTCAGGCTGGTCTTGAACTCCAGACCTTGAGCGATCCTCCCACCTCGGCCTCCCAGAGTGCTAGGAGTACAGGTGTGAGCCACCGTGCCTGGCCAGTACTTAATATTTTTGAATTAAGCAATAAATGTATTTAATGGTAGCCACTTTTATTTTAAATAAATAATGCAATTTTGAGATTCTACTAAGTGCAAGGAGTAAATAAATAAGATCTTTGGCTTACAATTCTAGAAGTTGGTGTCTCTCTTCAATTTCCACAACTATGACAACCTGCGGCACTGTGCTCGGAAGTTAGACCCACGTCGTGAAGGGGGAGAAGTTCGAGTAAGGAAAACCCCAGATGACTTGTAACACTATTTCAGAATTGAGCATTCCACAA
The DNA here is from genome assembly GCF_040939455.1 of Microcebus murinus. Lineage (NCBI taxonomy): Eukaryota > Metazoa > Chordata > Mammalia > Primates > Cheirogaleidae > Microcebus > Microcebus murinus. Next base: position 60,813,012 of record NC_134113.1, on the reverse strand, counting down.
CACTTCAGCAATACCCTAAGTATCCATGGAGGAGGGTCACAGGACAGAGCTGGCCATGGGTGGGTTCAAAACCACAATTAATCTCAGGAGGGTATGATTTGTGTTTCAGAACAAGACTGTGGTGAACCTGTTATTTGCTGCTTATAGTGGAGATGTCTCAGCTCTTCGAAGGTAATTCTATGACCAAATATATGTAGTAAAATACTCCTGGTCAGAGATCTTATTAGGAGGCAACATAGCAAAATAGTTAAGTGTTTTAGTTTTGGAGTTGGACAGAATGATTTGGATATAAATTGCATTTAAATGAGATTTAAAAAAAAAAAAAAAGTAAAGTTCTTATCCTATCTTGCCATAGGATAAGAACTTACTGGTAGCCACTGTTATTAACTTCAGTGTTAAGAGCAGAGGCCTAGGAGGTAGGGAGCCTGCCTCAAAAGGATTACCAACATCAACAAATGTGTACTGGGAACCTACTATAAGGAGGCAGTAATGTTTCTGGAAGCATCAACTCCCACATCTCTGATGGGGGAGTAACAGTCTAATCTGAGTATAGAACATACATTATTCAGAGCCTACAAGTCTTGGCATAAGCTGTTTTATTCTCTATGGAACTCATCCAGTCTGATCCCACTTCAGAAAGGACACTAGTGATTCCAGACTAATCTAGATAACTCTAGCTGCTTTCCACTACCCTCAGATTTGCCCTGTCAGCCATGGATATGGAACAGAAAGACTATGACTCCCGCACAGCTCTGCATGTTGCTGCAGCTGAAGGTATCTGAAGGGTTAAAGAGGGGAAGCAAATCCTAAGGCCCTTTCTTTTCTACCAAGAGTACCCCCATTTTATGTGCCCTAGGGTTATAGGAGCAGCAGATGGTTTTGTTCAGATGCCCTTCAGTTTGTGGCCAGACTAATATTGACTGCTGCAGGGAGCAAAATGGGAAGAGGCCTTCTCCCCTCCCCTCTGGGTACAGACTCCAGCAGCCAAGGGTGTGCACCAAAGGGTTCAGGACCTGTATACTCTTCATTTTCCTTCTGTCTATATTCCCAGGACACACTGAAGTTGTTAAATTCCTGATTGAGGCTTGCAAAGTGAATCCTTTTGTCAAGGACAGGTGAGGATTAGGCTAAAAGGGAGGTGGGAAGGTGGGCGCAGCTTCACACCACTGTGGCTAGCCACCATGCACATGTTTACAACCAATGCACTTTCCATGTCTTCTTTGCCTGATTATGATCATTATTCCTCTCAGGTGGGGCAACATTCCCCTGGATGACGCTGTGCAGTTCAACCACCTGGAGGTAGTCAAACTACTTCAAGATTACCAGGACTCCTACACACTATCTGAGACTCAGGCTGAGGCAGCAGCTGAGGCCTTGTCTAAGGAGAACTTAGAGAGCATGGTGTGAGCACTGGTTGTGGACAGTCCCTGCTTGAGAAAAAGCATGAGGAGGCCACACACTTAACCTACTTAACCTATAACCACCAAAAATGCTATGGAGAGCTACACTGCTTCAGTGGGGACCCAAGAAAGTCATTTGGTGACTTATGCCATTGCTTTCTGTGAGAGTTAAAATACCCTATTCCCTCAGCAGACCGAGTCTGGAGAGATCAGCCCCCACTTGGCCAAGACATACTGCTGCTACTGCTAACAGCTATTTTATAGACAGAGAAAGTATTTTGTGTTCAAATAAACTTTAATTACACAAATTATTTTTGCTAAAACCAGTACTTTCTCCCCTAGGGATATCCAGCTTCATCACCATCATAGAAGGTAGAGTAAGATGGAACCACAGGGTCAGACAGACCCCAAACAATACATATTTCACATACATATTTATTTACCCCACCATGTTTTTCTCAACCCCAAATACTGCTTTAGGTTAAGTGTATTCTGCTGCCAAGGGGTGTGGAAGTTTGAGTGTCAACAGGCCCAAAAATGGATTGTGCAAAACCTCAGGCCTCCCTCCTTCATGAAGTTCCAATTGTGGCAGAAATGAAGATGAAGCTTCTCAAGAATAAACAGTTTCTAGCCTTAATGCCCTAGATATCCCCCAAGTATCTCTTCCCCTTTGAGCACAATCATAACTGGGACAATGACTATGACAAATTGGCTGGGTGTCAGAGGTGTACAGATTAAGGTAGATGGTCTCAGGCTGAAGACATCTGCAGCTGTGTGGGGCTGAGGGTCTATGCATGGCACTGAGGTACTGGGGAAGGAGGGCTCTATTCTCATTCTGACACTAAGTCAATAAAGCACTTACTGAGGGAGCCATAGGCCAGACTCTGTATGTACTATAGAGAAACAGCCAAGTCATTGACTACACCACTCCTCCAGCCAGAGGTAGAAAGGATTTACTTTGGAGAGATTTAGTTGAACCCCAAGAACAAACAAGTTACATGTCGGCAAAAGAAGGGAGAGGTATCACAGTGACAAATTCAAACAAAGCTAAAAAATAAGACCTCAGGACTGAACGCAGTCTGAGAAAGGCATGGACACAGGCAGCGGGGACTGAAGGAAGCAAATCAGGGAAAATATACCCATGGTAGCCTAGGAAATTGGCAGTAGTTGGGAGAGTGGGGGAGTTGGCTGTACGCCTAGCTTTCACAGGGTAGGAGAGAAAGGATGATGACTAAGATATTGCACAGAGGATCCAACAGTGGACTGTGGGAGCCAGAGAGGTTGCTTCGGGCAAAGTAAAAAAGCTTCAGACACTTTCAAAAGGAGGCTGGCCAAAAGCATGATTAGGGACTCCAGTAATGGATATACTAGAGGCCCTCAGGCACCTCAAGCCCTGAGTGAGTCAGCAGCTCTCCATCCCAAAGAGCAAAAGCAGGTACCACTGGACCCCGGAAATCTGTCTGTATCGTGTGGACCACAGAGACCTGGTTCACATCCACCAGGTTCAGCTTCTGGGCCTCATACTCCAGCAGCAGCCCCACCTTCTCTGGCTGCCCAATACCCTCAATCGGGGCTTTCTCATTGGCCAACATGGTGTGCCACTTGCGCTGGGCATAGGTGAACACCCAGGAACGATCATCAGCACCAATGCAGCTATCCCGGGACATGTCCACATCTGCCACTCCTATCCGGAATTGCTGAGAGCGCTTCACTGTCACCTCCCAGTAGTGTCTGCCACTGGTGACCGCTGTGTCTGCCAGTACCACTGCCCACTCCCGGAAGCGCTCCACATTCAGAGCCACCTTGGAGGGCTCCAATCCCACCAAGCCGTATTTGACACCTGTGTCACCTCTGAAGAGTGCCAGGCTGCTGTGAGCGGTTTTTTCTTCCAGTTTGAAACTGATGCCTGCGGGCAGAGTAAAAAGACAGGATAATGACAGGGGCTGGACCTCTAGGGCTGGTGATATATTCCTATCTGAAGGAGGCAGACATGGGTTCATGAGGAATAGGGAAGAGTCAGAATGGCAAGCGGACAAGAGTGTGGTGTTGCTTTAGTATGGGTGGCCCAGAGAACTGAAAAACTCGGATTGGGGAAACCGCGGGATTTAAAGAAACCAGATAGTGTCCCAGATTTGGAATCTCAAGACCAACCTAGACGGGGAAAGGGAAATAACCCGAGAGGGTTGGAGTAGTTCCTCGGAGCAGCCTCCGTGAATAATCAGACGGAAAACGTTTTGGAGGTAAAAGAGTAAAAAGAGATAACCCTACCTCTCCGGGCCTCTGTAACGGCAATCCCCAATCGTTTGGCTCCCCAGCTGCACAAGCGCAAACAACGTCCAAAGGGCAGCGCCATCTTGCGCCATGGATGGCTGGGCACGCCCCCCCAGCCTAGGGATCCTGCCATCCGCCCGCCTGCTGCCCGGTCATGTGGTGCGTGCATGAGAGGCGGTGGCTCAGCGTGATGACGTGAGGGAGTCAATGCGCGACAGGCAGGAAAACCATCTTAGTGATTTCTGGTCTGGTTCCACCCGCGGCTGTAGTTTATTTCGTTTTTCTGCGTAGGGGAGTGTTGCTCATGTTTGAACTAAATAGGACTTTTAGAGAGATGGTGTAACCAGTTGCTTAAAAGTATAGAATTAAACAGTAAAGCAATTAGATTTGATCCTGACTCCCCTGGGTGACTGGGTGAATCGTTTCTCTGAGCCTTAGTGTTCTAATTTGTAAAATAGAAATTACATGCAGCCCTTAGATCTTAGTAAAAATTAAATGAGGATAATCTAGATACAGCTTCACAAAACATAGTTCCATCTTTCCAGGGCTTACAATGGCCATTGCAATACAATTCACTACTTTGAAACCGCACGTGAGTTTCGTCCAGATCCAGTTGCTCTTTGCACAGAGAGGGAACTATTGAGACAAGGATTGCCAACGAAGAAACGAATTCTTAACACAACAGACATCTTGCCCAGAGAATGGGAGAAGCTGCCTCAAATCCGCATCTGCATTAAGGCATGTCATGGGCTTTTAAAGGAGGGGCCCTATACCTTGGGGCAGGTGGTGGTGTGTCTCACAAAGGGCTTGTGCTTTGGGGCAGATCTGAGGAGAAGGTAATTTTTTTTTTTTTTTGAAAAGGTGATTCTTGACCACAGGAATCCTGCTCTAGGGCTTTTGTAATCTCAACTCCTTTGTCTTGCAGAACATCCACCATTTCTGGGAAATAACTCAAAAGGTCATGTAGTTAAGGGAGAGGATTATATTAGGGATCATTGAAATTTGTTCAGTGAGGGGGCCAGTTAAACTGGGTGGCATGGTTGAAGTGATTTACAGGATATTCAGGAAACAAAGGAGAAGCCTCAAATTTAGTATATGGGAGCAGTGGGGAGAGGCTTCCCTAAAGTAACAGCTACAGCCAGAAAAGCAGAAATGGTTAAGCAGATGAGGGAATCCCAGCCTGTTCAAGAAAACAGCTAATATCTTCTTCCCTAATATATACATATAGTCTCTCTGAATTTCTCATCTACACCACTGTCACCTATTGGAGAAGGACTTTCAAAATATCTACCTGTCAATGGAAAAGAAGCCAAACTCTGTAAAATAATTTTAAAGACATTTATTCTGAGCCAAATTTGAGGACCATGACCCAGAGCCACACCCGAGAAGCCTTGAGCAACTGGACTCGCTGTGGTTGAGTTACAGTTGGTTTTATATGTATCAGGGAGACAGGGATTACAGGTAAAGTTATAAATCCATACGTGGAAAACATACATGGGTTTGGCCAAAAAGGCCATTTCCAAGGGGAGGGAAGGCCTCTGTTAATCAGAGACAAGCCACTGACATATATTTGTTGTGTAAATTGAGGACCTGCAGGTTTGTCTAGTATACCCTTAGGCCTGTTAATGCATTATAAAGGATATCTCCAAGAAGGGAGGCGGGCATGATGAGGCCTGTCTGACCACCCTCCTCATGGCAGGCAATTTAATTTTAGGATATCCCCTTGGCCAAGAGGGGCTTCATTCAGTCAGCCGGTGACAGAGAGCCTTAAAATTTTTTTTGAGACAGAGTCTCGCTTTGTTGCCCAGGCTAGAGTGAGTGCCATGGCATCAGCCTAGCTCACAGCAACCTCAAACTCCTGGGCTCAAGCAATCCTACTGCCTCAGCCTCCCGAGTAGCTGGGACTACAGGCATGTGCCACCATGCCCGGCTAATTTTTTTTCTATATATATTAGTTGGCCAATTAATTTCTTTCTATTTATAGTAGAGACGGGGTCTCGCTCTTGCTCAGGTTGGTTTCGAACTCCTGAACTCAAACGATCCGCCCGGCTCGGCCTCCCAGAGAGCTAGGATTACAGGCGTGAGCCACTGCGCCCGGCCAAAATTTTATTTTAGTTCATATACCCTATATTTATTTTCTGGGTTCCAGATCTGTATATTCAATAACCTAAATCCTAGCATTCTGGGAGGCCTAAGCAGGTGTACTGCTCGAGGTCAGGAGTTTGAAACCAACCAGAGCAAGAGCAAGACCCTGTCTCTACTATAAATAGAAATAAATTAATTGGCCAACTAATATCTATAGAAAAAAATCAGCCAGGCATGGTGGCGCCTTCCTGTAGTCCCAGCTACTTAGGAGGCTGAGGCAGCAGGATTGCTTGAGCCCAGGAGTTTGAGGTTGCTGTGAGCTAGGCTGACACCATGGCACTCACTCTAGCCTGGGCAACAAAGTGAGACTATCTCAAAAAAAAAAAAAATCTATTAGGCACTTTTACCTGGATGTTCCCCCAGTCACTGCAGACTGAGCTGACCTCATCTTCCTACATCAATTTCCACCTCCTCCTAGATCCTGTCACTGAATCTCTGTCACATTTTTTTCTCCCCTGGACTACTGCATCAGACTTTTTTGTTGTTGTTGAGACAGAGTCTCAGTCTGTTGCCCTGGCTAGAGTGCCGTGGCATTAGTCTAGTTCACAGCAACCTCAAACTACTGGGATCAAGTGATCCTCCAGCCTCAGCCTCCCAAGTAGCTGGAAATACAGGCTTGTGCCACCATGCCCAGCTAATTTTTTTCTATTTTTAGTTGCCCGGCTAATTTTTTTTCTACTTTTTAGTAGAGACGGGGGTCTCACTCTTACTCAGGCTGGTCCGGAACTCCTGACCTCAAGGGATCCTCTCGTCTCAGCCTCCCAGAGTTTTAGGATTACAGGCGTGAGCCGCCATGCTTTCTGCATGGGACTTCTAGCTGGTCTCCCATCTCCCCAGTGCTACTGAGGGAACATTTAAATAAATAGACAGCTACCAATCCCACTCATTATGTTGTGAGTGCTTAATAACGGGGATTAAGTCTTGTATTCTCTGTGCCCCAAGGCCTCAGTATTCCCTTTAGCACGGTGCTCATTGTTTTTGAATGAATAACTAAATGAGTATAAAAGGAGATGGTTTTGTGCCCACATTTTTGGGCTGTAGCAGCTCATTATATCCACCAGGGGTCAGCCTGGCCCAGACTTTTCAATCAGCTTAATGAGAGAAGGAGGACGTTTGTTTCCTATTAAGCCTAGGAACAAAGTCTCTGGAGGAGAGATTTCCTTCAGAAAAGTCCTGCTCTGTCAATACTTTGCATTTTGGTAGTACTGAGAGGAAGCTTCCGGCATTGTGTTTCTGTAGGATTTCTCTTGTCGGTTCCATCCTGGACTGAGGGCTGAAGCAATCACTACACATCCCTGCACTGACTTAGACACACATCCATTACTTCATTCCCTACTCGGGGAATTGCTTTACCTGCCATCTCTTATACTATTTCACTTTTTTTTTTTTTTTTTTTGAGACAGAGTCTCACTTTGTTACCCAGGCTAGAGTGAGTGCCGTGGCATCAGCCTGGCTCACAGCAACCTCAAACTCCTGGGCTCAAGCGATTCTGCTGCCTCAGCCTCCCGAGTAGCTGGGACTACAGGCATGCACCACCATGCCCGGCTAATTTTTTTCTATATATATTAGTTGGCCAATTAATTTCTTTCTGTTTATAGTAGAGACGGGGGTCTCGCTCTTGCTCAGGCTGGTTTCGAACTCCTGACCTTGAGCAATCCGCCCGCCTCGGCCTCCCAGAGAGCTAGGATTACAGGCGTGAGCCAGGGCGCCCGGCCTACTATTTCACTTTTACAGACTGACTATTCATCTGATAAACTTACCTTGATCATTCATATGCATTACCTTCCTCGTTGCTTGTTGTATTATAATTCTTAACTTTCATGCATAATAATTAGAAAGTGATAGAATTTTATTTAACAGACAAAAGGGGGAAAGATGTTTGAGGCAGAGGAAACAGCTTAGGCTAAAGCACTGGGAAATAGAATGGAGTGTTTAAGGAACCACAAGGAAGACAATATTGCCAGAGTCTTACCTTGGGAAGATAAGGATAGCAGCTGGAAAAGTTGAGGCTGGATTATGAAGGGCCGTGTAGGGCCAGGTGCATTGGCTCATGCCTGTAATCCTAGCACTCTGGGAGTCTGAGGTAGGCAGATTGCTTGAGGTCAGGAGTTCGAAACCAGCCTGAGCAAGAGCGTGACCCCCATCTCTACTATAAATAGAAAGAAATTAATTGGCCAACTAATATATATAGAAAAAAATTAGCCAGGCATGGTGGCGCATGCCTGTAGTCCCAGCTACTCAGGAGGCTGAGGCAGCAGGATTGCTTGAGCCCAGGAGTTTGAGGTTGCTGTGAGCTAGGCTGACGCCATGGCACTCACTCTAGCCTAGGCAACAAAGTGAGACTCTGTCTCAAAAAAAAAAAAAAATGAAGGGCTGCCTATGCCATGATGAGGAGTTTTTAGACTGTCTTTCAGGCATGCAGGAGCCATTGAAGGGAAGACAGGGAAATGACAAATTACAGGTACTCATATAAAGATACAGCTGGCAGCAACAGGGAGAATGAATTGGAGGGAATGAGACTAGCAATGGGGACAAACATGGTCTGACACCACTAGAATTCTCAGGTGAGGCCGGGCGCGGTGGCTCACGCCTGTGATCCTAGCACTCTGGGAGGCCGAGGCGGGCGGATTGCTCAAGGTCAGGAGTTCAAAACCAGCCTGAGCGAGACCCCGTCTCTACCATAAAAATAGAAAGAAATTAATTGGCCAACTAATATATATAATATAAAAATCAGCCGGGCATGGTAGCGCATGCCTGTAGTCCCAGCTACTCGGGAGGCTGAGGCAGGAGGATCGCTTGAGCCCAGGAGTTTGAGGTTGCTGTGAGCTAGGCTGACGCCACGGCACTCACTCTAGCCTAGGCAAGAAAGCGAGACTCTTGTCTCAAAAAAAAAAAAAAAAAAAGAATTCTCAGGTGAGACATGGTGTAGACTCAGCTATCTAAACAATACAATTGGTAGAGTTTTGGTTACTGATTAGATGGGAGTGAGAGGATGAGAGGAGTCAGAGGTGATGCATAGGTTTTTGACTTAATAAGGGGATACAAAAGGAGAAGCATGTTTGTTTTTTTTTTTTTTTTTTGAGACAGAGTCTCGCTTTGTTGTCCAGGCTAGAGTGAGTGCCGTGGCGTCAGCCTAGCTCACAGCAACCTCAAACTCCTGGGCTCGAGTGATCCTTCTGCCTCAGCCTCCCGAGTAGCTGGGACTACAGGCATGCGCCACCATGCCCGGCTAATTTTATATATATATATATCAGTTGGCCAATTAATTTCTTTCTATGTATAGTAGAGACGGGGTCTCACTGTTGCTCAGGCTGGTTTTGAACTCCTGACCTCTAGCAATCCGCCCGCCTCGGCCTCCCAGAGAGCTAGGATTACAGGCGTGAGCCACCGCACCCGGCCTAGGAGAAGCATGTTTGGATGGAAGGAAGATAATTAGTTCAGTTTTGGACAGGTGTCTATGGGACAACCAGGTGAAAATACATATAAATTTAAAGAGAGAGGTGATTGTAGATGAGGTCATCCAAGAAGAGGGTATAGACTAAAGTAGGGAATGAACTGAAGATGCAACCCTAGGGAATACTAATACATGGGATAACAAATATAAAGTGCTTGGAACAGGACCTGACCCATGGTGAGCATTGGTCTGCCTGGCTTGGGTTTGTTTCCTACTCCCTAGGCAAGGAAGGGAGAGAAAGAAGCAAGGATAGGACGGCCTAATCCCTTTATCACTTTATTTCTTGGATTACTCCATTTCTAACATTTGGGGGCCCTGGTTTGATTGAAGTGCTAATTGGAGCCCTTAACTATGGATGGGAGAGAGTTGATGCACTCAGAGCTTGGTGATTATTCTGGACTTTGTCAGGAGTTAGCAGTCAGCAAAGCATAACCAGAGAAAGAGAGAGAAGGGGGGTGGGGGCTCAGACACTAGCCAAAGGGGCTGCTGGGTTGGCTTGTGCTATGCTGGGGCCTTTGTCCTACTGAAACTGTCCACACAATGGAGCTGGGTTACATGCTGACCTGGCATTCTGAGCATGGGGCTGGAATAGAGATTCCACATGGTAGAAGCAGAGATGGATGATCACCTAGTCCCTGAGGACTGTATCTCTAGTCACCCCTATTGAAATCACTAGAGAGGATGTTCAATACTTGATAATAAATTATGTTTACACATGACTGATTCACAAATCATTTATACTTTAATTTAAGGCAGCTAACATCACATGTATTACTTGAGTATATCTCATTTGATCCTCATACAACTCTGTAAAATCAGCCAAGTGGATATTTTAATGAAACTCAAACCTGGTTGATTCCATAGGCCCTGATGATATGGAATAGCTAGGGAGTAGCTGCAGAAAGGTGGTGAGTCAGTCCTGAACAATCTCAGATGTGGCTGTGGTGATCTCATGAGACCCATTGTGGAAGATCAAAGCAAGACAAATAACTCTGCCTGCAAATTTCCTGAGCTATAAAGACCCACTTGCTCTCTGTCCATATGGATTATGCTTTTATGGCACTCTCTTAGGACTGAGAAATGGAGCTTTCTCCTTTTTTAAGAGACAGAGTTTCACTTCTGTCACCCAAACTGGAATACTGTGGCATGATCATAGGTCACTATAACCTCAAACTCCTGGGCTTAATGGATTCTTGAGCCTCGGCCTCCTGAGTAGCTGGGAGTAAAGGTGGGCACACCAACATCTGGCTAATTTTTTTATTTTATTTTATTTTATTTGTAGAGCCAGGGATAGTAGAAATCTCAGGTCTGTCTCTATGTTGCCCAGGCTGGTCTTGAACTTCTGGCCTCAAGTAATCCTCCCACCTCAGCCTCCCAAAGCACTGGAATTACAGGTATAACCACCTTGCAGGCCAGAGTCTTCTTTACTGAAAGGAGGAATAAACCTAGGATCACTGGCCCTAGGAATATAAATAGTTTGAAAAGCTGATCATTAGTAATCAGGAGATAATTTAAGTCAAGGCATGGTGGCTTATGCCTGCAATCCCAGTGTTTTCGTAGTAGGTGGAAGAATCACTTGAGGCCAGGAGTTGGAGGTTGCAGTGAGCTATGATGATGCCAAGCAACAGAGCAAGATTCTGTCACTCCCCCCCCAAAAAAAATGAGAGTGAGATAAGTAAATGTAGAGATAAAGGAGTCCCCACAATGATTACTACTACAGCTATTTAGATTTACAGTAACTTTGTAACTACCCAAATTTGTTATTTTGCAAATCCTTCACTTCCGTAGCTCCTATTGGATAAAAACTTTAAAAATGTTTGTAGGCCAGGCATGGTGGCTCATGCCTGTAATGCTAGCACTCTGGGAGGCCAAGGCGGGAGGACTGCTCAAGGTCAGGGGTTTGAAACCAGCCTGAGCAAGAGCAAGACCCCATCTCACCTAAAAATAGAAATTAATTGGCCAACTAAAAATATATAGAAAAAAAAATTAGTTGGGCATAGTGGTGCATGCCCGTAGTCTCAGCTACGCAGAAGGCTGAGGCAGCAGGATTGCTTGAGCCCAGGAGTTAGAGGTTGCTGTGAGCTAGGCTGAGGTCATGGCACTCTAGCCCAGGCAACAAAGTGAGACTCTGTCTCAAAAAAAACAAAAAAGTGTATGTTTACTTAAGGCCAGAAGGAAAGAAAGGTGGAAAATCAACAGGTAAAAAAACTTTACAATCTCTTAAAAGAACCCCAGCCTGTATAGATAGGATGGGGATGTCCTATCTTGTCTCCCCTGCAATTATTCTCATTTTCTTCCAGATCTTCACTTTAAGTTTTTCTCTTTACCTCTCTAGATCCTGAAACCTGGCTTCATAAAGATGGTTAGGGAGTGGAAGGATGGGTCTCTGCCTTCACTGTGAGCATCTCTGATTGACAGAAACCGTCAGCTCATGCCTTTCACTCAAGGAGTCTGGGGTCAAAGGACTAAAGAAGAAAGCTTTTTAGGTGGGAGAAGAGCCAAGAGTGGGGAGAGTGGATGCCTAGGTGTGAGAATGGTGTGAGTGCAAGTGTTTAAGGCTGCCTGGGGAGGACGCTGATTGGAGTGAGGTGTGGGAGGCGGCCAATGATGCTCTTTCTACCTACTGGCTGAAGGAAGGAGACCAGGTGTTTCCAGCTCTCCTGTCTGGCTGCCTCTTTCTCCAGGGGCGTCACCTGAAATACTTGTTCCTCACTTCCCAATTCTACTCACCTAGACCTAAAAAGTATTCTCCAAACTGGAACAGGATGGCCAACAGAGACTCTGGGTCAGGCTGGCAAAATGGTAATCTGGGAGGTAAGATTCCTGAGGAGAGGAGAGATCACCTTTCTGTATTAACTCCATCCTTCTGTTGAAAACAGAAACCTTTCCTCTTATCCACTACCAAATCCCAGTCCAACCAAGTGGTAGCTTATTCTCTGACCACTCCCTTATTCTCTCTTTCAAGACAGGGTACTTAGAAGTCAGTAGGTACAGAATTAAGAGGCTAAGGCCTGGCTGGGTATTTTTGTTTGCTTGCTTGTTTTTTGAGACAGGGTTTCACTCTGTCACCTGGCTAGAGTGCGGTGGCATCATCATAGCTCACTGCAACCTCAAACTCCAAGACTCAAGCAATCCTCCTGCCTCAGCCTCCCAAGTAGCTGGGACTACAGGTGCGCTCCACTACACCCTGATAATTTTTGTATTTTTTGTAGATACGAGTCTGGCTCTTGCTCAGGCCAGTTTTGAACTCCTCAAGCCATCCTCCTGCCTCCTCCTCCCAAAGTACAGGCATGAGCCACCATCCGTGGCCCTTGTGAGTGTTTTAAGTAAAGAAGGGAGAGAGAGAGGATAAGAGAGAGAGGATAAGGAGGAGAGGAGTGGGAGGCTAGCAAGGAGAGGGTTGGGCAGATACTGTTAGCCTATGCAGATAGCCTGATCTTGTCTTCTCCCTTCTCCTTCATCTGTACCCCCAGGACCTGGGGAACTGGCAGTTTTGGGGAGAGGTACTACCTGAAGGCTTGAGCACCCTGATCTTTGTAGGGGTTATCCTTGGAGCCTTATGCCTCAGTGGGAGTTGTGTGCCAGGCACTGTCCCTCATTTTCTGTAGCCAGCCTTAGCTGGTGATGGTGAGCCTGCTACAGGATTTTGGTGAGGTCATTGGGACCCAACAAATCCAGCTCTGACTGGCACTGCTCTGTGCCCACCAGCTTGACCCTCTCTGGGGGGTGGCCCATGTCCTGGCTCAGAGCACAGGAGCTATCCTGACCTCAGTTCTCTTCTGCCTGACATTGCCCTAGATAGCTACAACCCAGCTGGTCAGGAGGGTAAACAACAGCCTCCTCCCCTAGTAGAGCAACACTGGGCAGGCAACGAGGCTAGTTGTCTGATAGGACATTAAGGAATGAGCAGAGCAGGAAGGGCTCTTGCTCTCTGCATCCTCTAAGCCACATTCAATACAACACAAATAGGCCAATGAATTAGACTCAGAAGTTTGGGTGACTTGCTACAGACCCTTTGCTCAAAGCTTCCCAGATGTGTAGATAGTGGAAGGGATGTTTTATGTCCTGCTGCCTCTGGTCCTAGCATCTCTGGTTTCATCTAGGCGAGCAGGAGGAGTAACATAGACCAGGCTCTGGACCTGGAGTTTTTCTCCACTTTCCATCTGGTACTCATCATGTTGGCTATGGTTCACCAGCAGCAACAGGAGTCAGAAGAGCCAGGCAGCCTGGCGGTAGGTTTCTCAGAGACTGCCAGAGCCCTGGCATTAGTGAGAACTCCTCCTATACCATGCTGGGGTGGCTGGGGCAAGGCTGGATATCACTTCTCAAAGGATACATGGCATTTATTTATTTGTTTGTTTGTTTGTTTGTTTATTTATTTATTTATTGAGACAGAGTCTCACTCTGTTGCCTGGCCTAGAGTGCCATGGCTGTCAGCCTAGCTCACAGCAACCTCAAACTCCTGGGCTCAAGCAATCCTTCTGCCTCAGCCTCCCGAGTAGTTGGGACTACAGGCATGAGCCACCATGCCCAGCTAATTTTTTCTATATATTTTTAGTTGGCCAATTAATTTCTTTCTATTTTTAGTAGAGATGGGGTCTTGCTCTTGCTTAGGCTGGTTTCGACCTCCTGACCTTGAGCATTCCACCCACCTCGGCCTCCTAAAGTGCTAGGATTACAGGCTTGAGCCACTGCACCCGGCCAGGATACATGGCCTTAAAAAAAAATTTTTTTTTTCTGTTTTGTTTAAAAAGGCTGGTCTAGGCCGGGTGAGGTGGCTCATGCCTGTAATCCTAACACTCTGGGAGGCTGAGGCGGGTGGATTGCTCCAGGTCAGGAGTTCAAAACCAGCCTGAGCAAGAGTGAGACCCTGTCTCTACTATATATAGAAAGAAATTAATTGGCCAACTAATATATATGGAAAAAATTAGCCGGGCATGGTGGCACATGCCTGTAGTCCCAGCTACTTGGGAGGCTAAGGCAGTAGGATTGCTTGAGCCCAGGAGTTGGAGGTTGCTGTGAGCCAGGCTGACGCCATGGCACTCACTCTAGCCTGGGCAACAAAGTAAGACTCTGTCTCAAAATAAATAAATAAATAAACATCATTATTAAACATATACCCAACAGAAAAAATAGAATCAAGCACATAAATCTACATGTATGATACACATATATCCTGCATCTTCCCCTTCCCCCCACCAGCCCAAGGTAAACATGATCCTGAACTGAATCCTGTGTTCATTCTTTGTTTTCTTTTTTGTGTAGTTTTATCTATTAATATATGTATTCAAAAAAGTATATTTTTATTTTAGTTTTTTTAAACTTTATACAAAGTTTTTCATGTATAATCTTCCAGGACTTTTTTTTTTACTTGAGATTCTATTGCTAAGATTCATCCCTATTATTAAGTGTTACTGTGGTGGTTCACTCATGTTGACCACTGAGTAATATTTCTTTGTGTGACTATATCTATCAATGGAGAATGCTTTCTAGTTTTTGCCATTGTGAACAGCACTGCTCTACAGATTCTTGTGCATGTCTTCTGCTATATATATATATATATATTTTTAATTTAATTTAATTTTTTTTTTTGAGATAGAGTGTTCACTTTGTTGCCCAGGCTAGAGTGAGTGCCATGGTGTCAGCCTAGCTCACAGCAACCTCAAACTCCTGGGCTCAAGGGATCCTGCTGCCTCAGGCTCCCGAGTAGCTGGGACTACAGGCATGCACCACCATGCTCAGCTAATTTTTTCTATATATATATATTGGTTGGCCAATAAATTTCTTTCTATTTATAGTGGAGACGGGGTCTTGCTCTTGATCGGGCTGGTTTCGAACTCCTGACCTTGAGCAATCCGCCCGCCTCGGCCTCGCAGAGTGTTAGGATTACAGGCGTGAGCCACTGCGCCCAGCCTGTATATATAGAAACATTTCTACTGTAGTCCCAGCTACTTGGGAGGCTGAGGCAGGAGGATCGCCTGAGCTCAGGAGTTTGAGGTTGCTGTGAGCTAGGCTGATGCTATGGCACTCTAGCCCGAGCAACAGAGTGAGACTCTGTCTCAAAAAAAAAAAAAAAAAAGTTTCTCTTGGGTATGTAAGTGAGAAGTGAAGTTCCTGAGTCCGAAAGTATGTAATGTGTTCATTTTACAAGATGGTGCTATACTATGTTCCAGAGCAGGGGTGGAGAACCTGTTCATGTTAGAGGGCTGCATTAATTTAGCTATAATCAAATAACACCACATTCAAGAAACTTCAGGCCGGGCGTGGTGGCTCACTCCTGTAATCCTAGCACTTTGGGAGGCCGAGGAGGGCGGATTGCTCAAGGTCAGGAGTTCGAAACCAGCCTGAGCGAGACCCCGTCTCTACCAAAAATAGAAATAAATTAATTGACCAACTAAAAAAAAAATATATATATATATACAAAAAAAAAATTAGCCGGGCATGGTGGCGCATGCCTATAGTCCCAGCTACTCGGGAGGCTGAGGCAGTAGGATCGCTGAGCCCCGGAGATTGAGGTTGCTGTGAGCCAGGCTGACGCCACGGCACTCACTCTAGCCTGGGCAACAAAGTGAGACTCTGTCTCAAAAAAAAAAATAAAAAAAAAAAAAAAAAAAAAAAAAAAGAAACTTCAATTAGACATACTTTAAAATGTACATTATTTTATAAAGATCTAACTATGTACTTAATAATTTCAAAAAATGAAAACTGGTTATTAATTGTAAAGTTAACTAACCTTTTAATGACATTGCTGTGTCTGCGTTTTGTGGAAAGCATTTGAATATTTGGTTGCAGCATGGAGGTCCATGGTTTCAGCTGAGCCTCTAAATGGGTATCAGTCATTTGTGACCTTAAGGGCATCCTGATTTAGGTTAGGTATGAGGATGTAGATTCTGCAGCAATAAGTGGTTGAAAAGCAAGATGGCATTTTTCCGGCAGGTTGTCGGAGACATAGGTATTTTACTGCATTTTTCCCAATTTCAATCGGATCTTCCTTAGTATCAAACAATGACTTTAAAATATCATCTACTGAGAGCTCAATCCATTCCATCTGTAGTTCTTTAGGTGCCTTGGTGATATCAACTAGGTGAGGCTAAAATGCTACTTTGAGTGTGATGATATGATTCTCAAAGTCAGTGAATCTTTCATTATATTCTCCAATTAATAGGGCTATAACAGCTGCATATTCTTCAAATGATTTGCATTTATCATCCTGCTCATCAATGACCTTTGCTAACTAGGGAAAATGTTCATCTGAAATGTCCTTTTGAAGAAGTGTTTTGGAAAAAAGATAGCTTCTTTGGAAATGCTTGGATTTTTTGCCACATATCATATACAGACTTAGTTTTACCTTGCAAAGAAATATTCAAGTCATTTTGATTTGACATGATATCACACAGAAATGCTGCATTCCTATAAATATCTTCTTCCAATAATTCACATTGCTGATTATGTTCTTCATAAAATTTAATCATCCATTTTCACAAAGATAAAATTTTGGCTAACACCTGTACCTGCGATAGCCAACACACTTTAGAATTATATGGCACATCCACACTGAATACTTCATCTTTTAATTTTAGCCTGTTATGAAACTGATGATGCCATGTTGCATTTGCACAAATACAGTTAACAATACTTATAACTTGTTGGAAAATGTCACTTAAAATAGTAGCTTTAAAGCACAAAGATTTTGCTGATGCAAGATACAATGAAAAGAAATGAGAGCATTTGGATCTGTTAATACTTTTTTCATCTGAGTAGTAAACCCTTCATGTTTTCCTGTCATGGAAGGTGCACTGTCTGTACAAACATTCACTAAATTTACCAATCAGTTCAACTTCATGACACTTATCTTGAAAGTTGTTGAAGATATCTATTCCCCATGTTCAGTTCACAAGAGTGCCCAAAGCAAGTAACTCTTTGTAGCAAAGAAAATCTTCTGTTAAGACCCGAATGAAGGCCAGGCACGGTGGCTCACGCCTGTAGTCCTAGCTCCCTGGGAGGCCGAGGTGTGCGGATTGCTCCAGTTCAGGAGTTCGAAACCAGCCTGAGCAAGAGCGAGACCCCGCCTCTACTATAAAAAAAAATAGAAAAATTAATTGGCCAACTAATATATATAGAAAAAATTAGCCTGGCATGGTGGCGCATGCCTGTAGTCCTAGCTACTTGGGAGGCTGAGGCAGGAGGATCGCTTGAGCCCGGGAGTTTGAGGTTGCTGTGAGCTAGGCTGACGCCACGGCACTCACTCTAGCCTGGGCAACAAATCAAGACTCTGTTTCAAAAAAAAAAAAAAGACCCAAATGCAATATTAATACAAAGCCTGCACCAAATCAGTAGTATCAGTTGGTTCATCCAAAGTGATTTAATAATATATATTTTCCTTCTGAAGTATTGTATGAAATTTTTCTGTTTAGTTGAAGGCTAATTCATGCTGCCACTCAGTTATGGTTCTTCTTGAAAGAGAAAACTGTTTGTACTTTGAAAGGTTATCAGGGTCTAAGCATCCTACAACTTTGACAATGCATTCTTTCACAATTTCTACATCACTGAATGGCTTTCCTTTTTTCTGCCTGTGTATAAACTACTTTATTTATTTATTTATTTATTTTGAGACAGAGTCTCGTTTTGTTGTCCAGGCTAGAGTGAGTGCCGTGCCATCAGCCTAGCTCACAGCAACCTCAAACTCCTGGGCTCAAGCAATCCTTCTGCCTCAGCCTCCCAAGTAGCTGGGACTACAGGCATGCGTCACCATGCCCGGCTAATTTTTTCTATATATTAGTTGGCCAATTAATTTCTTTCTATTTATAGTAGAGATGGGGTCTTGCTCTTGCTCATGTTGGTTTTGAACTCCTGACCTCGAGCAATCCGCCTGCCTCAGCCTCCCAGAGTGCTAGGATTACAGGCGTGAGCCACTGCGCCCAGCCTATAAGCTACTTTATAAGTTGCTTTGGTGGCATTATTTCCAAAACTTATTACAGCTTGAAAGAATTGTCTTTGCTTTTGTTTTTCATCTTTTAATTTCTGAAATTCAACCTTTAAGACCTCCCTCTAATTTAAAAGATTTGTAGTCCTTATGAGTGTTAAAATGCTGATGAGCATTGAATTTCTTTAATGTTGATACTGCAGTATCACCAAGCAAGCAAATCATCTTATCTTTACCAGAAACAAGATAACATTGCAATTCCCAATCCTCATTAAAAAATCTGTTTTCGGCCTGGCATGGTGGCTCCCGCCTGTAATCCTAGCATTCTGGGAGACCGAGGCGGGCAGATTGCTCGAGCTCAGGAGTTCGAAACCAGCCTGAGACCTCGTCTCTACCAAAAATAGAAAAAAATTAATTGACCAGCTAAAAATATATATACAAAAAATTAGCTGGGCATGGTGGTGCATGCCTTTAGTCCCAGCTACTCAGGAGGCTGAGGCAGTAGGATCGCCTGAGCCCAGGAGATTGAGGTTGCTGTAAGCTAGGCTGATACCACGGCACTCACTCTAGCCTAGGCAACAAAGTGAGACTCTGTCTCAAAAAAAAAATAAATAAATAAAATCTGTTTTCTTCCTTCAGTGTTTTCTTGGTCTTCTTTGACATGATTGGCTATTAAGCAGACAGAATTAAAAAATACTGTTGAAAGTGGACATGGTGGCTCATGCCTATAATCCTGGCACTCTGGGAGGCCAGGTGTGAGAATCGCTTGAGCTCAGGAGTTTGAGACCAGCCTGAGCAAGAATGAGACCCATCTCTACTAAAAATAGAAAAAATTAGCTGGGCATGCTGGTGGTGAACGCCTGTAGTCCTAGCAACTCGGGAAGGTGAGGCAGGAGGATTGCTTGAACCCAGAAGTTTGAGGTTGCTGTAAGCTAGGCTGATGCCACGAAACTCAACCCTAGGCAACAAAGCAAGACTCTGTCTCAGAAAAAAAAAAAAAATTCCACTTCAAACAGAAACACAGTACACCATTGTCAAAAAGCTGATAACAGACTGGTGTACTTGACCATCCATAAACTCTCACCAACCAGCCTCATCCGGTAGTGGCACTAGTCAGTCAGGGGAAGTTGTAGCTAAATCCAGAGGTAAACTGCGGTTAATTTAGTCCTTAGGGCTTACTAATGTTCTAACTGTGCCAGTCAATCTGGGAGATTATTTTTTTGAAACTTATGTTATTCTTTGGTATTTCAAATATGCTCATTTTAAAAATAAAATAAAAATATAAAAGATGAACAAAAATATATTAGTAAAAACAAAAGGATTTGTTCTATAAAATTTGGATTAAGTTAAAGGGCCACACTTAAGGACCTAGAAGGCCACATGTGGCTTTAAGGCGGCAGGTTCCCACCTCAGTTCCAAAGTAATTATCTCAATTTACGTTCCCACTGGCAGTCGTAAGTGGTTCTGTCACTTTGTATCCTCAACCATATCTCCACCTCAGTATCTGTTGCTGAAGATATTAACACCATGATGTACTACTCTCTCCCTCTCCTGTCCAGGGGACATTTTCTGGAGGCAGCATGAACCATGCACAATCCCTGGGGCTAGCAGTGGTGACAGAGATCTTGGAGCATCACTAGGTGAGATGCATCGAGGGTTACAGAACCTGAAAGTCAGGAAATTAGTGGGGCTGCTAGAAGGCAAGAGACTCCAAAGACCTCTGATGGACTGTTTCTATCCTATGAAATCAGGATTTGAATCCCCTTAGGTGTCTTCTGACATATTCTCAGCAACTCTTCCTGCCAGTGAATGGGTTAGATGGATGCTTCACTTTTGCTGTAACTCTCTTCCTATCCATCCCCAAGCTGGATATTGGAGGAGAAGAGAAGCACAGGCCCTGATCTGTGGTCCTCTGCTCTCCCCACAGGTGTACCGTATGGGACCCAGGCTGGGCACCATCCTTGCAGACTTCACCTTAGAATTTCTGTTTTCCTCCGTGGCCTGAGTGATGATGTAGAGATGGTGGAACCTATCAGTGTGTTCCGCTGCACCTTCTCCATCACCATACCCTGGACCCCTAGGTTTCAAGTCCCTCACCAAGCTTGAGCACAACTGAACCTTTTCCTCCAAGCTTTTGTTCTCCATATTGTCTTTTTCTCTCTCCTTGACCAGCTTCCTTTCCCAGGTCTGAATCCCTGGGTCAGATCTGGGAAAGATCCTTGACCTGTCCCTGGGTTTCAAAGTGTAGGACTCCAATGCCCTGATCGTGGCTATATTAGAGGATATTAGACCCTCTCATTGCTTCTCAGCCATAACATCCCTTCCTTTCACTCTTCCTGCTATGTCTTTGTGAGCTAGGAAAGGTGGAGTATAAGCTGATTCTGAGGTTTAAATACTAGTTACTCTTCCCTCCTTAGCCCCCCAACCCGACTCCTAGTCTATGCATGGAAGATAGTATCTTCTCTCTGTCAGTCTCTGTGGTTTAAAAGGCCAGGCTGAGGGTTTGAAAAGGGAGGTGCTGTCATGGGTTGGGGATAGGGAACTCGGGCTCAGAGAAAGCCATACGCAGCAGAACTATTCTATCCCAGAGCTGCAGGGTCCACAGATTCCAGCCCAAACTAGCCAATGGGAGAAGGCCATTTAATCCCAGGGAACTAAAGAATTCTCTTCAGTTATCCAACTTTCCTGCTGAGCCCCACTCCTTACCCCCACCCCCACCTTTACCCCCCCCCCCTAGACTCAGGAGCCTGAGGCCCCCAGGAGCTCAGCCCCATACCTCATGAATGAGCTCAGCTTGAGAGACCTTCCAAAGAGAGTTGAGGAATGTTCTAAAATAGATGTCATTCAGCACTGTGAACCTGAAGTTTGACACAAATAGAAAGGCAGACTCTTCTAGTCCTACTGTTCTTGATCCCTCCCTCTCAGAGTCTCTCCAGCTCTGACTTCAACCCCACTATCACCCCCATGGCTCTCTGATTCAACTCCCAGTTGAGGAGGGAAAGGAAAATCCAGAAGCTTTGTCAGATGTATGAGAATGGGTCCTGGCCTCCACAGCTGTGAAGGGGTTAAGAGGCTGGGCCAATTACCCCAGCCTGCTCCTCCCAGGGATTAAGAGTCCTCTATAAAGGGGACTGTCCACACAGACCAGGCCAGGGGGGTAGCAGGGACCCAGGCACCGTGCCCATCCCCCCTGCCATGTGGGAACTGCGGTCAACCTCCTTCTGGAGGGCCATATTTGCTGAGTTCTTTGCCACCCTCTTCTATGTCTTCTTTGGACTGGGGGCCTCACTGCGTTGGGCTCCTGGACCCCTGCATGTTCTGCAGGTGGCTCTGGCCTTTGGCCTCGCCCTGGCTACACTGGTGCAGGCTGTGGGCCACATCAGTGGAGCCCACGTCAATCCTGCAGTCACTTTTGCCTTCCTTGTGGGCTCCCAGATGTCCCTGCTCCGTGCCTTCTGCTATATGTTAGCCCAGCTCCTGGGAGCTGTGGCAGGGGCTGCTGTGCTGTATAGTGTTACCCCGTCTGCCGTCCGAGGAAACCTAGCACTCAACACGGTAATGGTCAGCTGAGAGGGGCTAGGGGAATCTGGTGTCCTGACTCTCTGTTGCTTTGACTCCTACCTGGCTTAGGTGAATCAGCTCCTCTGGGCTCTGGGACAGTGTGTGTGTATGTATGTCTGCTTGTGTGTGTGCATGTACACATATGTATGTGTGTGTGTGTGTGTGTGTGTGTGTGTGAGTTAGGGTGGGGAGGATTGATAGGTGGTTTGGAGGTGGAAGGAAGGCACAGGGCCCTGGATTGAGAACCAAGAAAACTGAATTTGGGGCTGGGCGCAGTGGCTCACGCCTGTAATCCTAGCATTCTGGGAGGCCGAGGCAGGAGGATCGCTCAAGGTCGGGAGTTTGAAACTAGCCTGAGCAAGAGCGAGACCCTGTCTCTACTAAAAATAGAAAGAAATTAATTGGCCAACTAAAAATATATAGAAAAAATTATCTGGGCATGATGGCACATGCCTGTAGTCCCAGCTACTCGGGAGGCTGAGGCAGGAGGATTGCTTGAGCCCAGGAGTTTGAGGTTGCCGTGAGCTAGGCTGATGCCACGGCACTCTCGCCTGGGCAAGAGAGTGAGACTCTGTCTCAAAAAAAAGAAAACTGAATTTGGTTTTCAATTTTCCTTCCAACTGCTTGCAAGTTCTTGAGAAAACTTATTTTGCTTTACAGGGCCTCAGTTTTCTCATCCATGTAAGTGGGTGCAATCATTTCCACCCTGGAGGAGTATTTTTAGGAGAAATTAAGATACAAATGCAGTTACTATGAAGGATGTTGTATTATCCTTCCTCTCCAGGGAACTGATGCCATAAGGGGATCCCTGCCTGGGAAGCCTTGAGGAGGTAACACTGTGGCGGCCCTAACGAGCTGCCTCCCTTCTTCTTCCTTTGCCCAGTTGCACCCTGGGGTGAGCGTGGGCCAGGCCACAATGGTGGAGATCTTCCTGACGCTCCAGTTCGTGCTCTGCATCTTTGCCACGTACGACGAGAGGCGGAATGGCCGCCTGGGCTCCGTGGCGCTGGCTGTTGGCTTCTCCCTCACCCTGGGGCACCTCTTTGGGGTAAGCAGGAGAGGGGAGCAACGTATCATTCAAGGATTCTAGGGCCTCCAAACCTTTCCCAACTTTTAAGGATTCTTCTTGCCCATGCCATTGTCAAACATGGACATTACCCACCTCACTCTGTATTGGCACAGAGGAACCAACCCTGTCTTATCCCTCTCATGGACCAATATATCTAGTCCTCCTTGACCCCAAGGTCATGCATCATGGCAGATGTGGGCTTTGCCTATGGCTCCATAGTCTGTCTCCAGATGGGGCATCCGTGCCCTCACCCCATTGTGGGAACCCCTGGAGAGTGACGCAGATTGTGCCTCCCCATTTGCTGCTGGCTGGAGACAAGATGCCGGCTCTCAGGGGCAATGTGGATTATGGGGAGAGAAGCTAGAGTGGAGTAGGGGGTGTTTCAGTTATAACTATGTCTTTTGCAGATGCATTATACTGGTGCAGGCATGAATCCTGCCCGCTCCTTTGCTCCTGCCATTCTCACCCGGAACTTCACCAACCACTGGGTGAGTGAGGGGAGAGGGGCAAGGTCCTGGAGCCCTTCTGGATGGGTATGGACTGCAGGTTCCAGTTTGGGTTCCTGCTTTCTATCTGAGTGCTCTATCGG
This sequence comes from Microcebus murinus, assembly GCF_040939455.1. Lineage (NCBI taxonomy): Eukaryota > Metazoa > Chordata > Mammalia > Primates > Cheirogaleidae > Microcebus > Microcebus murinus. The sequence goes on along the minus strand of NC_134113.1, from coordinate 60,789,600 downwards.
CACTCAGCTATGGGGCTGTCAGTGAGTTTGGCATGCCTGTGTGAACAGGATTCATTATTTTGCCAAAAAGAGAGGCTCTTGCTTATATTGTTCCTTCTGTGGTTGGTCAAGGATTTTTACTGAGCATCCACTGGATTCCAAAACTAGGGGCTATAAGGATAAACATAAACATAAATATAAATATATAAAGACAAAAATGTCTGCTCTTAGTGATCAGGATGTATTGTGAGCACACATGGGCCTGGGCACCATCCCACTTATAACACTTTACTAGCCTTGTGTGTGATTATGGGCAAATAACTCAATCATTCTGCATCTCAGTTTCTTTATTTTTTTTTTTTCCCCGTTTAAAAAGTTTGAATCTCAGTTTCTTTAACTGTAAAATGAGGTGTTATGAGAAATGTGTGAAAGTTTTATGTGTGAAACATGTAGCACAGAACATGGTATCAAGTAAGTCATCAACAAATATTGGATATGTTTATGTTGTTTTGACGATATGTAAGCCAAACATATGAAAATAATATTAAAAATTTTCAAAGCTGTACACCCATTTTTATAGCAGCACTATTCACAAAAGCCAAGAGGTAAAAGCAAGCCCAGTGTCCCTCAATGGGTAAACAAAATGTAGTCTATACAAAAATAGAATGTTATTCAGCCTTAAAAAGGAAGGAAATCCTGACACATGCTATAACATGGACGCTCCTAGAGGACATTATTCTAAGTGAAATAAGCCAGTTACAAAAGACAAATACTATATGATTCCATTTAATATGAGGTATTTAGAGTATTCAAATTTGAAGAAATAAAGTGGAAGGGTGATTACCAGAGGTTGGAGTGATGGTGGTGGAATAGGCATTTATTTAATGGGTATAGAGTTTCAGTTTTGCAGGATGAAAAAGTTCTAGACATGGGTTGTACAACAATGTCAATATACTTAATACTACCAACTGTACACTTAATGTTTAATGCAGTAAAAACATTTTTTTGAGACAGAGTCTCACTCTGTTGCTGGGCTAGAGTGCCATGGCATCAGCCTAGCTCACAGCAACCTCAAATTCCTGAGCTCAAGCGATCCTTCTGCCTCACCCTCCCGAGTAGCTGGGACTTCAGGCATGCGCCACCATGCCCGGCTAATTTTTTCTATATATGTTTTTAGTCATCCAGCTAATTTCTTTCTATTTTTGGTAGAGACTGGGTCTTGCTCTTGCTCAGGCTGGTCTCGAACTCCTGAGCTCAAACAATCTTCCTGCCTCAGCCTCCCAGAGTGCTAGGATTACAGGCGTGAGCCACCATGCCTAGCCAATACAGTAAATTTTATGTTATGTGTATTTTACCAAAATTAAAAAAATTTTTGAAAGCAATACATAAACTAGTGCAAATTCATAACAACAAATAGAATATACATGAGAAGAAGGCATGGGATATGCCGGGCGTGGTGGCTCACACCTGTAATCCTAGCACTTTGGGAGGCTGAGGCAGGCGGATTGCTCAAGGTCAGGAGTTCGAAACCAGCCTGAGCGAGACCCCGTCTCTACCAAAAATAGAAATAAATTAATTGACCAACTAAAAATATATATACAAAAAATTAGCTGGGCATGGTGGTGCATGCCTGTAGTCCCAGCTACTCGGGAGGCTGAGGCAGTAAGATCGCTGAGCCCCGGAGATTGAGGTTGCTATGAGCCAGGCTGATGCCACGGCACTCACTCTAGCCTGGGCAACAAAGTGAGACTCTGTCTCAAAAAAAAAAAAAAAAAAAAAGAAGAAGGCATGGGATAAAGGGGTAATTTAATGAATCAGAAAAGAGGCTGGGTGTGGTGGCTTCCACCTGTAGTCCCAAAGAGTTTGGGAGGCTGAAGTGATAGGATCACTTGAAGCCAGGAATTCAAGACCAGCCTGGGCAACATAGCAGGACCCCCATCTCTACAGAAAATTTAAAAGATTAGCTGGATGTATTGGTACACGCCTGTAGTCTAATTTAGCTATTCAGGAGGTAGGAGGATGGTTTGAGCCCAGGAGTTTGAGGTTACATTGAGCTATGATCATGCCACTGCCCTCTAAGTGGTGTGTGTCGGGGGAGAAAAGGTGAGTTTTCAGGTACAGGCAGTAGATTAGAGTCTAGAGTTTAAGGAACTAACAAACACACATGATTTCTACTTAGATGATGCCCAACCGCATGTGTCAAGTGCAGGATGTCTTGTCTTCCACTGAGGGGGTTAGAAAGAGAAGCCTTGCTACTCTCTCCCCTCCCCAAGACTGAGTATTCCTTTTCTCTTTTTACAGGTGTACTGGGTGGGCCCAATCATCGGAGGGGGTCTGGGCAGCCTTCTCTACGACTTTCTCCTCTTCCCCCGGCTCAAGAGTGTTTCTGAGAGACTGTCTATCCTCAAGGGTGTCAGACCCAGTGACCCCAATGGACAACCAGAGGTCACAGGGGAACCTGTTGAACTGAAGACCCAGGCACTGTAAAAGCTCCAGCTGGAGAGAGGGAATAGAAAGCTTCTGGGTTTATGTGGAGGGGCTGATCCAGCCTCTGGATGAAGAAAGAGACTGTGGGGAGGGGCATGTATTTCTTTATTTTTTAACTTATGTGTGTGTTTTTTTTTTCCCCTTTTGCTGTGTGAAATCTTTCAAGTTGCATTCATGAGCTGGTTGGTGCAAACTTCCCTTCCTCCCCATCCCACCTCCTTTCGCCGTGTGTGCTCGATTGTGCATATGAATGTGAGTGTGGCTGCTTCTGAGAGCTATGGAAAGGAACAGAGATGTCATCCTATACCTCCCTTCCTCAACCCTGTGTGGTGAGCACCTGGGAACCAAGACCTTAGGTTTCTGGCCTTTACTCTCTGCTGCCCGTCAAGTGTATGGCTCTTGATTTCTGAGGGAACAGGGAAGCAGGGAGTTACTCCTCACAAGAGGCAGAGAAGCGGAGGAGACAAGGAATTCCAAGGGTTGGGAGAAGGGACGCAATGGAGGTATTAGCCCAGCTCAGGATTCAAGTGTACCAAAAAGTTTTAGGGAAGTTAATGGGAACATTTAGCCTACTTATCTCAGGGATGCTTACCCCAGGGACCTGGGTGGGGAAGTAGCTCTGAGAAAAGTGAACACTGGGATTTGAGTTGTTCTGTAAAGCCACATAAACCTGTCTACATCCACCAGCTGGGTTGTGTGTTCATTCTGGCATAATGGATCTCTTCAGTGGCCCTGGGCCGGGACCTCCTAACCTAAATAAGGGTAGGCAGTGAGCCTAGAATCTAGACAAATTAAGCAGTTTAACTGGTTTGCCTGACACCTCCCTGCTGTAGCCTTCTGGCAGATGGTATTTAGGCCCCAGAATTGCTTCCTAAGGCCAAAACAGGAAATTTGATGCCTGGAGCAAATGTAGATGGGAGCGTGGGATATGGAGGGAGAGACTTTGATCCTCAGAGTTTTAATTTAGAGCAAATCAAAACTCTTCACATGGCATCTTTCTGCTTCTATCACTAGTTCTAGTCTTTTCTTCTTGGATGTCTTTTCACTTCTCTCTCATTTGTCCTTTCAACTAGAAGCAAATCTCTTCTAACTCTCCTTCATACCGCGGACATTGATTCCTTCTATTCAAATGCTTAACAATTCAGGAGATAATTATTAGAGCACTCGTTTGAGCCCTATCGTCTTTTTTTTTTTTTTTTCCTAGAGACGGGGTCTCGCTATGTTGCCCAGGCTGGAGTGCAGTGGCAATTCACAGGCTCAATCGTAGCGCACTGCAGCCTCGAACTCCAGGGCTCAAGCGATCCTCGATCCTCCTGCCTCAGCCTCCCGAGTAGCTGGGACTACAGGGGCCGTGCTGGGCTAACCTACCTTCTTTTGTTGTTGGCAAAATACAGTCATGTCACAGAGGCTGGAGGAGACGCTCAACTGATCAATGAATATTTATTGTTGATCTCTTCCTTTTACGAGCCTCTCTCGCATACTTCGCAAGCTTTCACTTCTGCTATAGTACAACAGACACCACCTTCCCCTCAAAGACCACTCCCCCACATTCGGCTCTCCCCTTCCTGCCAAATAAAACCTAACTTTTCTAACTATTTGAGACTTGGAATAGTCCACTTGGCTAGAAGAAAGGGGAAGAATGTTTGTAAATTCACCTCTAATTGGACATTGTTCTGTTACGATTCCGCACAAAACCACAGCGCTGTGATGTTTAGGTCAAGGTAGAGGATCTACTTGGATAAAACAGTGCTTGCACTCGCTTCCCTTCCCCTTACTTCATCACCAACACCACCCGGACCCCCGCACGGGGTCACGTGGACCAGCCGGCCCGCCCCGCCCCCTCCCCGCGCAGGCGGGGACCGGTCCCGCCGAGCCTGGTGGCGGGAAAGGCTGCGGCCCCGCGCCTGAGGGCTGCTGGCTCCGCGGGGCTCCTGAGGACCCGTGGGGAGCGGGTGAGTGAGTGTGCGGCGAGGGGGTTCCAAGTGGACGCGTGTCCCCTGAAAAACCGGAAGGGCACTCCTGGGAGGCGCCGAGTCCCCTTTCCCGCCACCTGGTTAGAGGCAAGGGCGGGGCCCCACCCTGCGCCACTCTGCACACCTTGGGCCTCACGTGGGGTGGGTCTCAGATGGGAAGGGGCTTGGAACTCCCAAAAGTAGAACAGAAGGCTCCCGGGGGAGTTCCACTTCGGCGTTCCCCACCCGGTTCAGGTGTGTGGCTTGGTGGTGAGCAGCGGTAGGAATTCACAGGCCGCTTGACTTACATCTTGGGTTTTTATAGAATGGTTTTCTCCCTTCGTTCCCTTCTGTTTCGGCTGGTCAGCTACACCAGCAGCCGCTAAACAAGCGCCTTCCCTTGAGTGTCTCAGTTCTTGCGTCTGCCTTTCGTGTTGCCACTAGTACCTTTATAAAAAGTCAAGCCGGTCATTTGATAGTAAATTTAAAACTTCTCTTTGGCCACCCAAAGTGGCCAAAGTAGTCAGGCTTAATCTATAGGTTGGTGTCCATGGCCTTTCACAGTCTGGTCCTGACCCTCTGAATCTCATTTTCTAAAGCTCCCTAACATTTTTTTTATCTCATGCACTTGACCCCTAGCGTCATGGAAAGGTTGTGTCCACATTGTGCTCTTTCATACCCCAATACCTGTGTTCTGCTATTCTCTCTGCTTGGAAGTTCTTGCTACTTCTCTGATGAACTTATCTATGACAACTGAGCTCAACTGTCCCCCTGAAAACTCAATTTATCCAGCCGTCCTAGGTCAAGTTAGTCACTTCTTCTTTTGTGTCCCTGAAATATTGTACCTCCCTCTGTTAGTGGCACTGATACAACTCAATAAAAAGTCACTGAGCTCCTAACATCCACCATGCACTGTGCTCGGCATCAGGTATGCAGAAATCAATGGGACAGAGTTACTGTTCCTTAAGGAACCTACAGTCTGGCAGGAAAAACACGTGTAAATGAGTCTCCTGCAGTTAGTGACAGTGTGATAAAGAAGTCCTCCCTGGCTTCTTTATGTCTGTCACTGCACTCTTGCACCATCTTATATCCTAATGCCTCCAAATCTCCAGCCCTAATATCTCCTCCCTCAACTTGCAGACTTGTCTATTTCAGTTCAGGATAGTTAAACATTTATTAAGCACTGACATTGTGCTGGTCTTGATGATTCCTGATCTCAAGGATTTTACATTTTAGTGCAGCTGTTAACAGAGAATAGAATCACCTGGGGAGCATTTTCAAAACACTTTTGCCCAACTATTATCCCCTGGAAATTTTGACCCAGTAACCAGGCTCTGAAAATTCAAAGGTGAATAAGAAACAATTCCTGTCCTCAGGGAATCTAAAATCTAAGGCTAATGGAGGGAGACAGACATTTTAAACAATTTAACTATTATATACAACATGAGATGTAAGCGCCATGATGGAAGTCTGTGTACATGTGTACAGCACAGTGTAGACAAAAAGAGTCAACTTCTTTTTTTTTTTTTTGAAAGTATTCATGGCTTTAATTTGACCAAAGGCTACACAGAGCGCCCGATCACTGCTTCTGGAGAGTCAACTTCTTTGTGGAGAAGTCAGGAGGAATTACCTTTTGGGCAGAGTCTTAAACGATAAGTCAATAGACAGGTGGATCAAAGAAGGGCATTCTGGACAAAGTAGTGGCTTGAGAGGGAAGCTTGCAAGGTAAACAGCAGAGAGATCATGAAGGACTTTGTATTGTAGGCATTAGGAGTCACTGAGACTTTAGTTTTCTATGCTGATGGTAAACAATTCAAATAGTACCCAAGTGAAAAACAAATATTTCTCCTACCCTAGATCCCTCAGTTCTCTTCAGAGACATCCAACATGAAGTTTCTTATGTATCCATTGAAGGGTTTTAAGCAAGGTATTATATGGGCAAATCATATGAGACTAGATTTAAGCTAACAAGACTGGAGGCAGGGAAAGAGGTTGAGTAAGGGCCAGGTGTAGTGGTTCACACCTGTAATCCTAGCACTCTGGGAGGCTGAGGCAGGAGGATCACTCAAGGTCAGGAGTTCGAAACCAGCCTGATCAAGAACGAGACCCCGTCTCTACTAAAAATAGAAAGAAATTAATTGGCCAACTTAAAAAATATATATATATATATAAATATAAAAAATTAGCCGGGCATGGTGGCACATGCCTGTAGTCCCAGCTACTCGGGAGGCTGAGGCAGAAGGATTGCTTGAGCCCAGGAGTTAGAGGTTGCTGTGAGCTAGACTGATACCAGGGCACTCTAGCCGGGGCAAGAAGAGTGAGACTCTGTCTCCAGAAAAAAAAAAAAAAAGAGAGAGAGATTGAGTAAGCAAGAGATACTGAGAACTGAACTAAGGCAGTAGCAATTGGGATAGACCAGGGGTCAATAGAGAAGCTTAAAAGGAAGTTAAGTGAGATGGAGGTATCTATGGTTTCTTCTAATGTGAACAACTAGGGAGATCATGTCAGCCCTTGAGAGATCCAAAATCGAAGTGGACACAAACTTGGAAAGATGAGTTTAATTTTGGACATGGTGAATGTAAGGTGGAAACATAAAAATGGAGAATGCTATTCATTAGTTTAACATGTGACATTGGCACCTGAAGAGCCAGAGATACTGATTTGCTGGCTTGGATGGTAGTTGAAGCTTGTGAGAGTGGGTGAGTTTGCCTAGTCAGTCTGTGTAGAGTGAGATGGGAAGAGGACTAAAGATGCAAGCCCACAAAATATCAGCACTTAGGGGAAAAGTGTTGGAACAGCCAAGATGGGGTCAAGGGAAAGTTTTATGTTATGTTGGATTTTTTTCCCCCTTAAGATGGAAGAGCTTTGAGCAACTCGAAATATTTGGGGAGGGGGCCAGTATACAGGGCAGGTTGGAAATAAATGAGAAATGAGGAACAACCAACAAAGGCACAGGAAGTGATTGATCAAGATTACAGATGGAGGCCTGGCGCGCTGGCTCACGCCTGTAATCCTATCACTCTGGGAGGCAAGGCGGGAGTATCACTCAAAGTCAGGAGTTCAAAACCAGCCTGAGCAAGAGCGAGACCCCATCTCTACTAAAAATAGAAATAAATTAATTGGTCAACTAAAAATATATAGAAAAAATCAGCGCATGCCTGTAGTCCCAGCTTCTTGGGAGGCTGAGGCAGAAGGATTGCTTGAGCCCAGGAGTTTGAGGTTGCTGTGAGCTAGGCTGATGCCAGGGCACTCTAGCCTGGGAAACAGAGACTCTGTCTCAAAAAAAAGAAACAGATGTTCCTTGGGAGGAGCCAATGAAGCAGACCAGGAACACTAAAAAGATTAGCTGGACCTAGTTGAGGGCCCTGCTCATCTGTTGTGTATAATTAAACAGAGTTTTTTTGTTTTGTCTAGAAAATCTGAGTGTAGATTTGAGCTGAAGAGGCTAGAAGGCAGATGGGTGCATTGATCTCAGGTTATGGTCTTTTGCAGGGTGAGTGCAGTGAAAGGAAAAGGGATTGAGGCCACTCAGGAGAATGGCTAAACTGATGTGTAGTGATACAGTAAGTAGTAGGATATATGTGACTTATTTTCTTTTCTAGCTCAGAATCTTCAGGGACTCCCCAGTTTATGTCTTAAATCTCTGAATTGATGAACAAAGACAAGGTTTTCCCAGAAAGCCAGTTCCAGCCTCCCTTCCGATTGCTTTCCTGTTAGACTCATCTATTCATAGTGACTCCCTCTTTGCTTTTGCTCTGGCAGTTCTCTGCCTAAGTGCCCTTCCCATTCCCAGCTGCCTGACCTATGCTGCCTTCTCATGCTTCCTCTGACAAACCCTCCTTGGCCACTTTAACCTGAAAAGAGCCCTAGTTTTTCATAGTTTTTTCCCCCGTATCACTTATTTAGAAGTTGTACTGCCTTACCCTTTACATTGTTTCTTCTGTATTGTGTAGGGTTTTTTTTGTTTTTTTTTTTTGAGACAAGAGTCTCATTTTGTTGCTCAGGCTAGAGTGCCATGGCGTCAGCCTAGCTCACGCAACCTCAAACTCCTGGGCTCAAGCAATCCTGCTGCCTCAGCCTCCCGAGTAGCTGGGACTACAGGCATGTGCCACCATGCCCAGATAATTTTTTCTATATATATTAGTTGGCCAATTAATTTCTTTCTATTTATAGTAGAGACGGGGTCTCGCTCTTGCTCAGGTTGGTTTCGAACTCATGACCTCGAGCAATCCGCCCCCCTCGGCCTCTCAGAGTGTTAGGATTACAGGCATGAGCCACCGCGCCCAGCCAGGTCATTATTTTTCTAAAATACAATTATTAGAAAAACAGTATGGATAAAAAGACATACAGAATATAGTCTCTTTTTTATTATTAAATTCAACAAACATAAACTAAGTGTCAAATTTGCTTTAAGATGTTGTAAGTTCTAATGCTTTATTTTTGTACTTATCTTGAGGCAGGTTGTTAACTGTGTGGGCTCTCAATAGTCTGAAGACTATGCTTTGGGTAGCATTGCTTTATATGATCTCATCTAAACTTCCCTACTACCTTATAAGAATGGGTATTATTATTTGCTCAGTATGCTGATAAAGAAACTGTTAAAGTTAAGCCCCATGCTCAAAATCACCACTTTACTACTGGACAGAACTGGAATTCAAATGCTAGGTGCCATTCTATTCTTACTGGTGGTTCTCAAAGCTGGACTTGGAGCAGGTTTGGTTTGGGGCACAGTGTTTTGTTTTCAAAATGTAAATTAATTTTCTACTTTGAATTACAAATGTATTTAATATTTTATCTATTATTTCCCTTTGGTTCTTGCATTTTAAGACCTACAATATTGATTTCAAATGAATATTGCTTCATCTGAACTGCTTGATACTTAGTTGAGTGGGAAAAATAACTAACATCCCTTTTAAATGTCCAGATATGCTGGGTCTACGGTGTTTGACAATGTTCCCACCTGATCAGTGATAAAATAGGAAAATAAAGACAATGTAATGAGTTCTTTCATAGGGTTATATTTATTAAATTTAAAGGATTATACTCTATCCTGAGATTTTGTCCTTCATTTTTTTTGGTGTTAAAATAGTGAAAACAGTGTATGTGTGTGTGTGTATATATATGTTTATATATATGTAGTAATTGTGTAGAGTGTTGTTTATAACAATAGTATTGTGCTATAATTCACATATTATAAAATTTATCCTTTAAAGTGTACAGTTCAGTGGTTTTTAGTATAGTCACAGAGTTGTGCAATAATTGCCATTATCTAATGTCATTTTTTTTGTTTTTTGTGCAATGTCTCATTCTTTTTTTTTTTTATTTCAGCATATTGTGGGGGTACAAATGTTAAGGTGATGTATATTGTCCATGTCCCCCCTCCCCCCTGCCCGACACCCCATAAATGTTATTCCTATATGTCCACTTAAGTGTTGATTCGTTAATACCAATTTGCTGGTGAGTACATGTGGGCCTTGTTTTTCCATTCTTGAGATACATCACTTAGTAGAATGGGTTCCAGCTCTATCCAGGAAAATACAAGAGGTGCTATATCACCATTGTTTCTTAAAGCTGGATAGTACTCCATGGTATACATATACTACATTTTATTAATCCACTCATGTATTGATGGGCACCTGGGTTGTTTCCAGACCTTTGCAATTGTGAATTGTGCTGCTATAAACATTTGAGTGCAGGTGTCCCATTTGTAGGGTGTCATTTGATCTTTTGGGTAGATGCCCAGTAGTGGAATTGCTGGATCAAATGGTATTTCTACTTGTATCGCTTTAAGGTATCTCCATATTGCTTTCCACAGAGGCTGAACCAGTTTGCAGTCCCGTCAGCAGTGGAGTGTTCCTATCTCTCCGTATCCATACCAACATTTATTGTTTTGGGACTTTTTTTTTTTTTTTTTTTTTTTTTGAGACAGAATCTCACTTTGTTGTCCAGGCTAGAGTGAGTGCCGTGGCGTCAGCCTAGCTCACAGCAACCTCAAACTCCTGGGCTCGAGTGATCCTTCTGCCTCAGCCTCCCGAGTAGCTGGGACTACAGGCATGTGCCACTATGCCCGGCTAATTTTTATATATATATATATCAGTTGGCCAATTAATTTCTTTCTGTTTATAGTAGAGACGGGGTCTCGCTCTTGCTCAGGCTGGTTTTGAACTCCTGACCTTGAGCAATCCGCCCGCCTCGGCCTCCCAAGAGCTAGGATTACAGGCGTGAGCCACAGCGCCCGGCCTTTTGGGACTTTTTGATAAAGGCCATTCTTACTGGAGATAAGTGATATCTCATTGCAGTTTTGATTTGCATTTCCCTGATGATTAGAGATGTTGAGCATTTTTTTCATATGTTTGTTGGCCTTTATTCTGTCTTCCTTTGAAAAATTTCTGTTCATGTCCTTTGCCCACTTTTTGATAGGGTTGTCTGATTTTTTTCTTGCTGATTTTCCTGAGTTCTAAATAGATTCTAGTTATGAGCCCTTTATCGGATGTATAGCTTGCGAAAATTTTCTCCCACTCTGTGGGTTGTCTGTTTGCTCTGTTGACAGTTTCTTTGGCTGTGCAGAAGCTTTTTAATTTGATCAGGTCCCATTTATTTCCTTTTGTTGCTGCTGTGATTGCCTTTGGGGTCTTCTTCATAAATTCTTTGCCTAGGCCAATGTCTAAAAGAGTATTTCCAATGTTTTCCTCTAGGATTCTAATAGTTTCACACCTAAGGTTTAAGTCTGTTACCCAGCGTGAGTTGATTTTTGTGAGAGGTGAAAGGTGTGGGTCTTGTTTCAGTCTTCTGCATGTGGCTATCCAGTTTTCCCAGCACCATTTATTGAATAAGGATTCTTTTCCCCAGTGTATGTTTTTGTCTGCTTTGTCGAAGATTAGTTGGCTATATGAGGATGGTTTTATATCTGGGTTCTCTGTTCTGTTCCACTGGTCAATGTCCCTGTTCTTGTGCCAGTCCCAAGCTGTTTTAATTACTATAGCCTTGTAGTATAGTTTGAAATCTGGTAAATTGATACCTCCTATTTTGTTTTTGTTTTTTTTTTTGAGACAGAGTCTCGCTTGTTGCCCAGGCTAGAGTGAGTGCCGTGGCGTCAGCCTAGCTCACAGCAACCTCAAACTCCTGGGCTCAAGCAATCCTTCTGCCTCAGCCTCCCGAGTAGCTGGGACTATAGGCATGCACCACCATGCCCGGCTAATTTTTTTTATATATATATATTAGTTGGCCAATTAATTTCTTTCTATTTATAGTAGAGACGGGGTCTCGCTCTTGCTCAGACTGGTTTCTAACTCCTGACCTCGAGCAATCCGCCCGCCTAGGCCTCCCAGAGTGCTAGGATTACAGGCTTGAGCCACCGTGCCCGGCCTATTTTGTTTTTATTACCTAGGATTGATTTTGCTAAGGGTCTTTTCTGGTTCCATACGAAGCATAAAATTATTTTTTCTATATCTGTGAAAAATGTTGATTACCATCAACATTTTTTTTTTTTTTTTTTGAGACAGAGTCTCGCTTTGTTGCCCAGGCTAGAGTGAGTGCCGTGGCGTGGCGTCAGCCTAGCTCACAGCAACCTCAAACTCCTGGGCTCGAGTGATCCTTCTGCCTCAGCCTCCCGGGTAGCTGGGACTACAGGCATGTGCCACCATGCCCGGCTAATTTTATATATATATATCAGTTGGCCAATTAATTTCTTTCTATTTATAGTAGAGACGGGGTCTCGCTCTTGCTCAGGCTGGTTTCGAACTCCTGACCTTGAGCAATCCGCCCGCCTCGGCCTCCCAAGAGCTAGGATTACAGGCGTGAGCCACAGCGCCCGGCCACCATCAACATTTTAACATTTAATAGGGATTGCATTGACTCTGTAGGTCACTTTAGGTAGTATAGACATTTTAACAATGTTGATTCTGCCGACCCATGAGCATGGTATATTCTTCCACCTGTTTACATCCTCTGCTATTTCCTTCTTCATTGTTTCATAATTCTCCCTGCAGAGGTTTGTTTTTTTTGTTGTTGTTTTGTTTTTGAGACAGAGTCATGCTTTGTTGCCCAGGCTAGAGTGAGTGCCGTGGCGTCAGCCTAGCTCATAGCAACCTCAAACTCCTGGGGTCAAGCAATCCTGCTGCCTCAGCCTCCCGAGTAGCTGGGACTACAGGCATGTGCCACCATGCCTGGCTCATTTTTTCTATATATACATTAGTTGGCCAATTAATTTCTTTCTATTTATCATAGAGACGGGGTCTCACTCTTGCTCAGGTTGGTTTCGAACTCCTGACCTCGAGCAATCTGCCCGCCTCGGCCTCCCAGAGTGCTGGGATTACAGGCATGAGCCACCGGGCCCGGCCACAGCAGAGGTCTTTTACCTCCTTAGTTAAATATATTCCTAGGTACTTTGTCTCATTCTTTTGCCCAGACTAGAGTGCAGTGGTGCGATCACAGCTCACTGCAACCTCCAATCCTGGGCTCAAGTGATCTTGGCTCAGTCTCCTAACTATAGGTGCAGGCCACCATACCTGGCTAACTGTAAAAAATTTTTGTAGAAGTGATACTCACTATATTTCCTAGGCTGGTGAGCCACTAGTGCCTGGGCTAATAGCAAACATTTCATCACCCCCAAAAGAAACCCTGTATCTATTAGCAGTCACTCCCCATCCCTTCTTTCCCCCTAGTCCTAGAAACCACTAATCCATTTTCTATCTTTATGGATTTTCCTATTCTGGACATTTTATATAAATAAAATCATAAAATATGTGACCTTATATATGAAAACATAATGTTTTCAAGTTTCATCCATTTTGTAGCATGTATCTGTACTCCATTCCTTTTTATTGTCAAATAATATTCCATTGTAAAGATATATTGCTTTTTGTTTATTCATCACTTGATGGACGTTTGGGCTTTTTCCACATTTTGGTTATTATTAATAGTACTGCTATAGACATTTGTGTGCAAGTTTTTGTGTGGACATTCATTTCATTTCTCAGATACATACCTAAGACTAACGTAAGTGTGGACTTGCTGGGTCATATAGTTACTGTGTCCTTTTAAATTAATTAAATTTTTTTTTTTTTGAGGCAGAATCTTGCTCTGTCACGCTACATAGAGTACAGTGGCATCATCATAGGTCACTGCAATCTCAAAGTCCTGAGCTCAAGTGATCCTCCTACTTCAGCCTCCTGCATAGCTTACACTGCAGGCGTGTGCCACCATGCCCAGCTAATTTTTCTATTTTTTGTAGAGATGGGGTCTCTCTTGCTCAGGCTAGTGTAACTGCTGAGCTCAAATGATCTTCCCGCCTCAGCCTCCCAGAGTGCTAGGATTACAGGCGTGAGCCAGTGAGCCACCACACCTGGCCTGATTTAATTTAACTTTGTATTCTTCATCATAGTTTATAAATTTCTTTTATGTGAGTGATTTCATAAGTTACTCACAATAACCATGTAAAGGAGATAGGGTAGGTATCTGTCAGTTCAGTTCCTCTAAGAAGTAGACACTGAGATGGAATTAGGGGTACAAGAGGTTTACTGAGATGTATAGTATGCCTGTGATAATTTAAGGGGGAGGGAGCAGGACTTGGGGCAGGGAGAGCCTCAGACAGCAAAGCAGATCTGATAATCTTGGCCAATCTTATGGAAAAATCTGGAACAAGGATTGCCTAGTAGAGGAAGCCTCTTTAGACAAGTATTGCGAGGCCCTATGCCTACCTGCTTAGTCATTAGCTGGGGGGCTCCCGGAAAAAGTAGGGCTAAGGTGGATCTTGGAGGTTCTGTAAGCTAATTGCATTCTTGGCAGTTGAATGGCAAGCTCTTGAAGAAAAATCTAAGGGGCCCCTTCACGGCTGCCACGGTATCCTTATTATTTTTCACATGAAGAATCTAAGATTGACTTGGTAAAAAATAAACCAGTAAACAGTGAAGCCAGGACTCCAACCTCATCTTTTGACCATTATACTGTTCTTTCTATAATACCAAGTTGCATTCAACAGTTTTTAGTGAATGTCTCCCATGTGAAAGTTCCTTCAGTCAGTGTGTTTAGAAATGCATAAGACCATCTTTAGTAGAGGAGAAAACAACTGTTCTGGATAAATATAACGTAAGACAGGAAGTAGTTAGGTGCTAAGGTAGGAAATACATACAGAGTGATACAGGCCATCAAATCCCATCCTCCTGAGGGCTATGAGAGAAAGCTTCATGGATGACCAATGGGCTCATGCCTGTAATCCCTGCACTTTGGGAGGCTGAGGTGAGAGGATTGCTTGAGGTCAGGAGTTCAAGACCAGCTAGCCATGGAAAGATAGAGAGGCCCTGTTTCTACAAAAGAAATTGTGTAATTAAAATTAGCCTGATGTGGTGGTACATGACTGTAGGCCCAGCTACTTGGGAGGTTAAGACAGGAGGATTGCTTGAGCCCAGGAGTTCAAGGTTACAGTGAGCTGGGATCACACCACTGCACTTGAGTAAGACCTCTGTCTCTAAAAAAGACAAACATTCCATGCAGCTGTGCCCATTAAGAGAAAAAAAAAAAAAAAGACAAACAAAAAAGCAAGCTTCATGGGGTGGCATTTGATCTTGAAGGTCAGATAGACTTAGAACTTCTAGAGATAAGGGAGGGTAGACCTTCCAGATGGAGGAAATAAATAAACTGAGCAAAGGTTTGGAGACCTTGAGGAGCTCTATGTTTTTGAACATGTATGTTTGTGTTCCTGCGTAGGGGGTCTAACAGGCAGAGGATGCAACCAAGCCATAGATCTGAGAGAAAGTGGTGGGTTGGATGGATGGATGTGATGTAGATATAATGCAAATAATTAGATTATAAGCAATCAAGGAAAGGAAGATATGGCCAGAAAGACTGGGTGAGTAGCTTTTGTTAACTGAATGAAAGAGTGGGAAAGGTCTAAGTTTTCTGTCCATGGCTGATAGAGATTTTTTTATTTTTAGAGACAGGATCTCACTCAGTCACCCATGCTGGAGTGTAGTGGTGTAATTGTAATTCATTGTAGTCTCTGAACTCCTGGGCTCAAGTGATCCTCCTGCCTCAGCCTTTTGAGTAGCTGGGACTCACATTTGGCTACTTTTTAAATTTTTTTGTAGAAATAGGGTCTCTATGTTGCCCAGGCTGGTCTCTAACTCCTGGGCTCAAGTGATCCTCCTGCCTTAGCTGCCCAAAGTTGCTGGGATTATAGACGTGAGGCAATGCATGGCTGAGGTTTTTTTTTTTGAGACAGTGTCTCACTCTGTCACCCTGGCTAGAGTGCTGCAGTGGCATCATTATAGCTCATTGCAAACTCAAAGTCCTGGGCTCAAGGGATCCTTCTGCCTCAACCTGCCAAGTAGCTGGGACTACAGAAGAGCACCAAGACGTCTAGCTAATGTTTCTCTGCTATTTTTTGTAGAGATAGCGTCTTGCTCTTGCTCAGGCTGGTCTCCAACTCCTGACCTTAAGCAGTCCTCCCAACTCAGCCTCCCAAAGTGCCAGGATTACAGACATGAGCCACTATGCCAGCCTATGGCTGATTTTTTGATAATGTATTTCTACCAGCTAGAGCTGGAACCCCTGTTGAAAGCTCTTTTATTCCAGCTCCAATGAATGTAGGCCCAAGGCTGTGGGCTTGCCTTGTGGCCTCTGGCCTGGAAGCATTATAATAGGTTGTCTGACCCATTTCTTCCTTTTCTTTGCCTGTTGCTCCACAGCCTGGTTTTGTCAAAACTGCAGGAGATTAGCCTGGGTCTCTTACGTAACATCTCCCTTTCTAGCATCTGCCAGCACTGCTGCTTCCTTATCTTTGTTCTCCTCCCCCTCTTGTTTTGGTAGCTATGAGTGATGGCTGTTACTGTCTCCATTATTTTTGCCTTTTAGGTAAAGTGATGTGTAGAAAGCAGAGGTTTGCTCTGCTGGGGCCGTTTTTACAAATACTGATTTCTTCCTTAGAATTTTTTTCTTTTTAAAATTTTTTCGTATTTTTATTTTTTCGTTTTTATTTCATCGTGACATCCTACCATTGACCTTGCTTAGAACTGGTCTGCTGTGGAGGAGCCAAGGTAAAGGGGCAGGGTAGCTGGGAAGACTATGTGAGGTTATCTGTCTGGGAGGGAGCCTTCCCAGATACGGCTTTGTCTCTGTTATTAGAATACTTTATCGTTTCACAGCTTTTAGTGCCAAAGTGTGTTGGTCTGCGTCATTTTGAAGGCGGTATATTGATTCAGCATGTTTATTGCTCTGCTGTCTGTTTTCGTCAGCTTCCTAGGCTGCTACTTGGAGACAGCAGACAGGAAAGCCCCTTCAGTCTGGGCGTGTGTGCATGTGTGAGTGTGTGTGCACACACAGTGGTCTCTCTAGAAAAGCTGGTTGTATCTTTGAGGAGAGTCAGGGATGTCACATACTGAACTTACCTCACTGGAGCCAGGTTTCAGGGTCTGTAGGTCCCTGAGAAAGGATGGCTACAGGAGGTCTCCTTTTAGTTCTGGTCACTCAAGAGTGTTTTCCTGGCTTGCTGTGTTGCTGGGCTGAGCAGTCAGAAAGTAGGTTGGCACTGGGGTGGGAGCTAGGGGGTGACAGGCAACCTAAAGAAATAGACCAGTTACATAAATGCAAGGAGATAACATCAAGCATTAAACCTTAGTCCTTTGGAGACTAACTATCTGTTTCCTGTGGAAGACCAGGGGCAGAGTCAGGATCTAGAGGTAGGTATGGGAGCCAGGAGAGGTGTTTTTAGAGGATGCTGCCAAGGGGAGAGAGCAGTGTGGCTGAAGGTGCAAAGAGATAGGATAGATGGATATTCCTGATTTTACAGGAGCACAGTAAAGAATGTAATGTGTGCATGTCTGTGTCATTAGTGTCAGGTTCCAAGACACCCAGAATCATAGATCTGTGCCTACTTGATTATCCTAGTTTAGGGACCTTAATTAAAAGGGACATACTTCAGAAAAGGGAGATGATGATTCTGGTGAGAATGACAGGGAGTTTGCTGGTTCCTCTTCACACCTTTTCCCCATCAATTCTGTTAGGTGCTGACTTCTACTGAGATTACCAAGGTTTCCGAATAACTTTGGGAGGAGAGTGAAGGAGCTCTCTCCACACATCTCCAATGCCCCAGAAATCTCAGGGCTCCTAGGATGTATCAGATCTAAGTAGAATCTCTGTATGGTCAGTGCTGAGTTTTCTTAATTCCTTTGGTATGTCAGAGCTGTCCCTATGTGGAAGCGCTGCAGAAGGTAGAAGGGAACTGGGTTTTAAGGTTTGTTTTGTTTTTTGTGTTTTTTTTTTTTTTGATAGATAGAATGATAGAATGTTAAAGTATTCTAATAGCAGAGACAAAGCCATATCTGGGAAGACTCTCATACAAATAACCCTACACAGTCCTCCAGGCCACCCTGTCCCTTTACCTTGGCTCCTCCACAGCAGACTAGTTCTAATCAAGGTCAATGGTAGGATGTCATGATGAAATAAAAAAAAGGCTGCAGAGATCTCTAAGGGTGAAAGTCTCATAGTTAATACCCTTCTCTAATCAACCTCTCTTTCTACTATATTATCTTACCTCTGAAACAGACTGTTTTTACAGTTTCAGACCCTGGTTAGAGTATGGGGCAGGTACTTAATTCGTAGGCTGGAGACACTTTGATTTTGATCAGGTAGAAGGCACAACTTAAAATGTTCCCTGGGACTGGTAGTAGCACTTTGGGTTTTGACAAAAGTGAAGCATTTGAGGATCTTGTTCAGAATATTCTGAGCATTAGGGCCTTGTCCTTTTCAGGGAGAGGACTCTGCATTTGCTATCTTTCCCTGTCTTTGCAGGCCTCACCGTTCTGTCTCCACCCTTCTTACCTCTCTGTTGGCTGGTCCACTGATGTATGGACTTGTACATGATGAACTGTGAACTTCTAGCCACATGCAGTGCCCTCGGGTACTTGGAGGGAGACACGTACCACAAGGAGCCAGATTGCTTAGGTGAGTACCCTTTTGAGGACATAGGTAAAAACTTGCTTAAATTGAAGAGGTCTGTTGAATTTCTCATTCCATGGGTATGAAAAGCACATGGGCCTGGGTGGAGCTTCTTCCAGGGTTCCACGTACATGCTTTGTTCTGTCTCCCAAGAGAGTGTGAAGGATTTGATCCGTTACTTGAGGCATGAGGATGAGACACGAGATGTGCGTCAGCAGCTGGGGGCAGCCCAGATTCTGCAGAGTGACCTCCTACCCATCCTTACCCAGCACCGCCAGGACAAGCCTCTATTTGATGCCGTTATCAGGTTGACGCCACAGTGTTTTAACTTTTACCATATGCCTACTTTTGATGTTTGTGTCTGGTGAGCGAACTTAACTTCTGCCTCCATCGTTGTCTCCTCAGACTGATGGTGAACTTGACACAACCAGCCTTGCTCTGTTTTGGCAGTGTGCCTAAGGAGCCCAGCCTAGGTCACCATTTTCTGCAGGTGCTAACTTATTTGCAGGCCTACAAAGAGGTGAGGCTTTCCTTCCAAGTCCCTGGTGCAGAATTTGAAGCAGTGGAGAAGAAGCAGGTGAGTACTACTTAAGATCTATTTGTCTGTTTCTCAGGCCTTTGCCAGTGAGAAGGCATTTGGAGTCCTCAGTGAAACCTTGTATGAGCTGCTGCAGTTGGTGAGTGAGTCTTGCAAGGGACCTTGCAAGATCCCGTGGGACAGTTAGCATTTTTCTTTTTTTTTTTGGTGTTGTTGTTGTTGTTATTTTGTAGTTTACTTATTTATTTATTTTGAGACAGAGTCTTGCTCTGTTGCCTGGGCTAGAGTACAGTGGTGTGATCATAGCTCACTGTGACCTCAAACTTCTGGGCTCAAGTGATCGTCCTGCCTCAGCCCTCCGGGTAGCTGGGACTACAGGCATGTACCACCCACCCGACTAATTTTTCTATTTTTGGTAGAGATGAGGCCTCGCTCTTGGTCAGGCTGGTCTTGAATTCCTGAACTCGAGCAATCCTCTCACCTCGGCCTCCCAGAGTGCTAGGATTACAAGTATGAGCTACCATGCCTGGCCAGCACTTTTCACCTCTTCTGGGCAGAGGAGGAGATGTCGAGATATGATCCCAGTTCTTAGGGATATAGTAGTCTAGTCCATAGTCTCTGGTTGCCTCAGGACTGCTTGAATTCTTTCCTTTTAACCTTGATTCTTTTCTGTGCCTTGGTCCTCTAGCCAGGGTAGATGCTGGCTGCATTCCATCTCTTCCTCTGACTCTCCTTCTGACTAGGGCTGGGAGGAACGGCAGGAGGAAGACAACTTGCTGATTGAGCGGATCCTACTCCTGGTCAGAAATATACTCCATGTCCCAGCTGACCTTGATCAGGAGAAGGTAAGGGTCTTGGGCAGTCAGGTTCTTGGGCTTGCTTAGGTTGAGCTGCCCTTTTTAGGCTTTTCTGTCCTCTGAAAAGTCTGGGGAGGAGCCTTAGTCAGAAAATGTGTTGGAGAAGTTCAAGGTAGGGCAGTGGAACTGAGTGAGCTCCCTTTCTGCCCTTATCACTCACTGCTCAGAAGATTGATGATGATGCCAGTGTCCATGACCAGCTTCTCTGGGCCATTCACCTCAGTGGCCTGGACGACCTGCTCCTTTTCCTGGCCAGCTCACCGGCTGAGCAACAGTGGAGCCTCCACGTGCTTGAGGTTGTCTCCCTCATGTTTCGTGACCAGGTGAGACCCTTCGCCTATTGCCCCAATCCCCTCCACCCATGTACTCTTTTGCTGTGTGGCCAGAATTGCTCTTGTAATAACTGAATAACAGCTGAATTATTTGAGGAAGGCAGGTGACAGGTAGAGTAGCCATGTCTTGAGTACAGTAGCCCCCCCCCCGCCCCCCAGCTTATCTACAGTTCCACTTTCTGCAGATTTAGTTACCCATGATCGACCTTGGTCTGAAAATATCAAATAGAAAATTCTAGAAATTAATAAGTATTTAAATTTGCACACTATTCTGAGTAGCATGATGAAATCTCACATCATCCCACTCTGTCCCACCTAGGATATGAATCATCCCTTGGTCTAGCATACCCACGCTGTATACTCCCACTCCCCGCTACTGCCGCCCCCATTAGTCACTTAATAGCCATTTCTGTTGTCAGATCGAAAAAACATAGTACGGATATATAGAGTTTGGTGCTCTCTGCAGTTTCAGGCATCCATGAGAGGTTTTGGGATATTTCCCCCTCAGGTAAGGGGGAACTACCCTACAGGGTCCTTTCAGTAGTCCCGTTTTGTTCACACTTCCCGTCCCCAGTAGGGGCGAACTCAGGATAAGGAATGACTGTCCTGCTGACCCTGCCTTCCTTGTTCCACATCTAGAATCCTGAGCAGCTGGCAGGAGTAGGGCAGGGACGTTTAGCTCAGGAGCGGAGCACAGATGTGGCAGAACTGGAGGTTCTGCGCCAGCGAGAGATGGCAGAAAAGAAGACCCGAGCCCTCCAGCGAGGCAACAGGTGAGTGGCAGAGAGCTGATCTACTCATATTCTTGGCCTACACTATGGAATGCTGAGGGTTTGGGGCAAATTCTAAGATGGGTGATTGGATGACTTTTTTTTTTTTTTTTTTTTTTGAGACAGAGTCTCACTTTGTTGCCCAGGCTAGAGTGAGTGCCGTGGCGTCAGCCTGGCTCACAGCAACCTCAATCTCCGGGGCTCAGCGATCCTTCTGCCTCAGCCTCCCGAGTAGCTGGGACTACAGGCATGCGCCACCATGCCCGGCTAATTTTTTTTTTTGTATATATATTTTTAGTTGGTCAATTAATTTCTTTCTATTTTTGGTAGAGACGGGGTCTTGCTCAGGCTGGTTTCGAACTCCTGACCTTGAGCAATCCGCCCGCCTCGGCCTCCCAAAGTGCTAGGATTACAGGCGTGAGCCACCGCGCCCGGCCTGGATGACATTTTATAGTTTCAACTCACTCTGATGTGCTCATGAAAGAGAATAGAGATAAAGCTTCCAGAAAAGTGAAGAATCACCTTGGACTTTTTTTTTCCCCTGCAGGCATTCTCGATTTGGGGGCTCCTACATTGTCCAGGGGTTGAAATCCATTGGGGAGAGGGACCTGGTCTTTCACAAAGGTCTTCACAACGTGAGTATTCTCACATCTGGGGTGGGAACACTGGGGAGTTGCAGGGCCTAAGAAGGGGAATCATCTCTGGACTTAAAGTTTCTCTGTTCTTAGGCTTAGAAAGCTGTTGACAGTAGGAGAAATAGAGCTCTGGCATTAGCCACATTGTCTTCACCTATAATCTTCCCTTATTACTAGAGGAGAGAACCTTCTAAGAGTTTATTCTGAGGAAACTGACAAGAGCTCCAAGGGGAGGGTGGTGGTTAGGAGTAATTCTAATTCCCCAACCTCCAGCTTCGAAACTACAGTTCAGATTTGGGAAAGCAGCCCCGGAGGGTGCCTAAACGACGCCAGGCTGCCCGGGAGCTGTCCACTCAGCGCCGGTCTGCCCTCAATGTGAGGCTCTTCCTCAGAGACTTCTGCTCTGAGTTCCTGGAGAACTGTTATAATCGGCTCATGGGATCAGTAAAGGTGAGAGCCAAGGAAGCATATGGAGATAATCAGGGATGGAATAGAGAGGGGAACAAGGGGATGATGAAGCCAGTGGTGGGGAGGAAATGGTTGGGGGGGGTGCTGACCCTGGATATGGACTAGTAGATGGGAAGGGTGTAGGGACCTCTGAGAGATACTGAAGAGGCTAGGAGGGAAGTGAGTTATTGGCATAACGAAAGAGGCTCTGGAGAAATTGCCCTAAGGGAAGGGGAGAACAAGAGAGACTTGGAGATTGTGGATCCCAGAGTATTACAGTGGTGTTCAGTGGCCACCTCATCATCAGGGATAGGAGGAAGCTGGAAGCCCTGAAGTCATAGTGTTTTGTTTTGTTTAATTTTTTTTTTTTTTTTTTTTTTTTTTTGGATGTTAGGATCACCTGCTTCGGGAGAAAGCTCAACAGCATGATGAGACCTACTATATGTGGGCCTTGGCTTTCTTCATGGCCTTCAACCGAGCTGCCTCCTTCCAGCCAGCCTTGGTTTCTGAGACCCTCAGTGTTCGTACCTTCCACTTCATTGAGCAGAACCTCACCAACTACTATGAGATGATGCTGACTGACCGCAAGGAGGCTGCCTCCTGGGCACGCCGGTGAGTATGATGGTTGTTGGGGTTGGAATGAGCTTCTTGGCCAGGCTTGGAATCTGAATACCTGAATTCTAGATAGTACTTTTTGCCTGATTCAGGGTTGAGATGCAAGCTGGGGGGCAAGGACTGGCTGGGAAATCCTGTTTCTTGTGGTGCATTTTTGAGGGCAGTGGGGTGTTGCTGTTTCCATGAGTCAATGCCCTAAGTTGTCCTCCATCCTCCATTTCACCTTTTTTTTTTTTTTTTTTGAGATAGAGTCTCACTCTGTTGCCCACAGGCTAGAGTGCCGTGGAGTCAGCCTAGCTCACAGCAACCTCAAATTCCTGGGCTCAAGCAGTCCTTCTGCCTCAGCCTCCTGAGTAGCTGGGACTACAGGCATGCGCCACCATGCCCAGCTCATTTTTTCTATATATTTTTAGTTGGCTAGTTAATTTATTTCTACTTTTTAGTAGAGACAGGGTCTCGCTCTTGCTCAGGCTGGTTTCGAACTCCTGACCTTGGGTGATTATCCTGCCTCGGCCTCCCAGAGTGGTAGGATTACAGGCATGAGCCACTGCACCTGGCCTCACCTCTTTACCTCAATTCACAGGATGCACCTGGCTCTAAAGGCCTATCAGGAGCTGCTGGCCACAGTGAATGAGATGGACATGTCTCCGGATGAGACTGTGAGGGAGAGCAGCCGCATCATCAAGAGTGAGGCCCTGCCCTGGCTCTCACCCCAGCCTTCCATATCTCTTGACTAGAATCTTTTCTCAGTCCCAACTTTGTCCATCTGTCCTTTTCTAAGCCTTTGAGACTGGCCCTTCCATTCCCTTTTCCTCATTCCTAGACAACATTTTCTACATGATGGAGTACCGAGAACTATTCCTGACACTGTTTCGAAAGTTCGATGAGAGATGCCAGCCTCACTCTTTCCTTCGTGACTTGGTAGAAACCACTCACCTCTTTCTCAAGATGTTGGAGCGGTTCTGTCGCAACCGTGGGAACCTGGTGGTGCAGGTACTGGGCAGCCCCAGGACGTAGAAAGAGCTGTGAGGAGAGAGCGCAGGACAGGGGGCCCTTTTTCCTCACGTGTTCTGCAGCTTAAGTTGATATGTTAGAACTACTCTGAATTAAGTGGCAAAGAGGTTTATTGGTATTGCCAGTATGAGTCCACCATAGTTTTCTTCTCCCATTAGATTAATTCCTGATCTGCTTTAAATGTCTTAATGAATTCAGGAAACATTTAACGAATATATACTAAATGCCAAGTACATAGACCCTGGAGAATTGTAATTTTAGAATTTAGTAATTATGCTTTACTATTTCCTCAGAATCATTATGGTGAGATGGAAAGAGCCTTAAATTGAAAGTTAAGTGGTCTGGAATCTATTCCTGTATTGGTTACTATTAGAATAAAGTCAAGGCTGGATGTGGTGGCTCATGCCTGTAATCCCAGCATTTGGGGAGGCCGAGGTAGGAGCATCACTTGAGGTTGGGAGTTCAAGACCAGCCTGGGCAACAAAGTGAGACCCTGTCTCTACAAAAAATTTTAAAAATAGCTGAGTATGGTGGTGCATGCCTGTAGTCCCAGCTATTTGGGAGGCTGAGGCCGAGGTAGAAAGATTGCTTGAGCCCAGGAGTTCTAGGTTGTAGTGAGCTATTTTACAATCAGGGCTCTATAGTATTATGTAATAATAGGTGCTGTCATTTATCATATGTTGACTATGGGTCAGACATTGTGCTAAGGTTTTCATGTAATCCTCACAGTAGCAATAGGGCATATAAACAAAGTGATTAAGCAACTTTTCCAAGGTCTTGTTAGTAAATTTCTGGCATTATTACTGAAATCCAGGTCTGCTAGACTCCAAAGCTTATGCTTCTAACCTTTGTTGTATTTGATTATAAATTCCATGAATTATAGGCTCACCCTGTAATTCTAGCATTTTGGGAGGCTAAGGCCAGGAGTTTGAGACCAGCCTGAGCAACCTATTAATAGTAAGACCCTATGTCTACAAAAAATAAATAAAGTAGCTGGGTGTGGTGGTGCACGCCTATAGTCCCAAATATTTAGGAGGCTGAAGCAGGAGGATCGCTGGAGCCCAGTAGTTGGAGGCTGCAGTGACCTATGGTGATACCATTGCACTCTAGCCTGGGCAACAGAGTGAAACCCTGTCTCAAAATAAACAAAAAAGGCCAGGCCGGGCGCGGTGGCTCACGCCTGTAATCCTAGCTCTCTGGGAGGCCGAGGCGGGCGGATTGTTCAAGGTCAGGAGTTTGAAACCAGCCTGAGCAAGAGCGAGACCCCGTCTCTACTATAAATAGAAAGAAATTAATTGGCCAACTAATATATACAAAAAATTAGCCGGGCATGGTGGCGAATGCCTGTAGTCCCAGCTACTTGGGAGGCTGAGGCAGGAGGATCGCTTGAGCCCAGGAGTTTGAGGTTGCTGTGAGCTAGGCTGACGCCACGGCACTCACTCTAGCCTGGGCAACAAAGCGAGACTCTGTCTCAAAAAAAAAAAAAAAAAAACAAAAAAAGGCCAGGCGTGGTGGCTCACACCTGTGATCCTAGCACTCTAGGAGGCCGAGGCGGGCAGATTGCTTCAGGAGTTCGAAACTAGCCTGAGCGAGATCCCGTCTCTACTAAAAATAGAAAGAAATTAATCGACCAACTAAAAATATACAAAAAATTAGCCGGGCATGGTGGCACATGCCTATAGTCCCAGCTACTCGGGAGGCTGAGGCAGGAGGATCACTTGAGCCCAGGAGTTTGAGGTTGCTGTGAGCTAGGCTGATGGCACGGCACTCACTCTAGCCTGGGCAACAAAGTGAGACTCTGTCTCCAAAAATAAAAAAATAATAATAATAAACAAAAAAAATTCCTTGAATGGAGCATGAACCTCAAGGGCCCCCCCCCCCTTTCATCCTGTTTTTTTTTTTGAGACAGAGTCTCACTCTGCTGCCCAGGATAGAGTGCCATGGCATCAGCCTAGCTCACACAAACCTCAAATTCCTGTGTTCAAGCGATCCTTCTGTCTCAGTAGCTGGGACTACAGGCATATGCCACCATGGTTGGCTCATTTTTCCTATGTTTTTAGTTGGCCAATTAATTTCTTTCTATTTATAGTAGAGACAGGGTCTCACTCTTGCTCAGGCTGGTTTCAAACTCGACCTTGAGCAATCTTCCCGCCTCTGCCTCCCAGAGTGCTAGGATTACAGGCGTGAGCCACCGCACCTGGCCTCTGTTTGACTTTTGAGTCAAACCACACCAAAGACTGGTTCATAGCCATGACTTGAGGGAAGCAAGATTTAGGTATTGACTCACTTTCCTGCTTTTCAAGAAAAAAAAATTATAGGCTTTTTTTACATAGTACTTTGTATTTTACAAAGCCTTTTCATGTGTCTTATTTGATCCTCAGCCTCTGTTCTTGCTATAGACTTCTTAAGACATCACTGCTTTTAGAAAACCTCTGACCTTTAGAATGGGTCGTGTGCTGAGTTGTGCCATGGCATTTAAAAAATTTTTTTTGCCCTATTTTACCCATGGCTGCTGTGGGAAATGCTATGGCATTTTATGCTCACCCACATTGTAGCTCCTGCTTACACTGCAATGTAATTACCTGTTTACTTACCTGTCTCCCCTACCAGAGTAGAAGTTCCTCAAGGGTAAGGAAATACACTGTCCACTCTTGCATCCCATTGCCTATGAGTAGCACATAATGGGCACTCTGTGAATGTCCAGCTAATTAATTAGTTTTGTAATAGAGAAGATGTCGATGGGAAAAAGGCCTTCTTAGCTCTCTTGCCATCCTAATACAGTTCTTTCCCCACAGAACAAACGAAAGAAGAGAAAGAAGAAAAAGAAAGTCCTAGACCAGGCTATTGCTCCTGGCAATGTCCCACATAGCCCAGGAGAACTGGAGGCTGTGTGGCCAGCCCTGGCTGAGCAGCTACAGTTCTGTGCCCAGGTAGGTGGCTACAGAAATCCTATCTTTCTGAAGGACAGTGCTCTGGGCAGACAATCTAGGTTCCCCCCTACCCCTGCCCGACTCTGTACCCATAGCCTTATCCATCTCTAGGATCCTGAGCTCGGCGTAGACTCCATGGTTCCCTTTGATGCGGCCTCAGAGGTGCCAGTGGAAGAGCAGCGGGCGGAAGCCATGGTGCGGATCCAAGACTGTCTCCTGGCTAGCCAGGCCCCGCAGGCCCTGACCCTCCTGCGGTCTGCCCGGTAAGGACTCTGCCCATCCACCCTCCTGGGCTTTGGGGGCAAGAGGAGCCCATCACTGTGGTACAGGGTTGTCAGTCCTCCAAAGAGAGAAGTCCCACCACAGGCTTCTCTCTGGGACTCGGAACTGAGCACTGACTCCTGGGGAGTATTGATTGGTTTGTTGGAGGGTTTTGGTGCTTTTTGAAAAACATCAGAAAGCACAGTTAATTAGAAAGAAAAATGAAGATACAGTAAATTCTCATTTAATGTCATTGATAGGTTCTTGGAAACTGCAACTTTAAGTGAAATGATATATAACAAAACCAATTTTATTTTTCTTATAATGTTATAAGGATATTTTGAACAAAATGATGTTGTTAGAGGACTCGCTGTGTTTTTTTTTTTAATTTTACAGAATCACTTTCATTCCCATTACCCAGTAATTAACGTTATTTTTGGTGGCTGTAGAATATTTTATTCCCATGCCTTGGGTTGTCCTCTAGTTTTGGACAATAGGTTAGATTCCAGAAAGCTTCCTGGGTCCTGGGGCTCCAGCCTGGTTTTTTTCCCCTGAGATAGGGTCTTGCTGTGTTGTCCAGGCTGGTCCCAAATTCCCAAGCTCAAGCGACCCTCTCTAGCAGCTGGAGTACAGGCGTGAGCCAGCACACCCAGCTTCCCATGTATGGACTCACAGGCTCAGGTCTCCACACGCACATACCCTCCAGAGGGCCGCGACAACGGCGAGGGTCCCGGGCAGGGAAACATACCCAGAAAACTGCACAAGTTGTGGTGCAGTCACCCTGCAGAGGGTCAGGACACCGCCGCTGCCCACTGCTCCTCCTCACACCTTACCACCCTTCTGTTCTTTACTTTTCTAGGACTGAGGCTTGAGCCTGAGGGAACACCAAGCAGGCTCAAGGCCTGCCCTTACTGCGAAAGGCCGAGGGCTTCCGCTCTGGGCCCTGTGTTTTGTTTCACTTAAAGTTACAGTTTCTAAGATCCTATTGATAATGTGAAGTGAGGACTTACTGTAATTCTAGCCAAAGATAAATATCATTAACATTTTGATGAGAATCCTTCCAGAGTTATTTATTTATGAATGAATGAATGAATGACAGTCTCACTCTGGTGCCCGGGCTAGAGTGCCGTGGCGTCAGCCTAGCTGGCAACAACCTCAAATTAATGGGCTCAAGTGATCCTTCTGCCTTAGTCTCCTGAGTAACTGGGACTACAGGCACAAGCCACCACACTTGGCTAACTCTTCCATTTTTAGTAGAGACAGGGTCTCACTCTTGCTCAGGCTGGCCTTGAACTCCTGAGCTCAAGTGATCCTCTGGCCTCGGCCTCCCAGAGTGCTAGGATTACAGGCATGAGCCACTGCGCGTGGCCATGCCTGGCTAATTTTTTTTTTTTTTTTGAGACAGAGTCTTGCTTTGTTGCCCAGGCTAGAGTGAGTGCCGTGCCATCAGCCTAGCTTACAGCAACCTCAAACTCCTGGGCTCAAGCAATCCTTCTGCCTCAGCCTCCCGAGTAGCTGGGACTACAGGCATGTACCACCATGCCCGGCTAATGTTTTCTATATATATATCAGTTGGCCAATTCATTTATTTCTATTTATGTTAGAGACGGGGTCTTGCTCTTGCTCAGGCTGGTCTCGAACTCCTGACCTTGAGCAATCCGCCCACCTTGGCCTCCCAGAGTGCTAGGATTACAGGCATGAGCCACCACGCCTGGCCAATGCCTGGCTAATTTTAAAATTTTTTGTAGAGACAGTCTCACTGTGTTATTTAGGCTGTTCTTGAACTCCTGGCCTCAAGCAGTCCTCCTGCCTTTGCCTCCTATAGTGCTAGGATTACAAGGATGAGCTACCTTGTCTGACCTCTTATATGATTTTTTTTAGGAGGAAAATTTCCCTAGAGTATTTATTTTATCCCTGAGATAACAGTTTGCATTCTGTTTCTGGCTGACAAATGAAGAGAGTCTAAGTTCCTTCTCCCACTTCAAATTATAAATCAGATTTCCTCTGGTTAAAGCCTTTTTTCTAGGCCGGCACGGTGGCTTATGCCTGTAATCCTGGTACTATGGGAGGCTGAGATGGGAGGATCACTCAAGGTCAGGAGTTCGAAACCAGCCTGAGCAAGAGCAAGACCCCCGTCTGTACTAAAAATAGAAAGAAAGTAATTAGCCAACTAAAAATATATAGAAAAAATTAGCTGGGCATGGTGGTACATACCTGTAGTCCCAGCTACCTGGGAGGCTGAGGCAGGAGGATCACCTGAGCCCAGGAGTTTGAGGTTGCTGTGAGCTAGGCTGACGCCACGGCACTCTAGCCTGGGCAACAAAGTGAGACTCTGTCTCAAAAAAACAAAAAGTCTTTTTTCTGTCTGTGCTCCAGGGAAGTATGGCCAGAAGGAGATGTGTTTGGCTCTCAAGACATTTCCCCAGAGGAAGAGATCCAATTGCTGAAACAAATCCTCTCTGCTCCGCTTCCCCGTGAGTCTCCACTCTTTCACGTCTATCTCCTTCCAGCTCTTTTCCACAACCAGCATAACAGACCCAGTCATCCTCGCTCTGTCTATAGGGCAAGAGGGGCCAGAGGAACAAGGAGCAGAAGAAGAAGAGGAAGAAGATGAGGAAGATGAGGAGTTGCAAGTGGTCCAGGTGTCAGAGAAAGAATTTAATTTTCTGGACTACCTAAAACGGTGCGGGCTGAGAAGATGAAGTTGGTCCCAGCCAGGGTGGTGATTGTGCAGCTGTGAGGTGAGCAGTGTCTTTCCTATGCTGACTTCCTCCTTCTCTCCCTGTTTTGGTGCAGCTTCGCATGCTCAACTGTCGTCAGAGCCTATGTGCTGCTGCTGCGGAGCTACCGGCGGAACAGTGCTCACACTAACCACTGTGTTGTCAAGATGCTGCACCGGCTGGCCCATGACCTCAAAATGGAAGCCTTACTTTTCCAGCTCTCAATTTTCTGCGTCTTCAATAGGCTGCTTAGTGACCCTGCTGCTGGCGCCTACAAAGTGAGGGGATACCAAGGAGTGGGGGTCTGGAAGGGTATGAGAATTCTGTAATAAAGGAATAATCTCCAGGAGATAAAGGACTCTGAGAAATGTCAAGGGCTAGGAGATGAGAAAATGGTGAGGAAGTAGGCAGACAGGTTGAGGGATCTGCATAGGAAAGACAGAAGAGAGAGTCTGAGTGAGGAGGGGGCAGCTGGGAACAGGCATAGAGAAAATACCTAGAGGGCCAGGTTTGTGTATACCTGGGGCAGACGCCTCATAACAGCCTCCCTCTTCTACAGGAGCTAGTGACTTTTGCCAAATACATCCTGGGCAAGTTCTTTGCGCTGGCTGCTGTCAACCAAAAAGCCTTTGTGGAGCTGCTTTTCTGGAAAAACACAGCTGTGGTTCGAGAGATGACTGAAGGCTATGGCTCCCTGGATGGCGGGTGAGCAGCTTGGGAATGGGGAAGGATGGGCTGTAGGGGAAGGTGACATAGAGTCACAGAGTGTCAAAGCTATAAGAGCTTGGGGATCATTTAGTCTACTATTTCTTTCCCTATCATAGGTAAATAAACAAACAGGTCCAGGAGGTGAAATGCTTTACCTAAGGTTATCCAAGTGAGGAATAGGGACTGGAGCCTAAGTCTCCTGTCTACTCCATTTTTTTTTTCCTTCACCAGCCTTCATGGAGGTGTTTACTGTTGGGGGTGAGGTGGCCTCTCCCAAAATGTACTGGGAATCTGTAAGGATTTATAGAATTGTTTGTCCACTTTCTTTTAGCATCTCAGCTCCTCTCCTTTCACATTTCTCTTTCTGCCATGATACTTTCAGTCCCTGGAGTGTTAGGATCCACAGTGTTAGGATCCACAGAAAATCTCTAGGTTTTATTTTTGGGTTCCTAAGAGGAAGGAAGAGAGTAAGGGGAAGAAGCACACCTTAGGCCTTCTCTAGCTGGCTTCTTTGAGTTACCTGCCTCGCCCTTGTTCCTTTCAGAACTCATCAGAGAGGACCTTTGGTCTCTTCTTTCTGGGCCAACAACCTAAATGCTTCCCTTCCCCTTTCTTACTCAGGTCTTCTGGTCGCAGAGCCCCTGCCTGGAGCCCAGAGGAGGAGGTTCATCTTCGGGAACTGTACCTCGCCCATAAGGACATGGAAGGTGTGAGGCCTTGAGATCTCAAGAGTTTATGAAGAGGGCAGCCTGAGCTCCAGGACCCCTCGTTACTGCCTCACTCCTTCTCCACCCCAGGTCAGGATGTGGTGGAAGTCATTTTGGCACACCTGAATTCTGCTTCTCGAACTCGTAAGCAGATCATCCACCATCTGGTACGGCTGGGACTGGCTGACAGTGTCAAGGACTTCCAAAGGTAGAGGTGCATGCTCTGGAGGGAATTGGCATGGAGAATCCTCCGTTTACTACCTGGGCCGCCTCTTCTACTGCCACCTCCCTAAACAGGAAAGGAACCCATATTGTACTGTGGACAGAAGATCAGGAGCTGGAGCTGCAGCGACTTTTTGAGGAGTTCCAGGACTCAGATGGTAAGTGAGGTGGAAGTTCAGGGAACCTCTGAGATGAGAACCAAGCTGTTCATTTCCCCCCCCCCTACTCTTAGTCTATTCAGGGACAGATTATCCCATCCACATACTATATTGGTATCATTTTTGGGGGAATTGAGCTAGCCTCTTCACAGAGACCTCTCATTTCTTGGTAATCCCTTTCCCTTGTTACTCTTGGATATTCACACACTCCCTCTCTATAGACGTCCTGGGTAATATTATGAAGAACATCACAGCCAAACGCTCACGGGCTCGAATAGTAGATAAACTATTGGCTCTGGGGCTGGTGGCTGAGCGGCGGGAGCTCTACAAGAAACGGCGGAAGAAGTTGGCACCCTCTAGCTTGGTAACAATCTTACCCTGGCTCTGCTGGCTTGGGCCCACTCCCCCTGAAGTGCTCCTTAGGAGTAGCCCACCTAGATTGTTCCTGCCTAGATCGGTTCTGACTAGGTCCCTCCAGTGGGGTGGTCAGGAACCAGAACACTCTTAAATTCCTCATGTTGCCCCATTTTTCATTCCCTATCACAATGAATTTTAGCCCAGTGGTGAGAAATCCCTACAAGATTTTTCCCAGGGTGATCTAGAAGAAGAGGAACACCTGCCAGAGGAAGAGAGTGAAGAGGATGAAGAGAAAGGGGAGGGCTCAGATGCAGAGCAAGTCCAAGGCAGCTCATTCCTTTCAACTGAAAACCTTGGTCAAAGCCTGCATCAGGAAGGTAAGGATTTTGGTGGGAGAAATGTCTCAGGTGTAGGGGTTAGGAGTAGGGGCCAAATGTAAGTTTCCCTATTTCCTGTAGGCTTTTCTGCTCCCCTCCTGTGGCTCCGGAACTGCCTGATTCGAGTAGCAAATGATCGGGAAGAGGATGGTGAGTGGACAGTTGATGGTAGGAGGACTAGAGTATTAGAGGCTGCTGGAGGCCTGGTCAAGGGATGGAGGACCAGTTCTTTCTTCACGTCTTCACTGTATGGCTATTGACCCTGTCCTAGGCTGCTCTCAGGCAGTTCCATTGGTGCCGCTGACAGAGGAAAATGAGGAAGCAATGGAAAACAAACAGTTTCAGCAGCTGTTGTGCAAGCTAGGAATTCGGCCCCCTGCCTCTGAGCAGGTAAGTATACCAGTTACAGTGTCAGCTAAGGCGTGTTATCCTGTTTCAAAATACATCTCCTCTTCTTCAATCTAGTTGCCAACTAGGTCCTTCTATTGCCCTCTCTGTCCTCTTCATTGTCCTCAGTGCCATCTCTGTCCTTGTTGTCCTCTCCATGTTGGTGATCTCTGACCAAGACTCCTGTGGAATCTCTTCTGTTAGTCTTTCTCTCTTCCTCTGCAATCTTTCCTTCCTCTAAATTCTTCTAGACTCCCCCTATATTTATCTTTCTAAAATATAGGGTTTTTTTGTTTTTGTTTCTGTTTTTGAGACAAAGTCTCACTCTGTCGCCTGGGCTAGAGTCCAGTGGCATCATCATAGCTCACAGCAACCTCAAACTCCTGGGCTCGAGTGATACTCCTGCCTCAGCCTCCCTAGTAGCTGGGACTACAGGTGCGCACCATGACGCCTGGCTAATTTTTCTATTTTTGTAGAGACAAGGTATTGCTCTTGGTCAGGCTGGTCTCAAACTCCTGACCTCAAGCAATCCTCCTGCCTTGGCCTCCCAGAGTGCTAGGATTATAGGCACTAGCCATCTCACCCAGCCTAAAATATAGTTTTGCTTACAGTCATCCCTCAGTATCTATAAGGGATGGGTTCCAGGAGCCTCCCTAACCACCACCACCCCTGCAAATATCAGCATCTGCAGGTCCCTTGTGTAAAATGGTGTAGTATTTACATGTGACCTATACACATACTCCCGTATACTTTATTTTATTTTATTTATTTATTTATTTTTGAGACAGAGTCTCACTTTGTTGCCCAGGCTAGAATGAGTGCCATGGCATCAGCCTAGCTCACAGCAACCTCAATCTTACGGGCTCAAGTGATCCTCCTGCCTCAGCCTCTCAAGTAGCTGGGACTACAGGCATGCGCCACCATGCCTGGCTAATTTTTTGTATATATATTTTTTGTTGGTCAATTAATTTCTTTCTATTTTTTTGGCAGAGACGTGATCTCGCTCAGGCTGGTTTCAAACTCCTGACCTCGAGCAATCCGCCTGCCTCGGCCTCCTAGAGTGCTAGGATTACAGGCGTGAGCCACCACGCCCAGCCCTCCCGTATACTTTAAATCATCTCTAGATTTTTTTTTTTTTCCTGAGATAGAGTCTCACTGTGTTGCCCAGGCTAGAGTGCTGTGGCATCAGCCTAGCTCACAGCAACCTCAAACTCCTGGGCTCAAATGATCCTCCTGCCTCAGCCTCCCGAGTAGCTGGGACTACAGGTGTGTGCCATTATGCCCGGCTAACTTTTTTTTTTTTTTTTTTTTTTTTTTTTGAGACAGAGTCTCGCTTTGTTGCACAGGCTAGAGTGAGTGCCATGGCATCAGCCTAGCTCACAGCAACCTCAAACTCCTGGGCTCAAGCAATCCTGCTGCCTCAGCCTCCCGAGTAGCTGGGACTACAGGCATGCGCCACCACGCCCGGCTAATTTTATATATATATATTAGTTGGCCAATTAATTTCTTTCTATTTATAGTAGAGACGGGGTCTTGCTCTTGCTCAGGCTGGTTTCGAACTCCTGACCTCGAGCAATCCGCCCGCCTCGGCCTCCCAGAGTGCTAGGATTACAGGCTTGAGCCACCGCGCCCGGCCCCGGCTAACTTTTTTTTCTGTTTTTAGTTGTTTGGCTAATTTCTTTCTATATATAGTAGAGATGGGGTCTTGCTCTTGCTCAGTCTGGTCTCGAACTCCTGAGCTCAAGCAATTCTCCCACCTCGGTCTCCCAGAGTGCTAAGATTGTAGGCTTGAGTCACCTTGCCCAGCCTCTAGATTATTTTTATTGTTTATTTTTCCTGAATGTTTTTACTCTGCAGTTGGTTGACTCTGTAGATGCAGAACCCACATATATGGAGGGCCTACTATATATCACTTCCCTGTCCAAAACACTTAATGGTCCCTTACATCTTGCAGGACAGAATCCTCAACCTCCAAGTGGCATGCTTAGCCAACTTTTGCAGCCTCACAGCTGTGCCACCCACACATCTATTTTACACTGTAGTCATCCTGGACTATTTTCCATCCTTCAAACAAGGGCTTTTTCATGCCTCCAAATGGTTGATCATGCCAGTTCCTCTACTGGAAGGCTATAACCACACATACAAAGTGACATGTTATATGCACACACAAATGCACATCATACCTGTCTTCCTGATGAACCGATACCCAACCTTCAAGAGTCATCTCAATTGTCACCCATTCAGAGAAGCAGTCCTTATTCTTTCAACCACTAAAGTAAAAATAATCACTTTGGCTGCTTGGATTTGTTCATTCCCTTGATATAGCCTTGATCCTGTGGTATTATAGTACATTTACACTTTTTCCCATTAGATTGTGAGTTCCTTGAGAACAAGGATCAAACCTCATTCACCTGGGTCCTCCTGTATGACCCTCCCAACTTTGATCTAAAGGGTTCGTACCTAATCCTTTAAATCCTGAGGATCTATTCATTTATTAATTAACAGCTATATTTACTGGGAATCTCCTAATGTAGCAGGCACTGTGCTAGAACACTGGTGTATATTGGATAAATAAGTAACAAGTAGAAGATTCACAACCTTTTTTGGATCTTTACCAATGTTGAATCATATTTATTTAATGAATAATACTAAAACCTGGTGAGCTAGAGACTGATTCTTTCCCTTCGCTGTCATTTTCAACTTCTTTGCCCCTGTAGGAAACTTTCTGGCGAATTCCAGCCAAGCTGAGTCCCACCCAGCTCCGGAGGGTAGCAGCTTCTTTGAGTCAACCAGAGGAGGAGAAAAAGCTGCAGTCAGAGCTAGAACCCAAGGTCCCTGGAGAGCAAGGCCCCAATGAGGAGCACCATAAAGAGCACCGAGCACAAGCCCTGAAGGCTCTCTTGGCAGCCCGTAAAAAGAAAGCAGGCTTGGCGTCCTCAGAGGGTAATAGTGTGACTGCTCATCTGTTGAGTACTTACCATGTGCCAGCCATGTTGGTCTGGAAGCCTAATAAGGTACTTTGAGAATTTGAGGACTCAGTTGCCTAATTTTGTGTCTTTTTTTTTTTTTTGAGAAAGAGTCTCACTCTTGTTGCCCTAGCTAGAGTGCCATGGTGTCAGCCTAGCTCAGAGCAACCTCAAACTCCTGGGCTCCAACGATCCTCCTGCCTCAGCCTCTCGAGTAGCTGGGACTACAGGCATGTGCCAACATGCCCGACTACTTTTTTTATATATATATTTTTAGGGGGCCAATTCATTTGTTTCTATTTATAGTAGAGACGGGTCCTCACTCTGGTTTCGAACTCCTGGCCTTGAGCGATCCGCCCGCCTCAGCCTCCCAGAGGGCTAGGATTATAGGCGTGAGCCACCGCGCCCAGCCTCTAATTTTGTGTCTTTTATGTTCATGTTAGAGGAGGAAACTCCTAGTGGGAAAGAGCATCTGAAGGCAGCACCCAGGAAGCGACAACTGCTGGACAGTGATGAGGAACAGGAGGAAGATGAGCATAGAAACAGAGGTAGGGAGTTTGATTAGAACCTTCTTTTTCTTCTAATCTCTATCACTGTTTTCTTTAATCCTAAAGACAAACTCTACCACCCTCCCTTACGCCTTAACATATTAAAATATTCTGTCTTTCTCTCTCACCCCTGTCATTCCCATAGCTCCAGGATTCCAAAAGAAGAAACGGTTTCAGATTGAAGATGAAGATGAGAATGACTGAAGAGCCAAAAGCTTAGGGATAGAGATAGACCCATTTTTAGATGGTGAGAGTTGGAGGCATCATACATGGCACAGACACTCCTCTTACTGGACATAAGCAGCAGAGTCCTGGGCTTTGCCATGGACTTAGGACCAAGAAATTTCAGCAACAGTGTTGGCCC
Organism: Microcebus murinus; assembly: GCF_040939455.1. Classification (NCBI taxonomy): domain Eukaryota; kingdom Metazoa; phylum Chordata; class Mammalia; order Primates; family Cheirogaleidae; genus Microcebus; species Microcebus murinus. Next base: position 60,753,337 of record NC_134113.1, on the reverse strand, counting down.
CCTCTGTTGTCAGTCTATGCTTCTCCCAGTTTTATCAATATGTCCCAGCAGCTATCTGGAGATTTACTTCTCCTCTTCTAGGAACCATTTCTGTTGGTAATTAGAGCCCCAGGACAAATGAGAGGAGTGAGTGAAATATAGAAAACATCCTGGACCCCTTTGATTGATCTGTTATTGTTGGCCTTCTCTTGGCCACCAAATGGGGAGCTTTATGACATGATGGATGGGGGTTTTGCACCACTTTTAGAAGGTACCAGATGCCTCTGTCCTCATTTTCTTTCCTATGATCATCCCCTAGACACCAGATTGAGCCTAGTTCCTGCAGTTGAGACAGAGTTGCAATATAGTACTCCCTAGATAATTAGCATGTTTTGGTTTGTGTTTGGTATTCAATTAAACACATAAAATTAAAAGTTGCTGATATGACTCTGACTTGTTCAATCTGTCTATGTTTCCCAACCCTTCCTCTGCCATGTTCTTGAAAGAAGAACTTTAAACTTTTACAGTTAAAAGAGACCAACAAAACTTCCCTTTTCTTCTGTTCTCCCCCTTTCCCCATAGGGGACACACTTAGTCTAGGCTAAATCCTTAGAGGGAATAGAGTATGCAGCAAGAAGCAGGAGCCATAAAGGAAGAAAAAGCCAATTTGTAGGCACGGGCAGAGAAGAGGACAAAATCTGGCAGGAAAGATATGGATAAATATTACAAATGTCATGTCCTTAACTTTTCTTAGAAACTATCAGCTTTCTTGCTCCCTTGTGTTTCCAGCTGAGGTAGCGTGAAGGTGAGATTCGGAGATTCAGAAAATAATAGCCATTCAGATCGGGGAGGCAAAAGATGCCTTTGGATTGTCTTGTTTCTTTTTCTTTTTATTTATTTATTGTTTGGAAACAGGGTCTCACTCTGATGCCCAGGCTGTAGTGCACTGATGTCATCATAGCTCATTACAACATCAAACTCCTGGGCTCAAGCGATCTTCCTGGTGCAGCCTCCTGGGTACCTAGACTACACGTGTGCACCACCACGCCCAGCTACTTTTTGTATATTTTGTAGAGATGGGGTCAAACTCAGGCTGGTCTTGAACTGCTGGCCTCAAGTTATCCTTCCAGGCTGAGCACAGTGGCTCAGGCCTGTAATCCTAGCACTCTGGGAGGCCGAGGCGGGCGGATTGCTTGAGGTCAGGAGTTCAAAACCAGCCCGAGCAAGAGCGAGACCCCGTCTCTACTATAAAGAGAAAGAAATTAATTGGCCAACTAATATATATAGAAAAAATTAGCTGGGCATGGTGATGCATGCCGGTAGTCCCAGCTACCTGGGAGGCTGAGGCAGTAGGATCATTGAGCCAGGAGTTGAGGTTGCTATGAGCTAGGCTGACGCCACGGCACTCACTCTAGCCTGGGCAACAAAGCAGGACAGTGTCTCAAAAAAAAAAAAAAAAAGTTATCCTTCTACCCTGGCCTCCCCAAAGTACTATAATTACACAGTAAGCCACTGTGCTGGCTACTCCAATATTTCTTTATTTTTTATTTTATTTTATTTTTTTTGAGACAGAGTTTCACTTTGTTGCTCAGGCTAGAGTGAGTGCCGTGGCGTCAGCCTAGCTCACAGCAACCTCAAACTCCTGGGCTCAAGCAATCCTGCTGCCTCAGCCTCCCGAGTAGCTAGGACTACAGGCATGTGCCACCATGCCCGGCTAATTTTTTCTATATATATTAGTTGGCCAATTAGTTTCTTTCTATTTATAGTAGAGACGGGGTCTCGCTCTTGCTCAGGCTGGTTTCCAACTCCTGACCTGGAGCAATCCGTCCGCCTCTGCCTCCCAGAGTGCTAGGATTACAGGCGTGAGCCACCATGCCTGGCCCCCCAATACTTCTTTAAAAAGAAAAAAAACAAGCCAGGTGCTGCGGCTCATGCCTGTAATCCTAGCACTCTGGGAGGCCAAGGTGGGTGGATTGTTTGAGCTCAGGAGTTGAAGACCAGCCTGAGCAAAAGCGAGACCCCATCTCTACTAAAAATAGAAATTAGCTGGACAACTAAAAACATACATAGAAAAAATTATCCAGGCATAGTGGCACATGCCTGTAGTCCCAGCTACTTGGGAGGCTGAGGCAGTAGGATCGCTTGAGCCCAGGAGTTTGAGGTTGCTGTGAGGTAGGCTGACACCATGGTACTCTAGCCCAGGCAACAGAGCAAGACTGTCTCAAAAAAGAAGAAAGAAAGAAAACATATATTTACCCATGTAATTACCATTTCTTATGCTCTTCATTTCTTTTAGTACATCCATATTTTAAATGGAAGTTACTTTCTTTCTGCCTGAGGACTCATTAAAACTTCTACCATTGCCGGGTGGTGAATTCTTTCAGGTTTTAAGTATATTTTTGTATTTTTGAGGTACAATTTGTATAACATTCACTTTAACCATTTTGAAGTTTACAATTCAGTAGCTTTTAGTATATTTACAATGTTGTGCAACTATCACCACAATCTAATTCAAGAACATTTTCATCACCCCAGAAAAGAAACCACATACCCATTATTTTAAAAAAATCTTTCACTTCCATCCTGGGTTATTTTCTGCCCCATCTAGCCTATTGGCTTTCCATATGCCTAAGGGATGCCTCTTGAGACCGAGGCTAGGGCTCCAGGAATCTAATTGAATCACTCTCCCTTAAATTATACCACCCAGGGTCATAGATCAAATAAAGTTTTAGCTGTAGGTACTGCTAATGGAGCTTAAAAGAATGAGTCACATATTAGTACTACAGTACATTGGTTCCACCCTCAAACTACATCCACTCCACATTTTTGACCTAGACTCTTTGTTGCCCAGGCTAGAGTGCTGTGGCATCAGCCTAGCTCACAGCAACCTCAAACTCCTGGGCTCAAGCAATCCTTCTGCCTCAGCCCCCCGAGTAGCTGGGACTACAGGCATGTGCCACCATGCCTGGCTAATTTTTTCTATATATTTTTAGTTGGCCAATTAGTTTCTTTCTATTTATAGTAGAAAAGCAGTCTCACTCTTGCTTAGGCTGGTTTCGAACTCCTGACCTCGAGCAATCCACCCGCCTCGGCCTCCCAGAGTGCTAGGATTACAGGTGTGAGCCACCGCACCCGGCCCAATTTCTTTCTATTTATAGTAGAGACGGGTCTCGCTCTTGCTCAGGCTGGTTTTGAACTTTTGACCTGAAGTAGTCCGCCTGCCTTGGCCTCCCAGAGAGCTAGGATTACAGGCATGAGCCACTGAGCCCGGCCTTGACCTAGACTCTTAAAATAGCTGACCCTCTAGGATTCCTCCCTCTGATCTCTTCCTTCTAAGTCATTTATCATTCTGATTGAGTTCATTCTTTTTTCAAAATTTCTTCCTAAAACATGCTTTTGATCTGTCACTGGCCTGCTCAAGAGCATTCGATGATTTCCACTTTTTTCAAGACAGAGTCTAGAAAGTACCAAGCCTGATCTTGGCAAATCTTCGCAGCCTCACTGCCATGCCTGAACACACTCATATTTTATACTGTTGCCCCCTTGACTATTTTCAAAATCACCACAAAACAGACCTTTTCATGCCACTAAGCTTTTGATACCATGTCAGTCCCTCTGCTGGAGGGTCCTACTCAACCCTTAGTTCATCTTTAAGAATCAGCTCAGGCCGGGCGCGGTGGCTCACGCCTGTAATCCTAGCACTCTGGGAGGCCGAGGCGGGCGGATTGCTCAAGGTCAGGAGTTCAAAACCACCCTGAGCAAGAGCGAGACCCCGTCTCTACTATAAATAGAAACAAATCAATTGGCCAACTAATATATATAGAAAAAATTAGCCGGGCATGGTGGCGCATGCCTGTAGTCCCAGCTACTCGGGAGGCCGAGGCAGGAGGATTGCTTGAGCCCAGGAGTTTGAGGTTGCTGTGAGCTAGGCTGACGCCATGGCACTCACTCTAGCCTGGGCAACAAAGCAAGACTCTGTCTCAAAAAAAAAAAAAAAAAAAAAAAAAAAAAAAAAAAAGAATCAGCTCAGGTTGCTCCCCTTGGTTGTGGGGTCCTCATTGGCATTGAGGCTGCAGCAGTGATAGTGAACTTACTTTACCTTGTGCATGACCACTGGGTTCATGTGCGTGTCCCTTTGGGATTTGTCTTTGGATGTTATCTAGACAGAATGAGGAAAAGCTAACTGCCTTCTGGAATAAGAGTATGTTATTTAAAAGGGAATTGAGATCCACTGAAGAAGTTATCTGGAAGTAAAAACTGGCTGAATTACAGAATGTTCACATTTGAAAAGTTATGAGAGGCCGGGCGCAGTGGCTCACGCCTGTAATCCTAGCACTCTGGGAGGCCGAGGCAGGCGGATTGTTCCAGGTCAGGAGTTCGAAACTAGCCTGAGCAAGAGCGAGACCCCGTCTCTACTATAAATAGAAACTAATTGGCCAACTAATATATATAGAAAAAATTAACCGGGCATGGTGGCACATGCCTGTAGTCCCAGCTACCTGGGAGGCTGAAGCAGCAGGATTGCTTGAGCCCAGGAGTTTGAGGTTGCTGTGAGCTAGGCTGACGCCATGGCACTCACTCTAGCCTGGGCAACAAAGTGAGACTCTGTCTCAAAAAAAAAAGAAAAAAAAAGTTATGAGAGAAATAATAACATGTTTATTTCAGAATTTGAAAAAAAAGAATCAGTTCAAGTTTGCTTACTTTTGTGAAGCAATCTGTCACTCTTTGAACCCTAAACCACGAGCAACCACTTTTATAGCTGGGATTTGTTCATTCCCCTGATAAGATACCACTATTACAGTGTTTCATCTTGTTTGTTTTTTTTTTCCCTGCTGGACTAGGAGCCCCTTGAAAGCAAGGATCATATTTCACTGCCTTTAGGTCTCAAAGGTACATTCATTAATACATCTAATTAACATATATTTGGTGCCTCTTGTACAGGAGTCACCGTGCTAAGTATTGAGTATCAGTTGGGAGTGATTACCCAAAGACTAGGTATATGTCAGTGAATAAAGCCATAATAAATAAAGATCCCAGCACTTGCAGGTCTTTACCACTGCAGTATTAAGCACAAAGTAAGAGTTAATACTAACAATGAAAATCTAGAGGCTGATTCTTCTCCTTTGCTGCCATTTTTAACTTCTTTGTCCCTATAGGAAAACTTCCTATAGAGTCCAGACAAGCTGAGTCCTGGGAAAGTTATTATAGATACTTCTTTGGATAACCCAGATAAGGTGAAAAAGCTTCAACCAGAGCTAGAACCTGAAGTCACTGGAGAGCAATGGCCCTGTGAGGAGCACTGAACCAAGCCCTAAGGGCCTTCGTGTTAGCCAGCAAAAAGAAAGCAGGTCTGGTGTCTCTTGGGGATAGTAGCAGGAATGCTCATCTGTTGAGTACTTACCATGTACCAGCCACGTTGGTGTGGGAAGGCTAATGGAATTATTTGATACCTCCTATTTCAGTGGGAGACTAAGCTGATGGGGAATGGCAGATAAAAATAATACCCAAGGTTTTTAGAGCCATGAAAGTACTTTGTAAAGTTGGATACATGGTGCTACATTCAGCAAAACTCATAGAACTATACAATGCAGAGTGTGAAACCTAATGTAAACTATAGATTTTAGGTATAATAATAATGCACAATAGCTGGGCATGCTGATACATGCCTGTAGTCCCAGCTATTCAGGAGACTGAGGCAGAAGGCTGAGATCCTCGGGAGGATCACTTGAGCCCAGAAGTTCAAGTTCAGCCTGGGCAACATAGCAAGACAACCATTTAAAACAAAAAACCCCACTATAATTAAAAAATATAAGCACCACATGTACTCACCAGCAAATTGGTTTCACTGATCAACACCTAAGTGGACATATAGGAATAACATTTATTGGGTGCTGGGGAGATGGGAGGGGGAGGAGGGGATGGGTATATACATACATAATGAGTGGGATGCGCACCATCTGGGGGATGGACACACTTGAAGCTCTGACTGGGGGGGGGGATGGAGGGGGGAAGGCAACACACATAACCTAAACATTTGTACCCCTATAATATGGTGAAGTAGAGAAATAATAATAAATTACTATGGCATTTAAAATATATATAGTTCTAGCCAGGCGCTGTGGCTCACACCCGTAATCCTAGCACTCTGGGAGGCCGAAGCAGGCGGATTGCTCCAGGTCAGGAGTTCGAAACCAGCCTGAGCAAGTGCGAGACCCTGTCTCTACTATAAATAGAAAGAAATTAATTGGCCAACTAATATATATAGAAAAAATTAGCTGGGCATGATGGCGCATACCTGTAGTCCCAGCTACTCGGGAGGCTGAGGCAGCAGGATTGCTTGAGCCCAGGAGTTGAGGTTGCTGTGAGCTAGGCTGACGCCACAGCACTCTAGCCTGGGCAACAAAGCGAGACTCTTGTCTCAAAAAAAAAAAAAAAAAAAAACATATATATATACATACACATATACATAATATATATAGTTCTGTCCAGCCCAACCTGCGACTTGGGTCACCCCAAAAGTGATGACAGGGGAGTTGCCACAGGAACTGCCCCAGACCTACAAGATGAAGCCAGTTGGAATTCCAGAGAGAGAAGTACTAAACACCAGGGTGATCAGTCCAAAGCATTTGTTAGGTGATTACATATGGAAGGCTGCAGTGTGTCCTTGCTACAGATAGCAAGAAAGGATGAGTTCTACCCAGGCATGTCCTTTTTTAAGTGAGTCTTGCCCTGTCGCTCAGCTAGAGTGCAATGATGTGAACATAGCTCACTGCAGCTGCAAACTCTTGGGCTCCGGTGATATTCCCTCTACAGCCTCCCAGGTAGCTGAGACTCCAGGTGTGTGCAACCACACCAGCCAATTTTTTTTTTTTTAATTTTTTTGTAAAGATGGGGTCTTTCTATGTTGCCCAGACTGGTCTCAAACACCTGGGGTCAAGCAATCCTCCTTCCTCAGTGTTCTGGGTAGCTGGGACTACAGGTACGTATTACCATGCCCAGCTTCAGGCATGCCCTTAACGTGGGAGGCGGGTTATGGAGTTTATTATATGAGGGTTTAAGGAATTTGGCTCAGGGCTGGGACTGGTTTCTACTGTTTGGCAAGATGGTTGATACTTCAGTGTTTCCAGCAACAACCTAAATAACTTTATCAGTCCTGGGAATGTGGAAGGCCCCAGCTTGGGTTCAAGCCCACAGGGGAAAACGTATGGCTGGCCAGTCACAGAGCACTCAAGGTACTCAGTTTCTTAGGACAAAGAAAGCAGAGGAAACTGGAGGACCCACAAATATATATGTATAAATAAATAAAAATAATCAATTGTAACAAACATACCACACCAATGTAGGATGTTGCTAATAGGGAAAACTGAAGGGTGGGGAAAGAGGGAATATATGGGAAGCCTCTACTTTCTGCTCAGTTGTTTCGTAAACCTAAAACTGCCCTAAAAAATAAACTTTTAATTAATAACAAAAACAAAACAACCCCAGCATCCACGAAGTGACAACTGCTGGGCATTGATGAGGAACGGGTGGAAAATGAGGGCAGGAACAGAGGTAGGAAGTCTGGTTAGGGGGACCTGCCTTTGTCTTCATCCCTCTCTCCTCCTGTTCCTCAGTTCTGGAGACAAACTCACCACCACTTTCCCTCCTCCTCCTCCCATATTCACACATTCAACTTTCCCCTGTCATTCCCAAAGCACCAGAGTTGGAAATTCAAAGAATTTCAAAGAAAAGCCCTTTTCATTTTGAGGCTAACGACACCAACTGAAAAACCAAAAGCCTAGAGATAGAGATAGGCCCAGTTATGGGTGATAAACTCAAGACAGAAATGGGAGAATTGGACAAGATCTAAAATCATCTCTGAGCTATACAGAAGCAGTCAAGTCTTGAGATTCCCCATGGATTTAGGGCCCAGGAATTTCAGGTAATATTGTTGAATGCCTCGATGTTCAATTGGTCTCCCAATTTTAGGACTGTTTACTGGTAGCTCCCTTTTCTAGAAATGGTTTTTACAGATTTCTTCTTGGTTGTTGAGTGCCTCTCTTGGGAACTAAGGAAAGAGTGAAATAGGAGGGACCTAGACCTCTTCATTGGCCTGTTCCCTTTGGCTGTTTGCCAGAGGTGGGTCATAGCACCAGAAAGGAACCTTTATGGCACAATAATGTGTGAGCCTTTTTACTAGTTTTAGGAGGTACTATATGCTATCTTCCCCTATTTTGGAGACTACAGATACCCCTAGTGAAAAATGAAGCCCAATTCCTGTAGTTTTGATGTAGGCTCAGAAGGAGGTAATACCATGGTAAGGAATGCATCTTAGGTATTGCATTGGAATTAAAAGGTGAAGACTGAGAAGTTGACTGATTTGGCTGACTTGCCAATAGCTTCTATTCTCCCAGTCCTCTACCTGATAAGTCCATAGAATAAGAACTATTTTAGGGTCTTAGTCCATTCTCTATTGCTTCGAACATCTGAAACTGGGTAATTTATAGAGAAAAGAAATTTATTAATATTTCTTACAATTCTGGAGGATGAGAAGTTCAAGGGCATGGCTTAGCATCTGATGAGGGCCTTCTTCATGATGGGGACTCTCTGCAGCATACTGAGGTGGTACAGAGTATCACACCATGAGAGGGCTGAGCATGATAGCTCAGGTCTCTGTTCCTCTTATAAAGCCACCAGTCCCACTGCTGTGATAAACTATTAATCCACTAACCCGTTAATCCATACATGAGGGCATAGCTGTCATGACCCAATCACCTCCTATTTCTTTTTCTTTTTTTTTAAGACAGAGTCTTGCTCTATCACCCTAGCTAAAGTACCGTGGCATCATCATAACTCACAGCAACCTCTAACTCCTGGGCTCGATCGATCCTCCTGCCTCAGCCTCCCAGAGTACTAGGATTACAGGCTCTTTATTTTTTGCAAAGACTGGGTCTTGCTATGTTGACCAGACTGGTCTTTTTTTTTTAAGACAGAGTCTTGCTTTGTTGCCCAGGCTGGAGTGAGTGCCATGGCGTCAGCCTAGCTCACAGCAACCTCAAACTCCTGGGCTCAAGCAATCCTTCTGCCTCAGCCTCCTAGGTAGCTGGGACTACAGGCATGCGCCACCATGCCCAGATAATTTTTTTTCCTATATATATTAGTTGGCCAATTAATTTCTTTCTCTTTATGGTAGAGACTGGGTCTCGCTCTTGCTCAGGCTGATTTCGAACTCCTAACCTAGAGCAATCCGCCCGCGTTGGCCTCCCAGAGTACTAGGATTACAGGTGTGAGCCACCGCGCCCGGCCCAGACTGGTCTTGAACTTCTGGCCACAAGTAATCCTCCAGTCTCAGCCTCCCAAAGAGCTTGGATTACAGACGTGAACCACCACATCTGGCCCCAATCACCTCTTCAAGTTCCTACCTTTCAATACTGCTACATTGGGAATTCAGGGTTTTTTCTCTTTTTAAATGATGTCCTTGAGTCATAAAGGATTAAATTTCAACATGAGTTTTGGAGGGAGAAAACATTCAAACCATGGCAAGTCTCCTACTCAGAAATCATTGGCATCCCTGCCTGTTCCCTTCCCTTTCCCCTGAAGATACAGAGGAGCTTTTCCTGATCTAAATTTAGGTCTAGGATAAATCTTAGGGATATGGGGCAGGAAAAGCAGGATCCACAAAAGCAAAAGACCTGTTTGTCAGCACGGGGCAAAGGTGAGGAGGGCAAAGTCTGAGCCAGGAAAAGGTGGATAAATATTTGTGAATGTTCTTCACTGATTTCAGAAGGCATCAACTTTTTCAGCTCAGGTAGAGAGAAAGTGAGATCTGGAAAGTAGCCATTCAGATTAGGGAAGCACCAAGGCAAAGGACGTCTTTTGGACCATCTCGCCCTCTGGCTTCTTTCTTTCTGGAACAGGTGAGGATCACCTATAGCCTTTAAGAGTGGGGGTGAGGCCGGGCATGGAGGCTCACGCCTGTAATCCTAGTACTCTGGGAGGCCGAGGCAGGTGGTGGATCATTTGAGCTCAGAGGTTCGAGACCAGCCTGAGCAAGAGTGAGACCCCGTCTCTACTAAAAATAGAAAGAAATTAGCTGGACAACTAAAAATATATAGAAAAAATTAGCCAGGCATAGTGGCTCATGCTTGTAGGCCCAGCTAGTTGAGAGGCTGAGGCAGGAGGATTGTTTGAGCCCAGGAGTTTGAGGTTGCTGCGAGCTAGGCTGATGCCCCAGCACTCAAGCCTGTGTAACAGAATGAGACTCTGTCTCAAAAAAAAAAAAAAAAAAAAAAAAAGTGGGGGTGAGGCATGCTCAGGGCAATTGATGGTTCTAAGGACTAAGACACTTACTAGCTCTGACTAGTCTTAGTGTCTCTGTGTCCTGAGCCTTTCCCCACTTCCCAACTCTTCCCTCCAACAGGGCTGTTCTGCTGTCCCACCATGATGCAGACTGTGCTGCTCCTTTGCTGTGTCCTGCTGTCCCTGGTGGCTGCCTTTCCAAGAAATACTCAGAATGGGGCCCTGAACTTCCAGCCATCTTTCACAGAGACTGGGCATCCCTCAAACATGCTCTCCAGCCAGATCCCTATCCCAGATCCCAGGACCTGCCAGAATCTCTTACACACAGCCCCCTCCTTAGCCCCTCTACCTGAGTACCTGTCCAGCTTAGCTCTGAGGGTGGCCCTGGAGGAGGTTGGCTGCCCAACTGAGGCCCATATTCTGCAGCTTCAACTCATTAGGATGGGAGGAAAGGACACCACTGAAACCCTTATCCGTGAGATTCAAAAGCTCACTGGAGAGGAAGGGATTGGCAATACCAACACCATCCTGAGGAATCTGGGGGAATCCCCAGGGGAGCTTAGGCGCGTCCAGCGCGCAGTTACCCATCCTGAAGCATGTGCCTCTGAGCATGGGCAGGTGCTCTACGAGACAGCAGCACTGTTGGTTGAATTTGCTGAGAAACTCCCTTCCTCTGAGCTGATAACAGAGTTCAAGACTTCTGCCATCAATGTTACCCAGAAGTGCACAGTTGAGTCTTGGGAGCATTTGGAAGAAGTACGCAAACGACTAGTGAACAGCCCCGAAATTGAGAACCTAACACTGCCTATAGAAGATCAGATATACTTTCTTGTGCGTACCCTAACCATTCTGAAACGCATTACACTGGATTTGATAAAGAATTATTTCCAGGCTTATTTTTGGATAGGGAAGGACTCTTAGACACATTCACTTTCTCAAAAGTCTCTGTTAGGCCTATGTACAGGGACTTGGCACAGTAGGTAGTTAGAAATGTCAGGAATAGCTTGGGAGAGATGTATGTTCTTCATGTGAGCCCAGTGCTAAAAGACATGTAATGAGAATCAGCCTCTCAGTATGTCCTAGCCCCAGTTTCTTCTTCTAATTTCTCTTTCTTTCAGTTGTCAAATACTGTGGATTTATTATGTACTAGGCATGAAAGGTAATCTTCCCCATTCATCTTCCTTATACTTTCTAATTCCCTAACTGAATCGTGTAGCTTGCTTATGTTAATTTTTTAATTTCAGCATATTATGGGGGTACAAATGTTTAGGTTACATATGTTGCCTTGCCTTCCCTGCCCCCAAGCTTATGTGAATTTTTAACTGAAAAGAAAAATTAAAAACTGCTTCTGTATCAGCCAGTTTTCTGATCTCTCTTGATTCTAGGTCTCATGGCCTCTTTTGTGAGCTGGAGAGGACATGTGACCAGGACACATAGAAATTGCCCATGATGTGTTTCTGAGGCTAAAGGTTTGAGCAAAAGGGCAAATATTTGTAGAGATCATATCCCTTACTAATGATCAGGGAAAGAAGCCATCTCCTCATGGGACAGGGAACAGGGCAGAATGTCTACACCTACCAGAGCAGTCTCACTTCTAACTGCAATGTGTGAATTTTGGATCCAATAATTATGTGGAAGAGAAGCAGAGGAAGTCTTTGGTGATCTGGAATGGGGAGACCAAGAACAGTTAAGTCCCATTCCCATTTGTTGGACCCAACTTGAACAGAAACTAAAGGTTAATGAGTGAGATGTTCTCTAATTGATCCCTTTCAGACCATGACATAAGGAAAACAGTTTGAGTGTTGTCTTCCATTCTAGCATAGTCTGGTCCACCTAGGTATCACCTAAGACCCAGGATGACCTGCTTTTTTACTGCCTCCTGCCGTACCTTATGGAACCCAGATAAAGATCCTTGGTGTCTTGTACCTACGTGATTGTCAGTAAAAATTAAAATAGTAAAGAAAAGAGAATATATTTTTTTAAAAAAGGATCTTTGGTGTCTTTTTCCTATCCTCTAGGGATCCAGCCACCCTCTGTAGAAACTCGGTTATGACAGACCCTGCTCCCAAAGGCCTTGCCTTGCCTCACCCACTTGGTCCCTCTGCCAGGGATCCTGACGGACCTGGCCCTGAGGATTGCTCTGGAGCAGGCTGGCCACCAGCCTGATTCCTGAATCCTACAACTACGTCTCTAGGCTGGGAGATGTGAGAGCATGCAGGCTCTTTTTTTTTTTTTTTTTTTTTTTTTTTTTACCAGATACGAGGTGCCATAAGGACTGCAGCATAGGTAGGGGCTTCCCAGGGAATGCCTTGATCTCTGTTCTGTAGCTTCTAGGCAGGGTTCAGCCTGATCCAGGGAGAGCAAGTGTGCCTTCTCTACTGTAGACTGTGAGCAGGAGTAGGAGCAGGAGCAGTATCTCTACAATGTGGTCCAGATGTCACCAGGAGTGGGAATCTGCTGAAGCTCAGGCACAGCTTTGTACTCGACTGCTCAGAACTACACAAGGAACGAGGCAAAGGATAGGGTCAAAGACCTTGACTATGACCTTCTGATGATCATGCTCAGGCTGTCAGGGGTGCCCTTGGGTTCCTGGTGAGCTCTGTGCTTAAACCTGCAGTAAAGGCTGGAGTTCAGCAGCTAGTCCAGTGTTACTATAAGAAAAAGGCAAACACCCCTCTGCCAGACATCAGGGATGAAGGCTCGGGGGGCACCACAGATGTGAGTCACTAAGGGATGACAAACAAGAACCATGGCCTTGGAGGACAAGGCTTCAGAAGAAGTGAACTGAGCAGCTCCCGCCTCACTGTGGGTCTTATTCAAGGGCCACGGCTTAAATACTGCTCCTGAGAGTCTTGTGCTTTATATAAAAGGGTTAGGCACTGTTCTGTCGAAGGGCCATATATGCAGGGTGACCCCTAAATGCTGAAGAAGCTGAGAAACCAAGAATGAAGCAGATAAATCTAGTTTGTCAGTATAGGATGATTTATTAGAGGGACTTATGGACAGAAGCATGGTCTTGAGTGGCTGTAAGACAAGTAGATCTCCACACCCTAAACCCCCAGAACCAGGGCTTAATATCTGGAGGAAAAAGTTTACATGCTCTGGAAGAAACATGTAGGTGGCTGAGAGAATGTTGCTGGCGTCACAGTGTAACAGCATCAAGGGTTGTTTTGGTGTAAAGATGAACCTTATAGTGAATAGGTTTTTCTACATAAAGAGTCATATATTAGCCCGGCGCGGTGGCTCATGCCCGTAATCCTAGCACTCTGGGAGGCCGAGGTGGGTGGATTGCTTGAGGTGAGGAGTTCAAAACCAGCCTGAGCAAGAGCGAGACTATAAATAGAAAGAAATTAATTGGCCAACTAATATATATATATATATACAAAAATATTAGCTGGGCATGGTGGCGCATGCCTGTAGTCCCAGCCACTTGGGAGGCTGAGGTAGTAGGATTGCTTGAGCCCAGGAGTTTGAAGTTGCTGTGAACTAGGCTGACGCCACGGCACTCACTCCAGCCTGGGCAACAAAGCAAGACTCTGTCTCAAAAAAAAAAAAAAAAGGTAATATATCAACTAGACATTTTGCAGGCTTTCCTGGACTTGGGGTTAGTCAGATGGATTGGCATTTAAAAATAAAGGCACTCTGTAATCCTATCACTCTGGGAGGCCAAGGTGGGAGGATCACTTGAGGTCAGGAGTTTGAGACCAGCCTCAGCAAGAATGAGACACCGTCTATACTAAAAATAGAAAAAATTAGCCAGGCGTGGTGGTGTGCACCTATAGTCCCAGCTACTTGGGAGGCTGAGGCAGGAGGATTGCTTGAGCCCAGAGGTTTGAGGTTGCTGTGAGCTAGGCTGATGCCACGGTACTCTAGCCCAGGCAGCAGAGCAAGACTCTATCTCAAAAAATAAAATAAAAAAAATCCACATATAATTTTTGAGCACCCAAAAACTTAACTACTAATAGCCTACTGTTGATCAAATGACTTACCAATAATGTAAACGATCAATTAAAATATATTTTGTATATTATATGTATTAAGTACTGTATTTTTACAATAAAGTAAGAGAATAGAAAATAATAAGAAAATATATTTACTATTCATTAGGTAGAAGTGGATCATCATAAAGGTCTGTATCCTAATTCTCTTTGCATTAAGGAGGCTGAGAAGGAGGAAGAACAGGAGGGGTTGGTCTTGCTGTCTCACGGGTAGATGAAACAGAAGAAAATCTATATATAAGTGGACCCACACAGTTCAAACCTGTGTTGTTCAAGTTTCAACTGTATTTGGATATACGGCCTTTATGGAGATAATGAAGGTTAAATGAGGTCATCAGGATGGAACCAATAGGACTCTTGTCCTTATAAGAAGAGGAAGAGACACCAGGAGTGTTTGGGTATGGAGGATAGACCATGTGAGAATGCAATAAGAAACTTGCAATATGAGGAGAGAGGCCTCAGGAGCAACCACACCTGCTGACTGACATCTTTTTTTTTTTTTTTGAGATAGAGTCTCACTCTGTTGCCCACAGGCTAGAGTGCCGTGGAGTCAGCCTAACTTACAGCAACCACAAACTCCTGGACTCAAGCAATCCTTCTGCCTGAGCCTTCCAAGTAGCTGGGACTACAGGTATGTGCCACCATGCCCGGCTAATTTTTTTGATATATTTTTAGTTGGCCAATTAATTTGTTACTATTTTTAGTAGACATGGGGTCTCGCTCTTGCTCAGCTGGTTTTGAACTCCTGACATAGAGTGATCCTCCCGCCTCGGCCTCCCAGAGTGCTAGGATTACAGGCGTGAGCCACTGTGCCCAGCCTGCTGACTGACACCTTGATGTTGTACTTCCAACCTCCAAAACTGTGAGAAACAAATTTGGTTTTTTTTGGGTTTTTTTTTTGAGACAGAGTCTCACTTTGTTGCCCAGGCTAGAGTGAGTGCCATGGCGTCAGCCTTGCTCACAGCAACCTCAAACTCCTGGGCTCAAGCAATCGTGCTGCCTCAGCCTTCCAAGTAGCGGGGACTACAGGCATGCGCCACCATGCCCGGCTAATTTTTTCTATATATATCAGTTGGCCAATTAATTTCTTTCTATTTATGTTAGAGACTGGGTCTCACTCTTGCTCAGGCTGGTTTCGAACTCCTGACCTGGAGCAATCCGCCTGCCTCAGCCTCCTAGAGTGCTAGGATTACAGGCATGAGCCACCACGCCCAGCCAACATTTGTGCTGTTTAGGCCATCACCCAGTCTGTCTTTTTGTTATGGCAGCCCTAGCAGACTAATACAGTAGGTATGGGTTTTTATTCATCTATTTTCTGGTACCCTATGAGCTCCACTCAATCTGAAAACTTATTTTTCTTCTTCATCTAAAAAAACCCCTCACACTTTAAAAAAATAATTTTCTCACTTTTTTTTTTTAATTTGGGGGTTTTTTTGTTGGGTTTTGTTTTTTATTTTTTATTTTTTTGAGGCAGAGTCTCACTTTGTTGCCCAGGCTAGAGTGAGTGCCATGGCGTCAGCCTCGCTCACAGCAACCTCCAACCTCAAACTCCTGGTCTCAAGCAATCCTACCGTGTCAGCCTCCTTAGTAGCTGGGACCTCAGGCATGCGCCACCATGCCCGGCTAATTTTTTCTATATATATTAGTTGGCCAATTAATTTCTTTCTATTTATAGTAGGGATAGTGTCTTGCTCTTGCTCAGGCTGGCTTCGAACTCCTGACCTTGAGCAATCCTCCCACCTCGGCCTCTCAGAGTGCTAGGATTACAGCTGTGAGCCACTGCGCCCAGCCTGGTTTTGTTTTTTAGACAAAGTCTTGCTCTGTTGCCCTGGCTAGAGTGCAATCACATGATCATAGCTCACTGCAACTTCACACTCCTGGGCTCAAGCAATCTTCCTGCCTCAGCTTCTTGAGTAACTGGAACTACAGGCATATGCCACCACATCATGCCCAGCTGATTTTTCTATTTTTTGTAGAGAAAGAGTCTCACTTTTGCCTAGGTTGACCACAGCTATTCTTAAATGCTTTATGTGGAAAATGATTCAGGAATTTATCCAAGTTTACTTAAGATATTCAATGCCACATAGGTCTCCATTTCCAGGACTGTGGTCAAGAATAGGACACACAGGCCGGGCGCTGTGGCTCACGCCTGTAATCCTAGCTCTTGGGAGGCCGAGGCGGGCGGATTGCTCAAGGTCAGGAGTTCAAAACCAGCCTGAGCAAGAGCGAGACCCCGTCTCTACTATAAACAGAAAGAAATTAATTGGCCAACTGATATATATATAAAAAAATTAGCCGGGCATGGTGGCGCATGCCTGTAGTCCCAGCTACCCGGGAGGCTGAGGCAGAAGGATCACTCGAGCCCAGGAGTTTGAGGTTGCTGTGAGCTAGGCTGACGCCACGGCACTCACTCTAGCCTGGGCAACAAAGCGAGACTCTGTCTCAAAAAAAAAAAAAAAAAAAAAAAAAGAATAGGACACAGTAAGTAGTTAGAAATGTTGGAAACTACTTAGCACAGATGTGTGCTCTTTATTTCATCCTCGTGCTTAAATACTCATGTGACTGATGTTAGTCTTGCCCCTCTCCACTTAGTAGCTCCCAGCCCCTATTTCTTATCAAATATTGTGCATTTAATATGTACTAGGGATCTAGGCATGGTGGCGCATGCCTATATTCCCAGCACTTTGGGAAACTGAGGCAGGAGGATCACTTGAGGCCAGGAGTTTGAGGGTGGAATGAGCTATGACTGTACCACTGCAAATGAGCCTGGGTGACAGAGCTTAGAGCGGGAATGTGGGAAAGTGGCAGAAACATATAGGACATACCAAAGAACAGGATCTTAGGTATTCAGGTTGAATTTGCGACAAGGGGACAAAGTTTCGGCAGCCAGTACAAAATGGGCAAATATTTGCAGAGATGACATCTCTTACTGATCACAGGGGAAAGCAAATATCTCCTTTCCTCATAGGACAGAGAACTAGGCAGAACGGTATTGGGGAACAACCAAATCTACCAAGGCAGTCTCACTTTTCAGTGACTGGACTCTGTGGCAATTTGGGTAAGTGGGTGGGAAAAAATGGAGGAAGTTCCAGGTGACTTGTAAATGGGAGAGACCAAGTGAGAGCAATTGGGTTGCATTTCCTATTTCCTAGGCCTTTACCTAACTAAACAAAACAGAAGCTTGGAAATAGGTGATGTATGAGGTATCCCCTGAAAGGAGTCTTGAGATCCCTTCAGACCATTGCTCTTAGAGAAATTGTTTGTATTTTCTGGGTTTCTCCCCTTTCTAGGGTACTCTGCTCCATACTCTGCTCCAAACATGTGTGGCATTGGACTCATCATGATACCAGTTGAGCTGCTTCTTTGCTGCCTCCTGCTACACCCTGTGGATGCTATTTCATCTAGAAAGCAGAAAAATGTCTTGATGCACCTTCCCTTGTCCTTGGGATCCCAGACACCCTCCTTAGACCCCTTGTACTGCCAGATCATGCTCCCAAAGTCCTTGCCTGGCTTCACCCACATGGCCCCTCTACCCAAGTTCCTGGTGGGCCTGGCTCTAAGGAACGCCTTGGAGGAAGCTGGCTGCCAGGCTGATGTCTGGGCCCTGCAGCTTCAGCTCTACCACGGGGGTGGCGTGAACGCTACACGGGTCCTCATCCACCATCTTCAAAGGCTCCAGAAAAGCAGAAGCACAGGGAGAGGAGTGTCAGTGAAAGCCCTGGTCGCTGCTCTGCAGCTGTTAGCCAGTCAGCAGTCAGGCTCACACAGGGCCCGACGCTCCTTCCCCACCAATAACTGTGAGAATGAGCAAGAACAAGGTGTGCACAATATCCTCCAGCTATTGCCAGGAGTGGGAACTTACTACAACCTGGGCACAGCTTTGTATTATGCTGCTCAGAACTGCTCAGACAAGGCCAAGGAACGAAGCCGAGATGGGGCCGTAGATCTGGCATATGACCTTCTGATAGGCATGAGCGGGCTGTCAGGGGGGCCGGCAGGTCTACTGATCAGTGCTGCACTTAAACCTGCATTAAAGGCTGGGGTTCAGCAGTTGATCCAATATTATCATGATGAGAAAGAGGCAAACATCCATCAGCCAGAGACCAGCACGGAGGGCTTGGTGGGCACCTCAGATACGAGTGACTTGGAAGAAACGAGTACAATGACTCCTTTGGTATCAGAAGTAGTCAGTTCAGCTCCCTACTGGGGGTGGGCCTTATTCAAGAGCTATCACTTAGCTCCTGGGGCTGGGAGTCTTGGAATATAAAAGGTGGTAACCAAAAAAAAAAAAAAAAAAAAAAGAATAAATCTAATATTTTGACAAGCTGTATGTGTGTGTTCAAAATCTAAATCTCTGATTTGTTATCCAGGAGGAAGCAGTACTGTCAAATGTAGAAATGTAAAAGTTTGGGGTTTGGAGTCAGAGGGTTTGGTTTTGAATCCAGGCTCCATTTGTTAGTGCCTGGGTGATCACTGACTAGTGACTTCTTTCTAAAAGGGAGGTCAGTTTTTAAATTTCTAAAGGGAAGATAATGCCTCTCATCTGAATGGGTAGTTGTGGAAATTAGGGATGACACAATGAAGGTAAAAGTACTTATCACGGCATCCTCAATAAACAGTTACGGTTTTTTTCACCTCAACCCTCCCCTTTCTATCCCAGAGCGTCGAAATTCCGGTCCCACCCCTTCCTACGCATTCCTTAGTTCCTCTGGGGCTCTCAAGCTAGTTTCGGTTCTGCCACCATAGGGCAAGTTCTCGAAAATCAGCTGTTTCAGTCAGGGGGTAGTCCACTAATTGGACACCGCCTCCCCTTAGATATGGGGCGGGGTTTACTTGAGCTTCTCCACCAATCCCTGGAGCTGGAGGTGTGGTTTTGACCAGCTAGTTCCGCCCCGCGGGGAGGGCGGAGTTGTGGCGGGACCAATGAGCTCACAGTCTGAGGAAGGACTTTGGCGGAGTACCAGCCAATGTCAGGGTGCCGACTGGGAATGGGGAGCTCGGGGCTTCAGCGGCCGACTCAAGCCCTCTACAAAGGGGCGAGTCCGAAGGGCGTGTCGAAGTTGTGGGCGGGGCGGGAGGCTCTGTTTCTCTGGGGACCGGAAGTCGCGACCAAAGCCACTGGAGGGCGCGGGGACTGAGACCCTAACCAGGTATGGTCCCTGAGAGCGTGTGCGCCGGGGTAGGGGTCGGGTAAGAGTGAGAGTCCTCCCTTGGGAAGGGATGCTGGTCGTAGGGGGTACGCCCTGGACCGCCCAGCTTCTGTCCCCAGGTTGAAATAGGAGCTGTCGTCCGCTGCGTCCTGCCCAGCCTAGCTCCCCAACCCTAATGTCGTCCTCCCCAAAGTCCTCTGTGGGTTCCAACACCAGGGACCAGAGTTGCATTGTTACATTGGTTCGGTGTCTTAACCAATGCTTTTGCTTCTGCTTTGCATTATTTTTGATCTTCACCAGAAAACAATGTCCAAAAATAGATACGATTTATCATCTTTATTCGTTATGTAAAAAAGTATAAGACACTGAAAGGTGAAATTATTTGCCTAAGGTCACACACAAAATCCAGTTCATTTCAGAAAAGGTTATTGAATGCAAAATATGTGCCTTAAGAGAGTGAGAGATAACTGGAGAAAAAAAGTTTGAATGTATACAGCCCCTTAACCTCGATGTTTGCAATCTATTTGGAGAGACATGTTTCAGGGTTTTGGGGTTTTGTTTTTATTTTTTATTTTTTGCATTAATATATCAACACAGAGGTTTTGGGTTTTTGTTTGTTTTAATATTTAAATCTCAGGGCTTACTTGCTGCCTTGCTTCTTTAATACCAGCCACTTAGTTCCTCAAGAAATGACCTCATCATTTAAAAAATTTTTTTGTTTCTTAAAAGCAGTGCAGATACATAGTTTAAAAAGTCAAGCACTACTAAAAGGGTTAAAATGAAAAATAGGAGCCCCTGCCCAATCCCTCTCCTCCCCAGTTTCTAGAAGGGCAGCTTTATTTATTCCAGTGGAAAAGACTTTCCCACCCCAAACATTTTTCTTTGTTTTGTGATAAAATCATGTGACCTTTTTAGACCACAGACGTGCATGTTTGTTAGACTCAGCCTGCAACACAGTAAGTTTCCATTTCCTAAACAGACATCAGATGGCAGTGAAGAGAAAGGTGGAGAGAAAGATGCATGGTACAGCCTGCTTCGTGACAGGCATAAACCAGTTTTAAGTGAAAATTTTGGGTCTCGCAAAGTTAATCCATATGAAGAATCAGAGATTGACAGGTCATAAAAGTGTTACAGTTTTGCACAGCATTTAGACATCTTCTAGAAGAGAATTCCTACTTCCTACATAGAGGGCAGTTTATTTTTGTATTTTTTTTTAAGGCGGGTCAAGTTGAGAGGGCAGTTTAAAGAGTGTACTTAACTTATCTCCAAGAAGATTTTAGCTCCTAAAAAACTTCAGGGATACTAGAGATCATCCTGTAATAAATACTTAAGACTGTGGGACACTGTGGTTCACACCTGTAATCTTAACACTTGTGG
This sequence comes from Microcebus murinus, assembly GCF_040939455.1. Classification (NCBI taxonomy): domain Eukaryota; kingdom Metazoa; phylum Chordata; class Mammalia; order Primates; family Cheirogaleidae; genus Microcebus; species Microcebus murinus. Next base: position 60,732,555 of record NC_134113.1, on the reverse strand, counting down.
AGGCTCCTGGCTACTTAAGGCCAGGAGTTTAAGACCAGCCAGGGCAACATCATGAGAACCTGTCTCTACAAAAAAGATTTTAAAAATTAGCCAGGTGTGGGACTCCAGTCCCAGCTACTCAGGAGGCTGAAGTGGGAGAATCATATGAGCCCAAGTGTTGGAGGTTGCAGTCAGCTATGATCATTCCACTACATTCCAGCCTGAATAAGAGCAAGACCCTATCTCTAAGATAACTAACTAAATAAATACTTGAGATTGACCCCGATCTTTAAATACTTTAGCATAAATAAACACAAACAAATTAAAAATAAATAATTAATTGAGAGACATAGATGAAATAGGACCATAGAAATATTATTGTTTGTTGAAGCTGGATGATAGGTACCTGGAAGATCTTTGTACTATTCACTGTACTTTGGTGTATGTTTGAAAATTACCATTAAAACAACAAGGCACATGTATTGGAACTATTAAATACAGATTGAGGATCCTTAATCCAAAAGTCCAAAATGCTCCAATATGCATTTCCTCTGAGTATCATGTCATTGCTCAAACAGTTTCAGATTTTAAAGCATTTTAGGCCGGGCACCGTGGCTCACGCCTGTAATCCTAGCACTCTGGGAGGCCGAGACAGGCGGATCGCTTGAGGACAGGAGTTCAAAACCAGCCTGAGCAAGAGCGAGACCCCGTCTCTACTATAAATAGAAAGAAATTAATTGACCAACTAAAAATATATATACAAAAAATTAGCCGGGCATGGTGGCACATGCCTGTAGTCCCAGCTACTCTGGAGGCTGAGGCAGTAGGATTGCTTGAGCCCAGGAGATTGAGGTTGCTGTGAGCTAGGACGCCATGGCACTCACTCTAGCCTGGACAACAAAGTAAGACTCTGTCTCAAAAAAAAAAAAAAAAAGATTTTAAAGCATTTTAGATTTTGGATTTTTGGATTAGGGTTGTTCAGCTGGTAAGTATATAATGCAAGTACTCAAAAAAAAAAAAAATCTGAACTCCAAAATGCTTCTGGTCCCAAGCATTATGGATAAGGGGTACTCAACCCATAGCACTCTTGGAAGAATATGCACCAAACTGATAACAGTGGTTACTTCTGGAGAATAGAGAGAGGCTCCCAACCAATCTTGGGAGTAGGGCCAATATTTTCTGAATTTTTTTTTTTTACTTTTATAACTTAAACATTTTAAATTAGTAATAATAAATAATCGTGAGACTGTGGACAATTTAGTCCAGCACAATATCTAATTGGGAACCTGCATCCTTCTGATTCAGAGCCCAAATGGCGCAGTGGGAGATGCTGCAGAATCTTGACAGCCCATTTCAGGATCAGCTACACCAGCTCTACTCACATAGCCTCCTGCCAATGGACATTCGACAGTACTTGGCTGTCTGGATTGAAGACCAGAACTGGTGAGGCCTTCAGGAAGTTGGGGGTGGTGACGAAGTTGATTCCTTTCTTCTTAGTCCCCAGGATTCTGGAAGTATCATAGGCAGAGGGTAGTTGGAAGGCCTCTGTACAGCAGCAGAAACACTAATCCTTTTTATTACTGCTCCCCAGGCAGGAAGCTGCACTGGGCGGTGATAATTCCAAGGCTAACATGCTACTCTTCCACTTCTTGGACCAACTGCACTATGAGTGTAGCCGCTGCAGCCAGGACCGTGAGCACTTGTTGCTATATCACAACTTGCGAAAGTTCTACCGGGACATTCAGGTACCTGCAGGAATTGGGAATACAAGGTAGGGCTGGGAGCTGAGTGCAGAGGAGTAAGGTGTGGGGTATGGAATAGCACCTCGAGGTGCAATGGGTGAGAGAGAAACAGATCTCGGGAAATGGGGACAGAGTCTGGATTTGGCAGATCGCTGGCAGAGAGAAGGGTAGGGTCTGCATGACACTGCTGGGAGGGTGCCAGGGTTTGGGGGTCCAATGATGAAAGGGAAAAGGCTATTAGGGACCCTTAAGGAAGGGGAAGTATTGGGGATATTGGTGTGGATAGTCTAGGGTAGTAGGCATTGGGGATAGTTGAATTGGATCAATTCATCTTTCCTCTTTTCCTACTCTAGGCATTTTCCCAGGGCCCTACTCAATTGGCTGAGATGATGTTTAATCTCCTTCTGGATGAAAAAAGAATTCTGATTCAGGCTCAGAGGGCTCAACTGGTGAGAACAATTTGGTGGTGACATTGGAAGCTCCTGGAGTAGAGAGGAACCATGGAAAGGACTCAGGGAATTTGTCTCATAACAGGATCCTCCCACATCTTGTGGTATAATTTCAGGCATGGATTTAGTAGCAGTCCCCAACCTTTTTTGTCACCAGGGACCGTTGTCATGGAAGAAAAATTTTCCATGGATGGGGCCAGTAGGGTATGGTTTCAGGATGATTCAAGTGCATTATATATATTGTGAATTTTATTTCTATTATTACATTGTAATAAATAATGAAATAATTATACAACTCACCATAGGTTGGGACCCCTGATTAATTGATGAATGGTCAGAGTTGAAATGTGCTCAGAGGCTCTTATTTCAGGAACAAAGCAACCCAGTTCTTGAAGCACCCATGCAAAGCCAGCAGCATGAGATTGAATCCCGGATCCTGGATTTAAGTGCTATGATGGAGGTTGGTAGATGTGGCAAGAGTTAGGGTGGGCAGGGCCTAGCCTACCTGCTCCCTCAGAAGCAGCCTCATCAGTGTCCCATCCCCTCTGCAGAAGCTGGTGAAATCCATCAGCCAACTGAAAGACCAGCAGGATGTCTTCTGCTTCCGATGTAACACTCAGATCAAAGGTAAGGTAGGAAGTACATTGAGGGGTGAGAGAAAGAAAAGTGCCTGCTAAGAGGCCAAGGTGGGAGCAGAAAGCTCCAGTGAGCAGTAGTCACTTTTGGCTACAGTCCACTGACTATAGTCCTGCTACCATGCAATGCTAGAAATGTCAGGGTGTGTTGTGGAGGTCAATTTGGAAGTGTGGCTGGGGAACAGCTAGTGAATGTTGAAGGAAATGCATGGAAAACCGACTTAGCAGATTGAGGGGGTGTCTGGTCTAAGCATGACCATTCAGAATTTGCCTGAGCATCCCACAGGTACCTGCTTTGCTTGGTTTCTCCTTCTTCCTCCAAAATTCCCCTTTCCTGACTCCAACTGGGACCCTGGACAGAAAGGAGAGGAGAACGATCCCATGATCTGACTCCTGCTCCTGCCATCCAGGGAGGGCATCCTCTTTGGACCCCCATCAGACCAGACAGCAGCAGCGTCTGCAAGAAACTGTCAATGAACTGGACAAAAAGAGAAAGGTGGGAAGCAGAGGACAGAGGGAGTGGGGAACTAGGAAAAATGAGGGATCTGGGTCCTTTGCCCCTTTGCCTTGGCTTCATTGTCTCCTTATTTGCAGTTGGATGGTGGAGTGCGATAGTGAGAGGTGCTCAGCATTCATGTTTTCTCTTTCCTAGGAGGTGCTGGATGCCTCTAAAGCACTGCTAGGCCGGTCAACGACCCTAATTGAGCTGCTGCTGCCAAAGTTGGAGGAGTGGAAAGTCCAGCAGCAAAAAGCTTGCATTGGAGCCCCCCTAGACAACGGATTGGAACAGCTGGAGAAATGGTGAGAGGTACTTCCTATCCTCACCCAATCTTTGCCCTCACCACCCCTATGAGTTGTAAGTTGTAATGCCCTGTGTACAGCAAGAGGGATTGTTCTCATTAGTTTCTGTTCCCCAGAATGATCCCAGCTCCCTTGTCTGACTGCAGCTGTACTCTGCTCTTCATCCTCACCACCCAGAAAGCCCAGAGCCCAGTTTTTTGGGGTTTTTTTGGTTTTTTTTAATATAAATTTTACTTTTATTTTTCTTTCTTTTTTCTTTTTTTATTTACACCAAAATGTTTTTGCCTACACCTCAGAACCCAGGTTTTGCTTCAGTGAAAGTCATGAATTAATCTACAATCTGGTTTTCCTTTTTAATCACTCAAGAAATATATTTCCTAATATTTTTTACTGCATTGAATATAATGCCAAACAAGAAAGGGAGAGAGGCCGGGCGTGGTGGCTCACGCCTGTAATCCTAGCTCTCTGGGAGGCCGAGGCGGGCGGATTGCTCAAGGTCAGGAGTTCAAAACCAGCCTGAGCAAGAGCGAGACCCTGTCTCTACTATAAATAGAAAGAAATTAATTGGCCAACTGATATGTATATAAAAAAAATTAGCCAGGCATGGTGGCGCATGCCTGTAGTCCCAGCTACTCGGGAGGCTGAGGCAGAAGGATCGCTCTAGCCCAGGAGTGTGAGGTTGCTGTGAGCTAGGCTGACGCCACGGCACTCACTCTAGCCTGGACAACAAAGTGAGACTCTGTCTCAAAAAAAAAAAAAAAAAAAGAAAGGGAGAGAGAGAAAGAGAGGAAAGGAAGGAAGAAAGGGAGGGAGGGAGGGAGGGAGGGAGAGGGAGGAAAGAGAGAAAGAGAGAGAAAGAAAGAATGAATGAATTACCTATTATCTAGTCTGAAACAGAAATTGAATCATATTGTTCATACTCTCGTGAAACCTGTGGGTTTTTAAAAAACTTAACAGTATGTTATAGTATTTACCTATTTTACTTCTAATGGCTGGATAATAGTCCCCTATATGGTGATAATTGAATTAACAAATTCCTATATTTAGGGTGGTCCAGTGGTAGTGGGTTGTCACAACTTATTAACATTAGTGTCACTAAAGTTGGTATTCAACCCCCCACTGCTAAATTTGACTGACTTTAAAAAAAAAAATTCCTATATTTGGACATGTAGTTTATTTTGTTATTTTTTTCCTACTAAACTCTTTATTTTATAGTAATTATATTGTGACATAGGAAAAATCACTAATGTGTCCTTGAATATACTTGAAAAATACCTACTTTTTAAATATTTTCTCATGAGAACATTCTTTATAATTTAGACTTTTTTTTTTTTTTTTGAGACAGAGTCTCACTTTGTTGCCCAGGCTAGAGTGAGTGCCGTGGCGTCAGCCTAGCTCACAGCAACCTCAAACTCCTAGACTCAAGTGATCCTCCTGCCTCAGCCTCCCGAGTAGCTGGGACTACAGGCATGTGCCACCATGCCCGGCTAATTTTTTCTATATATGTTAGTTGGCCAATTAGTTTCTTTCTCTTTATAGTAGAGACCGGGGTCTCGCTCTTGCTCAGGCTGGTTTCGAACTCCTGACCTTGAGCAATCCACCTGCCTCGGCATCTCAGAGTGCTAGGATTACAGGCCTGAGCCACCATGCCTAGCCTATAATTTAGACTTTTAAAAATATACCTCAGGCCAGGCTCGATAGCTCACGCCTATAATCCTAGGCATTGAGAACTTTCAGATCTTCTCTTCTGTTTGGAAATATACAATATATGTTGTTAACTATAGTCACTCTACTGTGCTATCAAACATTAGAACTTATTCCTTCTGTTTAACTGTATATTTGTACCCATTAACCAACCTTTTTTCATCACCTTACCCCCCCACACACACCCTTCCCAGCTTCTGGTAACTGTTATTCTACACTCTACCTTCATGAGATTAAAGTTTTTTAACATTCACCCATGAGTAAGAACACATAACATTCATCTTTCTGTGCCTGGTTTATTTCACTTAACATAATGACCTCCACTTCCATCCATGTTGCAGAAAATGACAGGATTCTTTTTAATGGCTGAATAGTATTCCATTATATATATATGTATACACACCACTTTTTTGGGGGGAGGGGCTGGCTTCCAACTAACTTGCATACACAACATTTTCTTTATCTAGTCATCTGTTGATGGACACTTAGGTCAATTCCATATCTTAGCTATTTTGTTTTACTGTTTTTTGTTGTTGGGTTTTTTTTTTTATTGTTACAAGTCGGTCCACCTGGGGCCTAATCCTGGCATGGCCATTTCCTAGCTGTGTGACCTTAGCCAAGTCACTGCACCTCTCTGAGCCTTTCCTCTGGAGTAACACATAAGTGGGGAACATGCTAGTCAATTGGGGTCACACTCACACATCTAGCACATGCCCTGTCGCCAGCACCTGCCAGCCACCCATCCTCCCCTCCTCCTGTACTGAGGCGGAAGTGCCACAGCGGCAGGGCTCAGGCCCCGACTGTTTTAGACTCCAAAACTCCAAGCTGTAAATGTGTCAGTGCAGAGCAAAAAGGTGGCTGGGAGGAAACGTGCTGAGCCCTCAACACTGGCGGGGGGGCGATTGTAGTGACTGTATTTTTCTCCTTTTTATCTTTAATGTCTTAATTTCCTTACTTGTGAATTAGGAAAATATAAAGGAAAAAAAAAAGATGCTGAGAGAATGGGGGCCATGAGTTTAGGTTACAGTCACATTTAAAAAAAATAAAACCCTATTTAAAGATGTAGCTCCTGTTTACTCCTGGGGCGGAGGGGCGAGGCCAGGCAGGCCTGGGCTTGGGAGTACAAGGCAGGGCCTTGCTTTACCCGCCCCCCCATCTCCACACAGTCCCCATCCCCAGTGAGGACACACAGGGCAGGAGGATTCCTTGAGCTCACAGGTTCAAGACCAGCCTAGGCAAGAGCAAGACCCTGTCTCTGCTAAAAATAGAATAATTAGGCCGGGCGCTGTGGCTCACGCCTGTAATCTCAGCACTCTGGGAGGCTGAGGCGGGCGGATAGTTTGAGCTCAGGAGTTGGAGACCAGCCTGAGCAAGAGTGAGACCCAGTTTCTACTAAAAATAGAAAGAAATTAATTGTTCAACTAAAAATTAATAGAAAAATTAGCTGGGCAAGTTGGTGCACACCTGTAATCCCAGCTACTCAGGAGGCTGAGGCAGGAGGATTGCTTGAGCCCAGGAGTTTGAGGTTGCTATAAGCTAGGCTGACGCCATGGCACTCTAGCTGGGACAACAAGAATGAGATTCTGTCTTTTTTTTTTTTTTTTTTGAGACAGAGTCTCGCTTTGTTGCCCAGGCTAGAGTGAGTGCCGTGGCGTCAGCCTAGCTCACAGCAACCTCAAACTCCTGGGCTCGAGCGATCCTTCTGTCTCAGCCTCCCGAGTAGCTGGGACTACAGGCATGCGCCACCATGCCCGGCTAATTTTTTATATATATATCAGTTGGCCAATTAGTTTCTTTCTATTTATAGTAGAGACGGGGTCTCGCTCTTGCTCAGGCTGGTTTTGAACTCCTGACCTTGAGCAATCCACCCGCCTCGGCCTCCCAGAGAGCTAGGATTACAGGCGTGAGCCACCGCGCCCGGCCAGATTCTGTCTTAAAAAAATAAATAAATAAATAAAATAGGCTGGGTGCAGTGGCTCATGCCTGTAATTCTAGCACTCTGGGAGGCTGAGGCAGGCGGATTGCTTGAGGTCAGGAGTTCGAAACCAGCCTGAGCAGGAGTGAGACCCTGTCTTTACTATAAATAGAAAGAAATTAATCGGCCAACTAATACATATAGAAAAAAAAAAAAATTAGCTGGGCATGGTGGTGCATGCCTGTAGTCCCACTTACTCAGGAGACTGAGACAGTAGGATTGCTTGAGCCCAGGAATTTGAGGTTGCTGTGAGCTAGGCTGACGCTAGGGCACTTACTCTAGCCTGGGCAACAAAGTGAGACTCTGTTTCAAAAAAATAGAATTAGCCTGTTGTGATGGTGCGGGCCTATAGCCCCAGCTACTTGGGAGGCTGAAGTAGGAGGATTGCTTGAGCCCAGGAGTTTGAGATTGCAGATTCCTATAGCCCAGGAGTTTGAGATTATGATGACACCACTGCACTCTAGCCTGGGCAATGGAGCGAGACCCTGTCCCCCCCAAAAAAGAAGGATGGATTCTATATCCAGACTACTTGGGATCACATACAATATTCGTTCTTTACTAGTTGAATGACCTTGAGCAAGTCACTTAAACTTTCTGTGCCTCAGTTTTATCATCTGTAAAATGGAGGATAATAATGGTACCTGCCTTCGGGTTGTGGTGAGGATTAATATGTGTAAAATTGTACATAGCAAACCTCATATGAAAATGAGCTATAATTATGTTAGCAAATGTTTTATCAGTTTTGAATGTGAAAATGGTTTTTTTCATTTCTTATATTACGAATCATGTTAAATAATCTTTCGTAAGCTTCCTGGATTCTTTTTTTGCCCCAATCAGTTTCTTCCTTGCTTTCTTTCTTTTCTTTTCTTTTTCTCTTTTCTTCTTCTTCTTCTTCTTCTTCTTCTTCTTTTTTTTTATTAGAGACAGGGTCTGGCTCTGCTGCCCAGCCTTTAGTGCAGTGTCACGATCATAGCTCATTGCAGCCTCAAACTCCTAGGCTCAGGCGATCCTCTTGCCTCAGTCTCCTTAGGACCTAGGACCACAGGCATGTGCTATCTTACTCAACTAATTTTTTAATTTTTTTACAGAGATCAGGTCTCTCTGTGTTGCCTAGGCTGGTCTCAAACTCCTGGCCTCAAGTGATCCTTTCACCTGAGTCTCCCAAAATTCTGGGATTACAGGCATGAGCCACCATGCCCAATCAGTTTGTGACTCTCCATGTATTTAAGGAGAGCTCTGGGAGTCTATATGGGGGCTCCAGGAAACTCACGGAATCTCTCTCCCTGGATTCTGTCATCCAGGTTCACAGCTGGAGCAAAGCTGTTGTTTCACCTGCGGCAGCTGCTGAAGGAGCTGAAGGGATTGAATAACCTGGTTAGGTACCAAGCTGACCCTCTGACCAAGGTGGACCTGCTGAAGGCCCAGGTCACAGAGTTGCTACAGCGTCTGCTCCACAGGTCTAGAAGCCAGGGAGGGACCTCTAGGAAGGGAAGGAACAGGGGGAGCCATTCTTATATACTGAGCTGCATATTCTTTCCACACCTCTCTCCCCAGAGCTTTTGTGGTAGAAAATCAGCCCTGCATGCCTCAAACTCCCCATCGACCCCTCATCATCAAAACTGGGAGCAAGTTTGCCGTGCGAACAAGGTTGGCATTTCAGAACTCATTCCTGCTTCCAACCCTGCCGCTGTGCATTTTCTGGCTTTAGAGATCCTCCTACTCTTGTTCTTTTCTTCTCCCTTCCCTCTCAATCCCCCTACCTCTTCTAATAGCTTCCCTTATCTTTTTCAAACATCTGTCTGGCCTATCCAGGAGGTGGAGGTTGACAATTTCTCCCCATCTACCTCCCTTCCCCCAGGCTGCTGGTGAGACTCCAGGAAGGCAATGAGTCACTGACTGTGGAAGTCTCTATTGACAGGTAAATTGGGTCACGTGAAGGGTAGGACCAAAGGGTGGCCGGTTGTTGGGGTGAAGGAGATACCCAGTCTTCACAGTTGAGCCCTGGGGCTGTCTTCTTCCCCCTTACGTTCCTACCTTATAGAGATAATAATTCATCTTTTTTGTTAAACATTTACTGTGTGACATGCAGCCTGTCACGTACTCATTTAATTTTCATAGCAACCCCATGAATTAGGTATGACCAATATGTCATACAAAGCAGGAAACTAGCACAGAAATTATTTCTGTTTTGCAAGGCCACATAGCTAGTCAGCTGCAGAGTCGGGTTTGAACCCAGGTCTATCTCCTATATTATTTTACTTCCAAATGATTTTTTGTGTGTATTTTTTTTTTCAGGAATCCTCCTCAATTACAAGGGTAGGTGCCTGACAAGGACACTGCGAACATTTGTACACTGCATGACCTATACAATCACCTTCAGCAGTCCTGGTGGGAGCACACACAGGGAGGAGAAAGATTTGGGTGGGATATGGACAAAGGGAGAAAGGGAAATGAAGTGGAACTTTTGCTGTTTTCCTGCTGAATTTTTACAATAACATTGTTCCTTGTCTCCATATATCTTCTTCCTCCTGGAACAGCTTCCGGAAATTCAACATTCTGACCTCAAACAGGAAAACTTTGACCCCTGAGAAGGGGCAGAGTCAGGGCTTAATTTGGGACTTTGGCTACCTGGTAAGAAAGGCTACTATCTTAGGCTTCTAGTCTAAAGGAACAGGCTGGGGGATGTTCCCAGACCTTGAGATGACTTGAGGGAAAACAGGGATTCTGGGGATCCTAGGGTCCCCACACTGGCATTTTTCTCTCCTTCCCCTCAATTTGCAGACTCTGGTAGAGCAACGTTCAGGTGGCTCAGGAAAGGGCAGCAATAAGGTGAGGGCTGGACAGAGGACTGGGGAGCAGGAGGAACTTGCCAAAGGGCTCTCTGATCACCGTGTCTTTGGCTGTCCTAGGGGCCACTAGGTGTGACAGAGGAACTGCATATCATCAGCTTCACGATCAAATACACCTACCAGGGCCTGAAGGAGGAGCTGAAAGTGAGTGAAAGTGGAGGGCAGGGAGAGATGAAGCAGGTTCGGAAGAAGGCATAGGGAGGGGGTAAACAGAAGCCTCTTGGGTGGGAGATCACCCCTTCCCCTACCAAATGTCTGCAGCTAGGAACATCACATCCTGCCTCTGTGATTCTTATATTCCCCCTAGACGGACACCCTCCCTGTGGTAATTATTTCTAACATGAACCAACTCTCGATTGCCTGGGCCTCCGTTCTCTGGTTCAATCTGCTCAGCCCAAACCCACAGGTAGGAGGCGAAGGGTAAACAGGAGGGATATGGAAGCTTGGTATGCCGGGCTGCTTCTGAACCATGCTGCCCTCCACCCACCCCTGCAGAACCAGCAGTTCTTCTCCAGCCCTCCCAAGGCCCCCTGGAGCTTGCTGGGCCCTGCTCTCAGTTGGCAGTTCTCCTCCTATACTGGCCGAGGCCTGGACCCGGAGCAGCTGAGCATGCTGAGAAACAAGCTGTTTGGTACAGATGTCCGTCTTGTCTCTCAGCCTTTCCCCAGCCCTAGTCTTCTCTGGCCCTCTGTCCTGTCTATCCCAGGATCTCTGGCCTCCTTTGTCATCTGAACCATTTGTGACTATCTGTCCCACAGGGCAGAACTCTAAGGTTGAGGATGCATTGTTGTCCTGGGCTGACTTCACTAAGGTAACACCCTGCATCCTGTGTAGCTAGATCTCACCCCCAGTCCAAATACTGGCGCCTTCCCACATCAGTCCTTCCCCACACCAGGGGCAATTCCTCATCTCTTCCTGCCTTTCCATTCCTCCTTCAGCGAGAGAGTCCCCCTGGCAAGCTCCCATTCTGGACATGGCTGGACAAAATTCTGGAGCTGGTACATGACCACCTGAAGGATCTCTGGAATGACGGGTAAGGCCTTGGTCAGCCTTCTGGCGCGGACCCATGCTTTCTGGGTCTGAGAGTGGACTCCGTGCGCCCTCATGTGGCAAACAGAGAGAACAAAAACTGGTGCAAGGTTACACCCCTCACATTTGTAATAATAGTTGTAGGGGTAGCCAGTATTTGTGAAGCATCTACTATGTTCCAGAGCCTGCTGGGTGCGCTTCGTGAATTATCTCATTTAATCTTTACAACTACACTGAGTGGTGGGTTTTGGTACCTTCATTTTTTTTTTTTTAATATGAAAGGGGGGTAGTCAGGAGCAGAGTTCAATTTCCTTTTTTTTTTTTTTGTGACAGGGTCCCACTTTGTCACTGTGGGTAGATTGCAGTGATGTCATCATAGCTCACAGCAACCTCAAACTCCTGGGTTCAAGTGATCCTCTTGCCTCAGCCTCCCGAGTAGATGGGACTACAGGCTCGAGCCATGACACCAGGCTGATTTTTCTATTTTTAGTAGAGATAGGGTCTTGCTCTAGCTCAGGCTGGTCTTTTTTTTTTTTTGAGACAGAGTCTCGCTTTGTTGCCCAGGCTAGAGTGAGTGCCGTGGTATCAGCCTAGCTCACAGCAACCTCAAACTCCTGGGCTCAAGCAATCCTTCTGCCTCAGGCTCCCGAGTAGCTGGGACTACAGGTATGCGCCACCATGCCCGGCTAGTTTTTTCTATATATATATTAGTTGGCCAATTAATTTCTTTCTAATTTTATAGTAGAGACAGGGTCTTGCTCTTGTTCAGGCTGGTCTCAAACTCCTGACCTCGAGCAATCCGCCCTCTTCAGCCTCCCAGAGTACTAGGATTACAGGTGTGAGCTACTGCGCCCAGCCTCTCAGGCTGGTCTTGAACTCCTGAGCTCAAGCAGTCCTCCTGCCTTGGCGTCCCAGAGTGCTGGGATTACAGGTGTGAGCCACCTTGCCCAGCCTGCTACCTTCATTTCAAGGGAGGAAACTAAGTCTCAGCAAAGTTAAAGAACTTACCCAAGGGACAGAGTTGGGATTCAAATGCAGATTTATGGGACTCCCAAGCTCATGTTCTTTCTATGATGCTGCCTACTGATTTGTACAGCACTTGGCTTTTGCCCCCTGCCCCCCATCTTTTTCTTGTTTTTTTAAGAGACAGGGTTCTCACTCTGTCACCCAGGCAGGAATGCAGTAACTAGCACCTGGCCTTTAAAACTGCTTTTCTGCTAGGTGTGTTGGCTCATGCCTGTAATCCCAGCACTTTGGGAGGCTGAGGTGAAAGGATCTTTTTATCCCAGGAGTTGGAGACTAGTTTAGCCAACATAATGAGACCCCAACTCTACAAAAATTTTTAAAAATTAGCTGAGTGTAGTGGTGTGTGCCTGTAGTCCCACATATTTGGGGGTCTGTAGCAAGAACATCACTTGAGCCCAGGAGTTTGAGGTTGCAGTGAGCTATGATGATGCCACTGTACTGTAGCCCGGGCAACAGAGTGAGACCCTGTCTCCAAAAAAAAAAGTGTGTTTCATCTGTATGATCTTACTGAATCCTTGCATCTCTTCAAACCCTGGGAGGGTGGATATTGTCAGTGATGTGAAGTGAGTTGGACAAGATGGAAAAGTTTGTAAGTGGTAGAGCTAGCCCCAAAACCTGGTGCTCTTTTCCCATACAAGAGGAGGGAGGGGCAGGGGCACTGGGGAAGGGGTGTTTCTCACAACTGTTTTCTGTGTTCCAGACGCATCATGGGCTTTGTGAGCCGGAGCCAGGAGCGCCGGCTGCTGAAGAAGACCATGTCTGGCACCTTTCTACTGCGCTTCAGTGAATCATCTGAAGGGGGCATTACCTGCTCCTGGGTGGAGCACCAGGACGATGGTCAGCTGCTCTGCCCAGCCATTCCCACAGCCTCTCCTTTCTGCCTGGCTCTCCTTTTGCGCCTCTGCTTGCCCTTGGCTTCCCTGGCTCTGTCCTGAATCCCTTAGCAGGTTTGGGGTTGGAAAGTGAGAATGGGGAACTCCCTGGCCCAGCCTGCCTGTCTCTGCATCCACTTTCCAGATAAGGTGCTCATCTGCTCGGTGCAACCTTACACCAAGGAGGTGCTGCAGTCACTCCCGCTAACTGAAATCATCCGCCACTACCAGCTGCTCACTGAAGAGAATATCCCCGAGAACCCACTGCGCTTCCTCTATCCCCGAATCCCCCGGGATGAGGCTTTTGGGTCCTACTACCAGGAGAAAGGTGGGAATCATTGACATACTTCATTCCTAGATTGCAGGCATCCTCAGACACCCATAAATCTAACTCCTTCCTTTCAAACATGGAGAAACTGATATGCAAAGAAGTTTAGGGATTTGTCCATGGGATACTGTTAGTTAGTAGGGGGATATGACTGTCAAGACCATCTGCCCTAAGGGGCCCTTGGGCTTTGTGTCCAACCCACTAATCTCCTTCTTCCTGTATATGTCCCCACAGTTAATCTCCAAGAACGGAGGAAATACCTGAAACATAGGCTCATTGTGGTCTCTAACAGGTGAGCTATAAAACCCATCCCCCTAATCCTTTTAGGCTGATATACAGTGACTAATCTGTCCAATTCCAATCTTTCCAACCTTCTCTACCTACTGACCCACCAGTTTTTTCTTGTTCTTAGCCCTCCAGTTTTTTGCTGTTCTTCTAGTCTCTCTCCTCTCTCATGTTTTCCTGCTGCCATCCTTAGGTTGACTCCACAGGGGTTCCTTGGTAATAATGGTCATAATCACTGGGCAGCTACTTGATGCCAGGAATGGGACTAGATAGTCTTGCTCAGGCTGGTTTCAAACTCCTGACCTCGAGCAATCCTCCCGCCTCGGCCTCGGCCTCCCAGAGTGCTAGGATTGCAGGCATGAGCCACCGCGCCCGGCCGGGACTAGATTTTTAAAAAACATTTTCTTTTTCTTTTTTTTGCTAAAGAAGCAAGTTCTAGGCCGGGTGCAGTGGCTCACGCCTGTAATCCTAGCACTCTGGGAGGCTGAGGCTGGCGGATCGCTTGAGGTCAGAAGTTCGAAACCAGCCTGAGCAAGAGCGAGACCCCGTCTCTACTAAAAATAGAAAGAAATTAATTGGCCAACTAATATATATAGAAAAAATTAGCCGGGCATCGTGGCGCATGCCTGTAGTCCCAGTTACTCGAGAGGCTGAGGCAGCAGGATTGCTTGAGCCCAGGAGTTTGAGGTTGCTGTGAGCTAGGCTGATGCCACACCACTCACTCTAGCCTGGGCAACAAAGTGAGACTCCGTCTCAAAAAATAAATAAATAAATAAAAATAAATTTAAAAAAATTAAAACAAAAAAGAAGCAAGTTCTAAAAAATCTTAAAAAACATTTTCCATTTAATTCTTATGAGAACCCATTAGAGGCACGTGCAGTGTGGCTCATGCCTGTAATCCTAGCACTCTGGAAAGCCAAGGCAGGAGGATTGCTTGAGTTTAGGAGTTCAAGACCAGCCTGAGCAAGTGCGAGACCCTGTCTCTACTAAAAGTAGAAAAATTAGCCAGGTGTGGTGGCATGTGTCTGTAGTTCCAGCTAGTCAAGAAGCTGAGGTAGGAGGATCGCTTGAGCCCAGGAGTTGGAGGTTGCAGTGAGCTATGATGATGCCAACTGCACTCTAGCGTGGGCGACAGAGTGAGACTCCGTCTCAAAAAACAAAACCCAACTGAGTAGATAATGATAGCCACATTTATTAAAAAATTATTATGTGCTAGACACTAGGCTAAATTCTTTGTGTTCATGTTCTCATTTTATACAATCTTCACAATAATCCTGTCAGGTAAACACTATTATTATTTTCAGCTGAGGAAACTGAAGTTTGGAATAGTAAAGTGGCATAGCTAAGGTACATAGCTAATAAATTATACATGTTTGTCACATTCCAAAGTCCTGCTTTTAACCATCCTACTGCCTCTCAAGAATCATTAGGGGAACTGGGCATGGCAGTTCACACCTGTAATCCTAGCACTTTGGGAGGCTGAGGTGGGAGGATTGCTTGAGGCCAAGAGTTCATAACCAGCCTGAGGAAGAACTAGACTCTGTCTCTACAAAAAAAAAAAAAAAAAAAATTAGCTGGGTGTGGTGGCTCATGCCTGTAGTCCCAGCTACTTGGGAGGCTAAAGCAGGAAGATTGATTGGGTCCAGGAGTTTAAAGTTGCAATGAGCTAGGAGGACACACCACTGTGCTCTATCCCAGGTGACAGAGTGAGACCCTGTCTCAAAAAAAAAAAAATTTTTTTTAGGAGCTGGACACAGTGGCACATACCTGTAATATCAGTGCTTTGGGAGGCCAATGCCAGAGGATCACTTGAATGAAGGAGTTTGAGACAAGCCTGGGCAACATAGCAAGACCCCTCTCTCTATAAAAAATTTAAAAATTAGCTGGGCATGTTGGTGTGCACCTTTAGTCCTAGCTACTCAGGAGGCTGAGGCAGGAGGATTGCTTGGGCCCAGGAATTTGAGGCTGCAGTGAGCTATGATCATGCCACTGTACTCCAGCCTGGGCAACAGAGTGAGACACTGCCTCTAAAAAAGAAAAAATTATTATATATTGTTGTTCCTACTTACAGATGATAAATCTGAGGCTCAGAGAAGTTAGGGAACTTGCCTAAGGTCACTCAGCTAGTAAATGAAAGGGTTCAAACTCTAGCAAGCCTGATTCTAAAGCTCATGTTCTTTAGCCTTCTGCTCTACTGTCTTGTTAGGTTAGAGAGACAGCTTCTGCTTGCTCTGTCATTCCCTACTTCATCTAAATCATTGAGCCCTGTGACCTTTGTCTGTCTTTGGATTATCCAGACAGGTGGATGAGCTGCAACAACCAATAGAGCTTCATCTGGAGCCAGAGCTGGAATCGTTAGACCAGGAGCCAAGGCTGGTACCAGAGCCAGAGACAGGGCTAGGCCTGGATTTAGAGCCACTACTGAAGGCAGGGCTGCATCTGGAACCAGCACGAGAACCTGTGCTGGAGCCCATGCTGGAGCTCACTCTGGGGCCCGTGCTAGAGCCCACTCTGAAGCACACCCTGGAACCTACTCTGGAGCCCCTGCTGGAGCACACTCTGGAACCTGTGCTAGAGCCCAAGCTAGAGCCGGTTCCAGAGCCCACACTATGCTTCGCATCACAAAGAGTACCAGAGCCAAACCTAATACCTATATCACAGCCAGTGCCAGAGCCAGATTTACCTCGTGATCTGAGACACTTGAATACTGAGGAAATGGAAAGTAAGTGTTGAGATGGGGCCAGGGAAGGGGACACACAGTCTACTTCCCATCTCCCTTCCCTCACCCATTACAGAAAAAGCTAAGCTTCAAGCTCCTCATTGGAGAGAGGCTCATTTCCTTATGATTCCTTTTATTAGAAAATTCAGATTTCTTCCCCCACACCTCCCTGTTCCTCCATCCCCCAAGTTCTCCCTCAGGCCCTGTCCAGCCCTTTCCTACCATCCTCCCTCACTTTCCCTGCTGGGTGGGGAGCTCCCAACTAAAATCAGGGCCTGACTTTTTTCTCTGGATATCCTAGTCTTTAGAAACTGTATAAACATTGAAGAAATCATGCCAAATGATGACCCGCTGTTGGCTGGCCTGAACACCGTGGATAGAAACTGTATAAAGATTGAAGAAATCATGCCAAATGGTGATCCGCTGTTGGCCGGCCAGAACACCATGGATGAGGCTTACAGCTCCCGCCCCAGCCATTTCTACACTGATGAACCTTTGATTCCTTCTGACTACTAGGAACTACGTTTCCCCTGTTCTTTCCGTATCTCTTACCCCTCCTACCCCGTGATGTTGCTCACACATCATGATGTTGCTCTCCACGGTTGGGAAATCAGGCATGTGCCCTTTCTAAGCTGGGTTAACCCAGGGGTTTAGGGTGAGAAGTAAAAGCATAACATGGGTGTGGAGGGGGCAGCCATGAATCAGAATGGGTGCTGGCAGTAGTTCTAAATAGGCTCCTGGAGGCTGCCCGATGTGCTGGGAGGTACAGGTGTCCTGGGGACAGGCCAGTTGGGAAGTACTTGGAGGGCTCAGGGCAGTGGCTTTTTTTTCCTGTATGGAAGGATTTCAACATTTTAATAGCTGGTAAGCCTAAATTGGTACAAACTAGCATTGGACCTTGGTGGGGAGCACAGAAATATGATAGGACTCCATTTCTTTCTTCTGATTCCTTTATGTATCTGGGATAACTTTTCCTTTCTTCTCTCCTTCACTTCTGACTCAAGTTTTAAATTTCTTCTTTCCCTGCAGGGGCTGAGAGCTCTCTGCCTCAGCCCACCATATCACGCTCCACCCTGTAGAAAGGAAGAGGAGGCTGATCCTCTTCTTACGAGTCTCCTCCCTTGCTCTGCCCCTAAGCTGGCCACAACCATTCCTCCCCCATAAAATGATTCTTCCAATCTAATGTGCCTGTGAAGCTTTGCACGCCATATTGTGCCACCTAGTCCCCATTTTCCCAGTGCTTAGGAGACAGATCACTCCTGGAGGCTGGGGATGGTAGGGTTGCTGGGAATTCAGGAATTCCTTTTTAAAGTATTGGATAGAATTTGGTGTTTTTACAAAGGAAGAGAAGCACTGGGTCTTAGCTATTTCTCTATTATAATATTATTCCCTTTCTTTTGTACAATATATAGTTTACCTAAAAGGAATGTGTCTATTCCTTGGATGTAGGCCTGGGCTAAGACCAAGTTCCTGGAACTTAAAACCTTAAAGGTTTATCACAGGACTCTGGACAACCTCACACCTTGGCCATTCCTAGGGTACCCCAGGGGGCACCTGCCATTGCTCTAAGATGTGCTTCTAGTGTAACTTGCCACATAAATGAAAGAGGTCCTGCACACATGGCTGTTTCCTACCTGGTATGTCAGAGAAACAGTCCTGTTCAGAAAGCAGCCCTTTTGAGCAGAAATGGCTAATAAACTTTTTGCTCACCTGAAAGTGTTTCATCTCTGAACTTCTTTACTACTTACAAAAACGAATGTCCTGGTCCAGGTGTGATAGATCATACCTGTAATCTCAGCACTCTGGGAGGCCGAGATGGGAGGACCTCTTGAGCTCAGGAGTTAAAACCAGCTTGAGCAAGAGCTAGAGCTCATCTCTACTAAAAATAGAAAAAAAATTAGCTGAGGAACTAAGAAATATAAGAAATTAGCCAGGCATAGTGGTACACACCTGTAGTCCCAGCTACTTGGGAGGCTGAGGCAGGATTGCTTGAGCCCAGGAGTTCGAGGTTGCTGTGAGCTAGGCTGATGCCAGGGCACTCTAGCCTAGGCGACAGAGCGAGACTCTGTCTCAAAAACAAACAACCCCCCCAAAACACCTAATGTCCTTAAGGACACCAACAAACTATATAGTACTGAGGTCAGCAAACTGTGGCCTCTCCTCCACCCTCCCCCATATGCCCATTTTGTCATGTTTCTTCTTCCCTCCCTATTTGGAGAAGCCCATC
Organism: Microcebus murinus; assembly: GCF_040939455.1. NCBI lineage: Eukaryota > Metazoa > Chordata > Mammalia > Primates > Cheirogaleidae > Microcebus > Microcebus murinus. The sequence goes on along the minus strand of NC_134113.1, from coordinate 60,713,935 downwards.
CTCCCTTAGACTCTCAAGGGGCAGAGAATAATTATATAACTATCCTATTGTCACTCAGCTGGTTGGTGGCAAAGCCAAGATATAAACCTGGGTCTGAATCCAAAGCCCATGCTTTTTTTATGCTGCAACTATGGAAAAAAGGAAAGGAAATTATCACTAGCCCCATCCCCTCGTCTTTTTTTCAAAGATAGTTTAGTTCCCCTTGGTTGACCAAACTCCTAAAGGGCCCACAGATGTCCTTTAAAGGAGAATCCCATTGGCTTGGGAGATTTACCTTTATCTTCCTGGAGTGCCTTCCTGCTCAAAACTGAGCTCTGACATTTGATCCTGCAATGACCAGGGCTCCTGTCTTTGGCCAGATATACTCTTAGCCAAGAAAGTAGGGAAGGAGGCACTGGATCAGGGAGCAAGTGACCCCACTTCCCAATCTCAATCCCTTGTGATCCCATTCTGCTTTCTCAGCCATACAGGGATTAATATCAAAAAGATCCCAGTTATTCTATACACCAAGGGGTCATGAGAAAATACCACTTTCCACTGTAGCCCTTTGTGGGGCGCGGTGTCAACGCCATTACAAGTTGGCGCCTGTTTCCGGCTTTGCCTAGAGCAGCAAACAAGTTCAGCGCACGCGCAATTGTCGGTTGCCCTGTGGCGCGAGCATGCAAACGAAGGGTCCTGCTATGGACTAATGCTTTGGTGGCTCGACAGCTGAGCGGCCTATCCCAGCTTAGGGGTTGTGCTTCTAGGGTATATAGCAGCCTGCGCGCTGCCGGGCTGGGTCTTCTGCATCATGTAAGTCTAAAGGGAACCCCATTAAAGCACTGTCAGAAGAACTCCGGTTGCCGCGTCTTCCTTGCTGGCGAGGCGGGCGCGACAGCCCTTCAGAATAGAAGAAAGAGATGCATATGGTAGTCTCTTGGCCCTACTTTTCCATCTGTTTATCTTTCCCAACTGAGCCTGGAAATTAGATTCTCATAGCCTCATAAATAAGTCTTTATTGAAAAAAGTACATTATTCAGTATAAATATAATAAATAATCCTCCTCCCCAAACTGCTCTCATGAGGATAAATAATCCCCGAATTTCCCTTTCCATCTAATAAATACTCAACCTTGTCATAGGTCAGCATCATCAGTCAGTCAGTACTGGTAATTTTTCAACATATGCAGTCCCATTAGGATTAATGGACTAATTAACTTGTTGGCTCACAGGTGTCTGGGGTGGTCGGTTTTATCTTGGCATTGCTAAGCCATGGAGATGTGAGTGTCATTCTTAAGCTGTTGGCTTTAGGGACTCAGGGTTGCTGCTCCATGGGCAAAGACCCGGGCAGCTACCGCCACAAAGGCCTGGAGGCTGCGAAGGATCTTGAAACGGAGAAGAAGGCGCTGCCATGGCTGGCTAGGAATGGGGCTTGGAGTCTGCTGAGGCTCCCAGTGGTGACCTTCAGGCTGAAAGGACAGGACAGGGCAGGACACAGTCAAAGAAGACTCTAGATCCTTAATCCCCCCCACTTCTGTCTCTAATACTTGCAAGCCCCCATTTTCTAGGTCTCTAGTTCATACCTGTAAGAGTTGGCTGAGGCCCAGTAGAGAGGCATGAAGCTGGCCCACAGGGCCATCAGGGAGCAGAGAAGGCTCCCCTGTGAAAATATCTGATCCTAGCAGCTTCTCGTAAAATATCAGACCCTGGTGGATCCTTTGCAAGCAGAACTATGGAGAGAAGAAAACAATGAAAGAAGTGGATACCCTCTTCCTACTCCACTCCCTGAAGACCCACCCATTTCCTTACTATTCTCAGACACAATGTCTAGTTCACCACAGTGCCCAGCCATGTTCCCAGTCCCCTCTCCTTTGTGGTCCAGCCTCATCCTAGTGGTACCTGACTGTTGTCTCTGAGTCCTTGGGGATCACAAGCATCCCCACACTGGATATGGGGAACATCATTTGTAGTCTCTTCATCTCCCTCTTCTCTGAGTAGATCCTGAAATGGAGGAGGGGGTAGGAAGAATGAAGAAGTAAGGTAAGTATTTTTGAACCCCACCTGGACCCTCAGGCCCATGGCTTTCCCAGGAACCCCACTCTTCTGCCCTCTCACCCATGGATGGCCTTCAACCCTCCAGCTTCCACCCAAAGTCACAGAGTCTTCTACTGCAGCCTTGGAGAGGCTCCAGTTTGGTTGCAGGGGCTGCCACTTACCATGTGTCCCACTTGTGGGTGTGCACTCCAGGCCAGCGTGCAGAGCTTCTGTGAGAGCTGTTGGCATCGAGCCCAGGCAGGGCTGCTGTCCCCAGGCACAGCTCTACCCTGAGTAGTCCAGGGGAACAGCAATAGCAGCATCATAGCTCTGCTTCCCAGCATCTTGTTGCCTGCTTTTTAACCTTGATGGTTCTGTGCCTTGCACCAGCCCTTGTAGAATCTCTGCCCACTTCCACTTGCTCTGAGCCTGATTCTCTCTGTTCTGTGCGTCTCTGGTTTGGTTCCCTCTGTTGCTTACCGAGTCTCTGAGCTGCTTCCTGTTGTTTTCCTCCCTTTGTCTCTGAGTCTCTTTTAAGGTCCCTGCATTGTAAGGCCCGCCCTTTATACTAGCAGGTGACTCACAGCAGGTGGGATTCCCCTCCCTGCATCATCCCCCTCTGTGGGGAGCCCAGGTATGCAGCCTCAGTTCCACGGGAAATGAGTCGTGTGGTTGCTGTGGCTAGAGGCCTGGGATGGGACACATGTGTAATGCTCTCCAGGAATCGAAATGGCTGTAGACGAGGGGGTTGAGGGGAGTAACGAACATTTAAATTAATCTGGTCTCAAGTTCCTTCCTGTTTAATCTTTCTCTGAACTTTTGCCTCTCAAAGCTATACCACTACCCAGCCCAAACCTAATTTCCTCACCTCCTCCTGCCTGAGGAAAAGCCAAAACAGAGAAGCATTCATTCATCACTCAATAGGGTGTTGAGCTCAATTTGTAATGAAGTGTTTTCCTACTTGATGTCCCCATCTAAGTATGAGGGGCTTCTTCTTTTTCTTTATTGGAAACAGCATTATTTTTATTGGATGGTCCTGGTTTCATAGGAGAGAATGGATATGAAGACACTTTGTGAACTGGGAAGCCAGATAAATGCAGCGTGAGGCCTTATTGAATCCTACTTCAGGTGAAGGTTAGGAGGGCTCTTGTGGGAAGAGGCTTGTTGGCTAAGAACCACTGATTCTTCAACCCTATCAGCCTAAATTTTCATGGGCTTTGTGGGATTCAGGTGATGTTTTTTTCAGGATACCAGTGTAAGCAAGGGCTAGAAATTAAACTTAGACATTTCAATAGTCAGTCCCTATCCCATATCTAGGAAGCCCAGGGGTCTTGGTAGTCAAATGTACATAGTGTCAATGACTCTGGCTAGTCCTTCAGCCTGTTGCATCCATGGGTAAAATCCACTGTCACTGATTTCATCACCCTCCCTGATGCAACATCCAGTGAAACAGCTGAGGGTGTGAGTTTGGGCGTGGGAGTAGAGGGTGGTCCAAAGCTGGGACTGCCCCGACTCCAGTGGAGGGTCCCAGAATAATTTGGACGTCAGAATGAGGCCATAGGTGACCACACAGCTGGCCCCTCAAGCCTCCCCAAGAGGTTGACCCTTTTCTTCTGAGAAACTTACCCTCAGTGGAGGTTCTCCCTTCCCTTAGAGCTATACAAAACTGCCCAAACTTCAGGTTCAAATATTATGATTCTGTAGTTAATCCACCCTTTGGATGAAAACATTGCTAGCATCAGAGAATTATCTCAGTTTTGGTGAGAAATGGTTTGCCTTTTCCTACACTGGGTGGACACAAATGGAATAAGGAAATTGGAGGGAGAGGCATAAGGGAGTTCACCTCATTTGTATACAATGTCTCTTATGCTTTTCCCACCTTTGGTCTCCATTCTGGGAGCCCTAAAAGATAGGAGATGAAAGGTGAAAAGGAAGAGGAGGAAGTGGAGCTCTGCAGGACAGGATGAGGACAAGGGTGAGTTGGAGGCATGGGGCTCTGCCTCTGTTTCACTTCCTGGTGCTTCAGGAGTTGGGTAGGAAGCAGGGTTGGTGGGGAGATTGTGGGACTGTTGTGTGGCAGGAACTACTTCCAGGGCTACATCTGATCTGGAGCTGCAAGAAGCCCTTGACGTCAGCTGGGGCTCAACCGTTATGCAAATCATATTCACAAGACACTCCTAAGCAGGCCTTTCCAGTTGGATGCCCATACTCCAAATCCACTTAAAGTTCCCCCAGGTGGTTAATAATGATCCTAATATATATCCAACTCTCACTTTATGCCAAGTACTTTGTCTAAGCACTTTACATGTATTAAACCATTTAATTCTCACAACAACCCTATAAGATAGGTACTATTATTATTCCCATATTACAGACAAGGAGACTGAAATGCAGAGATAAATTATTTATCCAAGATCACAGAGCTACTAAGTGGTTGGAATTCCAATGCAGACAATCTGGCTTCTGATCCTACATTCTTATTTTTTTCTTTTTGAGACAGGGTCTCACTCTGTCACCTGAGCTAGAGTGCAGTGGCATCAGCCTAGCTCACTGCAACCTTAAACTCCTGGGCTCAAGTGATATTCCTGTCTCAGCCCCCTAAGGAGCTGGGATTGTTCAGGCTGGTCTTGAACTCCTGGCCTCAAACAATCCTCCCAAAGTGCTAGGATCACAGGTGTGAACCACCATGTCTGGTCTCAGATCTTGCATTCTTTCTTTTTTTTTTTTGAGACAGAGTCTCACTTTGTTGTCCAGGCTAGAGTGAGTGCCGTGGCGTCAGCCTAGCTCACAGCAACCTCAAACTCCTGGGCTCGAGTGATCCTTCTGCCTCAGCCTCCCGAGTAGCTGGGACTACAGGAATGTGCCACTATGCCTGGCTAATTTTATATATATATATATATATATATATATATATATATATATATATCAGTTGGCCAATTAATTTCTTTCTGTTTTTTTTATAGTAGAGACGGGGGTCTCGCTCTTGCTCAGGCTGGTTTTGAACTCCTGACCGTGAGCAATCCGCCCGCCTCGGCCTCCCAAGAGCTAGGATTACAGGCGTGAGCCACAGCGCCCGGCCATGCATTCTTTCTTAATCATTGCATTATGATATGATACTGTGAGGAGACAGAAGAACATCTGTAACTTATAAAGCAGCTTATTTAGCCCAGGTATCTCAGGCTCTGTAACTTTCATGCATCTGTGTAGTTCTCAATTTGAGACCTCAAATACGTAGATTTCTTAAAGTGTGGGAACTGTCTAGGTGTCTTAGCACCCACCTTTTTGTGTTATTTTAGATCTAAGGACTTGTTAAGTCAGATCAGTTTGAGCGACCCTCTGAGTTGTTTTCCTCTTGCTCTTAGATCTCTACCTGAGTCTAGGAGCCCTCCGAGTCCTAGAAATATAAACTCTTGGGTCCTTCTGTGAAGATGTACTTATCAGCCTTTCTTAAGAAAGAGAAATGCTTTAAAACTTATCCTCAGGCCGGGCGCTGTGGCTCACGCCTGTAATCCTAGCTCTTGGGAGGCCGAGGCGGGCGGATTGCTCAAGGTCAGGAGTTCAAAACCAGCCTGAGCAAGAGCGAGACCCCGTCTCTACTATAAATAGAAAGAAATTAATTGGCCAACTAATATATATATAAAAAAAAAAAAATTAGCCGGGCATGGTGGCGCATGCCTGTAGTCCCAGCTACCCGGGAGGCTGAGGCAGAAGGATCGCTCGAGCCCAGGAGTTTGAGGTTGCTGTGAGCTAGGCTGACGCCACCGCACTCACTCTAGCCTGGGCAACAAAGCGAGACTCTGTCTCAAAAAAAAAAAAAAAAAAAAAAATTAAAACTTATCCTCTGTGAGTAATTTCTTCCACCAAAGTCCCTCTATGTGGCCTTTAGAAACAGTAACAACAGCTGAGCTAAACTGCCCTGAGACATCTCACAACCTGGACCCATTCCAAAGACATTCAAGCTCTCAGGCCCCAAGAATCCCTCAGAATAACCGTTGATGGTAAATCGTTTAAGTTTCGAGAAGGCAAATGTCTCAATTTGCCATTCTCATCCCCCTCTTAGAGAACCTCCAGCTCCTTGGACTAGGGGAATTTGATACGCTGGGGGTCCTATTCCCCGGGAATATTACCAGGGCCTCTGGGGAGGAACAATCACAGATGGGAGTTTCAGATGGATATGCCTTTAGAATCGGGAAGATACGGCCGCTTGGGTCGTGTCAAGACTGCGGCTCCCGCTTCCTTTTTTCTCTCCCATATCTAGGGATGATAGGAAATGCCAGCGAGTTTCGGGGGCAATAGGGTCAGAGATTGCGGAGTAGCTCACTAGAGTACCGCGGGGAGAGGGGCTAAACTAGTCCAGGCTGGGAATACCCAGCACTCGATTCCCAGTACTTTGCCTTGGACGCCCCTTATTCTAGAGATCTTAAAGTTACAGGGAGCATAAAAGTTCGGTTTCCAAGCCTAGGTCTAATTTTATTCAAGAAGGTTTTAAAAAAGGAACGATTACTTTTTACAACCGCAAACAAGCCCAGGGTATGGCTTCATTTGTCCCCAACGGCGCCCCGTAACCTTGTTTTGGCCTAGCTCCTGCGTCACACGCCTTCTCGAGGAGTGCGTCTGTACCTGGCTCCTTCTCATTGGTTTAGACGCGTCTCAAGCCCTTCCTGATTGGAAGCCGCTACTAGGAGTCCGGTCCTTCCCGCTATAGAGTTAGATTGAGCCTGAAGCGTGGGGGAGAACTGGGGAAACTGGAATTTCCCACGGAGGTGACGGTGCTTGCGCTCCCCCTACTCGTTTTAATTCCACGCGCTCCAAAATATCCGCCATGGAGAAATCTTGGTAATGACCCATTCCCCGTACGCATCCCAAGAACACATCTGACCCTTGCCCTATCTCTCCCCTCACGCCACTGGGGTTGAATTCTAGATAACCGATTTCTCTGGTTCCCCCCGGGAATTCTGGGTAACTAGCCGTTTCCACCACCTTCCCCTACCCCCGCCTCAGTTATGGGTAACTGGCCATTATTGTTTTCCCCTAGAGAATCCTGGGTAATTATTACAGAGGATTCTGGGAAACTGACTTCTCTTGTTCTCACTGCCAACCCCCCCATCCCAACCCAAATTCTGGGAAACAAGCACCTTACACCCCTCTAACTGCAACCCCCGTGGTTCCTGCTCCCTTCACCTGATGATCCAGGGCTGAGCCAGGAAAGTGAGCTGGTCTGAAGTGAGAAGAAAGAGAATTAGGTTAGATAGTAGGATGATGGGGAGTACAGAGGGCCTAGAGAAGAAGAGGAAGGGACAGTAATTCTCCCAGCTCCACCCCACTGCCCCCTCCCTGCTTCATCCTCGGCCTGGCAGTTTCATTCCTTCTGCCTGCCTTATCTTCCTCCCACATAACCTAGAAGAAACGAAGTACCAGTACTTGGACCTACCCCTGACTCAGCTAACTCTTTCCCCTTGCAGGCCGGGATGTCCATTCTAGGCCCATCGGTGCTGTCCTGCTGAAGGTTGGGTCAGGCTAAAGGGACTGGCAAGGGAGGGTGTGACACAGTCTAATCAACTGCCATCGTCATCATGAACTTTGAGGGTCTTGATCCTGGACTGGCAGAGTATGCTCCCACCATGCATTCTGCCTTGGATCCTGTCCTGGATGCCCACCTGAACCCAAGTCTGCTACAGAATGTGGAGCTGGACCCAGAGGGAGTGGCCTTGGAGGCTCTTCCCGTTCAGGAGTCAGTGCACATAATGGAAGGTGTCTACTCTGAATTGCACAGTGTGGTGGCTGAAGTGGGTGTGCCTGTCTCCGTTTCCCACTTTGACTTGCACGAGGAGATGCTGTGGGTGGGGAGCCACGGGGTAAGAACTTTGTGAGGGCTGAAAGGAGATGTTGGAGGTCTTTATGTGGTTTTGGCCCCAAAGACAGCTGCTTTGCAAGGAGGCAGAACTGAGTTGAAATAATGAGAATTAGCTGGGCTCTAAGTCAAGCCAAGAGGAGGGTGGTGGAGAGAGAAGGGGAGTCTAGGATCCAAGAATAAATTACATAGGTATTCTTTCTCAGAAGGCATCCACTTTTTTTTTTTTTTTTTGAGACAGAGTCTCACTTTGTTGCCCAGGCTAGAGTGAGTGTCGTGGCGTCAGCCTGGCTCACAGCAACCTCAATCTCCAGGGCTCAGCGATCCTACTGCCTCAGCCTCCCGAGTAGCTGGGACTACAGGCATGCGCCACCATGCCCGGCTAATTTTTTGTATATATATTTTTATTTATTTATTTTTTTTTCTAATTTTTTTTTTGTATATATATTTTTAGTTGGTCAATTAATTTATTTCTATTTTTGGTAGAGACGGGGTCTCGCTCAGGCTGGTTTCGAACTCCTGACCTTGAGCAATCCGCCCGCCTCGGCCTCCCAAAGTGCTAGGATTACAGGCGTGAGCCACCACGCCCGGCTGTATATATATTTTTAGTTGGTCAATTAATTTATTTCTATTTTTGGTAGAGACAGGGTCTCGCTCAGGCTGGTTTCGAACTCCTGACCTTGAGCAATCCACCCACCTCGGCCTCCCAAAGTGCTAGGATTACAGGCGTGAGCCACCGCGCCCGGCGAAGGCATCCACTTTTATCATAGTTTGCCCATCCCATGTTCTGATTAATCTTGATAATTGTACCTATCACTTAGTCTGTAGCCATCCAAATCCAATCTCTAATGCCCCTTTTCTGTTTTCCATGTTTATTATTATAGAATGTTTAATGAACGCTTCTGCATATCATACATGGAGATATGCTTCAGTCTTCTCTGGTTAATTTTACTCTCAGAGCAGTTCTCAATGCTAATTTTTTAAAATGTATGTCCATATTGCCAATATGCTATGGAACCCAAAGATTTTGTAAGAAATAATATGCTGCCCTTGGTTTACTAATTTACCTTTCATGGAGTGTGAATCGTTTTTCCATTAGAAGGGATGAATTTTTTGTGTGTGATCGATTCAGTTCATTAGGCAATGCCTACTGCTATGCTAGGCACAGGGAATAAACCTGAATAAAACATAATGCTTGCCCTCAAAGAGTTTATAGGACAGTGAGGTAAAAAAGACACACAAACATAATTTCATGGTACTAAGTGCCAGTGTGAAAATATGTACTGGGTGCTGGAGATCATGGAGAAGGGTCAGAGAGGGCCTCCAGGAGGAAGTGACACTTGAACTGAAGCTTGAAAGATGAGTAGGAATTAGGTAAAGGAGATGGGAAAGGCTGTCTTGGCACAGGATAAACAAAGATGCCCAAGATGTTACAAAGCATGGTGAGTACAGAGTGCAGGAACTGTAAGCAATTAGGATTTATTGGACTAGAAGTTGAAGAGGTAGATACTAATTCATGCAACCAGTTTTTTTCCTTTTTTTATTTTTTCTTTCTTTTACCTCACACAGATGCTGGCATAAAACAACCAGTGTTTTTTTGAGCCACCTACTAGATGCCAGACCTTCCTCTAGGTTTGGAATAAGCAGTAAACAAAACAAACAAAAAAACATATATAATATATCAGGTGTTGATTAGTACTCTTTTTTGTTGTTTGTTTTTGAGACAGGGTCTTACTCTGTCGCCTAGGCTGGAGAGCAGTAGTATGATCATTGTTCACTGTAACCTGGAACTCTTGGGCTCAAGTGATCCTCCCATCTCAACCTCCCAAGTAGCTAGGACTACAGGCATATTCGGCATATGGTTCTTAGCCTTAGGCCTTAGTTGCTCCGTATCACAAAGGCCAAGCAAGAAAAGAAGAAAGCTGAGCCCTGTCTAGTCCCTCACCTACATGTGGAATAACCCTGCCCCTCTACTCAGGATGTCTCTGTCATCTTTGTTCCCTACAGGGCCATGCGACTTCTTTTTTCGGCCCAGCTTTGGAGCGCTACTCATCCTTTCAGGTCAATGGCAGTGATGACATTCGGCAGATCCAGAGCTTGGAGAATGGTATCCTTTTTCTCACCAAGAACAACCTCAAGTATATGGCTCGTGGGGGCCTCATTATATTTGATTACCTGTAAGTGGCTTCTAAGCTCTGGACTGGGAGAGAGGGTACCTCATAGGGTGGGAAGGCTAAGGGATTGCCAGATTGTGAGACCCTGGCCCCTTAGCCTTTCCTCTCCCCAACAGGCTAGATGAGAATGAGGATATGCACAGTCTCCTACTGACTGACAGCAGTACTCTACTCATTGGTGGGTTGCAGAACCACATATTGGAGATTGATCTTAACACTGTTCAGGAGACTCAGAAGGTACAAGCCTGAGGCAGGAAAGACCCATGCAGGGCCTGAGGTTATTGGGGGGTCAGGGTATGCTTGGGCTGGTGATGTGCTTGAGATGTGGGTGTGACCTTTCTGTTCCTTTATTCTGTGGGAAAAATCATTTTCTTACTGGTTTTTCTGCTTCCCTCTCCAGTATACAGTTGAAACACCTGGAGTCACCATCATGAGACAGACAAATCGATTCTTCTTCTGTGGCCACACATCTGGCAAGGTGGCCAAGTTCCATTTCTTCCTCCACAGGGCCCTGTTCACTAGATACCTGATTGGGCTGTGCTTTCTCTCAACTCTCGGGGTATAGTAGGATTGGAGATGAGGGATGAAAAGAGTAAATTGACTTCCTACTCAGCCATGTTATACTATGAGATTGTCTTGTAGCCTGATGTTTTCTATTATAACAAGGTACCTTAGAGCCAAAAGGGTAAACAAGAGTTCTGTTTTGGGTCCTATCCAGCTCTTGGCTTCTCTGTTTGCCTTTTCTGGACTCTTAATTGTCCATATCCAACCTATAGCCTTAGTTCCTTTGGTAGAGACCTCACAGGGTCAGGTAAAGCAGTAGGTACTCTTCCTGATAACAGATTTGGCAGATAACTGAGTTATCTCTTCTTCAGGTTTCCCTGCGAGACCTCCGCAATTTTAAGGTGGAACATGAGTTTGATGCCTTCTCAGGGAGTCTGTCAGATTTTGATGTACACGGCAATCTACTGGCTGCCTGTGGCTTCTCCAGCCGCCTCACTGGCCTTGCCTGTGACCGTTTTCTCAAGGTGTATGACCTGCGCATGATGCGTGCCATCACACCACTTCAAGTACATGTGGATCCTGCCTTCTTGCGCTTCATTCCTACATATACTTCTCGTCTTGCTATCATTTCCCAGTCAGGTATGAAGGGCATATAGGATTTGGTAGGGGGATGGATGAGCAAAGGGGAAGTAGGCATAGAAGGAGTACTATTCTAGAAACGTTTTTGTTGGGAAAAGAAGTAACCTTTTATTGGGGTCCCAGGATTTCACTTGGGTTTAGTCAGAGATTAGAGCTTTTGTTTTGCCCTTTGTTGTGAGGAACATGGAAAAAGATAAAGATGGAATAAGCAAAATAACTTTAGCATTGCTCTTTGCTGGGTAGCAAACCATCCTGTAGTTTGTGGGGAGACATCAGATGGCATTTTTTTTCTCTCTAGGCATGGATTTGGGACCCATCTTGCCTAGATACCAGAGAAGAGGGTAGGAAGGGCATATAAGGATAGCTTCTTTTCACTTTCCAGGGCTCAGTGGATTTCTTCCTCCCTTCTAGGGCAGTGCCAGTTCTGTGAGCCTACAGGCCTGGCCAACCCAGCAGACATCTTTCATGTGAATCCTGTGGGGCCTCTGCTAATGACCTTTGATGTGTCAGCCAGCAAGCAGGCCCTGGCCTTTGGGGATTCTGAGGGCTGTGTGCACCTCTGGACTGATTCCCCTGAGCCTTCCTTCAACCCCTACTCCCGTGAGACTGAGTTTGCTTTGCCCTGTCTCGTGGACTCACTGCCTCCTCTGGACTGGAGCCAGGACCTGCTGCCTCTTTCCCTTATCCCCGTCCCACTCACCACTGACACACTTCTCTCTGATTGGCCTGCTGCTAACTCCGTTCCAGCTCCCAGGTTGTACCCCACCTCTGGGCCAAAAGGAGGGAGGGGGAAAGGGCCAAGATACCAGAATTCTCTGCTAGCCCTGTTACTATTCTACTATTTTCCTGATTTTTGTTTACCTTCAGTATTTTATTTTTTTCTTGGCCTTTGGGGATTGGGGAGTAGACGGGTAGACAACACAACCCTTCAAGCCCTATATTGGATTATAGGCGTGCACCACCTGTGGATGCAGAGATTCTTCGGACCATGAAGAAGGTGGGCTTCATTGGCTATGCACCCAACCCCCGTACCAGGCTGCGCAATCAGGTATGTTCAGAGTGGAGATGGTCAGCTCCCACATCAGCCTACTAGCATTTTTCATTTTTCCTTTACTAGTCTTTCTTTTGTTTGTGGACAGTTGGTAAAGGTTTTTTGGGGGCTACCGAATTGAAGGAACTATGCTAGGTGTTAGGGAGGATTCAAAGATAAAGAAGATAGGGTCCTTGCTCTTAGGAAGTTAGTATTTGGTTGGTGAAGGTAAGACATAGCCATATCAGAAATTATTTACATTTGATTATTAAATGCTAAAAGATTGTCATAAGCATTCAGTGCCAGAGCTGTTTGGAGGGAAAATGTTACTCTGGGTTAGAGTGGTCAGGGAAGGTGTGATGAACTAGGTGGATACTGAGCTGGAAATATGGAATATGGGCAAGTAGATAGTAACAAGAGAAGAATATTCAAGATGAGGGATCAGTGTTAGTGAAGGTCTCAAGAGGCATAAATGCAAAAAGCATGTCTGAGGGAGACTGTGAGTACAACATTCTGGCTGGAACAGCTGTTGGTATTGGGCAGTAGTGAGAGATTAAGGTTAGAAAGGGCCAGATTGTGAAGCCTTGAACACCAGTGTGTAGCGGAAGAAGTGATACACAGCATTCTGGGAGGGTTAGTTTGGTACTTGTATGCTTGACAGTGTGAATATATAGGGAGATGAGTATGGAAGCCATCACAGTTGTCCGATCATGACTAAGTAGAGTGATGACAGTGGAAATAAAAAGGAAATAGTGGATGCTGAGAATGCTAGGAAAATAGAAGGTTCAGGACTTGGTGGGTATTACAATGTTGGGATAAAGGTGGGGGTGAAGGCAAAGATGACAAGACATCTAAGAAGGTTGCCTCTTTTTAAAATCCCTAGATTCCTTACCGACTCAAGGAGTCAGACAGTGAATTTGACAGCTTCAGCCAGGTCACTGAGTCACCGATAGGGCGGGAAGAGGAGCCACATCTCCACATGGTTTCTAAGAAATACCGCAAGGTGCTGGGGGACATCAAGGCAGGGGTCCTGTGAGATGTGGGGAAAGGTACCCTGGGAAGGGGTTCGTATGAGAGAGGATTGAAGGACTAAGTCAGGAGGCCTTCATCTGCCACCCTGGACCTGAGAGAGGGAGGTTCTGGGAAAGTTTATGGCTACTGGGAAGATTCAGGGACTCTGAGGATATCCTCATCTTGCTCAGACTGTTTCTGCCTCAGGTGACCATCAAATATTCCAAGCTAGGGCTAGAGGACTTTGACTTCAAACACTACAATAAGACCCTGTTTGCTGGATTAGAGCCTCACATCCCCAATGCATACTGTAACTGCATGATCCAGGTAAGGGTTGGGTATTTCTACAATTTGAACCTGCCTACTGCCTTTCTTCCCCAGGGCTCCTCAACCCCTATTCTTTCATGTTTCCTTAACCAAGCCTGCTTTACCATGGCCTCTACCATTCTTTCTTTTCCCTACAAACTTCAAGTCTCCTCTATGAGCTCCAGTGCTTTGGTGGACTCTTGCTTTGTATTTGCCACCAGATCACTTAACCTATGCATCTTTCCTCCTCCCTGTCCAATTTTCCTATACCAGTTCTCCTGTTCTTCCTTCCAGGTGCTCTATTTCCTGGAGCCTGTTCGCTGTCTAATCCAGAACCACCTTTGCCAGAAGGAGTTCTGCCTGGCATGTGAGTTGGGCTTTCTCTTCCACATGTTGGACCTCTCTCGTGGTGACCCTTGCCAGGTCAGTGCCTGGAAACCCAGGACACTTAAAATGGAAGGAGAAGGGAGGTGAACAGTAGTCAGGGACATTACTGTGTATATGGCTACAAAAGAGAAAATAACCCTTTTCCACCAACATGCTTCTAGGGCAATAATTTTCTTCGGGCATTCCGTACCATTCCTGAGGCCTCAGCCCTTGGTCTTATCCTGGCTGATTCAGATGAGGCTTCAGGCAAGGGCAATCTGGCCAGGCTCATTCAGAGGTGGAATCGCTTCATTCTCACTCAGCTACATCAGGATATGCAGGAGCTGGAAGTACCACAGGCTTATCGAGGGGCTGGAGGCAGGTATGGAATTGGGATAGGAATAGTTAAAGCCACCATGGCAGGCCAAGCTCCTCTGTGATTTAAAGGGTCTCCTTTATTTCTTTTCTGTATCTTTTCAGAGTAAAAAATAAAATAAAGGGTCTCCTAACTCCCTCAGTGTGCCTGTATTGCTCTCTCTACTCTTAGCAGCTTTTGCTCATCGGGGGACTCTGTCATTGGGCAGCTGTTCAGCTGTGAGATGGAGAACTGCAGCCTCTGCCGCTGTGGCAGTGAGACCGTGCGAGCCTCTTCCACCTTGCTCTTCACACTCTCCTACCCTGACGGTAGCAACAGTAATATACCCTGTAGCTGGGTTTGGGAAGGTTCCCCCAAATGTCCTGTGACATCAGGAAAGAGGCGGGGGCTAAGTGTGGGTAGAGGGGAGAACCAGGGGTGAAGTATTCAATTTCCCCTCAGATAAAACCGGGAAGAACTATGACTTTGCTCAGGTGCTGAAGCGAAGCATCTGCCTGGAACAGAATACACAGGCCTGGTGTGACAACTGTGAAAAGTACCAGCCTACAGTGAGTGGGTTGTTGGACTAGACTAGAGTCTTGCCATGTTGGGGACTCAGCTACCATCTCATCTGGGGCTGGCTATGTCAGCACTGCCACCCAGGGATCTATGGGGAGTGGGAGGAGCCCCAGTTTGAGGACACAAGACCCAGGTTCCTATCCAGGCTTCTTTCTCTCTATACTTCCTGCCATTCCTTGTTTGTTTTATCCTCTAAGATTCAGACCCGTAACATCCGCCATCTGCCAGATATTCTTGTCATCAATTGTGAGGTAAACAGCTCAAAAGAGGCTGATTTCTGGAGAATGCAGGCTGAGGTAAGGACTAGGGCTGGAAACAGACATTTAGGAGTACTTTTTAGTTTTCTTCCCCTTCTGACCTTCTCATATATCATTATTTTCTAAAGAATCAGATGTTTTTCCTTTGTGTTCAGGTTGCCTTCAAGATGGCAGTAAAGAAACATGGTGGGGAGATCTCCAAGAACAAGGAATTTGCTTTGGCTGATTGGTAGGTGCTATCTTGGAAGTTGTCAAAGGAGTGAACTACCCAGTGGCCCCTCTTCACTGGCTAGATCTCTTTAGAACAAATTTCCATTTCTTCTGACCTGATAGGAAGGAACTAGGGAGTCCAGAGGGTGTGCTGGTGTGTCCCTCCATTGAGGAGTTGAAGAATATCTGGCTCCCTTTCTCCATTCGCATGAAGATGACCAAGAACAAAGGACTGGATGTTTGCAATTGGACTGATGGGGATGAGGTGCAGGTTGTTGAAAAACTGGAAAGAGGGAGGGGAATAAGGGAGAGAAAGCATGACAGAAGGTGAAGCAGCGCAGGGGGAAGGTGGAACTTAGTATAGGGAAAAGGATGGAAATAAGGCCTAGTAGTTCCCACAGTGACTCAGTTCAGTGTTGGGAGTCATAGTTGGGCTAGGATGGAGATAATCTACCCTGGTCCCCCATCCCCTATTCCCCCACCTCCCTGTCCTCTGTCCTCGTTCCCCTTCCTTCCCCATCCTTAAACTTAGCTTAGCAGCCTGGGTACCCCCCTCACAGTGGGGCCCAGCCAGGGCAGAGGAGGAGCATGGTGTCTATGTGTATGACCTGATGGCTACTGTGGTACACATCCTGGACTCACGCACAGGGGGCAGCCTGGTGGCTCACATCAAAGTTGGAGAGACCTACCACCAACGCAAGGAGGTGAGTGAGGTGGTACAGTGCAGGACTCTCCTGAGATGGCCACAATGTATAGTCTGAAACAGAATGGTCCAGCTATTACTTTGTATCTCCACAGGGCGTTACTCACCAGCAGTGGTATCTATTCAATGACTTTCTTATTGAACCTATTGATAAGGTTAGTTGCAACATGGCCCATTCCTCCTTTCATCTCCCCTTTTCCTAGCATCCTTATCCTCAGGGCTCTGTAGAATGCTAGGCAGATTTACGAGGGAAGGATCCTGGCCAGGCGCGGTGGCTCACACTGGTAATCCCAGCACTCTGGGAGTCTGAGGCAGGAGGATCGCTCAAGGTCAGGAGTTCAAGACCAGCCGCAGCAAGAGTGAGACCCCGTCTCTAGTAAAAAATAGAAAGAAATTAATTGGCCAACTAAAAATATATAGGAAAAATTAGCCGAGCATAGTTGCACATGCCTGTAGTCCCAGCTACTCGAGAGGCTAAGGCAGGAGGATCACTTGAGCCCAGGAGTTTAAGGTTGCTGTGAGCCAGGTTGACGCCACGGCACTCTAGCCTGGGCAACAGAGTGAGACTCTGTCTCAAAAAAAAAAACAAAAAAAAACCACACACACAGCAGAAAGGATCCTTAGGAATAAAAAACATTAGCAGAATTAAAAATAGTGCCTGGCCAAGCGTGGTGGCTCACGTCTGTAATCCTAGCACTCTGGGAGGCCAAGGCGGGAGGATTGTTCAAAGTCAGGAGTTCGAAACCAGCCTGAGCAAGTACGAGACCCCGTCTCTACTATAAATAGAAAGAAAGTAACTGGCCAACTAATATATATAGAAAAAATTAGCTGGGCATGGTGGCGCATGCCTGTAGTCCCAGCTACTGGGGAGGCTGAGGCAGAAGGATTGCTTGAGCCCAGGAGTTTGAGGTTGCTGTGAGCTAGGCTGATGCCACGGCACTCACTCTAGCCTGGGCAACAAAGCAAGACTGTCTCAAAAACAAAAAAAAAAAGTGCCTGAGTCTTACTTGGGAAAAGGAAAAGAGGCATGAACATAGGCTAAAACTGCTTTTTCTCTTCCGTAGCATGAAGCTGTACAGTTTGACATGAATTGGAAAGTACCTGCTATCCTTTATTACGTCAAAAGAAATCTCAATTCTAGATACAACCTGAACAGTAAGTGGTACACAGTAGACCCAATGGTGTGAGCATTTTTTTTTTTTTCATTGTTTACCAGCTTGCCACTTGGTAGCAAAGGGTCTGGGCCGTTTTGATTGGGCTTCAAGATGAGATCTGGGACGTTGTTTCTTAGTATTTAAGATTGATAACTGGCTGGGCGAGGTGGCTCACGCCTGTAATCCTAGCACTCTGGGAGGCTGAGGCGGGCGGATTGCTCAAGGTCAGGAGTTCAAAAGCAGCCTGAGCAAGAGCGAGACCCGTCTCTACTATAAATAGAAAGAATTTAATTGGCTAACTAATATATTGAGAAAAAATTAGCCGGGCATGGTGGCGCATGCCTGTAGTCCCAGCTACTTGGGAGGCTGAGGCAGCAGGATTGCTTGAGCCCAGGAGTTTGAGGTTGCTGTGAGCGAGGCTGACGCCACGGCACTCACTCTAGCCTAGGCAACAAAGTGAGACTCTGTCTCAAAAAAAAAAAAAGATTGATAACCAATATAATTGGTATATTGATAACCAATAATATTTCCAAGGATACTAAAGAGATTCCTGCTTATCAGACCTTCAATTTAAAAGCTGGAAATCTCAGTTGCCTGTCTGAGTTAAAATAAAATAAAAGCTGGAAATCCTGAGAGTGGAGTAGGGAAGGAATAATAGGGTCATTTTGATCAAAATGGCTAAGGCTATGATTTTGAGTCTAACCATTCTTATACCCAAGACCTCTTCTTTTGGAGATGAGCTCCTTGTTAAGTCCCTATTTGGTACCTTTAAACTATAGTTTCTCTATAACCTTATTTTTCCAAAGTTTTGAAACTAAGGTCCAAAGTAAAAATATTACTATTTCTTCTCTGTGGTCTTTCTAGTTTTTTCCTAGCTTATTCTTGATAATTTTCTGATTTTACCTGTTCTACCTTGCCATTCATCAGACATGATCTTTTTACTTACATGCTTTGATTATTAAGGGATCACAGTATTGACCCAGAGTCTCTGATCAGCCACCCCAGGCTTCTCTTCCCTAATTGCTTCCCTATCCCAGCCCTTTGTCCTCTGTATGCTCCCTTCTAGTCAAGAACCCTATTGAGGCAAGTGTCCTGCTGGCTGAAGCCTCCCTGGCACGGAAGCAGCGGAAAACGCATACTACCTTTATTCCACTGATGCTGAATGAGATGCCACAGGTTGGGGACCTGGTGGGTCTGGATGCTGAATTTGTCACCCTTAATGAGGTAACTAATATCAAAAGGATGGGGCTTTGAAACAGAACTCTGAGAATATTAGGAGTTTAAGCATTTCTCTGATTGCCTTATTAACTCTTCTCGTATAGGAGGAAGCAGAGTTACGCAGTGATGGTACCAAGTCTACCATTAAACCAAGCCAGATGTCAGTAGCAAGAATTACCTGTGTCCGAGGGCAGGGACCCAATGAGGGTATCCCCTTCATTGATGACTACATCTCTACCCAGGAGCAGGTATTAGGATACGGAGGTGCAATTGAGGCAGATCCTGTGCTTATGTAGAGTGCTCGACAACCCAGGGAATAGTGGTAGGAGGAGACTCTGCACCTTGCTTCATGAGTCCTTTTCTCTATTCCTAGGTGGTAGATTACTTGACTCAATACTCGGGGATAAAGCCTGGAGACCTTGATGCCAAAATTTCCTCCAAGCACCTCACAACTCTCAAGTCTACTTACTTAAAGCTTCGTTTTCTCATTGACATTGGAGTCAAGTTTGTGGGCCATGGCCTGCAGAAGGACTTCCGGGTCATCAACCTCATGGTTTGAGCGAGTCCTCTTTTGAGGGTGGGCCCCTCAGGGTATACATTGTACTTTTGGAGGATGGAAAATTATAGATCCCCTCCCTTAAGTCTCCCATGCTTTTATTCCTGCCAGGTGCCCAAGGACCAAGTCCTTGACACTGTCTACCTGTTCCACATGCCCCGAAAACGAATGATTTCTTTGCGATTCCTTGCGTGGTACTTTCTGGGTGAGTTGCTCTGCCTTGTAGGCCCCTCTTGTGTACATTAAGAGCAGAAAAAGTGTTGTGGGACTAAGTGGGAGTAGGGAGGACCCTGAGTTAGTGGTCCCTTCTTTGCACTAGGGAAGGTGTTTGACTCTTTCCCTTAGGGCAGTCAGGTTTTTGTTGTTTTCTGGGAGTCAGGGGTGGGAGTGGGGGGACATGTCCTACCTCCCTTTGCTAGGTCCCACAATATTCCACCTCTACTTATCCCAGACCTGAAAATTCAAGGGGAGACTCATGACAGTATTGAGGATGCCCGTACAGCCCTTCAGCTCTACCGAAAGTATCTGGAACTAAGCAAGAATGGCACTGAGCCTGAGTCTTTCCACAAGGTGCTCAAGGGTCTTTACGAGAAGGGCCGAAAGATGGACTGGAAGGTGCCCGAGCCTGAGGGCCAGACAAGTCCCAAGAGTAAGACGGGGGAAGGGACAAGGGAAACTGGACTAGGTGGATTTTGATCACATATACGGAGATTATATTCACCACAACGATGAGGATAATGATGATAGCAATACTACCTCTACCTTATATTTGTAAAGCACTTAACAGTTTACAAAGCACTTAATCCTCCTAACATTCAATGAAATAGATTTTATTATTTATTATTATTATTTTTTTTTTTTTTTTTTTTTTGAGACAGAGTCTCGCTTGTTGCCCAGGCTAGAGTGAGTGCCGTGGCGTCAGCCTAGCTCACAGCAACCTCAAACTCCTGGGCTCAAGCAATCCTGCTGCCTCAGCCTCCCGAGTAGCTGGGACTACAGGCATGCACCACCATGCCCAGCTAATTTTATATATATATACATTAGTTGGCCAATTAATTTCTTTCTATTTATAGTAGAGACGGGGTCTCGCTCTTGCTCAGGCTGGTTTCGAACTCCTGACCTCGAGCAATCCGCCCGCCTCAGCCTCCCAGAGTGCTAGGATTACAGGCGTGAGCCACCGCGCCCGGCTTATTATTTTTTTTTTGAGACAGAGTCTTACTCTGTTGCCCAGGCTAGAGTGCCGTGGCGTCAGCCTAGGTCACAGCAACCTCAAACTCCTGGGCTCAGGCGATCCTCCTGCCTCAGCCTCCTGAGTAGCTGGGACTACAGGCATGCGCCACCATGCCTGACTAATTTTATATATATATATTTTTTTAGTTGGCCAATTAATTTCTTTATATTTTTAGTAGAGGCAGGGTCTCACTCTTGCTCAGGCTGGTTTCAAATTCCTGACCTTGAGCGATCCTCCCGCCTTGGCCTCCCAGAGTGCTAGGATTACAGGTGTGAGCCACTGCACCCGGCCTAGATTTTTATTATTGAAACTGTCTGTTGGTCTTATAACATTCTCTTGCCCAATTCTAAAATATTTAGTGATGGTCCATGCCCTCTTTTCTCTTGCATTTTTCTTCCATAAGAAGTATGAGAAGGTGCTTTTTCTTCACTCACCTTAAGAGTCATGCTCTTGGTTTTATCTCTGACAGATGCAGCTGTCTTCTCCTCAGTGCTGGCGCTCTGACCTTCCCTCTCCCAGAGAACCATGGCCCTCTCCCTTTAGCGTTCTGTGGCCCCAGAACTGGGAGATGGCTTTCCAAGTTGGCTACACTGTCTACTTCCAGAATTGGACCTGCTCAGGGTCTACAGATGGTGCTATTAATAGAACTGGAATACAGCAGAATTGTTGCAAAGGTTCTAGGAGCCAGATTCTGTCTTCATCCTTTGCAAAGTAGTGGGCCAGAAACAGTCTAGAATTGACCCAGATGGAAAGTAATTAGTATTCCTAGTAAAAATCCCGGGTGATTAATATCCAGGCAGAGAAGCTCCTAGAACCAAAACTCTCAGTTCCTAGCTGGCTAGGGACTGAAATCCTAGACAACAACAGAGGATACAACAATTCAAGACTTAGCTCACGTCACCAACTGTTTGAGGGATGCCTGGAGGGGGGCCAGCATGTGAAGTCTTGGTGGCCCAAGCAAGCCGATGTTGTTAATACTATTGCCAAAAGGGCCTTTGGATCCTGGACAAAGCTTGGCTGCTGGCTTCATTTATTCTTGCTGACAGCTGAGAAGCATCTGTCTTCCATCCACTCTCCTGTCCCAAGTTTTGTTATTTTTTTAAAATTTTGTTTTAAACCGCATGTTTTTTTTAAATAAAAACAAAAATATTGTCTATCATCTGTCTCATTAGAGAGTTGCTAGTATGCGATGGGTTTTCTGACTTCAGTCCTCTCTTTTCTTCGTTTTGGCTTCTTAATACAACTGGAAAAACTAAGATTCTTTTCAAATCCCCAACTAGAATTGAAGGTAAAGCTCGGGAAGCCAAAGTTATGGATACGGAAGGAGAATAATTATGTCTTTCCTGGACAATGTTAGGTTTTTGCTGTAGCTTTCTAGTACCCTAAGGCAGGATGTTTGAAGATGTACAGTATGATTTACCCGTTAATTGTGTAAGCTGAAAAACTACAGGTCCCAGGATATCTTAAAAGAGAGTTGTAGCTACTGACAAATGATGTGCCTGGTGTTGCGGAGCTTCCTGGGAAATGTAGTTTCGTGTGTTGAGGCCTGTGCTCGCCGGCCAGCAGCGCACCTTTTTGAAGGTCTAGCTAGCCCACCGAGAATGACACAAACGCACGCCTGACCACTCCCATACTGAATACCCTGGCTCGCCTAGCTGCAAGATACTCCTATTCTTTGGCTGACCCCTAGTGGTCACGTGGAGCTGTTCGCCACGCAAGTCTGGGTCCTTCTGTGATCGACTGGGGTCCTCGCTGCCTCGGAGTCACTTCTCAGCTGCCTGTTCGCGCGAGAGTTTGGAGGGGCGGGTTTGGGGTCGGTCTCGGGGGGACTCGCACGGTAGTGCACCTGAACCCCGCTTAGGTGCCAATTAGGATCCCGGGAGCTAGGTCAGGTGGTCGCCGGGACACTTAGTGTCTGGAAGGCGGCGAAGCGGTCTGGAGAATCCAGGACAGCCTCAATCCTCCGCAGCCAGGTGTAGGTTCGAGAGCCACCGAGGCCAAAGTGAGAGTCCAGCGCCTGGGCCACGGCGGCGGCCCTGGGAGCAGAGGTGGGACGGATGCCGGTGGCAGAGGCGCTGGGCGCTGAGGGTTGGGGATGGACTGGAGCGAAAGCAATGGCGGAGTCCTTAGAAAGGGGTTGGTTGGCATGGGCAGTCACTTATAGGCTGGAGGTGGGATGGCAGGAGTCTTCAGTACAGGGTCCAAATACACGCTAGATATCGAGTGCTCCTTGTCGGCTTCCTGGCCTGACTGAAGGCTTCTTGCTGGCAGCTTCCTAGTGCCTGATGTTCCTGTATAATCGCCAATTTATCTCCCGTAGCTGCCACATAGCCCTATGAGCCGCAGGCATCCAGTACTAAAGTACCTACATTATGGCCTCACCTGTCCAGACGTAATGTCTGGGACTGAGCACCTAGTCCAGAGCTCCACCCCACCGCCCTGGGGTGATAGGAGGCCTTAAGCGCTGGAACAGAGGAGCCCCTTTGTGTCTCGGGCATTTCCTGGAAAGTATAGCCAGGGTGACACTGAGGCCTTTGAAAGCCCTAGGATGAGGAGTAGGGGGGCAGAGGAAAATGGAGTTTGCTCCTCACACCTGTTTTATTCCCGCCCAAACCCAGGTGGAGCGACCCCATTACGCTAAAGATGAAAGGCTGGGGTTGGCTGGCCCTGCTTCTGGGGGCCTTGCTGGGAACTGTCTGGGCTCGGAGGAGCCAGGATCTACACTGTGGAGGTAAAGGCACAAAGGGAAGGAGAAGTGGGAGGAAGTAGAGCCACAGGAGGATATGAGATCCAAGGCTTGGGAGAAGGATGAATGGAAATCCCTAGGTTGATCCCATTCTCTTCCCGCTGTACCTCCACCCTATCCCCTGCCCCCATTCTCTCCCCTTTCTCAAGCTTGCAGGGCTCTAGTGGATGAACTAGAGTGGGAAATTGCCCAGGTGGATCCCAAGAAGACCATTCAGATGGGATCTTTCCGGATCAATCCAGATGGCAGCCAGTCAGTGGTGGAGGTAACGGTTACTGTTCCCCCAAGTACAGTAGCTTACTCTGGCTTTGTGTGAGAACTCAACTAATTAAGAACGACCTTGGGCCGGGTGCAGTGGCTCACACCTCTAATCCTAGCACTCTGGGAGGCCGGGATTGCTTGGGGTCAGGACTTCAAAACCAGCCTGAGCAAGAGCAAGACCCCGTCTCTACTATAAATAGAAAGAAATTAATTGGCCAACTAATATACATAGAAAAAATTAGCCGGGCATGGTGGTGCATGCCTGTAGTCCCAGCTACTTGGGAGATTGAGGCAAAAGGATTGCTTGAGCCCAGGAGTTTGAAGTTGCTGTGAGCTAGGCTGATGCCACAGCACTCACTCTAGCCTGGTCAACAAAGTGAGACTCTGTTTCAAAAAAAAAAAAAAAAGAATGACCTTGGTTTAACAGAAATGAAGAAAACAGACCCAGAGAGGTATCTAAAAGATTGGGCTCTGTCTTATAGAAAGAGACTGGGGCCAGGTGCTATGGCTCACGCCTGTAATCCTAGCACTCTGGGAGGCCGAGGCGGGCGGATTGCTCGAGGTCAGGAGTTCGAAACCAGTCTGAGCAAGAGTGAGACCCCGTCTCTACTATAAATAGAAAGAAATTAATTGGCCAACTAATATATATAGAAAAAATTAGCCAGGCATGGCGGTGCATGCCTGTAGTCCCAGCTACTCGGGAGGCTGAGGCAGGAGGATTGCTTGAGCCCAGGAGTTGAGGTTGCTGTGAGCTAGGCTGATGCTACGGCACTTAGTCTAGCCTGTGCAACAAAGCGAGACTCTGTCTCAAAAAAAAAAAAGAAAGAAAGAGGCTGGAAGCTTATACCCTATATACTTGCTTCCTGGCTCTAAGAGCCAGGCGAGGCACAGTGCCCTTCTCTACATCCCTAATCCACGACTCATGTTTTTATTATAGCACTATGGTATACATACAAACATTCATTTAAAAAAGACTAGAAGGTCTTATCTTTGTAATTAGGAAATTTATTTTAGTTGAAAACATAGCAGATATACACAAAGCCATACCTAGTAAGCAATATATATGTAAAGAAATGTTAAGATTATGATACTTGTGAAGTGCTGTAATAGTTGTTATCCTCAGAGCCTACACTACCTCTCTAATGCTGTCCTTACTGCTGTCTCACTTTGATACAAAGAAAATTATCTTCGTAAGAACTGGGAGAATTCAAAGGAAAAAAATACAGTTGATTAGTGTTAATCAAAGAGTGTTCTGTTTTTGTATACTTGGGAGCTAATGATACTTGTCTCCTTAGGATCATATAATGAGGTAAAATATAATCATATATTTGAAAGTACTTTGATCATATATTTGAAAGTACTTTGAAATTATACAAATAAACCATATTGTTTTTAATTAGGGAAGGCTTTTTAGAATAGGTCAATTGAGCTAGATTTGGAAGGAAAAGTAAGGATATAAATCACTAATGTATAGAGGTAGAAGAGAGTGACCCAAGGCTGAGGACATTTCTAGGTGCCTTATGCTCGATCAGAGGCCCACCTCACAGAGCTGCTAGAGGAGGTATGTGACCGGATGAAGGAGTACGGGGAACAAATTGACCCTTCCACCCACCGAAAGAACTACGTACGTGTAGTGGGCCGGAATGGAGAATCCAATGAACTGGACCTACAGGGAATCCGAATTGATTCAGATATCAGCGGCACCCTCAAGTTTGCGGTGAGCTATGGAAGTGGGTAGCTGGTTCTTGGAAATTAAGGGGGTTGTTGGAGTACCCAAATAGAAAGCTGGGTCAATATCCTTGTCCTCCTCTTTGGAGGTGGAGGCAAGAGGTCTCTTGCTGCCCTTTGTCACTGGTTTCTCCCTTGGGTTGGCAGTGTGAGAGCATTGTGGAGGAATATGAGGATGAACTCATTGAATTCTTTTCCCGAGAGGCTGACAATGTTAAAGACAAACTTTGTAGTAAGCGAACAGGTAAGCTGCCCCCACTTAATCTCCTGTTCTGTTCTCATACCCCTGTGGAACCTGGCACATTCCCTAACCCACCCACCCCCACGCCAGAAATCCTCTGATATTTAGCTCAAGAGCTGGCTTCCATTTCCCTTGGCTTAGGGAGTTGGGTTGTTACTCTCCATTCTCTTTCTGTCAGCTTTCAGAATTTGTGGCCCCCTCACCTGAGATACAAGTGACAGAGCAGTAGGGATGTTTTATCATTTATAAGCATATATTCTGAAAAATGGTGGTTAGTGTATGTATGCCAATTTGGTTTGGGGTGTTTTCTTGATAGTGGCATATATCAATATGAGAGTGGCATTTTCCTTCAAATTGTTATGTGCTGTTTGCAGATCTATGTGACCATGCCCTGCACATATCTCATGATGAGCTATGAACTACTGGAGCAGCCTAGTCCGGCTTGATGGATCATCCCCAGGAGGGGGAAAATGGTGGCAATGCCTTTTATATTATGTTTTTACTGAAATGAACTGAAAAAACATGAAACTAAAAGTACAAACTGTGTTGTCTTTTCATGCCCGGAATCGGCCATTACATTAGGCTTGAATATGGGGGATTATAGACAGGAAACAAAACAGAGAGGAAAGAAGAGTTTTGTGATTTGTGTAGGACAAAGGTAGGAGAGGCCTGAACCTTTAATTCTTTTACCTTCTGAGATTCCACTGCACTCATAAACTAGACAGGCATTTATTTTTTTATTTTATTTATTTATTTATTTTTTTAGCCTAAAACTATGGTGTTCAATAGATAGGCATTTATTCAGTGCTCACTCAATACTGTGTATTTAGAGTGTAATTATGGAGAAGATAGAAACCTCTATGAAGAAGCAGCGGAACATAAATGTATGGTAGCATAGGATTCTAGAAATTCCTTGCATTCATGCTGGTGAAAATAAAGTAAGATACGGCTTGGTCTTGAAGGAAATAATGGACATGCATTATTCTTCCCTTCCTGCCCTTCCAGATGGAGGGACCAGCAAGAGCAGAGACAGGAAGGGGAAAATGGATGTTACCAACTCAGCTGAAAAGTAAGGGCTTTATCGGATAGGGACAGATGAGGTAAGGAATGTTATTTAATGAAAGGACTTGCTTGCTAGCCTAAACTTTTAGATTTGATGCCAACAACAACAATAAAGTATATCTTTATCATCTCCGTCACTAGCCATTGTCAATCTGGACTATAAATCTGTCCCCACTTTTTGTGTGTTGAGATTCTATATTGGGGCATAGGGATGAAAACCTAAAGGATACCTTCTTTTGGAAACCTTTTAAACACCACCCTGATCCTGAGGTATGGCTGTTTCAGGGTCTGGAATGGAACATTTTGTCCCAGGAATGCCTTGAAGAGAGAACACCTGAATAAACATTTCAAAGATTTAAAAAATTGCAGCACTTTAGAATCTAAATATCATCTACCTCACCTCTACCCATTTTATAGATGAAGAAAGTGAGGCCCAGAGAAGCCATAGAACTTATTGAAGTTCTATATTTAATGGCAAAACTACTAACTTTCCCAAGTGCCAATCTGATCTAGCTATATATTTATAGCTAGAGAATAGCATCTATTTTAAGTCTTTTTTTCTCTTAATAATACCTTGCACTAAGCCTGGCACACAGAGTGAACATAGTCAACAAAGCTTTCTTATACCACAAATCCCTATGAATTCTAACACATCAACTAGCTCAGAGCAAGCACTCTGATATTGTCAGCTAAACTCAGCCTGGTATTAATACCATCTTCTCTCAACAGCCATAAGAAATGCTGTATCCTGTCAAATCAGTTTCCTAAACCAGCTGTTATTAATCTTTTTTTTTCTGTAATGCACACGAATAATGTTCAGGTTTTTCATACCCCTAAGAGTACACCCAGGGTTCTGTCCATTGCCTGCTTGGCATCTAAAAACTCCTTTCTCAAAAAGAAAAGAAAAGAAAAAACTCCTTTCTCTTCCATCCGAGAGCTTATCAAAAGTATAAGTGAGGCCGGGCGCAGTGGCTCACGCCTGTAATCCTAGCACTCTGGAAGGCCGAGGTGGGTGGATTCGTGGAGGTCAGGAGTTCGAAACCAGCCTGAGCAAGAGTGAGACCCCATCTCTAGATAGAAATTAATTGGCCAACTAACATATATAGAAAAAATTAGCCGGGAATAGTGGTGCATGCCTGTAGTACCAGCTACTCGGGAGGCTGGCTAGAGCGAGTGCCATGGTGTCAGCCTAGCTCACAGCAACCTTAAACTCCTGGGCTCAAGCAATCCTCCTGCCTCAGCCTCCCGAGTAGCTGGGACTATAGGCATGTGCCACCATGCCCGGCTAATTTTTTCTATATATGTTAGTTGGCCAATTAATTTCTTTTTATCTATAGTAGAGACAGGTTCTCACTCAGGCTGGTTTCAAACTCCTGACCTCGAGCAATCCGCCAGCCTCGGCCTCCCAGAGTGCTAGGATTACAGGTGTGAGCCACCGCGCCCGGCCAAAGTGAGAGCACTCTTAAAGGAAACCTGAAACTGTTTTAATTTATAAAACAAATTATTCACAAGACTTAATAAATAAAATAAAATAAATGTAATGTCAATCAATAAATTACTTGTGATGCAACTCACTGGGTTGTCAAGGTACAGCTGTTAAGAACTCTCAAGCCCAAGAGTCTCTGCCATTGGTACACATACACAGGGGTATGTCCTATATGGGAAAGGGCAAAAGTTATCTTTTTGACTTGATCCTGAGGAAGTTAGGAAGGTACACTTTTGCACACCTCTTAGTTTATACCACAAGGAATCCATTAATTTATCTGAACCCTTTGGAAGCTCACTATAACAAAATACTCTAGCCAGTATTTGGTAGAGCATATACTCCTAACCCTGCAAATCAGGTTAAACTTTAAGTTTTGGATGACTTCTAAATTAGTTTATCAGAAAACCAGAGAGGACAATGTGGAAAAAAAATCATCAGTAAAATGTTAGAATTTAAACATTTCCAAAGACCATTAAATGAGGTCCAGGTGTAAATAGGAAAGTTTATTATGTGAAAATCTAGTCATTTAAAAATGAGTTTTAGGGCTGTGTGCAGTGGCTCACACCTGTAATCCTAGCACTTTGGGAGGTCAAGATGGGAGGATCACTTGAGGCCAGGAGTTCGAGAGCAGTCTGAGCACAAGTGAAAAAATTAGAAAAATTAGCCAGGTGTGGTGGCACATACCAGGGAGACTGAGGCAGGAAGATTACTTGAGCACAGGAGTTTGAAGTTGCAGCGAGCTATGATGACACCACTGCACTCTAGCCCAGGCTACAGAGCGACTTCCTGTCTCAAAAAACAAAAATAAGTTTTAGAGGATTTTTTGCTGTTAAAAAGGTTCACAGCAGGCACAAGATTCCTTTAAATATAGGACAGGGATGGATAGCATGGGAAAGGGAATTAACATGTTGAATACTTATACAATAAGCAAATACACGTTCTCATTTAGTCTTTATAACTCTAAGAAATAGACGTTATTCCTATTTTACAGATGGAGAAACTAAGCTTAGTTTCTAAGTATCTTGCTGGTCAGTGAGGAGCCAAGACTTGAACCCCTGTGATCATCTTATTCCTAGGCCAGAGGTCTTTCTGCTATACCTCTCTATGTAGTGCAGTCTCCATGTAGTTTCCAGTGGCTATATAAAGTAGCACTTTTTAAATTCATTTGAAAACTACCTCAGAGTTTGAATGCATGCCCTCTAATCCTAGTAATCTATAATGGAAAAGCATTATATCTTCTGTTCAGCCATTTTTTCAGACTAATTACTTATAAGAAGCCCATTTTTACCCTTCTGATCATTTTAAGTTCTAAATGTTACCATTTGTCATCTATTTCATATATGATGTCAAAGGTTTTACACATGAGTAAGATTATAGTTCCTTTTATTTTATTTATTTATTTTTGAGTCAGATTCTCACTCTGTTGCCTGGGCTAGAGTGCCGTGGCATGGTATCAGCCTAGCTCACAGCAACCTCAAACTCCTGGGCTCAAGTGATCCTACTGCCTCAGCCTCTCAAGTAGCTGGGACTACAGGCACGCGCACCATGCCCGGCTAATTTTTTCTATATATATTTTTAGTTGGCCAATTAATTTCTTTCTATTTATAGTAGAGACAGGATCTCGCTCTTGCTCAGACTGATTTTGAACTCCTGAACTTGAGCAATCCTCCTGCCTTGGCCTCCCAGAGTGCTAGGATTATAGGTGTGAGCCACCGCACCCTACCTATTTTATTTTTTTTAGGATGGGCTCTTGCTATGTTGCCCAGTCAAAAAGGCAGTAGCTATTCACAGATGTGATCATAGCACACTATGGCCTCAAACTTCTGGGCTCAAACAATACACCTACCTCAGCCTCCCAAGTAACTGAGACAAGAGGCATGTGCCATCACACCTGACTTAAAATATCTTTAAATATAGCAACACACTGAGCTGATGTCCCCAGGACACAGTTGACAATGACTCAAAAATACCCTTTTTTTTTTTTTGAGATAGAGTCTCACTCTTTTGCCTGGGCTAGAGTGCCGTGGCATCAGCCTAGCTCACAGCAACCTCAAACTCCTGGGCTCAAGCAATTCTACTGCCTCAGCTTCCCAAGTAGCTGGAACTACAGGCATATGCCACCACACTGGCTAATTTTTTCTATATATTTTTATTTGGCCAATTTCTTTCTTTCTTTCTTTTCTTTCTTTCTTTCTTTCTTTCTTTCTTTCTTTCTTTCTTTCTTTCTTTCTTTCTTTCTTTTCTTTTCTTTTCTTTCTTTTCTTTTTCTTTCTTTTCTCTTTCCTTCCTTCCTTCCTCCTTCCCTCCCTCCCTCCCTCCCTCCCTCCCTCCCTCCCTCCCTCTCTCTCTCTCTCTCTCTCTCTCTCTCTCTCTCTCTCTCTTTCTTTCTTTCTTTCTTTCTTTCTTTCTTTCTTTCTTTCTTTTTTTGACAGAGTCTCGCTTTGTTGCCCAGGCTAGAGTGAGTGCCATGGCGTCAGCCTAGCTCACAGTAACCTCAAACTCCTGGGCTTAGGCCATCCTACTGCCTCAGCCTCCCAAGTAGCTGGGACTACAGGCATGCACCGCCATGCCTGGCTAATTTTTTCTATATATACTAGTTGGCCAATTAATTTCTTTCTATTTATAGTAGAGACAGGGTCTCACTCTTGCTCAGGCTGGTTTCGAACTCCTGAACTCAAGCAATCCGCCAGCCTCGGCCTCCCAGAGTGTATTTCTTTCTATTTTTAGTAGAGATGGGGTCTCGCTCTTGCTCAGGCTGGTTTCTAACTCCTGACCTTGAGCGATCTACCCGCCTCGGCCTCCCAGAGTGCTAGGATTACAGATGTGAGCCACTGTGCCCAGCTCAAAAATACCTTTAACTGACTTGCAGCTGATAATTCACAGCCAATCATAATATAAACAATACAGCTTAGTAGTTAAGATATAGGCTCTGGGGTGGTCCAAGTGCAGTGGTGTTTACAACTAACTGATCACAACCAGTTATAGATTCCTTTGCTCCTTCTCCACTTCCACTGCTTCACTTGACTAGCCTTAGGGGGAAAAAAGAAAGATGATACAGGCTCTGGAGTGAGGCCAACCTCAATGTGAATTCTAGCTATGCCAATTCCAAGCTATGACACTGGGCAGGATACTTCATCTAAGCCTTGGTTTCCTCCTTAGAGATACTAATGTTATCTACATATCTTAGAGTTGTTGTGAAGATTAATTAAATAATGCATATACTGCATTTAGACAGTATCTGGAAATAGTACTCAATAGATTTGAGGTATTATGTATTAAATACAGAAGGTTGGTTTACTCATGTAATTTAAGAGAGTTTAAATTTAGGCTGCATTCTCCCACTCGTCTATGGCCACCAGGGGGCACCATTGCCCCTGTCCATTTTAAAGAGGTCCTCCCAAGGTCATGGTGACCTCAATGCTCAGCCTTTTCTCCGCCCCCCTCTAGTTCCCAGGCACTTAGTTGTATTTTTTTTTATTTTATTTTTTGTTCTTATTTACTATCCTTTACACTGTAGTTTTACACTTACTTATATTTAGACCTAGAGCTCACTTGGCTGTTTTATTCATGCCAATCCTTCTCCCTTAACATTTTCTCCACCTGCCCGGGTCCTATCAGTGTTCAGAGATTTATTAAGCCTCTTTGATCTCTGACCTTTCCAACTGAACTTATAGCAATGGATGTTAGGATTGGATTCAAACTCCTGACCTTGAGCGATCTGTCTGCCTCAGCCTCCCAGAGTGCTAGGATTACAGGTGTGAGCCACCACGCCCAGCCAAGGATTGGAAAACTTGAAAACAAGTCCATGAAGTCCTCATGACACTAGTTTCCAGGATGCAGTGTCAAAAGGCTCAGAGTGTTGTTGTTCCCCACCCTCCCTCCAATCACTAAAGCTCCAAAATAGGTTACCCTATGGCCACTCAATAGTTGTTCCTTTGACAGCCTCACCTTTTTTTTGTTTTGGGACAGAGTCTTGCTTTGTTGCCCAGGCTAGAGTGAGTGCCATGGCGTCATCCTAGCTCACAGCAACCTCAAACTCCTGGGCTCAAGCAATCCTTCTGCCTCAGCCTCCCAAGTAGCTGGGACTATGTCGCGCCCGCCTCGCCAGCAAGGAAGACGCGGCAACAGGAGTTTTTTTGACAGTGCTTTAATGGGGTTCCCTTTAGACTTACATGATGCGGAAGACCCAGCCCGGCAGCGCGCAGGCCACTATATACCCCAAAAGTATAACCCCTAAGCTGCAATAGGCCGCTCAACTGTCGAGCCCCCAAAGCATTAGCCCATATCAGGACCCTTTGTTTGCATTCTCGCGCCACAGGGCAACCGACAATTGTGTCTGCGCTAAACTTGTTAGCTGCTCTAGGCAAAGCCAGAAACAGGCGCCAACTTATAATGGCGTTGACACCGCGCCCCACAGGACTACAGGCATGCTCCACCATGCCTGGCTAAATTTATATATATATATATTAGTTGACCAATTAATTTCTTTCTATTTATAGTAGAGACAGGGTCTCGCTCTTGCTCAGGCTGGTTTCGAACTCCTGACCTCAAGCAATCTGCCAGCCTCAGCCTCCCAGAGGCTAGAATTACAGGCGTAAGCCACTGGGCCTGGCCAGGCAGCCTCACCTTGAGCTTGCCTCTGTCTCCTGGGGCAACTGGAGTTCAGTCTCTCGGTCTGTTGGCTAGTCTCTGTGGATAATTAACCAGGGGGAAGGAACCAGGTCAGACTATTCTAGGGTTATTCCAGAGGAAATTCTCTGTGAGATGCTAAATTTGGAGCAAATATTGATCAATGGAGCTTTGAAGTCACCAGGGATCAGCTGAGGTCAATGCTCCTCTGGGTCATTGCGTGGCTT
This sequence comes from Microcebus murinus, assembly GCF_040939455.1. Lineage (NCBI taxonomy): Eukaryota > Metazoa > Chordata > Mammalia > Primates > Cheirogaleidae > Microcebus > Microcebus murinus. Next base: position 60,681,399 of record NC_134113.1, on the reverse strand, counting down.
CTCTTTATGAAGTTCTTTCCTTTTTTTCTTTTTTTAATTTAAATTACATTCCAGAGAGAGGAACAGGTGGAGAAAGACTGAAAGACCAAAGTTCTTTCCTAAAACCTACCTATCTGATCCCCAAGTCAGAGAAGCATTGGTTGTTAGGTGTGAAGCTGGGAATAAGGTAACTTGGGAAGAGAAAATAGGAGTTTTCTTTCTCTTTTTCCAAGTCTAAGATATAAACTAAGTTCTTTATAAAAGAGGTCTACCCAAACCTGGCTTAGATGGGTACTGAGACCTCTGAACCTTGTTACCACTATGTGATGAGATATTAATAAAAGGGGTTTCATTGGGGCTGGGGGTTTATAGATAAGGTTCCCTGGTCCTTGGGTCAGCTCCCCTCTGCCCTTGGGTCAGTGACAACAGGCTTAGGGAGGTACAAAAGTCCTGAGATCTTGTCTACCCAGAGAAGTTAAGAGAGTGGTGTGGAAGATCATTTTAGAGCCAAGGGTCATTTAATGGTGTTTGGACAGCACAGGATAAGGGAGTATAGAAGATAGCCAAGTAGAAGTGGCCCAATGCCCTTAAGGGAGTGAGGTGACAAAAAGGGAGGGTGCCTAATGCCTGATCTTGGGTGAGGGGTTGGTCTGTAGCTCCTAATCTTGTGGCTAAATGTAGTGTTTGGGGTTACATGACTGGAGTGGCAGTGAGAGTAATGCCCAGGACACAGAGGCTCTAGCCTGCTCTGTAAGCCTTCATTTTAGGAGGTCTTTTGTACGACTTGGATTTCCTGGCATTACACAGAGAACTGACATTTCACAAAGCACTCAATTCACACTCCTGCTTTTGCTTTTCTCCACACATTGGGATCTATTAGTATGTATGAAACCTTGGCTTCTGCTGACCTCAAATGATCTCCACCAAGCAGCAAATGATCTCTGGCATCATAGCCTGTTTTCCACATGGATGTCACTTCCATGGCCATGAAGTCGTTAACCAAAGACATTCGTCAAGAAAGCGCGCCAAAGTGGTAGGAGGAGTGGGCAACATCAGTTTTCCTGATAGTATTTTAAGGAGTTGGCTTCCAACGACCTTCCAAGGTTGAGTCCTGGAGCTTTTTCTTTAGTATTCACCTCAGGACCAACCCCAAATGAAAAAGCTGAAAAGAAGTTAACTGAGTTCTCAGGCACATATTTAGCCACCTACACCCCCCTACTGCCACCCATCCACTCTCAATTGGCCTAATCCGGGCGATCCAATCCTCCCCGCCACAACTGCTGTCAACGGCTCAGGTCCCGCCCCCCTCCCCACCGGGCCAATGGCCGAGCCCAGGGCGAGTCCCCTGAGAGGGACGGGACCGGGTTCTGGGCAGTGGGCGGGGCCTTGCTGAGGACCCCGGGCTGGGCGCCGCCGCGGGTTCGTCTACCCTCTCCCTGAGCCGCCTCCTTTCAACCTTGTCCGCCGGTTGGCGTGGCCTTTGGTGCAGCGGCGGCGGCTCCCGTTCCTGCCCAGCTCTGTCCCCTCTTTCCCTCCCCACCAGATCCTGGAGTTCGCCCGCCATGGCTTTACTCACTGCGGCCGCCCGGCTCTTGGGAGCTAAGGTGAGTAGCTAAGGGAGGGAGCACGCCATCCCAGGGTGGGGCTGAGGCGACCGCAGGCCCTCAAGCGCCGGGGTCTCCCTCCCACACCCGCGCGCACCCCTGCGCGCCTTAAAGGGGCCCTGCGCTGGGCTGGCCGCCTGCCCTGCGTGGAGCTCCCAGGGCCATGTGCTACGCTTCTCTTCGGCAGTGGGGGGTGAAGTGAAGTCTGCCCGCCCCGGCCTGCAGTCTGGCGGGTGGGTAGGCCCGACACTACTGTCACCTGGTATGTCTAAGGTGGAAGAGGGAGAGATGCGTTACTCTGGAAAAAGGAGCCGAGACGAGCCGCCTGTAGGGAACAGAGGTGTGGTGTTCCCTGGAGTTAGGGAAAGAGTCTGTTTGGTGGAAGAAGGGGTGGGGGTGAACAGGTAAAAGGGGTGGCAGAAATGAAAAGATAGGCACACACTGTCTGTGGGCCAGAGCTGAACAATGGCTAATTTCGTCTTCTGCTTTGTAGGAAGGGCCTTGTTAGTTCCTAAACTGCTTGTTTCCGTTTCTCCAACCCAATTATTTAAACCTTTAGTGACCACACAGTAACAGTTTCAGCTAGAAAAGTGGGACCCTGACTTGCTATTCTGGTAGCAAAAAAGGAAAAGAAAGAAAGGTGGGACCCTCAGGTCCTCTTTGTCCTTGGGACTCTTTCACTTACTCTTTATATAGGAGGAGCTTGGGTGGAGTGGAGCACTTCTGTAAAACCTCCTGCATGATTATAACATATGATTGGAGAAAGAACCAGAAAGGTGGTTCCAGCAAATTGCACGCCAATAAATGAAGATAATCAGCAAGAGATAGTAATGCCAAGGTCACATGACCAGTCATACTACTTGCTTGTCCAGGGGTTGCTGTTGATCTTAAGTCTGTCTAGGATCTTCCTTTCATTCTTTAGGGCCCTTTACTTGACAATTGTTAGTTTTGAGATCCTAAAAATATTGTTGCAAGTAATGGTGCCTCCAATTTCAAATTGCCAGTACTTTTGGTTCTAAATAACTTGGCTTTTTATTTATTTGTTTGTTTTTTTGGAGACAAAGTCTCACTCTGTTGCCTGAGCTAGAGTGCCATGGCATCAGCCTCGCTCACAGCAACCTCAGACTCCTAGGCTCAAGCGATCCTCCTACCTCAGCCTCCCGAGTAGCTGGGACTACAGGCATGTGCCACCATGCCTGGCTAATTTTTTCTATATATGTTTTAATTGGCCAATTAATTTCTTTCTATTTTTTAGTAGAGATGGGGTCTCGCTTTTGCTCAGGCTGGTTTTGAACTCCTGACCTTGAGTGATCCACTGGCCTCAGGCCTCCCAGAGTGCTAGGATTACAAGCGTGAGCCACCAAGCCCAGCCAATAACTTGGCCTTTTAAACAGAAAAACTACTGTGCCGAGGGAGTCCTAGCCCTCTTATCCAAGCAAGGACAGTCCCACAAGTGACCTTGACTTCTGCAAAGAACCTATGCTTTCTCTTCAGCATATGGTTTAAAGTTGCTAGCACCTGAAGAAAAGGAAAGCCTTAGACTGGTTTTGGCTTGCCATGTGTTCGTTTTTCATTGTTGGCAGAGATAAAGTGAAACCTGTAGGATTTACCTTGAGGTTCTTCCAGTTACCCAGCAGCAAGGTAGAAGCTGATCATTTGGGAGATACTTGTCTTACTTGGCTGTTGCTTCTCCTGCTGCCAGGGAACAGGGTAAGGAAACCTCTTGGGAAATGAAGCAAGTTCTAGATAGTGTTTTGGCAGAACAGGGGACACTATAATTAGCTCATTCCACAACTGCTAACCCAAACCAGATAGACTGACCCTGCAGTGAATTTGAAAAAGCCTTTGGATTTACTTTTTGAATTAATTTTATCCCTTAAGCCCTTAGGGAAGCTCAGAACATTTTTGGGATGACAGGGCTACATAATTTTGATATTATTATCTTTACTCTCCTCTTAAAGTTAGCCCTGAGGATCCTAGAAACCAGTAAATTGAAAGTTATTAGAAGGCTTTTGACACTTAAAACCAGTAAAGCCCAACAAACTTAAGAGTGTATATTTCCTGAGAATTAAGCAATATGACCAAGACACCAAGAAGCCTTTCAACTTGTCAGCATTGCTAGCATCTGCTTGAGCTTTCTAGATTAGACTGTGTCTAGTGGTAGTCATAACTGATAATAGATTTTACTTTTGCTATTAAGGTAGGCTTTAGAGGGCAAGATAGTCTTCTGACCTGGGAGAACTGACTGACCCCTACCACTTTGAATCTCAAGGTCAGATATAGTTTCACTTTTCTGAGAAAATATTTTTTTAACCTTGCTAGGAGACAGAAATACTAGTCATTGTTCTATTGTTCCATTTTACCCACTGTCAGATGATTTAAATGAACAACTGAGTTAGACTAATTCAGAGCATTGACATTATTTGAGTTCTTGTTTGTCAAATGAATTAATGCTAAGCAATGGCCTTAGTATTATCTGTGAGTGTCCCAGCTTTGTGACATAATATCTTTTCACAGATGCTCTGGGTTTAGATTTGGGCTGGGAATTGAAGTAGGACTACAGTTCACTTCTGGACTCTTGAAGTCAACATGCTTAAACACCCCTAGCTAAAGTTAGTTGATTTTTTAAAGGCCAAAGCTTTTTCAAAGCAAGGTTTCAGATTTCTATGTCTTGACTTTGACTGTCAGCCTACCCAAAGTAACAGTGATTCCCAGATGCTTACTACTAGATGGATTGAAGAGGGAGATGGGTAGAGCCTATGGGGTGCTAGTGATGGGATGATTGCATTTGTTCTTTTACCTTTTTCTTTTCTTTTTTTTTTTGACATGGGGTCTTGCTTTGCTCAGGTTGCAGTGCGATGGCATGATCATAGCTCACTGTAGCCTCAAACTCCTGAGCTTGAATGACCTTAGCCTCCTGAGTAGCTGAGACTACAGGTGTGAGCCACACACCCAGCTAATTTATTTTTTATTTATTTATTTTTTTGAGGTAGAGTCTCACTTTGTTGCTCAGGCTAGAGTGAGTGCCGTGGCATCAGCCTAGCTTACAGCAACCTCAATCTCCTGGGCTCAAGCGATCCTGCTGCCTCAGCCTCCTGAGTAGCTGGGACTACAGGCATGCACCACCATGCCCGGCTAACTTTTTCTATATATATTTTTTTAGTTGGTCAATTTCTTTCTATTTTTAGTAGAGACAGGGTCTCGCTCAGGCTGGTTTTGAACTCCTGACCTTGAGGGATCCACCTGCCTCAGCCTTTGAGAGTGCTAGGATTACAGGCGTGAGCCACCATGCCCAGCTGCACCCAGCTAATTTAAAAAAAATTTTTTTTAAGGATGAGGTCTTGCTATGTCACCCAGGCTGGTCTTAACCCCTGACCTCAAGCAATCCTCCAGCCTCAGCCTCTTGAGTGACTGAGATTACAGGCATGAACCATCATGCCCAGCTTCAACTTTGTTTTTTCTGGTGGCCTTTAGGTTGGTAGTAGGTGAATGAATGATGCATAGGCAAGGGAAGGCACCTAGGGCAGCAGTGAAGTAGACTATCAGAGAAGGAAGGACTGGCATTCCTGGTTCTTAGAATCCAAGTGGGCAGTAGAAAGGAAACCAGACTTGGTGGATCCCACTAAAGCCACACAATAATTCTGCCCTGTGTCAATAATAATTCTGCCCTATGTCAATGGTTTATGTGATAGAGTTGAGTAGGATTTGAAATTTAAAACCTTGGTGAAGCAACTTTAGCAAGGTTCTTTCTTTTTCTTTTTCTTTTCTTTTTTCTTTTTCTTTCTTTCTTTTTTTTTTTTTTTTTTTTTTGAGACTCTGTTGCCCAGGCTAGAGTGCCATGGTGTCAGCCTAGCTCACAGCACCCTCACACTCCTGGGCTCAGGCAATCCTACTGCCTCAGCCTCCTGAGTAGCTGGGACTATAGGCATGCGCTACCATGCCTGGCTAATTTTTTCTAAATATTTTAGTTGGCCAGTTAATTTTCTTTCTATTTTTAGTAGAGATGGGGTCTCGCTCTTGCTCAGGGTGGTTTCAAACTCCTGACCTTGAGTGATCCGGCTTCCCAGAGTGCTAGGATTACAGGCCTGAGCCACTATGCCCGGCCAAGAGTTCTTTCTTGGTGTTCATCTTTCAGTTCTCAGATTCTTTAGGTCTCTTTATTTTAACATGATTCCATTTTAAAAGGTCTATAAGCTCACAGTGGGCATCATCACCTGGAATACTGTTCACATTGCAGATTCCTGGATCCTACCTTCAGATTATGATTCAGCACAGGTGGGATGATATCAGGAAACTTATAATTTTTTAATGACTTCAGTTGACTGTTAGAGACTGATGATGGTTGGTAGTCCCCGGACCTTACTGTTAGGCCAATAAAGCCACATGCAGGCCTTTTAGTTTGAACTTTATTGGATGCATTATAGGAAACTTTGAGTGTTTGGGCATTGTTTTTTGGATGACTGATTATTTTTAAAATGGACTTCAAAAGTAACCATTCTCTTGGGGGGAGGGGGAGAAATGGGCATTTATTGAAACCTTAAAATCTGTACCCCCACAATATGCCGAAATAATAAAAAAAAAAAAAAGTAACCATTCTAAGCAGCAATGTGCTTTAGGCTGTTTTCTCTGGGTTTTTCTTCTGAGGCCTGTTTCCCCAAATGCCTTAAGAAAAGGCATTTGGGAAAAAAGGAGGAAAGTGTTAGGAGCTGAAAGCAAAGTGTTAGTCGCTAAAACTTGTAAGAACTCCTAGCAGAAGTGAGGGAATAGTTTCTAGTTTCTGAGAAAGTATATGGTGACAGATCTTATATGCTTTATTCACTAGTGTACATATAATAAGTAGGTGTTCAAGACATTTGTTAAAGAATGGTAAGGGTTTCTACTAAAGGAAAATTCAGGACTATTGATTCTTAGGCTGAAGTATTATCTTTAGCAGTCTTCTTTACTGATTGATCAGTGAATGTTTAGGCAAGAGACTGTTGTAAAATTACATTTGGGCCGGGCACGGTGGCTCACGCCTGTAATCCTAGCTCTCTGGGAGGCTGAGGCGGGCGGATTGCTCAAGGTCAGGAGTTCAAAACCAGCCTGAGCAAGAGCGAGACCCCATCTCTACTATAAATAGAAAGAAACTAATTGGCCAACTGATACATATATAAAAAAAAAAATTAGCCAGGCATGGTGGTGCATGCCTGTAGTCCCAGCTACTCGGGAGGCTGAGACAGAAGGATCGCTCGAGCCCAGGAGTTTGAGGTTGCTGTGAGCTAGGCTGACACCACGGCACTCACTCTAGCCTGGGCAACAAAGCGAGACTCTGTTTCAAAAAAAAAAAAAAATGACATTTGGGTAAAATTATTAAAGAAACTCCTGTTTGGGTGCGGTTGCTCATGACTGTAATTCTAGCCCTCTGGGAGGCTGAGGTAGGAGGATCACTTGAGGTCAGGAGTTCAAGGCCAGCCTGAGCAAGAGTGAGACCAGTCTCTACCAAAAATAGCAAAAATTAGAGAGGGAGTGGTGGTGTGTGCTTGTAGTCTCAGCTACCCAGGAGGCTGAGGCAGGAGGATCACTGGAGCCCAGGAGTTTGAGATTGCAGTGAACTATGATGATACCATTGCATTCCAGTCAGGGTGACAGAGAGAGACTCTGTTCAAAAAAAAAAGACAAAGAAAGAGATAAACTCCTGTGAGCATTAAGGGGGTCAAAGTGTGAGCTCTGTAGCTTACGCTGCTCAGGCTATTACATGGCCTGACTAAGTAGTGCAGGCTGACTTCCAGTATCACTGTTATGAAACACAGACATTAAATGGCTTTAGTCCTCTGACCTGGTTCTGGGGAGAGAGGAGCCTTTGTCCTACACGTATTCATTTCCTTTTAATACAAGTTGTTCCTTCTGCATTGGAAGACTGTAGGGACAAGATTTTTCCCACTGGTTGTTAGTGTATTGTGTGTGTTCCATCAGCTAAGCCAGTCCTGCTGGCTTGGCTAGCTCTGATTTTATTGATAGGTAAGGACCCTCTCAAAATCAGGAGCATCTCTCAAGGTTTTAATGTTGGTCATGTGGATATGTGGTGGAATATAGTCTTGATGTGCTGAGGATGGAGAATCAAATAAAATTCGGCTTCTCCCCTGTAGAGTGAAGGTCCTAAATGTGGACCAATGATGATTTAGGGTAAGAGAAGTAAGAAATAACTACATTATGGAGTAAGTGGTTATCCAAATAGGATTCTGTTGATTACACAATTTGGAAAAGGGAGTAGTTGATTGATAAGTAAGTGATTTGGCCAATACCCTATTCGTAGACTACTCTAAATATTATAGGCAAATCTTTGGCAGAATTTCCTGCATATACTAATTAGTCTTTCTCCTCTCTTAGCCCTTTAAGATAGAGGTTCTTTTAATTGTTACATTTTTCCGTATCCTAGCACATTTGGGAGCTACAGCTCATTTCTGTCAATAATAGCAGACTCACTAGACATCTGGTAAGGGAGTGGTAGCATATGAGGTTTGAAAAAGCCTCTTAGTGATTGTGATATGCCCACCCCGACCCTGTAGAGAATACTAGCCATCAGACATAGTGAGCCAAGCCTTTGTCTTTGGAAGCAGCTCTCTTCATCTCTCCCCATGAAGGAGCTGACCTATTGAGTGAGGTGGACTGCCTGATTCACCTGACAGCTGCTGTTCCAGTAGAGTGACTCTACAGGTGGTATGCAACCAGAAGCCAAAAGCTCAGCTGCCACACCTCCAAGGCTGAGGGAGGAGCTGAGAGGTTAAAGTTCAGAAATGACTCAGAGGTTTGTAATCTGCCTGTCCCATCAGTGAGTATAAACTGAATGTACTGTACAAAGCCATTCAGCTGCTTTCTTTCACAGCCAGGGGATAGAGGAAATAGGGTGTGCAACTTTAGGTGTGATGGTCCTCAAGCATCTCCTGTCTAGAGTCATTTGCTCTGCTGGTGGAGATTAGGGTTACTTAAATTTGTTTCCTCTCCCTGAGACTCCCCCCAGGTTGGTCAAGAGGCCCTTTAAAAGAAATTGGGGCTTTACCTGTTCCGCAACTGGAAGGAATTATCCATTCACTTCCTCCTCAGGCTTGACTGCCTCTTTCCTGGAATCCAACTCCAGGAAAGAATTCTGACATGTGATGGTAGGTAATAAGCCAACACATTTCTAAGAAATATTTATTGAATTCAGTGATGTACAAGCCATTGTTCTATGTGCTTTTATGCAAATTATCACTCTGTCGCTCAGGCTGGAGTGCAGTGGCATGATCATTTCTCCGTAGCCTTGAACTCCTGGGCTCAAGTGATCTTCCTGCCTTAGCCTCCTGAGTAAGACTACAGGGCTGCACCATTACACCTGGCTAACTTTTTTTTTCTTTTTCTTTCTTTTTTTAAGAGATGGGATCTTATGTTGCCCAGGCTGGGTCTCCAACTCCTGGCCTCAAGCAATCCTCCCACTTGAGCCTCTCAAAGTGCTGGGATTACAGGCATGAGCCACGCTGATCCTAAAATTGGCTTTTATTATTGCCATTTTAGAGATGCGAAAACTGAGACTTAGAGAAATTAGATCACATAACCAAGATAATAAAGCAGGAAAGTAGCAGAAGCTGAATTTAGGACTTGCTTCTTGATAATGCCACATCTAAACTGCAGGTCTTGGAGAGGGGAGGAGGAGATGGCTAAATTCACATCTACCAGACACAATAACTTTAACTCAAACTGTACAAAAGCAATTTATGTAACCAAACATTTGTACCCCCAAAGTATTCTGAAATTTAAAAATACTAAACTACAGATCTGGATTCAGTAGGTCTGAGGTGCAAGATTCTGCATTTCTTTTTTTTTTTTGAGACAGAGTCTCACTGTGTTGCCCGAGCTAGAGCCTAGCTCACAGCAACCTCAAACTGCTGGGCTCAAGTGATCCTTCTGCCTCACCTTCTCAAGTAGCTGGGACTACAGGCATACACCACGATGCCCAGCTAATTTTTTCTATAGATTTTTAGTTGGACAATTAATTTCTTTATATTTTTAGTAGAGATGGGGTCTTGCTCTTGTTCAGGCTGGTTTCCAACTCCTGACCTTGAGCGATCCACTGGCCTTGGCCTCCCAGAGTACTAGGATTACAGGTGTGAGCTACCACGCTCAGCCAAGATTCTGCATTTCTAACAAGCTCTGAGTAATACTACCGTGTTTCCCCGAAAATAAGACTTAACCATAAAATAAGCCCTAGCAGGATTTCTAAGCATTTACGCGATATAAGCCCTACCACCAAAATAAGACCTAGCGATGGGCATGGCTATGCCAGCAACCCTTCTCATCTGCCCCATGAGAGCTCTGTTGCTTGACATGAGAGATCGGGGCCAATGGTTCTAAAGGAAATAGAGTCACAAGAAATTCAGGATAGGGCAGGTGGGGGGAGGGGATGGATTTATACATACATAATGAATGCAGTGTGCACCAACTGGGAGATAGACGTGCTTGAAGCTCTGACTGGAGGGGGAAGGAGGGCAAGGGCATTTGTACCTCCACAATATGCTGGAAAAAAAATAAAAATAAAAAAAAAATAAAAGAAATTCAGGATGGAATTTGGGGTTTGGAGAGTTATGATGTTCCAGAATAGTTTAAGATTAAATCCTAGGTAAAAAAAAAAAAGATCTATCCAAGCTCAACAGATAGAATGAGCCCAAATCTTACGGTGAAATTCCTTCAGGTTGGAGGTCTTTCTTCTACCGATATGGACATACAATAAAGGGTTTTCACTGTGAGAGAACTGCTAGAGCTGTTCTCCTTTTACTTCATTAAACATTAAAAAAACAAAACCAAAAACACCAAAGAGGAAACCAGAAAGAAAAGGTCACCTAACTAGGCTGTAAGAATGCAACATCATCTAAAAGGGATCAAATAAGCCAACTTAACTATATTTGAATAAATGTAGATTGTTGTACTGTACTTAAAAAAAAAAATAACACACCCCCTGAAAATAAGCCCTAGGGTGTCTTCTTGAGGAAAAATAAATATAAGACCCTGTCTTATTTTGGGGGAAACACGGTAATACTGCTGGCTAGAAGGTCACATTTTAAGTAATAAAACTTTTTTTTTTTTTTTTTTTTTTGAGACAGAGTCTCGCTTTGTTGTCCAGACTAGAGTGAGTGCCGTGGCGTCAGGCTAGCTCACAGCAACCTCAAACTCCTGGGCTCAAGCGATCCTCCTGCCTCAGCCTCCCGAGTAGCTGGGACTACAGGCATGTGCCACCATGCCCGGCTAATTTTTTCTATGTATATTAGTTGGCCAATTAATTTCTTTCTATTTATAGTAGAGACGGGGTCTCGCTCTTGCTCAGGCTGGTTTCGAACTTCTGAACTCGAACAATCCGCCCGCCTCGGCCTCCCAGAGTGCTAGGATTACAGGCGTGAGCCACCGCGCCCGGCCTGTAATAAAACTTTTGAGTACCTTTATATATGTCCTTATTGGAGCCTGAGGATCAGACTCTGATTTAAGCAGTTATCTTAAATATGGAAATGGGAAGGGAAGCAGTAGTTAATTATTTTACTTTGATTGTCTCAGCTGTTTAGTAATGGAGCTGGTGCTAAGACCCAGATTTTGTTACTCCAAATCAAATGCTGTGAACTCTGCGTCATTGGATAGAGTTGTCCTAACTTGAATTTTTCCTACTCTCCCCTTCGAACAGTTTTATCAATGAATTGCTTCGTTTAAAATCGTTCTGATTTCTTTGGTTTTCCAAGCTTCATTCAGAGTTAGCAAAAAACATGACTAAACCTGACACTGGTGGGTGCTAGGAAGTGGCTATACTTTTATTTTACATATTTATTATATAACAAATACATAGCACTTGCTATATGTCAGATACAGTTTTAAGTGCTTTGTAAATACTTACTTAATCCTCATAACAGTCCTTTGAGGTAGGTACTATTATTATTCCCATTCTATAGATAAGGAAACTGAGGCACATAAAGGTTAAATGGTTTGGTTAGGGTCCCATAGCCAATAAGTGACAGAGAAGTAAAACAATATACTAGTTTTATTCTGTAAGCACATAGGCAAGCTGTCTACAAACTGGTGTTGCTTTGCAAATTGGAGATCTGCCTCAGAAGTGCTGATGATCAAGGTTAGGGACAGTGAAGATCAGCTCTCTTTATTTTATTCCTGAGGCGGCTTGTTAAATGGCAAAGAAGCTCTCTACAAAAGAAATTAAGATTTTGCTGAGGGTGGAAGTGGGAGATAGGTTAATTGCCTTTCCTTAACCATTTCTTAAAGTAACAGTCATATAAACAAATTTGAGAGATGGTGGTAACTAAACAGCAGTCATGGCCTATTTGATCCCTTTTAAATGATGTTGCATTCTTACAGCCTAGTTAGGTGACCTTTTTTTTCTGGTTTCCTCTTTGGTGTTTTTGTTTTTGTTTTTTTAATGTTTAATGAAGTAAAAGGAGAACAGCTCTAGCAGTTCTCTCACAGTGAAAGAAAACCTTTTATTTTATGTCCATATTGGTAGAAGAAAGACCTCCAACCTGAAGGAATTTCACCGTAAGATTTGGGCTCATTCTATCTGTTGAGCTTGGATAGATTTTTTTTTTTTTTTTTACCTAGGATTTAATCTTAAACTATTCTTATAATCCTCTCTCTTGCCAGTGAAGCAGCTAGGCATTATAAAAACTTAAGGATGGTTTAGAAGTGCAAAAATTATCATTACAGAGAAATTTCAACTTTTTTCAATGATCTGTACCCTGCAACTGCTTCAAAAACAACAAAACCACAATAAACAACAACCCACAATTAAAAGGTCTACTGATGTGGTCCCTGAGAGATGGGGCCTCTGGAACATGGAATAGCTTAAACAAGGTTAACTCTATAAACAATAGTTTAAACTCATTCACATGTCTTCCCTTGACCACTCTATTTTTTTTTTTTTTTTTTTTTGAGACAGAGTCTCACTCTATTGCCTGGGCTAGAGTGCTGTGGTGTCAGCCTAGCTCATAGCAACCTCAAACTCCTGGGCTCAAGCAATCCTTCTGCCTCAGCCTCCTGAGTAGCTGGGACTACAGGCATGTGCCACCATGCCCAGCTAATTTTTTTTTCTATATATGTTTTTAGTTGATCAATTAATTTCTTTTTATTTTTAGTAGAGATGGGTGTCTCACTCTTGCTCAGGCTGGTTTTGAACTCCTGATCTTGAGCTATTCTCCCGCCTTGGCTTCCCAGAGTGCTAGGATTAATTTTTTCTATTCACCCTATGTAGGGTGAAGAGACTGTGAAGGGATTTTTGTGTTTCCTACTTCTTGCCCAGGTGAAGATTTGAGCTAAAGGAGACTGTTCAGGAGGTTAAGAAACGGAGTTAAGGACAGCCCTATTAAGGCATTCCCCCTTTGCCTTAGGAACATATTGGCTTGCCTTAATGTTCTCTGAATTTAGCTTTGGATTGATTCTTTTAAAATAGCCTTTTCTGAAGGGCCTTTTTTCCTTTCGGTCCTCCCCACCTGCCCCAACAGAAATAGGGAGGGACAGTACATTCTAAAAAGCCTCCTGCCCTACAGAACTCTCACCCTAAGCATGTAGCTTTTTGTAATTTATACAGTACAACCTGTTCAAATGATTTTCTGCACAGCCAGACAACAGTGCAATAATTACTAGAAAAGGCCTTTTGGCATAAGGGGGAAAGGTGTAGATTTATTCCAGGTTTAGTTTGTGTGCATGTGTAATCTTAATTTGCAAAGGACTTTCACATCCACTATAATTTAATTATCACAAGACAATCCTGTGAGGTATGTGATGAGTATTAGCATCATACTATAGAGCAGGAATCTGAGGCTTGACTCATTTTTTCTTCAAAAAAATCTAGTGTAGAAAAGTTAATTTTCTTGTCTAAGTCCTTTTTCCTAATTATCAGTATAATTGGTCATCTTATTTCTAAGTTGGTGTTGAACTTCTGTTGGAATTTTGTAGTCTTCTTATAGAAAGTAGTTTCTCTTTGCAGGGATGTGGGGGAACCTACCCCTACACATAGAAAAACGTAAGCTATCCATGCTGTTTATCTCTGCAGTGAAGGATAGGTAGCCTTCTTGAGTCTCAGGCTCATCTTTCTCGATAATTTTCTTAATTACTTCCTAAAGTATATCTTTTAAAATTCTTTTAGTACAGGTAGTGTAGATGATAAACTCACAGGTTTTTTTGAGACAGTCTCGCTTTGTTGTCCAGGCTAGAGTGAGTGCCGTGGCATCAGCCTAGCTCACAGCAACCTCAAACTCCTGGGCTCAAGCGATCCTACTGCCTCAGCCTCCCGAGTAGCTGGGACTACAGGCATGTGCCATGATGCCTGGCTAATTTTTTATATATATATCAGTTGGCCAATTAATTTCTTTGTATTTATAGTAGAGACGGGGTCTCACTCTTGCTCAGGCTGGTTTTGAACTCCTGACCTCGAACAATCTGCCCGCCTCGGCCTCCCAGAGAGCTAGGATTACAGGCGTGAGCCACCGCGCCCGGCCTACTCACAGTTTTTTTTTTATCCTTTTGTTTATCTGAAAATGTCTGTCTTTCTCTCCCTCTTTGTGTTTTGGTTTTTGGTGTTTTCTTTGTTTTTTGCAAGGCAAGCATGAAACAAAGTTTATTGAGGAAGGGCAAGATAGGTTCACAGAGCAAGACTGAGATATAGATTTACAGAGCAAAAGCAAGATACATTAGCCACAGATGATGAACGGGCCCCCCTGTCATAAAAAAAGGGCCCTCCCTCTTTGTTAAGTTGTTCACATACACACACAAAACTCTAGCTTAATAATTATTGTCTCTTGGCACTCTTTTAGAAAATTTTCAAAGCCAGGCCCAGTGGCTCACATCTGTAATCCTCGCACCTTGGGAGTTCAAAACCAGCCTGAGCAAGAGTGAGGCCAAAAAACATTTCCATTGCTGCTGTTGAGTAGTTTTCTGTCAGTTGTTTCTTTGTAGATAGTTGTTTCTCTGTCTTCTGTGCTTTTTCTAGGAGGGTTAGTAGTATTGTAAGGCTGCCCTCTGCCTGTGGGTTTTCCTAGACTGGAAAGGTTGAAGTCCTGCCAAAAGACCAGGTGCAGGAGACATCTTACTAGCAGCATTAAGTAATTGGTCAGTGTCCTCATTTGTTTTTCCTTGGGACCACTCAGAAATAGTGACAGCTAGATCTAGATGGACTGGATACTCAACAACTGCCCTGCTCTGGAACCCAGATAATGGGAAAGACTCTTCAGAGAATGCTAGTGAAGCTATGAATACAAGAAGCAGAGTTAAACCTGATGCCGTTTCCAGACTGATAACTCCTTCCAAGCTGTTCAGGGCCTTTTACAGCTTTCTTTTTTTTTTTGTTTTTTTCTTTTTCTTCACAGAATGTTTGGAAATCTTTTACAGCTTTCTTATGTCAAACTATCCTAAGAGGCTAAGATGAAGAGAGAGAGGTTGAGTCACTGTAACTCTTTCTTGTTAATACAAAGGAGGAAGGAGTAACTTTTACATAACGTTTTTATTTTTGCTTTGTAGAATGCATCCTGTGTTGTTTTTGCTGCCCGGCATGCCAGTGCTTCCTCCACGGTAAGGTTTGGAAAAGAAGACAGAATTGTTGGGCTGTGGAACAGAGGATTTGGGGACCACCTGGTCTCTTATTCTCTTGTTACTGTCCTGAGTATCTCCTAGAAGTGTCCATTATTATTATTATTATAACTACTATTACTATATTACTATTTTAAGAAATAATTTACTCAATGGTATAGTAAAGTGGGAATATCAGATACTTTTGCTTAATTCTTTCTTTAAAATTTAAATATTTTAAATTGTGGTAAAATGTACATAATATAAAATTTACCAATTTAATAATTTAAGTATATGATTCAATGGCAATAAGTGCATTTACATTATTGTGCAGCCATCGCCACCATCCATCTCCATAACTTTTTTATCTTCCCAGATTAAAATTGTACCCATTGAACAATACTCATTCCTTCCTCCCCTGCCTAATTCTTTTATCCTCATGTATATATAATAGTAATAGTTAACCAGACTTCCCGGGTAGATACAGAAAACCAAATTCTAAAAAGCAAGTCTTCATATACTTACTTGCAGGAAATCTAATAAACGTTTTTTTCTTTTATTTCAGCATATTATGGGGGTACAAATGTTAAGGTTATGTATATTGCCCATGCCCCCCCTCCCTCCTAATAAACTTTTTGATGATCACTTAGCCCTTCTACTTCTCTTTTTAGAATTTGAAAGACATATTGGCTGATCTGATACCTAAAGAGCAGGCCAGAATTAAGACCTTCAGGCAGCAACATGGCAAGACAGTGGTGGGCCAAATCACTGTGGACATGGTAAGGGTTGTGGGACCTTGGCCCGGAAAAGTAGCTCTGTAATGTGCTTCAACAAAAGCACTATTCACTTACTGTTCAGAAGCATTGTGTCCCATACAAGATGATGTTTGGGGTTTATGGTGTTCATTTGAGATTAGATTGTTATTTTCTACAGATTTAATAGTTGCGCTTAATCTAATTCACCTATGGGAAGGATGGATGAAGTTTCTATTCCCAGTCCCTCAGCTTTTGGGGCCAGGACTCTGTGTTTTTGATTGATGCTATGCCAACCATCTAGTTAAACCACAGCCCTGGTAGGCCCTCTAGAACAGTATTAGAATGAGTTTTCCCCAGACTTAAGAGTCTGAGCAGCTCAGATGATAGTTTCACAGCAGTTTTTGGCCATTGGTCTCCACCTCTTCCCCTATAATATATCTCATTCTGTTTACTTTGGTTGATGGGACTTAGGAGTTAAGGGGGCTAAGAGTGGGCAGGAGAAAAAATAAAATACAGTAAGAAAAGGAAGCAGAGTCAGAAACATTAAAGAAAGTGAATGATTTCTCAACTTAAAAACTTCATTTCCAACTTTAACAGTCTTCCTTGCAAAGTTTAATTCTTCAGTAGGTTAACTCCTCAGACATTTTTTTCCCTCAAGTGCAAGTCAGAGAATAAATTTCCTCTCCCATATCCCATGAAGTTCTACCATGCTGTGTCCTGAATCACTCTGACTACTGGTTACAACCTCTTATATTTATTTTTTTTCCATTCTCTATAGATGTATGGTGGCATGAGAGGCATGAAGGGATTGGTATATGAAACATCAGTTCTTGATCCTGATGAGGTAAGACATCTTCATGTCAATCACTGATAATTATTGAGTTTATTGACTATGCAAACCATGGATTAGACCAGTAAGGGTAAGGGGAATAAAACAAAGCATATTAATATTTTGGAAGGTAGAGAATAAGTATGTATGGAATAACTGAAGAGCAAGTTTACTTTTTTAATATATCAACTTAAGAGTTGTAATTCTCACTCTTCTCCTTCAAGGGCATCCGTTTCCGAGGAATTAGTATCCCTGAATGCCAGAAAGTGCTGCCCAAGGCTAAGGGAGGGGAAGAACCCCTCCCCGAGGGCTTATTTTGGCTGCTGGTAACTGGACAGATCCCAACAGAGGAACAGGTAAAGCAGAAGGACATTAGCCCTTCTCATTTCCCTTCTTCATTGCCTTTTTCTGATCTCAGAAACTTAATCCTAATCTGGCTATGGGTGGTAGTTTATATAGATTTGTAGTGAGGGGAAAGAATCAGGGCAGAGTTCTGCTGTATAAGTGGATTGGATTAAACTTTCTTAACTTTTCTTTACTCAGATGTCACTTTCCTTTTGTTTTTCTTCTTCCTTTTCTTTGCTAGTGTTCTGAGCAGTGTCTCCTTTTCTACAGGTATCTTGGCTGTCAAAAGAGTGGGCAAAGAGGGCAGCTCTGCCTTCCCATGTGGTCACCATGCTGGACAACTTTCCCACCAATCTACACCCCATGTCTCAGCTCAGTGCAGCCATTACAGCCCTCAACAGTGAAAGTAACTTTGCCCGGGCATATGCAGAGGGTATCAACCGAACCAAATACTGGGAGGTAGGAAATTTGGGTGATGTGACCCAGTATGTGATGGAAAGTCAAAGGACTTGATTGTGAAGGGAGGAAAAGGAATGCAGAATTTTGAGAAAAATTACTTGTCTGAATTATGCTAGAAACTTACTTAACGACTTTTCATTGTAGGCTTGTTTTGTGTTACTTGTTGGGATTGCAAAGGTAAAGCATGGTTCCTTCACCAAGGTTATTGATTTGGTTAGGGTGATATACATGTAAAAAAGAAACTTAAAATTCCATAGCCTTGCTATAATAGAAGTATGTACACAGGACTGTTGTAACCTTGAAAAGGATGTGACATAACTGTAGAGTCCTTGAAGAAAATTTCACAGAGTAGTCTTACCCTGGCTCCAGAGTGTCACTCCCCACCCCACCCCCCGGTCTTATTCAAATAAGGTAAACTTTGTTACAAGTGGGGTGAACAGCAGCTAAGGTAACTCTAGAGTCTAGGAGGAAGACTAGTGCCAATCAGCCTCATTCTGGACTAGCCAACCCCAAATGCCTGTCAAGAGTGGGAAGGTGGTTAGTGTCCTGGGAGTACGATCCACAAACAAATAAGCTTTATTCTCTGAAAATTTATTCTCTTTATTTCTCTGAAAAGTGACCTTAATAGTTTAAACTCTGGTTGGGGTATGGGAAGATTGTTATGTCTTATCCTAATGTATAGTACATGATTTCTTCCATCCTCTTCCCGTATTCTATATACTCACAAACACTGGGTACAAGTACAAATTATCTGGCTAGGTTTACAGGAGGACATCCCATTTTCTTTTCTTATTTGGAGACAGTTAGTATGGGAACAGAAAAATTCCTTACAAAGCAAGTACACGAGGGAGGAGGAGGGGTGGAAGGGAGGGGTATATATATACACAGCTAATGGGTGCAGTGCACACCATCTAGGGGACCGACATGTCTGAAGTGCTGGCTCGGGTGGGGCAAGGGCAATATACATAACCTAAACATTTGTACCCCCATAATATGCTAAAAAAATACAAAACACAACAACAAAAAAGCAAGTACACTAAATGATTTTTGACCAGGAGATGCTAACCACCAAGAAGGCTTCAAAGAGTTCAGTATGATGCAAGACACACAATAGCATGATCCAGTGGTCTGATGAAACCCCCCTGGGGCCTTGGCAAATCCTTCTTCATTTGGTTGGTCAATATTTATTCAGTGCCAACTGTGTATAGAGAATTGTGTTTGCTGTTGAGGAGGAGAGAAGGGAAAGTTTGAAATTTTCATTAACTTGATTGGCATTGGGGAGGTTGGTATAGGAATTATGCAAAATGTACATATTCACACCACTTAAAACATTTATAAGGCCATATATCAGCAAGTACAAAAGGTCATATAATCTGAATATATTGCTGTTTTTTGGTTTTTTTTAAATGCTATTCAGGGGCCGGGCGTAGTGGCTCACACCCATAATTCTAGCACTCTGGGAGGCCGAGGCAGGCGGATCGCTCAAGGTCAGGAGTTCGAGACCAGCCTGAGCAAGAGCGAGACACCGTCTCTACTACAAATAGAATGAAATTAATTGGCCAACTAATATATATAGAAAAAATTAGCCGGGCATGGTGGCGCATGCCTGTAGTCCCAGCTACTTGGGAGGCTGAGGCAGCAGGATTGCTTGAGCTCAGGAGTTTGAAGTTGCTGTGAGCTAGGCCGATGCCATGGCACTCACTCTAGCCTGGGCAATAAAGCAAGACTCTGTCTCAAAAAAAAAAAGAAAAGAAAAAAAAATTGCTATTCAAGTAATTATCTGTGTGGGTCACCATAACAAAAAGGTTAAGACCAACAGTTCTACTCTAGAACACATCTTTCAGAAATTGGCCACATAGAAGTGCTTGTTAACTACTTTCAGTGTTAATTTTACTGCCACAGGGGGAAAAAACAGCTTCTTCATACTTTATAATAGATGCCTATAAGATATTTCCCAGACATCTAGACATGCTGCATGCTTAACACTGCCCTTTACTGAACCACTAAAATGAATCTTGTATTCCCTTGCTTGCTGTGGCCTCCATTTCAATGTACGTTCATTGCTTAACTGTTATGTCATGATCTCTATGAGATGCTATCTAAGGGTGACGATCCTGAGGTGAACATGTTATGTTTCAGGACTTTGCTAATCTTTTGGAGAGTATTTGTAAGCAATACCAATGTATTTGTCAGCCTTAGGATGTGTGTCTGGTAAGTTCACACTGCACACAAATTAGTACCAGTAACTGCTTTAGTTTAGTAGACCTTGATGCTCTTGCTGTCACATGTCATATTTCTTTCAAAGGTCAGACACACTATTTCAGCTCAGTTCTCTGTCTTGGTTAATTTAATTGTGGGCTGTTTAAGTAGAATTACATGACAGCATTCACTAGTTATTCAGCTGTTAAGAAGGAGTTTTTGTACATGTACCTCAAGAGGATGATCCTATGCCTACAAAATTTCTTCCATAACAGTTTCTAAACTGACTGTAGATGAATAACATAATCTCTTGAGTTGAAAGAGTTTTAACCAGCTTCCAGGTCTTTTTTTTTTTTTTTTTTTGAGACAGAATTCTCACTCTGTTGCCCAGGCTAGAATGCTGTGGCGTCAGCCTAGCTCACAGCAACCTCAAACTCCTGGGCTCAAGTGATCCTCTTGCCTCAGCCTCCCGAGTAGCTGGAACTACAGGCAAGCATCACCATGCTCGGCTAATTTTTCTATATGTTTTTAGTTGGCCAATTAATTTCTATCTATTTTTTTAGTAAAGATGGGGTCTCACTCTTGCTCAGGCTGCTTTCAAACTCCCAATCTTGAGTGATCTGCCCACCTCAGCCCCCCAGAGTGCTAGGACCAGGTCTCTTTTTGATTGACTTAACTTCACTTATGACAGGGAGATTGTTCTGATACAACTGACTGTTTAATTGTGAAGTAGCCTTAAGACTGTTGGATTTAGGCCGGGCGCTGTGGCTCACGCCTGTAATCCTAGCTCTTGGGAGGCCGAGGCGGGCGGATTGCTCCAGGTCAGGAGTTCAAAACCAGCCTGAGCAAGAGCGAGACCCCGTCTCTACTATAAATAGAAATAAATTAATTGGCCAACTGATATATATATATAAAAAAAAAAAAAAAATTAGCCGGGCATGGTGGCGCATGCCTGTAGTCCCAGCTACCCGGGAGGCTGAGGCAGAAGGATCACTCGAGCCCAGGAGTTTGAGGTTGCTGTGAGCTAGGCTGACGCCACGGCACTCACTCTAGCCTGGGCAACAAAGCGAGACTCTGTCTCAAAAAAAAAAAAAAAAAAAAAAAAGACTGTTGGATTTAGTAAAATTATGAAGTACCTGACAGATCAAGTTTTGCTGGTAATGCTACCTTTTATAAGGTCTGTGAATGGTTTATATAGATTTTGAAACTGTTTAAATAAAATTGTAATCAGCCTAACACCTAACAGCTATTGAAAACATGCTAAATAGCCAAATATGCTTAGATGGTTTACAGTCATTATCTGATTTAATCCTCAGAATAATTCTGTGATGTGTTATTTATTTATATATCTATGTATATATATATAAATAAATGAGACAGAGTTCTCACTCTGTTCTCTGGGCTAGAGTGCAGTGGCATCAGCCTAGCTCATAGCAACCTCAAACTCCTGGGCTCCAGCAAGCTTACTGTCTTAGCCTCCTAAGAAGCTGGGACTACAGGCATGCGCCACCATGCCCGGCTAATTTTTTCTATATATAGTTAGTTGGCTAATTAATTTCTTTCTTTCTTTTTTTTTTTTTAGTAGAGATGAGGTCTCACTCTTGCTTAGGCTGGTCTCAAACTCCTGAGCTCCAACAATCCGCCTGCCTTAGCCTCCCAGAGTGCTAGTATTACAGGTGTAAGCCACCATGCCTGGCTGAAGTGTTATTTATTATTTCCTTTTTTTTTTTTTTTGTAATTCAACTTTCAGTTTTGCAATCCATTTTCTTACTGAATAGGAAAACATAATTAGAGAAGTTAAGTAGCTTGCCAAAGGTCATGCATCTAGCAAGTGGTAGAACTCCAGATAGAAACTCCAGATAGAAACTGGAGTTTGACCCTAGCATCTCTTCACCATTTATACTGGCTCTCTTCTTTTTCTATAAATGGAAGAATCTTGGCCAGAATTTTTCTAGCAGCGAGATGGTGGCCAGTTATGTTACCTTTATTCCAGACAGTTGTGATGGTGGCATTTTTTAACATATTTTTCCAAAGCTTTATAAATGAAGAGTAAGTTGATACAAGTTGTGGGGAGTTAGCTATGCTCCCAGCAAAAAATCAGGTCCATAAGGCAGGGGTCATCACAAAGGATAAGGAAATAATAGAAAACTGTAAACTGTGAACCCCAGAATAAAGTTTCACATGGGTATTTATAGGTACAGAGATCTGTTGCCGGGGGTAACAGGTTTACATAATAACAGGTAGATCTTTTTTTTTTTTTTAGGTTAAAAGTCTTCCAAAAGGCTTCTATAGATCCCTTAATTAACTCTATCTACGTGAACAAACAGTTACAAAATCTTTCAAAGACAAACTTCTAAGTTATAAGATGAAGCTATCACTTAGCAGAAAGGTTAAACAGAGATATAGTGGCTTCATGTTTTTTTATCTAGTTTTTGTGTATGAAGACAGGTAGTCAAGAGTCAAGCAGGGGCCAGGTGTGGTGGCTCATGCCTGTAATCCTAGCACTTTGGGAGGCTGAGGCAGGAGGATTGCTCAAGGTCAGGAGTTCAGAACCAGCCTGAGCAAGAGTGAGACCCTGTCTCTACTAAAAATAGAATGAAATTAATTGGCCAACTAATACATATATAGAAAAAATTAGCCGGGCATGGTGGCGCATGCCTGTAGTCCCAGCTACTTGGGAGGCTGAGGCAGTAGGATCATTTGAGCCCAGGAGATTGAGGTTGCTGTGAGCTAGGCTGACGCCATGGCACTCACTCTAGCCTGGGCAACAAAGCAAGACTCTGTCTAAAAAAAAATAAATAAAAACAAAAACAAAGGAAAGTAGTTGTCACTGACCTTTGAGATGCCCTCCTGAGGTGAGGCAGCTTTTGATATGCAAACTAACACATTTCTTCAGGGCAAAGCCCTGCAAAACTCCTGAGATCATTTCTGTCTCTAATATAGCAATATTACTCTATGCAACAATATTTCCATGGAGCAAGAAGTATCTAAATAAAACCTCAGTTTTAGCTTATTAAAGAAATAAGCAGGAGTTCTCTATAAGATTTGTTTTGTTTCTAAAAACTCTTCTTGATTATACAATGTTGATTACAACAAAAAGCAACATAAGGATCCCACAGTGTCATACCTGGGCAAATACTTCTTGTTTTAGAAACTTCATCTTGGCCGGGCACAGTGGCTCACACCTGTAATCCCAGCAGTTTGGGAGGCCGAGGCAGGAGGATCACTTGAGGCCAGGAGTTGGACAGCCTGGACAACATAGCAAGACCCCTCTCTCTACAAAAAATTTTAAAATTAGCCAGGTGTGGTGGTGCACGCCTGTAGTCCTAGTTATTCTTGAAAGTTAGTATGTACTCCACAGATACCAGTTTGCATAGCCTAGGATCCTGTTCTTGACATTCTGCTAACGAATCTGGGTTCCTTAGAACTGCTTATCCTTGATGTAGACTTCTAGAAGTAACCTACTTCCTTGGGGGATGTAAAGCTGCAAGGAAGTATAGTTAATAATATGATTATTATATAAGTAATCTCTTGAGCAGCTGAAGGTATTAGCTAAATATTTCTTGCTTCAGGTAGCTTCTTAATTTTGGCATTATTCTCACTGAAATAGTCTTGTTAAAAACCTGTATCTGGGCCGGGCGTGGTGGCTCACGCCTGTAATCCTAGCACTTTGGGAGGCTGAGGCGGGCGGATTGCTCAAGGTCAGGAGTTCGAAACCAGCCTGAGCGAGACCCTGTCTCTACCAAAAATAGAAATAAATTAATTGACCAACTAAAAATATATATACAAAAAATTAGCCGGGCATGGTGGCGCATGCCTGTAGTCCCAGCTACTCGGGAGGCTGAGGCAGTAGGATCGCTGAGCCCCGGAGATTGAGGTTGCTGTGAGCCAGGCTAATGCCATGGCACTCACTCTAGCCTGGTCAACAAAGTGAGACTCTGTCTCAAAAAAAAAAAAAACCTATATCTGCCCAGCCTTCTAGATCTATCAATTCATAGGAAATACAGTAGACAGAGGAACATGGTAAATGACATCACAGGTATATAACCAGCAAAATCTTTTTGTTGTTGTTGAGACAGTCTTACTCTGCCACCCAGGGTAGAATGTAGTAGCATCATCATAGCTCACTGCAACCTCCAACTCCTAGGCTCTAAGCAGTCCTCCTGCCTCAGCCTCTTGGGTAGCTGGGACTACGGGTATGAGCTGCAATGCTCAGCTGGTTTTTTTTTTTTTTTCTTTCTTAGAGATGAAGTCTCACTCTTGCTCAGGCTAGTCTTGAACTCCTGAGCTCAAGCAATCCTCCCATCTTGGCCTCCCAGAGTGCTAGGATTACAGGCGTGAGCCACCGAGCCTGGCCTATGACCAGCAAAATCTTAACCATGGGAAATTCTACAGAACAAAGGATCCCACTTGCCACAAATATATTGCAAAGTAAAAAAAGAACAGAAGGCTGGGCATGGTGGCTCACACCTGTAATCCTAGCTCTCTGGGTGGCCGAGGCGGGCGGATGGTTTGAGCTCAGGAGTTCGAAACCAACCTGAGCAAGAGCGAGACCCCGTCTCTACTATAATTAAAAAGAAATTAATTGGCCAACTAATATATATAGAAAACATTAGCCGAGCATGGTGGCGCATGCCTGTAATCCCAGCTACTCGGGAGGCTGAGGCAGAAGGATCACTTGAGCCCAGGAGTTTGAGGTTGCTGTGAGCCAGGCTGATGCCACAGCACTCACTCTAGCATGGGCAACAAAGTGAGACTCTGTCTCAGAAAGAAAAAAAAAGAACAGAAGAAGGAATTAAAATTGATTAAAAGAGACTTCAGGACTAGGCGTATGATGACTCACATCTATAATCCTAGCTACTTGGGAAGCTGAGGAAGGAGGATTGCTTGAAGCTAGGAGTTCCAGACCAGCCTGGACAACAAAGCAAGACCCTGTCTCTAAAACACTTTTAAAACTTTGGCTGGCCACAGTGGCTCATGCCTATAATCCTAGCACTCTGGGAGGCTGAGGCCGGAGGATTGCTTGAGGTCAGGAGTTCAAGACCAGCCTGATCAGTTCAAGACCACAGTCTAGACCCTGACTCTACAGAAAATAGAAAAAATTAGCTGGGCATAGTGGCAGGCACCTGTAGTCCCAGCTACTTCTGAGGCTGAGGCAGGAGGATTGCCTGAATCTGGGAGTTAGAGGTTGCAGTGAGCCATGATCATGCCTCTGTACTGCAGCCTGGGTGACAGAAAACAAAACATAGTGTCTTAGCACATTCATTGAGTGCAAAGTCATAGTATAGAGAGAACAATCAGGATTAAACACATCAGGGTTCAAACTGACTTTGGCATTTAACTAAATATTTTGAACCTCAGTTCCTTCATCTTTAAAATAGTGGTCATAATATACTTTGTAGGATAGTAAGCATTGGGAAAAATGTTTTAATGTACATGAGATAGTATTATAAATCACTTATTAGTATAGTGCGTAGTTCCTAACAGTTAATTCAGTTAGTTAAATGGTTATTATTGTTCTATACTTTGAAACATACTCAATATATAATAGCCCAGCATATAACCATTAACCCAAATAACTCAATAGTGAAGGACAGACAGTATCCCTAATTCTTCTTCACTAATAATTCCTTCTTTTTCTCTCCGTCTTCCTCTTCTCCCATCAGTTGATTTATGAAGACTGTATGGATCTGATCGCAAAGCTACCTTGTGTTGCAGCAAAGATCTACCGGAATCTCTACCGGGAAGGCACCAGTATTGGGGCCATTGACTCTAAGCTGGACTGGTCCCACAATTTCACCAACATGTTAGGCTATACAGATGCACAGTTCACTGAGCTCATGCGCCTGTACCTCACTATCCACAGGTGAGCTAGAAACTACCAACCAACCATAGCCACCAGGTACCGTTTTTGATGGGAATTTTTTTTAAGGCTTTTTATGTTTTCATCTTCTGGAAACAGATGGTAGGCACCATGGAGATGGAAATGTGGCATAAGGGGTGATATAAGGCAAGAAAAGGGTCTAGTAAGGAAGGTCAGGAGGCCTAGGGAAATTACCCTAACCATGCTAAGAACAAGATGGTACTTCTAGTTGGGAAAAGGTACTAGGTGTCCTCAAACTACCGGCCCGCAGGCTACATGCGGCCTGCCGAGGACATTTATCTGGCCCGACGGGTGTTTTTGCTGCTGCTGCCTGTCCTGCTTAGCAGCCGACTCGTCCCGGGCCCACAGAGCACATGTGTGGAATGTGCACCGCACTCTCCAACAGCCCTCCAGTGGTCTGAAGGACAGTGAACTTGCCCCCTGTTTAAAAAGTTTGAGGACCTCTGCACTAGCTGCTCACATTAGAGGGTCCTTCAGCTTTCTAGGAGCTCCCTCTTCTGGTTATTGCTACTAAAGCTGGAGTGGGAGTCAGGGATTTGGGCACACAAGCATCATCAACCACAGTAACCTCTCCAGCTCTGTGGATTAGTGAACAAAAACTGGTAATGAAATTAGGATGTCTTTTACAAGAGTTTAGGTATAACTGGCCATAGGCTGATGTGAATCCATAGTGAGGCTATTATGTGACAAATAAGAGAACGGCAAGATCTGTGTTACTATAATCTGCCCTTTTCTTTCTCTCCTTGACTCTCTCTTCTTACTTTCCCATAGTGACCATGAGGGTGGCAATGTAAGTGCCCATACCAGCCACTTGGTGGGCAGTGCCCTTTCAGACCCTTACCTGTCCTTTGCAGCAGCCATGAATGGGTTGGCAGGGCCTCTACATGGACTAGCAAATCAGGTAAGACTTTTCTTTTTCTTTTCCTACCACATGGTTTTCTTACTCCCATGCTTTGTTCTTGATCTTGGCATTCTCTTCTGGCATATGCATTGATATTCCTTTTTTCCCCAAACTTTAACCATAGGAAGTGCTTGTTTGGCTAACACAACTACAGAAGGAAGTTGGCAAAGAAGTATCAGATGAGAAGTTACAAGACTACATCTGGAACACACTCAACTCAGGACGGGTAAGTAGAGATGCTTAGCAACCAGCAAAGAAGGCAAGACCCAAGTTCTGCAATTTGGAAGACTTAAGAAAGGAATGAGAGAGGTCCCCAAATCAGAGAAAAATATTTTCCCCTCCATTTGTCTACCCTGAAGAATTAAGAAAATAATTTTTAGCTGGGTGCAATGGCACATGCCTGAAGTCCCACCTGCTCAGGAGACTGAAGCAGGAGGATTCCTCAAGGCTAGGAGTTGCAAGGTTATAGTGCCTATGAATAACCACTGCATTCCAGCCTGGGCAATATAGCATAGCAAGACCTTGTCTCAAAAGAAAAAATTTCTGGCCGGGCGCGGTGGCTTATGCCTGTAATCCTAGCTCTCTGGTAGGCCGAGGCGGGCGGATTGCTCGAGGTCAGGAGTTTGAAACCAGCCTGAATAAGAGTGAGACCCTGTCTCTACTAAAAATAGAAAGAAATTAATTGGCCAACTAATATATATAGAAAAAATTAGCCGGGCATGGTGGCGCATGCCTGTAGTCCCAGCTACTTGGGAGGCTGAGGTAGGAGGATCACTTGAGCCCAAGAGTTTGAGGTTGCTGTGAGCTAGGCTGATGCCATGGCATTCACTCTAGCCTGGACAACAAAGCAAGACTCTGTCTCAAAAAAAAAATTTCTACCTTAGAATAGCAGTTGTCTTTTTTCCTTCACTCTTTACAGGTTGTTCCAGGCTATGGTCATGCAGTACTAAGGAAGACTGATCCACGATACACCTGTCAGCGAGAGTTTGCTCTGAAACATCTGCCTAATGACCCCATGTTTAAGCTGGTTGCTCAACTATACAAGATTGTGCCCAATGTCCTCTTGGAACAGGGCAAGGCCAAGAATCCTTGGCCCAATGTAGATGCTCACAGTGGGGTGCTGCTCCAGGTAAGTCCTCCTGTCCCTACTTTCTCTCTAATTTGTAACAAACCCTGTTCTCAGCTATGCACAAAATCAACTCCCTAGTCAGAGCAAGAACTCTTATACTAACCCTCTCCTAGAGCCTTTTAATAAAATTGGCTATAATGTATGGAGGGTAGGGGTTGGGGTTGCTCTTGCTCTCTTTTCAGAATCTCAATTGCTATACTTTTCCCAGTAGTGTTTCTATTTAAGGCTGACTGGGCTAAGTCCCTGGAGAGAAAGGGAAAATAGAGCCTCTAAAGGTTTCTATCACTCTGGACTTGTACATGCCATTGTCTCTGAGCCTTAAACAAAGTCTTTTTCTCTTCTACTTTACAGTACTATGGCATGACGGAGATGAATTACTACACAGTCCTGTTCGGGGTGTCACGGGCACTTGGTGTATTGGCACAGCTCATCTGGAGCCGAGCCCTAGGCTTCCCTCTAGAGAGGCCCAAGTCCATGAGCACTGATGGTCTGATGAAGTTTGTGGATTCTAAGTCAGGGTAAAACTGGAGACGGGGAGGAAACTGACTTACCAGAAAATGAGGAAGCTTAAAAAAAATATATATATATATATACCTTTGTTTCAGGGGGCCTTTAAAGACTTAAGATTAATTGTATCTGAGGCACTGATAATATGTTTGAGGTTAAAATATAAATTATGACTTTAAAAGATGAAAAGTGACCACGTCTTCCCTAACCAGCTCCCTTCCCCTGCCTGGTATGAGTTGCCCATCAACTGTAGGATGACCAGGACTAATGCATGTAGTATGGGTTAGATTTGGTTCCCTGCCATCTCCAGAGTGATAATCTGGCTCTTCTTTCTCTGGGTCAAAGCTGGTTGCAGAGAATCTTCAGTCACTTCAGAGATTTTGCTTCTACTCTGCTAAGCCCTCAATTAGCCAGCAAACCAGGATTTTGCCCCTTTTGTTTACATAGGAATCATGTTGGATTGTCAGTTGTACCAAGCTCTTTGGCCCTACCCATGCACACAAACATCTCCTAGAAGAACCTGTTGGTTAGCTGGACATGCTTTGGCATTTTTTTTATGTTACCAGGTGACCATAAAAGCATGGCATTTGTTGTGACTGGCACCCAGTGTTTGATTTTCATGTTTTAAAATTATCTCGTTAAAATTAAGGTCTGGGAGTGTTTTGTTTCCCATTACTTTATTTTTTTATTATTATTATTTTTTCCCATGCTATCACTCATTTGTTAAGTTTCCCATTACTTTAAAATTCACCTCCTTCCAGACTTTCTATACCTGCTGCACCTCAAGATGAGGATGTTCTGGACCTTTCCCTCTTGGTCCCTATTAGAGACCTCTTTCAACAGATCTGTCTGATCTGTGGTCTTTCCCAGTCATTGGGTTTTATCAGTGCTTAATGTGAACTAAGTTTTTTACTTCCACAGAATATAAGCCACTACCTTCTGACCCACCCACCCCTTTAATATACTGTGGGACAGGGACTTAGGAATGACCAGCATATCTTCAGAGTCTGGTTCCAGGGTTACTAGCACCTCTTTTTGAATAGGGAAATCATTCAAGATTAGACGTGGACTCCTTTGAATATCAGTTCTGGGGAGTGAGGGCATTAAAAATAGTAAGCTTCCCTCTTCATCCCCTGCCTCAAAAAAATGCCCCCTTATTTATCAACATCCTTTTCCTGCGCCTTCCCCAAGAGCTCACAGTACAGTGTTTTAGAAGCCCCATTTGCACAGGTTTTCAGCGACTCAGAATGCTCCACTGCCTTTTCTTTGAGAAAGGGTTGATACACTCCTACTGTGCCCCTTTCTTCCCTCAAAACTCCTGCCTGTGTTTGTGTGGATTCCTAACCCCCAGAACCACACTGTTGAGATGGACACACTGTAAACCCTTGGGTAACTGTCAGGTCATTATGCAGACTTCAGGTTATTCTGTATAAAATGCAAAATAAATGTTTTTATTAACAATGCTTGAGTCTGCTATTAAATAAGAACTGGAGGAATCTTTATTATGAGGTAAAGAATCTGGCTAGTAAGATCCTGAACGTAGCAGGTTATAAGTTATCCTCTGCATCCCTTTATCTTTTAGAGAGGTTTGGCCTTCTTTTACCCTAATCAGAGGAAAGGTTCCTGAGAGATTCCCAAAAGAGATTTCTGTCCTTCCTCAAGGTTAGGAAATCCTTGAACTTTATCCCCTAACCTTCTTAATTTTGTTGTAGGGTAGAGCACTCAAGGACTACAGCTGAGACCACAAGTGCTTATGTGAATAATCCAAGAACTGGTCTAGTCCACTGAGTGAAAGGAACAAACTATACCAAGGACAAATGGGCTACAATTGCTAGCTCAGGAGCTGAGCCACTAGAGGGCTCTGGTACTTCTTGGAGTGCCTACTCTTTGCAGCTTCCCTTAAGGAGGTCCCAAAAATAACAAGAGGTGGTCCTGAGGGCATCAGATATATGGGAGGTCTGAGACCAGATGATTCTCGCCTAAGACTCTGCTGCAACTGACCTTCTGAAAAAGTCTATAAATAGGCAAGGGGGTGGGTACTAGGTCCTGGCTTGTAGAATTTGCTACTATAGTTAGCAGGGACACTATGTCCAAGAGGCCTTCTTACACCTTCACTCCCCCAGGGAAGGAAGCCATGACTTTCATCTATTCTGCTTTATCTACATTATTCCCCCAAGAAACAATACAATAAAGTCAAATTCACACTGTCACAATTTATTGAAATTTTATAAAAACTCAAGCCAAGTGGAAGAATAAGGTACAACTCAAGAGTACAAAGACAGTTCTGTTCAGTGCTTTTTTTTTCCTCCTGGCTCCTTTGGCACTGGTGGTAAGAAAGCCCCTTGCTCTCTCTTAGCCTGGCAACACGGAAATACTCGTAAATTAGGCCTTATAGATTTCAGGTCAGGGGCAGGTTGCCTTTTCTCCTGAGGAATCTCAGGGAGAACAAAAGTTATTTACCACCAGTACCTCTGTGCCAGAAGAAAAAGCTCAATTTATTCTTAGAAAAGTTACTATCTTCCCTTAGTCAGAAACTAAGGTGCCCTGACAGGGCCCAAAGACAACCACACAGTCCTGATTCTAATTCATTGTGAAAAGGCTGCAGACATATGGGGCTCTCAGCATGGGCCTGACCCTTTCCTAGGCATGTCGCATTTCCACACTCCCTGCCCTTTCTTTCCCCCAGCATTTACAGCCAGCATAGAGCCCAATTTCTGGGGCATTGAGGGGAGGAACGGTATTTATGAACACAGACTCCTCTCACAGGAACAGGAACCAAACCAAATAAATAAGGATTGGGTGAGGAAGGGGAATAGAAGAGAGGCTAAGGAAAAATCCTTTGCCTCAAGTCTGGTGCACCTCATGGAACATCAGTTCACGGGGGATGGCTGTTTCTGGACCAAACTTGGTGGCTGCCCGACGCTCAAAGGCAGCAACATTCTGTTTGACAACCTCATCAAAAAACATGGTGGCCAGCTTGGAGTGCAGTAGAGAACGAAATTCAAAGGAAATCTGGGAATGGGTAAGAGACAGTCAGAAACTCTTCCAGGACCATTTTAGATAATCTCTGGGCAAATGCAAGGATACTGTTTCTCAGTGCCTTTTCTCCCTTTTCTTCTCCTCCCCCTCCAGTTCCTTAGCCCCTTAAGAGCCTTAACTTAGGGTTGAGCACGGAGTACAAATTTGATACAAGCTCAGACCTGTAGAAACTGACTTGGGAAATGCTAGGTGCTAGCTATACTGTAAGAATAACCTCAGCTCACCCCACACCCAGTCCTAGACCTGTGTTACATAACCTCCTCACTCACCGAAAAGTCCACAGTGCAGGTTCGGGGATAGGCAGGAATACCAGGGCTGAATCGCCAAATGGTCTCTAAGTGATTGAAGAGCTTGCCATCAGTACAAACAGCCTAGAAGAGGACAATCAATAGTTAAATAACATTAGTAAGTATAGGAGGAAATACGAAGGACTTGAAAGCCATCTTCCTCTTCTAATATTTTATTAGGAAAATATTTGGCACACAGAGATAGACATTACAAGGAAGGGCAAAATAGCCCTTTAATGTGAAAGTGCTAAGGAACACAGAAAAAACTTACTGGACAATCCCTCCCAATCAGGCCTCACCTTGACCATGTGAGGTTTGACCATGGAAACTGCAGAGGTATAACGTTCTATGATAGGTGGAAAGCCAACCTCTAGCTGGGCCTTCAGGTGACCCTTACGGCTGGATATCACCAGAGACTTCTTACACCAGGGCACAAACTCGCGATACTCCTGGACGTTGGACACCACCTCATACATCTCCTGCATTGAGTACCTAGGGGAAGAGGAATCAGAGGCCAAGGAACTGCCAGCTGGGTCAGGTTACTTCTTGCCATAAGTCCCCAACTCATATCTTTACCCAGTAATCATGCACCTTTAAGAACTAGAGATCCCAAATAAGCCTGGAGAAATGACTTACCAAAAAGCAAATATGCAAATCCCCATGATGTTAATGTTACCTTACATTTTGCAGTTTATGGGATGCTTTTGCATTCATTATTAATTTGATCCTAAGATCATCTAGGGCGAACAGAGAAGCTGTCAATTTTACTAGTGATCACACATGGATCAGATCTCAGATCTACAATTTTTTTTTTTGAGACAGTCTTGTTTTGTTGCCCAGGCTAGAGTACCGTGGTGTCAGCCTAGCTCACAGCAACCTCAAACTCCTGGGCTCAAGCGATCCTCCTGCCTCAGCCTCCCGAGTAGCTGGGACTACAGGCATGCACCACCATGCCCGGCTAATTTTTTCTATATATATTAGTTGGCCAATTAATTTCTTTCTATTTATAGTAGAGACAAGGTCTTGCTCTTGCTCAGGCTGGTTTCGAACTCCTGACCTCAAGCAATCCGCTCGTCTCAGCCTCCCAGAGAGCTAGGATTACAGGCGTGAGCCACCGCGCCCAGCCCATCTACAATTTTTTAACAATGTCGTGGCCCTAGGTAAATCATCTGTGCCTTCATTTTCTCGTCTATAAACCAGAGACAATAGGTGGGTTTTGTTTTTGATTTTGAGACAGAGTCTTGCTTTGTTGCCCAGGCTAGAGTGAGTGCCATGGCGTCAGCCTAGCTCACAACAACCTCAAACTCCTGGACTCAAGCGATCCTCCTGCCTCAGCCTCCCGAATAGCTGGGACTACAGGCATGCGCCACCATGCCCAGCTAAGTTTTTTTTTTATATATATATTAGTTGGCCAATTAATTTCTTTCTATTTATAGTAGAGATGGGGTCTCGCTCTTGTTCAGGCTGGTTTCGAACTCCTGACCTTGAGCAATTCGCCCACCTCGGGCTCCCAGAGTGCTAGGATTACAGGAGTGACCCACCACCCTGCCCAGCCAAACCAGAGACAATAATAGCACCTGATTTACAGGTTTGTTTTGAGGATTAAATGAAAAAAATCTATGTAAAACACCTAGGCAGCCTAGCTGCTAGCATGTAGCAAGTACTCAGTAAGTTAGCTATTACATTGTGTTCAGAACACATAAAAAAACATGAAGGTCAGGTCACCAGAAAAATAACAGTCTTATAGTCCAACCCTAGTCTCATTTCACTTGCACATGCACAGGAACCAAGAAAAGGGGAAATTAAGGTTAGAAGCTGGCAAGGAAGGATAAAGGATCAGTAATAGATCTGGGGCAGGGGTTGGCCAGGTATGAATCTTTCCCAGTAATGCTACTCTTACATTCTAGCCTGGATATGGTTATTTGGAGGGAAAGGGGAGATAGATGCACGGTAGAGGAGGATGCTCACCCCATGATCCTACGCTCCGAGTAAGCCTTTCGCTTGTTGGTGAAGGGGGCAGCAAAGCCCATGAAAGAACGGCTAGGAGGTAAGCCAGCTTCAGCCGCCAAGACCTGGGTAGCCCTGGGCAAGAAGAGGCTGCAGGAGATCAGAAACCTACGGCCAAGAGGAAAGAAGAAGAAACAAGATTCTTTATTCCTCTATTACTTCCAGGTGAAAGGGAAGAAAGGTGCACCCCAGAGGAAGGTCATCCAGACAACTTTTCCCTTTAGCACCTGCTGCAGCTGCCCAAGCTCGCTCACTCGTTCTCTGGCCAGGCAATCACGAGTGCAAAAGGTCGAGGGCAGCTGAGGACAGGGCTGGGGATGGGAAAAAGCAGGGTGCATGCAAAGCTCCAGTTGCCTTTGGGGCTACACTGCTGCTGAAAGTTAAGACTCAGTAAGCATCACTGACCCCGGGCCCCGCCAGGCCTGTTAGTGCTAGGGCGCCCACGAGGGCCAAGAAGTGGTTGGACACCCACCCCGAGGACTTCCCCTGTCGTAGAACTTGCAAAAGCATTCTCCAAAGCTCTACATTAGCTCCCAGGGCACGACCAATGCCGGCTTCCGCCGCGCCTGGATCACAGGTTGCAACTTTCCTCGGCAGAACCTCGGGGTCCTCAGCTACCCCCTGCTGTCCTGTGCTGACGCCCGCGCCTCCCTCTCACCTCATTGGTCGCGGCTGTAGCGGAGGGCCTGGGGGCGGGGCCGGGCGTGCGCCCCGGCGGAGCGAGAGGACGCCGCAGCGCTGGGCAGCCGTGCCGGTCCCAGCGGGAAGTCGCCGTGCGCCCGCCGAGGCCATGCGCGCGACCCTCCTGGCCCTCTCGGCTCCGACACTGGCTGCTCCCTACTCCAGAGGAGGAGCGGCAGCCGAGCGGGTCCGGGGCGGCCCCCAGATCGCAGGGGCGGCGCGAGGCTGCGGCTCCCCGCCCTGCTCCCGTCCAGGCGGCCGGGTAGGCTAGAACTGAAGCCAGTACCGCTGTTCCGCAGCTCTTGGTGTCCCCCACGTCACACCGTTGCCATGGCTCGGGACTGGGCGAGGGAGGAAGGAAGGGGACAACGGTGCCTTTTGGGAGATGTAGTTTCACACCCCTGGCGCTGGGGTGTGTGTGTGTGTGAGAAGCTGCAGAGCTGGCTCAGGGGAGCGAGGTCCTCTGGCAGAAACTACTTGGCAAGTCTGTGGTCACAGGACCTGATACGTAGGCACAGAGGCAATTTCGTGGGCGTATCGACAGATATCTGTGGATCCTCTCTCTGAACGCCTCTCTTAGAGCCTTTATCATAGCCTGCCTTGTTTATGGTTAGAAGATCTGTTCATTTTTGTAGCCTCCGCAGTGCCTAGTGCTGTGCTTTACATCTTTGGGAAAAGAAATTAACGTTCCAAGCGCTGAACTAAGACTTTGCATAGTTTTCTCTTTTAATATTTACAGAAAGAAGTCGGGATGGGAAGAACCAGACTTTTACGGGAGAGAACCATCTTTGGAAAAGTGTGCACTTGAAGAGTGAGACCTCATGGACAGAAACCCAGACATTTAAATATCACTATATTTTTTATGATTCAAGGAGAAACAAAATGCTCTTGATAAAAGTAGAAGAAAGGAATGAAAAAGGAGAATGAAATAAAGCAATTAGAAAGAGACCGGATTTAGATGGGTGCAAGAGCAATTGAAATTCTTCACGCTAGGTCAGCCGCAGTGGCTTACCCCGGTAATCTCAGCACTTAAGGAGGCTAGAGGATTGCTTTTGAGCCTAGGAGTTCAAGATCAGCCTGGCAACATAGTGTGATCACCCCACACACACACACACAAAATATTTTAAAATTACACTGGCATAGTGGCGCAGACTTGTAGTCCATACATTTTAGGTTGCAGTGAGCTGATCAAACCACTACACTCCAGCCTGGGCAACAAAGCAAGCCTCCATCTCTAAAAAAATAAAAAACTGCTCTGCCTCCATAGCACTTAGTACTACTAGTTCAGTAAATAATTGTGACCAAATGAATGTTTTGTCCTCTTTTATCCTTTCTTCCACCTATTAGGGAGGCATATGACACCCCAAGTTGCAGAATGATCTCACTTTTTTTTCTCTCCTGACATCTCTTTTTTTTTTTCCCTCAGCACTTCAGAGAGGAACTGTTATGTCCATACTCTAGATCCTCCTCCCCACTACCATGGTGCAGTACCTCCTTCAATTCAAAGTGGATAATCTGGAGCCACCTTCAAATGGGCATATGACCTTGAAGGACAAATTTACTCTTCCAACCTCACTCTCTTGTCCAGCCCCACCTCCTCTGACTAAGGGCTTACACATGTGAGACAGTTGCTTTCAATAAAGGATCTGGTTGGGTAGAAGAAATTAACCGGGATACATGACTGAACTGTGACCTCATTAACACTCTGTCTTAACCGAGTTAACTACTACAGAATCCCCAAGGTCCAATAGGCCTGCCAAGCCAATTTGCTTGCTGTCCCCCTACTAATTAGATTAGCTAATTACTGCCATTTAAACGTTTCTTAGTTTATTCCCTGTATTTGATTTCCTGCCATGTCCCTGCCATTCTACATCAATAACTTCCTTCAAGTACTGATTCAAAATACACCTCCTCCAGGAAGACCCTTGTGACTGAACCCATCCCTCAACATTACTCTGAACACATAATGCCACATAAACTAGTAGGTATTCTATATTCTCTAGTTGTTTTGTGTGTTCTTCTCTAAGTTATAAGCTTCCTCAAAAAGAGATACAATTACTTCTACAATTGATCTTAGCCAAAAGGTTGAGAAGAGATGAGACTCCATTACTTGTAAGTTTCTACCTCCCAAAAAGTTAGTGCTGTCTACATGATGAATCCTCACATTTGTTAGAAGAAGGAAATCTAAGGCTTAAAGATAGGAAGCATCTGCCTACAGTTAACCAAATATGAATTCAGTAGTTGAATACAGAAGGGCTGTCCACATAAGAGAGTTTCGCCACCATTTCGGGTTTCCTCCTCCTCTACCCTGTATGTCTCCCTGAGCCCTGAGCCCTAAGCCCTGAAAGTATAAGTATTACCTACATCATATCCCTTTTTTTCTCTACTGGGAAATCCTCTTTCTGTGCTCTGAATAATATTAAAAATAACTCTTCTAGCCCTTCCTCCCTCTCCCAGCTGCCCAGATAACCAGGCTAGCAACCTCTCTTTTTCACTTCCATCCCCAAGCCAGAGCAGGCACGTGACCCCAGCTCAACCCCTGACTCCAATTCCTCAGGTTACCAAGAGCTATTTTGGGCAATGGATACCATGTATTGCCCTCCTCGCCATCCTCTGGGCCATATCCTAGCTTAGCCCTTCTTGGAAGGCCCATCATACAAGATAGCCAAGTCCTAACACCCATAGCCATCTGATCCCTAATTACCTTTGGTTTCTACTTCTTCTGCCACATCATCATCATTATCATCAAAATATTAAATGCCTGTTCCCATGTGCTGATCTGCTGGAGCTAAAAAAATTTTAATGTACACTTTTAATGTATACCTTTGCCTTCAGAAAGCTCCAAATTCTTTCCATTAAAAAAAATGAAAACAATGTACAGTTCTGTGTTAGGGAAGATGCTTACTCTGGCTAATAAGGAGTTTAAAATCTGTTCTGAAATGTCTGACACCTGTGTGTCATAAAAATATAAGGTGAAATTAGAAACAAAGGTGTACAATTTAAACCAGATTGTGTACGGACAAACTATATGTTAAGAACTAACAATAGGAAAAGAGCCTGATAATCAGGGAAGACTTCCCGGTTAACAGGTGTTTTTGGTTTGGTTTGGTTTTGAAGCCAGACAAATTTAGCTAGTGGGATGTAAGCAATATTTTAATTTTTATTTTCAATATGGTAAAAATTCAAAACGTTCTAAAAGGTATATAGTGATAGGTGAATTTCCCTCTCATTCCTCATTTCCTGTTTCCCGGTTTTTTCTCTCCAGGGAAAAGCACTGTTGCCAGTGTTTTTGTGTATCTTTCTAGAGGGAAGCAAGATATTGAAGGCAAGGGAAAGCTTTTATATATAAGGCTTTGACAGGGGACCCACATCCTACACTTCTTCCATAAAATGTTTCCTTCAATGTGTAGAGTTGCTAAGCTCGGAACAGAACCCTGAATCACCTTTACTGTACCAATTTTTCAATCTCCACTTTACTTCTATCCTCCTTTTCCCTAACTGGGCTGGAATGACCTCCATTCATTAGTTTTTCCTTAAGTGACAGCTCAAGGGTTGAGGAACACCCCCACCTTTTTCTGGGGAGAAACCTTGGTGTCTTTTGAAGTGTAGTCACCTTACCACTTTAACCTGGCAATGGAGCAGTTAGGGAGTTGAAAAGTGCCCCTTCTGTTGGCCTTGGGAGGCCTTCCCTAGCTGTCAGTTATCCTAGCCTCCTTGGGGTTTTCTGCAGCAGGAGAATCCTTCCTGGGGTTTCTCTGCAGTTTGAGCACTTTAGCTAGTTCCTTTCTACGGAGTTCACGTGTCCGCCAGTGGAGATACGCGCCTTCGCTCCCCCTGGGGCTATTGACATATAATTCCTAGATCTCCACCCCCCAGTTTCCCATAGTCTGTGGGGAATTTGGCGTTTGAAATAGCTGACTGGAGGAGTTAGCTCGGGCGGGGGCACTGTGGGCTGGGTGAGATCTGGCCAGCCGTTTGGTCCCCAGGTTGAGAGGAACGGCGGGACCAAGGCCTGGGTTTCCGCTAGCGTCTTGCGGGGGACCTCGCGGATCTTCAGACTGGAGCGGAGAACACAGTGCGGCCGGCCGGGGGAACCGG
Source organism: Microcebus murinus (assembly GCF_040939455.1). Taxonomy (NCBI): domain Eukaryota; kingdom Metazoa; phylum Chordata; class Mammalia; order Primates; family Cheirogaleidae; genus Microcebus; species Microcebus murinus. The sequence continues at coordinate 60,643,136 of NC_134113.1, read as the reverse complement.
GTGCCAGCGTCCGAGGTGTGGGGTGCCAGGCAGCTCCGGCAGCCAGGGTGGGGCGGAGGGCGCTGCGGCCTGGGACAGCCTGCGCGGCGAGAGCCCTGCGGCCGGGCCCAGGACGGCCGCCAGGGAGCGCTGCGGCCTCCCGCTCGCCCGCCCCCCGGTAGGCGGGGCCGCGCTCTCCCCGCAGCCGCCGCCGCCGCAGCCGCCGCCTGGGCCGCCCCGTGTCCCCGGTGGAGCTGCCGCCGCCGCCGCCGGGAGCTCGATGCGGACGGAGCCCGGGCCGGGCCATGGGGATCCTCAGCATCACAGACCAGGTCAGCCCTCCTGCCCTTCCCTGCTTCCTTCTTCCAGGGCTCGGTGCCGCCGCCACGCGAGCCGGGGGATGTGCGGCCTAGGCTGGGCCGGAGCCCGGGGCTACCGCAGCTCACGCCCCGCCCCACGCCGCGCTCCCCTCAACCGAGCCAGTGTCCTTGGGGACCTAGCAACCGGCGGAGGCACCGCAGGAGCCCGCTTCAGCCAGCACCCCCCACAGCCGAGCCCCTCCAGCGACGTCCCCCCCTCAAAGCTGGGTGCTCCCCCACCCCCACCGCGGTTCCGCTCTGGCCCGCTCCCTGAATGCGGGTTCTGCTTGCAGCCGCCCCTGGTCCAGGCCATCTTTAGCCGAGATGTGGAGGAAGTGCGTTCCCTCCTCTCACAGAAGGAGAACATCAATGTGCTGGTGAGTTGGGAGCAGGGAGGATGGCGAGCTCTGAATCCGGTGTTCTGGACCGCTCGCAGTGGGGCGGTTCCGGGTCTCCTCTGCTCAGACGAGGCCGCACCTCTTTCCACCCTGGGGTGGGGAGCCAGCTGTGCATTTGGGGATGGGGAACAGTAGGTCAGTCAGGCTTGGACCACAGGCCAGTGGGTCTGGGGATACCCAGAAACGGTGTTCTTTTTCTGAACCATTGGGGTCTGCAGCGCCCCCACCCCTCCTGGAAAAAGGAGATGGCTTCTCGGCCCTGTGGCCCTGACTCCACCCTCCCTAGGTGCTTATCTTTGACTCTCAGGATGCTGCCATGGGAAGAGATTGTGGGGAAAGGCCTGGAGGTCTAAGACTTGGGCTAGGGTCCTTTATAGTTTCCTACCACCACCACCGCCGCTCTTCTTTTCTGCCTTCCCAGGACCAAGAGAGGCGAACCCCATTGCATGCTGCTGCCTACGTAGGCGATGTCCCCATCCTCCAGTTGCTACTGATGTCAGGTGAAAGTGGGGAGCTGGAAGGTGTGGCATCTAGGGAGAGAGGGAAGGAGGGAGGGGCGGAGTCTCTTTTTTGATATCCAAGGATTGATCTTTGGTGCTTGGTCCCAGGTGAGGTGCCAGCTTCATCCAGATTCCCTGGCCTGGTTAGTGACTTCTTTCTCGCCCACTCCCCACTTTCCATCAAAATAGGAAATTATATCCCCACAGGTGCTAATGTCAACGCTAAGGACACACTGTGGCTGACCCCTCTTCATCGTGCTGCTGCCTCCCGAAACGAGGTATGGGCCTCCCACCTTCTGTCACCCTTCCAAAAAGGATGCATTGATTAAAGGTGGGGGTTAAAGGTTGGAGAGTCTCAATCCTCTGCCCTATAAGCTGTTCTACCCCAGGTAGGGAGGAGACCAGATCTTGGCCCCTCCCTTCTACCCCTAAAACAGGCTGGTAAGGGGGCTGAGTGCTGCCAGCTATGTGACGTCAGGGAGAGCTTAACACTGGGCTGGCAGACTGCGGGGGCCCTGCTGCCAGGCCTGAGTGACTCATCCCTCCCTGGGGGGCCACCTTGAGTCTGATCCCCCTCTGGGCACTGATATTTCTTTCCTTCTGATGGGGGATGGGCATAGTGATCGCTTGCATCCCTGCCTCTCAAGCAGCATGAAAGTTGACAGCACAGGGGACAAACATATTTTATTAGTTGGGTCCTCTACCCAGTTCCCTGTAACCCTGAAGAGAAGGAAAAGGAGAGCCCCCAGCCCCAATTCAGCCATCACTGGCTCCAGCCACCAGGGGGAGGGTCTGAGGCCAGTGGGAATGAGGTGGGTGGTGGTTAGGAGGGGCATTTTAAGGCTGGATTTTGGAGAGGAACCAGTATCTGTTTGCTTACTGAGGTAATGGAAATGATTTTGGTGCCTATGAAAGGGCTAAGGAACATGTTCAGGGTATTAATGTAGCAAGGGGAGTTAAGTTTTCCTGGAAGTAGTGGGGGGTTGGGATGTATGGATCTACATGTGTGGATTTGCTTGGGAATGGATGTTTGTGGGTTAAGATTTTCAGAGTCTAGGTTGGAGTGATACCAGGTGACTTGAGAAAGGGGTCCCTGTTTCCCTCAGCAAGGTAAGGAAGATTTTTAAAGCTCTAAAAAGATCCAGAAGATGGAAAGTAGATATGGAAAGGCTATGTATGTTGGAAAAGTGAGAAAAGACTCTGTGATGGGGGGGATGGTGCCATATGTGCCATGCTGACCTATCCCTCCTCCATTTCCTGTTGCTTTACCCTCTGATCCCCCTCTATCTTTTGCCCCCTGCCCCTCAACAGAAGGTGCTGGGGCTGCTGCTGGCACATTCAGCAGATGTGAATGCCCGGGACAAGCTGTGGCAGACACCACTGCATGTGGCTGCCGCCAACCGGGCCACCAAGTGTGCTGAGGCTCTGGCACCCCTGTTGAGCAGCCTCAACGTGGCTGACAGGAGCGGGCGCAGTGCTCTGCACCATGCAGTGCATAGTGGGCATCTTGAGGTGAGGACTACTCCAAACCAGGCCCAGCCTAGTTCTTTCCCTTTCCTTACTTTCCTACTTACCTTTCCCTGCTTCTGGGCCATCAGGCCTAGGGGAAAAGCCACCCAGATAGTTATGTAAACATTCCAGCTCAAGCACCAAATGAATGATTGGACTAGATTGAAAGTTTTGACTTGGACTTCAGGAGGTTAACAAACCATCTGATGTTACATGGACAATTTTTGCATACATGCCTTTTTCTGAAAAGAGAGTCCATGTCTTTCAACACATTTTCAAAGCCTCATAAGAGTTTAAGAACCACCAGATCACCTGAAGAGACTCCCTTGAGTTTCCCTTAATGTTCCAGATCTATCTGGTATCTCCTTAGTGCCTGCTTCTGCTATTCCCTTTAGTCCTCCAGATTGTTCTGCTCAAGAATACAGGCATTAATTAGGCTGGCTCAGCCTTATCAGGAGATGAGGCCTCTGCTCTTAGGTAGACTGTCAGCATGAACCTTGTGCTGAACAGATGTCTTTCATATCCTGATATAGACGGTGAACCTGCTCCTCAACAAAGGAGCCAGCCTGAATGTTTGTGACAAAAAGGAGCGGCAGCCTCTGCACTGGGCAGCTTTTCTAGGTGAGAGGGAATACACAGGAAAATCAGAAAGTTGTCATTTAGAATTCATAGGGAAGGGATATGGGTTGCAGCCTTTGGAGAGAGGAGCTCAGGGTCATAGAGTTTATCTTCTACCTCCTTGAGAGTGTCCTTTCTTTTTTCAGGGCATTTGGAGGTCCTGAAACTGCTGGTGGCACGGGGAGCAGACCTTGGCTGTAAAGACCGGAAGGGCTATGGACTGCTCCATACAGCTGCTGCCAGTGGCCAGATTGAAGTGGTGAAGTACCTGCTTCGGATGGGGGCTGAGGTCAGGGTGCTGAGTACGGGGGCTGGGGACTGAGGGGAGGTAGTGGGAGGTCAGACTCAGTTATAGAGTTATGAAGATGCTAGGAGTGTTGGTATGGTTTTGGGAGGTTGGGGAGATGTGGTGAAGAGTGTCTGAATAGAAAACAAACAGAAATAAAAAAGAAAAAAAAAAAGAGTGTCTGAATAATGCTTACCTTAAGTAATAGTGCCCTCAGTCTTTTGGGTCAGGAACCTGAGGGGACTGAGGCAGCCATTGGATTTCTGGGACTCTCTAGGCTATATGTGCCAGCTTCCACTTTGTTTAAACTGATACCTCCCTTACCCTCACCCCTGGAAATCCAGATTGATGAGCCCAACGCTTTTGGAAACACAGCTTTGCACATCGCCTGCTACCTGGGCCAGGATGCTGTGGCTATTGAGCTGGTGAATGCAGGAGCCAATGTCAACCAGCCAAATGACAAGGGCTTCACTCCACTGCATGTGGCTGCAGTCTCCACCAATGGCGCGCTCTGCTTGGAGCTGTTGGTCAATAACGGGGCTGATGTCAACTACCAGGTGCCTGAAGGGATGAGGCTTAGACCAGTGGGGAGAGAGGAACATGGCTCTGGGGGTCCTGACCATGTCTGGATAGCTCTCCTGGGGAGTTGTTTCCTTGCTTCCTGGGGTGATTAGATCTTGCTAGGGACTCAGGACAGTGTGGGCTGAGAAGATGCCCATATGACCTCTCTGTCCTCAGAGATGTGTCCTTGGAAGGGGGAACAGGGCAGTTTCTGCTTTGCATTGAATAAAACCAACCATGTTTCCACAGAGCAAAGAAGGGAAAAGTCCTCTGCATATGGCTGCGATCCATGGCCGTTTCACGCGCTCCCAGATCCTCATCCAGAATGGTATGGACTGGGGAGACTGTGTGTTTTCATCTCCTCCTCCCCCAATGAACTCATTCCTAGAAACCCCCTACCTTCTTTCTTTTGCCCTCTTCTAGTCAGGATAGGCACTTGGAACTCTGTGGAAATGGCCCTCTCTGCCCTGCCAGTCTCCTAAGGCTTACAAACAAGATAATACATGTAGAATGATGGGCCTGGCACCTAGCACTTAATAAGTACTCAAATCGTAGCTAACTAGTGAGAGTGGTCTTAAGCCTGAGGTCTACCTGAGTTTGTGTGTGCCTCCCCCTCAGGCAGCGAGATTGATTGTGCTGACAAATTTGGGAACACGCCACTGCATGTGGCTGCTCGCTATGGACACGAGCTGCTCATCAGCACCCTCATGACCAATGGCGCGGATACTGCCAGGTAAGTTGGGGCCCCTGACCCCACTTCTGGGCTGCTTCAGGTCTATACAGACTGCTCACGTCAAACATGGAGGCAAGGCCGGGCTCGATGGCTAACGCCTGTAATCCTAGCACTCTGGGAGGCCAAGGCGGGAGGATTGCTCAAGGTCAGGAGTTTGAGACCAGCCTGAGCAAAAGCGAGACCCTGTCTCTACTATAAATAGAAAGAAATTAATTAGCCAACTAAAAATACATATAAAAAATTAGCCGGGCATGGTGGTGCATGCCTGTAGTCCCAGCTACTCGGGAGGCTGAGGCAGAAGGATCGCTTGAGCCCAGGAGTTTGAGGTTTCTGTGAGCTAGGCTAACGCCACAGCACTCTAGCCCAGGCAACAGAGTGAGACTCTGTCTTAAAAAAACAACAAAAAAACATGGAGGCACAAGGAAGCTTGCCAAAGGGAACCTTGGAGAACCTTCTACCCTGAATCCTAGGATGGTGGTGGGCCACAAAAAAGAGGTCTATAACTGGTTCCTCCTTGACCCAAAGACTGAGTCCCTCAACTTCTCCCCAGGCGCGGCATCCATGACATGTTCCCCCTGCACTTAGCTGTCCTCTTTGGATTCTCTGACTGTTGTCGTAAGCTGCTTTCCTCAGGTATGTGCCAACTGGCTGGGGCTCAGGCAGGTGTATAAGAGAGTAGAGGTTTTTCCCTCTCTGCTTAATGCTCTCAGATGTGACCTGTGGCTGTTCTGCCCCTCCAGGTCAGCTGTACAGCATTGTATCTTCACTCAGCAATGAGCATGTGCTTTCAGCTGGGTTTGACATCAATACACCTGACAACCTTGGCCGCACCTGTCTTCATGCTGCTGCTTCTGGAGGGTGAGTTCTCTTTCCTCTCTCCCAGGCCTTGAGAAGAGACTGGGCAGAGGTCTCAGCCCCTCATTCTTACCTGCCCAGATCTGTTCCCCCTCTCACAATGAGAGCAGTTACAGCAGAAAGGGCTGTTTAGTTCCATCCTTCCTCAGCCCCTTACTGAACCTATGGCTTCTCCCTGAGGCTCTAACTCCCTTAACCATCATCTTCCTTTTAGGAATGTTGAATGTCTTAATTTGCTGTTGAGCAGTGGAGCTGACTTGAGGAGGAGAGACAAATTTGGAAGGTATGTTAATATGCAGGGGTATACATAGGGAATGTCTGATTAGAGAGAAAAATGGTAAAGGGAAGAAGGGGTGGAGAGTTGGAGAGTAAGTGAAGCGAATGTTACAAAGCAGCATTTGGGGCCGGGCGTGGTGGCTCACGCCTGTAATCCTAGCACTCTGGGAGGCCGAGGCAGGCGGATCGCTCAAGGTCAGGAGTTCAAAACCAGCCTGAGCAAGAGCAAGCCCGTCTCTACTATAAATAGAAAGAAATTAATTGACCAACTAACATATATAGAAAAAAATTAGCTCGGCATGGTGGCGCATGCCTGTAGTCCCCAGCTACTCGGGAGGCTGAGGCAGGAGGATTGGTTGAGCTCAGGAGTTTGAGGTTGCTGTGAGCGAGGCTGACGCCAGGGCACTCACTCTAGCCTGGGCAATTAAGCGAGTCTCTGTCTCAAAAAAAAAACAAAGCAGCATTTGGGTGCTCCTTTGGTTGCATTTGGATCTGTCCCTGATTCTCTTACGCACCCTCCTTCACTCCTTCCCCAGGACCCCACTGCACTATGCAGCTGCCAACGGTAGCTACCAGTGTGCAGTAACACTGGTGACTGCCGGGGCAGGTGTCAACGAGGCTGACTGTAAAGGTTGTTCTCCCCTGCACTATGCTGCTGCCTCCGACACTTACAGGAGGTGAGACTCCCACTTTGGCCCTTCTCAACCCCATTCACCTCCCTGAATCTCCCCCTGACCTTTTCTCTCTCTTCTCTAGAGCGGAACCCCACACACCTTCCAGCCACGATGCCGAAGAGGACGAGCCACTGAAGGAGTCCCGCAGGAAAGAGGCTTTCTTGTGAGTAACAGAAGACTCCCAGGACGTGCTTTCCTAAAGTGCTAACTCTGGTCCTGTGATTCTTCCAGCACCTCTGAATCTCCACCACCACATTTCTGCTGCTGTCATGTCGGTCAGCCAGCAGTGTTTGGTTTGATTTTTTTCTTAGCGTTACTCCCACCTTAGCCTCCCAGGTTGCTGGGATTACAGGCGTAAGCCACTGCCTCCAGCTCCTAGCAGTGTGTTTTGAGTACTCTGAGTTTAACCCAGAGTGGGCAAAGACGAAAGCGTGAGACATAGTTCCTTCTCTAAAGAGATGGATGGTCAAAAAGCTTTTTGTAAAAATTTAGTTTTTCAGCCGAGTGTGGTGGCTCATGCCTGTAGTCCTAGCACTCTGGGAGGCCGAGCCGGGTAGATCGCTCAAAGTCAGGAGTTAGAAACCAGCCTGAGCAAGAGCGAGACCCCGTCTCTACTAAAAATAGAAAGAAATTAATTGGCCAACTAAGAATATAGAAAAAATTAACCAGGCATGGTGGTGCATGCCTGAAGTCCCAGCTACTTGAGAGGCTGAGGCAGAAGGATCACCTAAGCCCTGGAGTTTGAGGTTGCTGTGAGCTAGGCTAATGCCACGGCCCTCTAACCCAGGCAACAAAGCGAGACTCTGTCTCAAAAAAAAAAAAAAAAAAAAGATACTAAAATTGAAGAGGCACAGCTATGTGACCCTTGACAAGTTACTTAACCTCAGAGCCTCAATTTCCTTAAACACAGTAAGGATAAAAATAGTATCTACATTATAGGATCATTAAGAGGATTAAATTATTTATTATTTTTATTTATTTTCTTATTTTTTTTGAGACAGAGTCTCGCTTTGTTGCCCAGGCTAGAATGAGTGCTGTGGCATCAGCCTAGCTCACAGAAACCTCAAACTCCTGGGCTCAAGCAGTTCTCTTGCCTCAGCCTCCCGAGTAGCTGGGACTACAGGCATGTGCCACCATGCCCAGCTAATTTTTTCTTTATATATTAGTTGGCCAATTAATTTCTTTCTATTTATAGTAGAGATGGGGTCTCGCTCTTGTTCAGGCTGGTTTTGAACTCCTGACCTCGAGCAGTCTGCCCGCCTCAGCCTCCCAGAGTGCTAGGATTACAGTCATGAGCCACCTCGCTGGGCCTCGATTAAGAGGATTAAATTATTGAATACACATGAAGTACCTAGAACTGCTTGACACATAATGCTAGATACCTTATTATTACTACTATGAAGGTATAAGAAGGCTGCCAACGAGTTCAGCGGAGGCAGCACCTTCCCCTGGGAAGACTGGAGAAGGGCTCACAGAGGAGAGGAGCTGGGGCTGAGTGTGAGATAAGTAGGACTTCTTCGGATGGGCCAGGAGGAGAAGGCATTCTAGCCAGGGGTTAGCAGGTGGGGAAAAGCATGTGGGGATCAGCAGGAGGCTGAAAACTGAGTATTGTGCTCTAGGTCCTGTAAGAGAGCATTCAAAGAGCAGAGGAGGGCACTTAAGCTATGCTAACCTCTGCCTAGGATACCTTCTCCTAGCCCATCTCACACTCAGCCCCAGCTCCTCTCCTGTGTGAGCCCTTCTCCAGTCTTCCCAGGGGAAGGTGCTGCCTCTTCTGAACTTCTTGGCAGCCTTCTTATACCTCCTAGTAGGGCAGACCTTGAGAAAGTAGTAGGACTAAAGCTGGGGCTGAGGAATGGGCAGGAGAGCCTACCTAGACCAGAGGATGGGTGGTGGCCAGGTAGGCCTGGAGGGGCTCCCTTGCCCCTCTCTGGCCCTCCCAGAACTGTGCCTTCCAGGGCTGGGCCTGTCCCTGCCTCACAGTGTATCCTCTGCTCCCCAGCTGTCTGGAGTTCTTACTGGATAACGGTGCAGACCCCTCCCTACGGGACAGGCAGGGCTATACAGCTGTGCACTATGCAGCCGCCTATGGCAACAGACAGAACCTCGAACTGGTATGTGTCACGACTGGCCTGGGGGAGGGGAGGCAGGGGCAGGGGACAGAGCCCACCTTGGGGTTTGTGGGTTCTAAAACCAAGGGGTGGTTGAATCAAATGTGGGCTTTAGATCCAGGGACTTAGGGGATTACTGTGAGTGGGGGACTGAGATAATAACGTGGGAGTTCCAAAGTCTCATCACCTACTTTCCTGTCCATTACAGCTCTTAGAAATGTCCTTTAACTGCCTGGAGGATGTGGAGAGCACCATTCCAGTCAGCCCTTTGCACTTAGCTGTGAGTCCCAAGTCTTTTCCTCTTGCCTTCCTTGTCCAGACTTGCCCCAAGGCCCACACAAAGAGGCTGGCACTTGTGAATGTATCCTTGTTTCTGCCTTCTTGTGGGAATGTGGCAAGCAGGGAGTTGTCTGGACAGGGTATGAGCACAGTGCAGAGTAAGAGGCCTTGTGGGGCCCAAGGGCTTATAGAGGACTAATGCCTGGAGCCTCCCCATAAACCCCAAGACCAGAGCTGGGACGGGTTAGGGACAGGGGAATGTCCCAAACTGTGTCCGTTGCCTGCCTGCCCCCACCAGGCCTACAACGGTCACTGTGAAGCCCTGAAGACACTGGCTGAGACGCTGGTGAACCTGGATGTAAGGGACCACAAGGGCCGGACCGCGCTCTTCCTGGCCACTGAGCGAGGCTCTACTGAGTGTGTGGAGGTGCTTACGGCCCATGGCGCCTCTGCCCTCATCAAAGAGCGCAAGCGCAAGTGGACGCCCCTGCACGCTGCTGGTCAGTAGCCCCTACAGGCTTGCTGTCCTACCCTTGCCATACTAAATCCCTCCTGGATGGGGTTAGGGGTGGAAGTAGGGTGGGGTAAGGAGAATGGAAACTTCAAGCCCTGATTCGTAGCTCAAAGATTGCACCTCAAAGATTGCACCCTGGCCCAGGTCTTCCCATAATCTTGGCCTCTGAGTTCCTTAGGCTTGGCCTGCCTTCCTGACTGCCCTGACACAGTCTCCCTTTTTCTCTAGCTGCCTCTGGCCACACTGATTCCCTGCACTTGCTGATCGACAGTGGAGAACGAGCTGACATCACAGATGTCATGGATGCCTATGGACAGTGAGTGTGGGCCAGGGGTTGAGTAAGGTTTTCCAATCCTTGCTAGACCCTCACCGCTTCTGCCCCCTCTGTAGAACCCCACTGATGCTGGCTATCATGAATGGCCACGTGGACTGTGTACATCTGCTGCTAGAGAAAGGATCCACAGCTGATGCTGCTGACCTCCGGGGCCGTACTGCCCTCCACCGTGGAGTGAGTGAGCTCCTGGGTGGGATTGCTCGCAGACAGGCCTTGGTGTGGGAGCACAGGGTCCTAGCAGTAGGGCATCAGAGCGTCTAGGAGACGGGCCAGGATTTTGTGCCCACGGTCTTATTGGATCTTACTAGGCTTGCCCCAGGATGTGTCCCTGGTATCCTGGGCTGATTCCCAGTTGACCCTGCGTTGTAATCACATACAACTAAATGCTTCTCACCCAGACCCTGCCCAAGATACCCTGTTGACCCTGTGCCATTGGATAATGATGCTACTACCTAGATCCTTCTCCTCGATCACTTGCCCAAGATACCCTGTTGACCCTGTGCCATTGGATAATGATGCTACCACCTAGATCCTTTTCCTTGATCACTTGTCCTAAAGCCTCTTCCTCTCCTGCAGGAAATTTTCATCTGATCCCTTAGTCTCTTTTGTACTCTCCATTTGGCCTTTTACTCCAGAACTCCAGTATTAACTCTCACCACCCTGATTAGCATAGAGTTAAAGAAGGAGGTGCTGATCCCTAACACTTAGAATCATTGTTGTAAAGACAAGGATTGGAGCCCTGGAAGTACTTCTTGCCCCTGGGCCAGCCCCCAGCAACTGGCCAGTGGAAAGGGAGTGGCTTCTTACCCCACTCACACTCCCACGTCACCCACAGGCAGTGACTGGCTGTGAGGACTGCCTGGCTGCCCTGCTGGACCATGATGCGTTTGTGCTGTGCCGAGACTTTAAGGGCCGCACACCCATTCACCTGGCCTCAGCGTGTGGCCACACTGCAGTACTGCGGACCCTGCTGCAGGCTGCCCTTTCCACAGACCCCCTGGATGCCGGGGTGGATTACAGCGGATACTCGCCCATGCACTGGGCCTCCTACACTGGTACTGATCTGGGGCCTTTGTAGGCACAGGAACGTGTGTGGGGTATATAGGAGGGGATAGTTGGGTTATGGGAGGAAGCTGGGTTGATCTAGAAGTGGAATAGAGTGTCAAAAAAAGGACAGGGCCTAGGCATGGTGGCTTACACGTGTAATTCCAGCACTTTGGGAGGCCAAGATGGAGGATTGCTTGAGTTTGAGGCTAACCTGGGTAACATAGTGAAACTCCATCTCTTAAAAAAAAAAATAAGGCCGGGCATGGTGGCTCACACCTGTAATCCTAACATTCTAGGAGGCTGAGGCAGGAGGATCACTTGAGCTCAGGAGTTAGGGACCAGGCTGGGCGTGGGGGCTCATGCCTGTAATCCTAGTGCTCTGGGAGACCAAGATGGGAGGATCACTCGAGGTCAGGAGTTCGAGACCAGCCTGAGCAAGAGCGAGACCCCGTCTCTACTAAAAATAGAAAGAAATTAATTCGCCAACTAAAAATATATAGAAAAAAATTAGCCGGGCGTGGTGGCACATACCTGTAGTCTCAGCTACTTGGGAGGCTGAAACAGAAGGATTGCTTGAGCCCAGGAGTTTGATGTTGCTGTGAGCTAGGCTGACGCCATAGCACTCTAGCCCGGGCAACAGAGTGAGACTCTGTCTCAAAAAAAAAGGAGTTTGGGACCAGCCTGAGCAAGAGTAAGACCCTATCTCTGCTAGAATTAGAGACAGAAATTAGCTGGGCAACTAAAAATAGAAAAATTACCCAAGTGTGGTGGCTCACACTAGGAGTCCCAGCTATTTGGGAGTCTGAGACAGGAGGATCACTTGAGCCCAGCTGTTTGAGGTTGCTGTGAGCTAGGCCGATGCTACAGCACTCTAGCCTGGGCAACAGAGTGAGACTGTGTCTCAAAAAAACAAAAAAAAATGGACAGGGCAGATGTAGGGAAACTTGTCATTTCTCTTCATCACCACTCTTTTTTCCTTATGCCCAGGACATGAAGATTGTCTGGAGTTGTTACTTGAACACAGCCCGTTTTCATACCTGGAAGGAAACCCCTTCACTCCTTTGCACTGTGCAGTGTAAGTCCTTTCCATTGTATCAGCCCCTCTCTCGGGACTGTGACCTGAGCTTAGGACAGGTCCATTTCCCTTGTTCCTCCTGATGACCCCTCCTGCCTCTTCTCCCAGAATTAATAACCAGGACAGCACTACAGAGATGCTGCTGGGAGCTCTGGGTGCCAAGATTGTGAACAGCCGTGATGCCAAAGGACGGTGAGTTATGGAAGGCTTGGGAGAAGCCTTAGTTGCCTCTGGCTTCCTCTTTCTGCTCAGGCAGAAGAGTCTTCCCAATTTCAGTCTGCCCTGACCCCCACCCCATAGGACCCCTCTTCACGCCGCTGCCTTCGCGGACAATGTCTCTGGACTCCGGATGCTGTTACAGCATCAAGCCGAGGTGAACGCCACTGACCACACTGGCCGCACTGCGCTCATGACGGCAGCTGAGAACGGGCAGACTGCTGCTGTGGGTGTGTAGGGGCTGCAGGTGAAAGGGAGGAGCTCCACTTGGAGTTTGCTGGATGGGTCAGCCCTGCCTTTGGGGGCTTACTAGGGCTGGGGTTCAGGAAACAGGAGGGATGTTTTTGGGTGTCTCACCCTCTGTGGATGGGATGCAAAATATATGCAGATTAGAGGGTGGAGAGCTGGGGTGGCTGCCGTTCTGGAGTTAGGCATCCGTTTCTCTGTTATATTTCTCTTGTAGAGTTTCTATTGTATCGAGGAAAGGCAGACCTTACTGTGTTGGATGAGAACAAGAACACGGCCCTCCACTTAGCTTGTAGCAAGGTACTGCCTGTAGAGTTTGGGCATGCTGTGTAAGGGACATGGCTGGATGGGGATGGGTATGCCTTGGTTGCAGAGAGCACTAGAAGTCATGATTTTGTAGCCTGACTGATGGGACACTTCTTTGCCTACCTGCCTCCCTCCCTAACTTGTACCCTGTGGCCTGTCACACTTCTCCTTCCCAAGTCTCCACTTTCTGTTCCTCAGGGCCATGAGAAATGTGCCCTCATGATTCTGGCAGAAACCCAAGACCTTGGCCTTATCAATGCTACCAACAGTGCGCTGCAGATGTGAGTGCCCAGGGAAGGGGGCTTCGGGCTGGGGGAGGCAGGTGGGTGAAGAAAGAGTGGCCCCATTCCAGGGGCCCTCTGGAGCTCACAGTATTTGTTCAGTGCACTTGCCACCTTATCTAAGGGTGGAAGGGCAGTTTGGCATCGCACTGACTTCTTGTTCTTTCTTTTTCCTTTCTTCCAAGGCCACTTCACATTGCTGCCCGGAATGGTCTAGCTTCTGTGGTGCAGGCCCTGCTGAGTCGTGGGGCCACAGTGCTGGCTGTAGATGAAGAAGGTGGGTGGGGTCCAGAGCCCCCCTGCCTCTCCCAGTTTTGGGATCAGGGACATTCTTCTTAACCTTGCAATAAAAGAGATTTTCTTCCCAAGGCAGCTCCTTAGAGCAGGTCCCCAATACCAGTACTGTGGACTCTCAGCGGGGAGTCTGATGGAACTTGGTCGAGCCAATAGCATCGGGGAGACCTCTCACATACCCCAGGCTTTTGTCTCCATGCTCTGCCCTTTACCCTGCACTTTGAGAATCTGCCTGTCAATCTTCCTGGGCCCTGCTCACCCTTGAATTCTGACCATGCTGGGTGCTTGCCTGCCTTGACTTCCCTCTACAGATAAGAGACTTTAGGGCCCGGGGGAGGGTGGATGGGGACCCAGGATACAGGATCCTGTGCCTCAGTTCTCTCCCTTGTCCCTGCAGGTCACACCCCAGCACTGGCCTGTGCCCCCAACAAGGATGTGGCAGACTGCCTGGCCTTGATCCTTTCCACCATGAAGCCTTTCCCACCCAAGGACGCTGTCAGTCCTTTCAGCTTCAGCCTGCTCAAGAACTGCGGCATTGCAGCTGCCAAGACGGTGGGTGGCTGCGGTGCCCTGCCCCACGGGGCCTCCTGCCCCTACAGCCAGGAGCGGCACGGCGCCATTGGGTTAGATGGCTGCTACTCTGAGTAGGCTCCCTCCAGTGTCCCTCCCCCTGCCGGTGGCTTGGTATCTTATTCTATTTATTTAGAAAAAGTCTAAACATTTAGGGCACTTTAAAGGAGAACACGACTGGGTGGAGGGGGCTGAGGGGGAAAAAGAAGCACTGGGGAGCAGTTGCTCACCCCTTTGCCACACCATCCTGGCCTGGCAGGGGTCTGGGACCGACAGGGAGCACCCCAGGCCCTTGGTACCCCCAGGGCAACCCCTTCTGCCAAGTGTCCCAAAATGATTGCTAAATGCCTGGCTCCCCCTTTCTTGACTCCATCTCTCAGTTCCCCCTTTCTGCTGCCAGCTCCTCCCATTCTTCCCTCTGACTCTCCTCTGTGTCCCCTTTTTCTCCCACCCCTACTGCCAGGCAGACCCCATCCTTTTCTCCCATACCCATCACTGCCTCCCTGCTCGGCCGGCCCCTCCATCCCCGCAGCAGTGAGAAGCCTTAATTTCTGGTACTGTGTGAGCACTCTGGGGGTACCCCCTCCCCCTTCAGGGGCAGCTAGAGGATGAGGGGGAGGGTATTTAGCACTGGGGCCTGGAACTTTTCCCTACTTCTATACCCTATTGCCCCTAAAGTTCAAATGCAAAACACTTGAAGCAGCAACTACTGTACCTGGGCCCCAATCCTGCACTCTCCCCTGGCTCCTCATATGCAAATCAAGGGCTGGTTCTGCCCCTACAGCCTGCCCCATCCCTCTGTCCTCTCACTCCTGGCCTGGCCCCCTAACCACGCACTTTAACCTTGCTTTTTTCTTTTAACTTCTTTTGGAAGGGCAGAGCCTGTGGCCATTCCCTCCCTGGCTCTCCTCTCCCTGAACTTTGAGGCTTGTCATGAATTTTTAAGTAAGCATTTTGTCCTTTAGGGGAAGAAACAAATTAATTTCCTGCCCATTTCAAAACCACAGTCCTAGTATGTCCTATGTGTTTCAGGCATGTGTTTGCATGTATGTGGATGGGGGGACCGTGTTCTTCCTCCCGTGCCCCCCAGTCCCATAGTTCCTCTGTGCCCCTGTCTGCCTCCACCTTTTGTTACGTCTGAGAGTACCCACTGCCCCCAGTCACTCCTGATCTGAAGCCAAAGATGGTGGGAGGGGCAGGGCAGACAGGGACAGTGGCTACTCGGGACCCAGGCTTCCCCTCCAGTGTGAGGCGGAAATTGATCTAAGGAGAGATGAATAGATACCGAGGCTTGGTCCCTGCCTTCCCAGCAAGGGGGAGAGATGGGATTGAGCTAGGGGCTGCATTGATAAGATTTCTAAAAGTTGCACCCCAAAGTCAAACTGGGCTGGAGTGAGGAGGGGGCAGTTTTCTCTAAATGTAGCATTGAATTTGGCCCTGGTCCCTTTAAATGCTCTGTCCATCCATCTCCTGGTTAATCTTCCTGGACAGTTGGACCCACTCCTGTAGCCCAGCGTTCCCTTCCTCACACTCAATACCTCAGCCAGGGGCCAAGACACAGAACTTGAATAGAGGTCATGCCCCCTTCCCCCACAGTGCATCCTTGCCCAGTTTGGCTGCCATCAGTATTGTCCCCTGAGAACTGGACAGGCTTCGTTTACACAGTACAGGGTCTCCCCCTGGGGGATCCCTTGGCCTCCTTCCCCCACCCAAGTTTGCTTTCTTCATAGTCTTATCCATTTTTCAGTTGTGTCCCTGAATGTCTTGCCACCCTTGCCACGGGTGGACTGAGGGAGAGGGGCATCCCAGGGATCCCTTCCTCCCTGACAGAGACCCTTAATCATACCTCATGCTGGTTCCCTGAAGCCTGGGGTGTTTGTCCAAGTCCTTATTGTTTTCATGGTCCCTTTCTATCCCCTATCTCTCTATGTCTTGCTTCTCCCAACCCCCAGTTCCTAAACCATTTCAAGGCTTCCAAATGACCATTATTGGTGAGAACGTTTGTGCAGCTTTTAGTTCTTATTTTTGTTTTCAAAGCCAAAGGGCCTTGCAACGCCCCTCTTGCCCACCTCCCTTCACACCCTGTCCTCCCCTTTACGACAATCAATGTGACCTCTCTTAAGGGCTGCAGCCCCCACCCTCCCACCCTGCTGGTTCTGCAAAGCTTGCCCCTAACTTTAGTTCTCTCTCCTAAAATCTTCCCATTCCACCCCCTTCTCATCTTGGTGCTGGGAATTAGGTGGTGGGGGGCAAGGGGAGCAGGGAGATGGGTCCTCTGGAGAAGAGACTTGGGGTATAGTCGTGTTCTCCTTTATCAATGTTTGGCGATGACAGGAAGAGTCTGAGTATTTGTCAGGAGCCCCATTGTCTTGCTAGATGAGATTTCTGGTGGCTGTCTGTTCCCTGCTGCCCCTCAGCACACTGTCAGCAGTGCTGGGGAAGGTGGTAGGGAGTCCTCTGTCCCTCCTCATGTGGCTGTGAGGAGGCTTGGGGACAAGCAGCCTCCTCTCCTTATGCCAAAGGAAACCCCACACCTCACCCTGGGCTCCCCAGCCCCTAGTGTTTTTTTGAAGCATTTTGACCATTCTCATGGCCACTGCATATTTATTTTAATATTAAGATTTTTTTTAAAAACCTCTTTGACTTAAACGGGTGTGGAGAAGTAAAACAGGCAGAATGCCCCCCAATCTTAAGGGGGTAGGGTCAGGAGGGAATATCTCCTTCCCTTCGCCCGCCCTCTTCCCCTGCCCCTCCCCACCACAGCTCTAAAGCACTTGCTTCAAGTAATAAGCACTTTTGTGAAAAGGCCTATTTTAAGTGAGGACTCTGGGAGCAGCCCAGGTCCCAGCAAAGGAGACAGAGCGAGGGCTACATAGGAGACAGGGAAACAGACGTGTGAATCAGAGGGCGAGATGAAAAGAGCCAGTTTTTAGTTTCTGATTTTTGGGGGGATGTTTCTGATTGGGCGGTGGCTTTGGTAGGGTTGTGTACTATCCTTCAGAAAAACAAACGGCACAAACTGTGGGTCCTAGGATGGACCGACAGACCCGGGTCACTGCCACTGTCCAACTGAGACTGATGGGCCACCTCCCCTGCCCCATGGCCCCCTGAGCCATAGGACTGCTAAAAACCACTGAATGTACAGCCCAGGTTGGGGTGGGGAGCAGCCCCTGGGGGAGGGGGCTTCTCCTTTTGTTTGGTGCTGTGGGGGGTGGGAGAGATGAGACTGAGGGACTGCCACCCCATGTAGACGTGTTCCTTGGGGTGGAGGGGCTGAGGAGGGCCTACCTCCCTCTCCATCCCCAGTCGTGGCCCCTCTTCCTTCCTCACCCTATCCGTTTTGACTGTAAGTCCAGCTCACCTTTGCCTTCAATATGTAACCAAAGGAAAACTCAATACTGTTTCCACCGCTGTCTGCCCACCCAAGCACCTTCTTACTCCCTAGACCTAAAAGGGGAGAAGAGGCTGGGGGTGGGGCAGGTGGGGCCAGAGTGAATGGTTCTACGGCTGTACCCCCAAAACCTCCGGGGTCTTGGAAGGGGTCCTGAGAGGTGGGGTTGGGGCCAGGTTGGCGGGGCTAAGAGTAGGCACACTCTGTATGTTAGGCACATGAGTGTTTCCTCGTCTAAATGACTCCAGTGACTATGCTTCAGCGGGGAGGCCCCTTCCTCCTTCCCTCTCAGCCATTTCTCACCCTTTCCCCATACCCAGTGTTCATCCCTCGCCTCCCCTCCCACCACAAAGGAAAATAGCCTTACAGACCCTAGCCCAGAAACCCTACTCCTGGGGCAAACCAGTTTGGGCCCCCCATCCCACCTAGTTTGAACCCTACCTTTTAAGAAGGAGGGATAAGGAACAAAGCAGCCCCTTCCCCTCTAATTGTGGTGGCTCCAGCCCTCCATGACCTTGACCCAGGTCAGGCAAGGGCAGAGGTAAGGAATCTTTGAGGACCAAGCCCAGTGGTCTGGGAAGAGGGAAGTAGAGAGGGAAGGGTCTGACTTGGGGACTCTCTCCTCCCAACCCAACCCCTTAGAGAAGCGACCAAATCCCAGAGATGGGAGGAGGCTGGGGTGGGGAGGGTCTGCTCTTTGAATTACTTGAAGGTACTGACTCCAAGGCTGCTGTTGCCCACTTAGGTGTGAGGGGGATGCTGTCTCTGCATTTGGGAGGGCAGAGGATGGCGGGTGATGGAGGATCGCCCTTGGCCCTCGTTCACTCCTGCTAAGCCCTTTCTCTGGGGAATCTGGAAGCCTGGCTTTGCCCCCAGAGAAGTTGGGGAGAACCTCCCCTCCCATCTCCACCCCTCACTCTGGGCACCCTCTCCAATTGCACTAAAGTAGCTGTTGTGCCAGTCTTACCCCACACCAGGGGGGTCTCTGCTTCCAGTCTTTTCCCCCACTGCCTCTGCTCCCATCCCGGACAATCTCCTTGTTCCCCTGGTATTCCTGGATAGCTCAGCTTTGTATGTGTGTGTTTGGGGGGTGGGGATGGGTTCTGGCTGGAGTGGGTTTGGCAGGGGTTTGGGAAGGGCTAGGGGAAAGATGGAGGGTGAAGTCTCCTAACCGCTTCCCCAACTCCAAGCCGCAGAAGCCTGGGAGGGAGAGTGCCTACTCTTGCTGCCACGTGTCTTGCAGATGTGCCAAAATCGGGGTGGGTGGGGGGGAGGGTGCCTGGCAGAGCAGCCCCCAGGGTGGCTCTCTCAAAGCAATACAGTTCCCCTGCCTGGGGGACAGCAAGACAGGGGAGAGGGTTGGGGTGGGGACCTGGGAGTTCCCCATGTACAGCTGTGTATATTCAGGGGTATTCTCTGTCTGGTACCCGCTGTGGGCATCTATGTGTGTGTGAACCTCCCCTTCCCCATGCCCTGCATGACCTGTGATGCTGCAGACACCACCATCCTGTGTGCAGGTGTGTGTTGGGGGGCACGGAGGGGCATGTTCCATGTCCTGTTGCACCCTCCACCCTGTGACCCATGTACTCGGTTGTAGGAAGTAAAGAGAACTGAGCACAATTCACTGGATTCTAGTCGAATCTTTCTGTAAGCAATTTACCCATTCCTGCCCTCTCCCTGCCCTGGATCCACCTGTGGTGCTAGTGTTGGGGTTGGGGGTGTTTAATGCTGGTGGGCAGCAATAAAGGGCAGATCTGCCCAGTCCTGCACCCCCAGGGTACTGAGGGCAGCAGGAAAAAGTGGGGACCTCAGTGCATTTGCCCCGTGCCTCCCCCTCCTCCCTGACCTAAAGCACAATGCTCTCCCTGCAGACTGATGCACCCTGCACCCTCCAGGCCCCTACTCATGTCCTCTCCAACCTGCTTTGAGTCCTCCCACCACACCCTGGTTTTCTATGCTGTTTTGGTGCAAGTACAACTGTCGTAGTCATGGCTTTGGGATGGGTTCTGTTTATTAAAATCCTATTGCTCCTACTGGCCCTGTGTCCCGCCTCCTTTCCTGTGGTTGGGGGGAAGGAAGGGCAACCTGGACCCCTCTCCACTGGCCCTGTCAGCCATCAGAGACCAGGGGCAATAGCTGCTCCTCCAGCAGGGCTATGGTAAGCATGAGGCTGCCCCCCAGCAGCAGCCCCAGCCCCTGCAGTAGCACATCCAGCATAGGCAGGGGCTCAGGAGGACGAAGCAGGGCTGGTAACTGAAAGAAAAGAAGGATGTTAGGATTCTGGCCTTGTTTCTGACCTCTAAACATGAGAGGGAAGGTGTCAGAAAGTCTCAGCAGCCCCCACCCGATACTTTCAGTCCCTCATTTCTCAGACTCTTCCAGACCGGTGGTCCAACACCTTGCAGCAGCTGGTGGTGGAGGTGGAAGGACTGATACCTCCCTCTCCTCCACACCCACCTCCCCACTTCCCTTGGTTTCTCTGCCCTACCCCACACCTCTCACCATGTCCACAAGGGCCACATAGAGGAAGATCCCAGCAGTGATCCCAAATACCCAGGGAGTGAGGGGGACAGGGCCCAAGCTGAGCCCCACCCCCAGGGCAGCGCCCCCCAGTCCCAGGGCTCCAGACACGAGGCTCAGCAGCAGCAGCCGCCGGAAAGACAGCCCTGCCTGGAGTAGCATTGCAAAATCACCTGTTGGGGAGAGGACAGGAAAGAAGGGAATAAGCCAGGACTGCCCCTCACCCATGTCACCAGCCTCCAGGTTCTACCCTTTGGAGGGATCTCCTTGCTGGAGCCCACTCCACCCCACTTCTGCCATTCCTACCCAGTTCGTGGGGCAGCTCATGGCAGAAGACTGCTAGGGTGGTGCTGAGGCCACTAGAGAAGCCGTCAGAGAAGGCAGCACCTGGGTTCCACAGGAGCAGAGGGGGTTAGTCCAGAAGAAAGTTTCCTCAGGAGCACGCTCCTGCATTCCCTCTGTAGTTCTCCCATCCTCTCCCCACCCTCCTGGCAGCCCTCTCCCAGAAGCCCTAGCCTGTCCCTAGACCAGCTCCCTCCATTCCCTCCCTGCACACCTATGGCCAGCCCATCAGTAAGGTTGTGCAGACCATCTCCCAGGAGGACCATCCATGTGATGTTGGTGCCACCTTGGTGCCCATGACTATGGCCTTGGTGCCCAGAAGGGGCTGGGGCTGGTGGGGGTTGGCTGTCTGCCTTCTGGCCCTGAGCCCCTGGCTCTACAAGAAGAAGGACAAAGACACTGTTGGTGACTGCAAATGAGGACTATGAGCTGGGAACATAGTCTTCATTTTTTCTCCTAATCACCTGGAGTTGCCTGTAGGGGCTGAAGGGCCATCCCACTGCCATCCTCCGGGTCCAGGTTTGGTGTTGCGAGATCCCTTCTTTTTCGCCTGCAGCATCTCTGAAATAGGAAGGTATCCCTCCTGATGGAGGAGGCACCAGAGCCAGGGGCTAAGGGGAAGCCAAGCTACAAGCTGGGAAAATGAACACCTGCTTCCACCTCTGGCACCTGTGATGTTCTTTGGCCTCTACTCTTTTCCCAGATTGGCACCTTTGTTTCTTGTTGACTTGAACTACGAAGAGGAGGCGATTTGGCCAGAAATCCTGCATCTGTGCTTAAGGATCCCCTCCCCATTCCCTGTTAGCTGATAGGTCTTGCACAGTCAGGCAAACATCAGAGATCCAGGAGCACATGCTGCCCCTCACCTCCTGGCTTGTTTAGCCTGTTCCTGGCTAGGACTCTGGTCTTGGCAGAAGGAAAAGAAAAGGGTGTCACTCACTGGCCTGAGCCCTTGGTGCCGCAAAAGCCCTAGCATGTTCTCCAGCACGAAGAGCAGGAAGAGGCCTCCGAGCACCAATAGCCCTGGACTCAGGTCCTCTTCTGGTCGCCCGCTAGGTCCTGCGTGCTGCCCCTCTTGTACCTAACAGAGAGGAGGTCAGGGCAGAACCCAGGAGCTGCTACACCCAACAATATCCTCCTCCCTTGTGGGAGGTGGCAAGCCTTCACTCATACACTCTACTAGAATGCAGCTGTGGGCTGAAACCAGGGGTGGGGGAATTGGCATATGGGAGCTGACAGAAAGGGGGAGGCAATGCCCTGTGGCTGGGGACACCTTGGATCTATGGAGGCCATCTGCCACTGGGGACAGGGGTACAAGGAAGGGGCTTCACGTACATGAGGCAGCAGGTGTAGCAGTGCATCCCCACAAAGAGTGCCCACGGCCAGGGCACCCAGGAAGCCCAGCAGGGGCCGCAATAGACGAGGTCCCAGGAGCCGCAACAACAGCAGGGAGAGGGGAGCAGGGAGACTGAGTAACAGGACTGCCAGGGCACTATGAAGCAAGGCTGGGGAAAATGGGGCTGAAGTTAGGCCAGGACCCAGAGGGAAGTTGGGGCAGAAATGTGCTGCAAGGACAGGCAGGACCCCAATGAACCCACTTCCTTGGCATGGCCAGGATTTGGGGTGCCCCCCGTCCACTCCTACTCACTGACCAGATACTAGATTCACTGGGGGAGCAGGGGTTGGGGCTTGGATGCAGACACGGCTGTCGATCTGATAAAGCAGGGCTGGGCACAGCAGAGCAAACTGATGAGGGGTCAGAGGAGCAGCAGGGCTCAGACCAAAGTTGACCAGCAGCTGAGAGCCGTTCAGACACTAGGGGAGTTGAGTTGAAGGTCATACATTGGGGAATCACTCAGAACTATGACTGAGATCATTAACATCTGTCCCTCCCTTGCTTGAACTCTTGAGTCTCCCCAAGGGTCCCCTTTGCTCACACTGGCAGGTGCAGTGGGGACTGAGGGGCAAGGGTACTTAAAATAAATGTGTGTTAATTATTAGTGAATATTCAATCCAATGCATATATTCAATTCAGTGCAAACTGAATGCTGGTGAACCCTGATCATTTTGTGGATTTGGTGATGGAGCTAGTTGGACAACTAGAGCTCTGTATGCCAGAATCTTAGAATGAAAAGAACCTGGAAAATCATCCAACCTTCCTCTTTTTTTTTTTTTTTTTTTTTTACATAGAAATAGCACATTGACAACCTTCCTCTTAATAGCTCCAACACATGTTCATCCAGCCTTGGCTTGAATGCTTTCTTGCAAGATAGGGTACTCATTGGGCCTGCTTCAGGGTTAGGCAGCTTTATCTACCTCTCGTGCATGTGAAACAAGTTCACTGTCTTTCTAGATGAAGACAGCTGTCCTCTCCCTATAGGTCTCATCCCCTGTCCCCCAATAACCATCCCCAGAGCCTACTTGGGTTAGTTCTCTGGAGTCTCTGCTTTGCCAAGTGTGGTGCTAAACTGGGTCTTGGCTCACTTGCTCTGAGCCCAGAGGGAACATCTTTCACTATTGGAATAACATACCTCAAGACCACATTGGGATTTTTTTAAAGTGACTATTAAATTACTGACTCTTTAAACATTTCAGGCCATCTAATCCCATGGCTCCTCCCCCCTCTCTAGAGACCATGAGACTCACATCCTCATTCAAATGATCAGCCAACGAGTGGTCCAGCAGCAGAAGCCTGTGAAAGAGGTCCAGGCCCGAGGGGGCTGGCCCATGGGGTAGGTGGGAGGCCTTTGACTCCTCCAGATCATCCCACCCTGAGGGACCCAGAGGCATCTCTGCCCAGACATCCACACTCAGCTCAGGATCCTGTGGCCTGGAATGGATGGGATAACAAGTCAGACTCACTCCTGTTATCTCAGAAACCCACCTTGACATATTCCCAGGGAACTTAGGGGAAAAGGGAGGACCAGCCACTGGCTGGAGTTCCTGAGACCCAGAAGTTGTGGAATGTACATCCTAGGAAGATCCGAGAATTGTCAATTTATAGGAGAGTCTAGGAATGGGAGCCGTGGGGGTGACAGAAAACAAAAGACAGACAAAAGTGCTGCAAATTGGAAGCCAAGTCAGCCTGGAGACATTTAGCATTGGGACTAACAGTAAGAAATTTAAGGGAGGCCGGGCGCGGTGGCTCACGCCTGTAATCCTAGCACTCTGGGAGACCGAGGCGGGCAGATTGCTCAAGGTCAGGAGTTCAAAACCAGCCTGAGCAAGAGCGAGACCCCGTCTCTACTATAAATAGAAAGAAATTAATTGGCCAACTAATATATATAGAAAAAATTAGCCAGGCATGGTGGCACATGCCTGTAGTCCCAGCTGCTTGGGAGGCTGAGGCAGGAGGATTGCTTGAGCCCAGGAGTTTGAGGTTGCTGTGAGCTAGGCTGACGCCATGGCACTCACTGTAGCCTGGGCAACAAAGCGAGACTCTGTCTCAAAAAAAAGAAAAAAAAAAAAAAAAGAAATTTAGGCCCTAGGGATTTGGAGGAGGAGAGAATTTGAAGACCATAGATGCAAGAGGGGCCTTGCAGAGACACCAAGGAGTTGGGTTCTCAAGAATTTGCAACTCCAAGGGTCTTGTTTTAGGAAGCCAGAACTAGGCAACCAGACACTGAACTAAGCTCTGAGACAAGCTGGAGGATGTGGCACTGTGGGGTGGGGCAAGGGGTTAGTACCTGTGTGTGGAATTGTCTGCGGCTGGGGGTGTGGCCCGCCCAGTCTGAGGCCCATGGTGTCCCAGGCGAAGCCCCTGAACTCGGCCTAGCCCCAGGCTGTGGAGAAGCCTGGCGAGGCCCCCTGCAGTCAGCGTCCCATTCTCTCCATACAGGCCAAACAGCTGGGCCAGGTAATGGTTCTGCTCCTGCTCTGCAGGGCCCAGGTTGGGGACTGAGCCCCCTACCCAGCCCAAGACCACCCATACACAAAGACCAGCCAGCAGATGACTCATTGGGGGCCCCATCATTGCAGGGAATGGCTTTGAGGCTCTGGTTCCAATTCCTATTATCCCCAGAACATCCTGAGGACTGTGCCCTGAAAGAATAAGGTGGATTGGGTTGAAGCTATTGCTCTGCTCTACTGCTTAGGCCAGGGGAGAACCACCACTCCTATATCTGCCCCCACCTGAGTCCAACAGCAGCCCCCACTAGAGCCTTCTCCCTCCCCATTGTCTCCTGGAGCAGCCTCTCCTTTGCCAGTTCCTAGAGCACATTCCTGACCCAGAGCTGACCATCCATCCTGTCTCCCAAACCCCATCCCTCAACCCTGTCCCACCTCTCTATCCTCCCTCAATCCCCAGGGCCTCACCCCACTGGCAAAAATTGTGAGAGCAGTTACCTTAGGTCCCCCGTCAGGCCTCGCTGTGGAGTTAAGATTCCTGAGTCAGAGAGGGGAATCCAGGCTCAGCTTCCCGGTGCCCAGGTGGAATGGAGGCCACGTCATATAGAAGGCTGAGATGGACAAGCCCCCCCTCCCAGCCCACCTTCCTTGGGGCGGGGTCAGGGGTGGGGCCAGTGTGGGAAGGCTCACATCAGAGAGGAGTTAATGGTTCACTGGTCTCTGGGGTGGGGGTCAAAGGTCAGTTTATGCTGGGCCCCTGAGTAGGGAGGGGCTACCCTCTGCCCCTGGGAAAGCCACATGGCTAAGGAAAACCTGGGCCTGTTTCTTTTTCTCTTAAATAACTTCACCCCACTCCTAACTCAGTTAGTACCATTTTAGCCTTTTCTCGCATATGCTGCCACCCCACCTACCTAACATCTGGCACTGAACTTCATCTCCAACCCCCATCCCCATGTTCCCTGGGAAAGTTGGACCCAAGTGTCCCTACACTAGGGAGAAGGGGGAAGAAGCAGATTAAGTGGCAAGCGCAGATGCATGCATGGGAAAGAAACTGCTCTCAGCGATTTCTCACCCCAAGACGATCGAGAGTCAGAGCTCTATAAATCTATGACCAAGAAAGGGGAAACTCTGGTGGGGAGAGGAAAAATGCATTGGGGCTCCCCTCAGATGTCTGAGCTGGCCTGAGATCAGGCAAGCAAAGTCTGATTGGGGTGATTAGTCCAGGGGGCTGAGGTTGGCATTACCTGACAGCGGGAGACAGGAAGGACACCCAGAGGAAGGGGGACACAGCCTTCTTGATTCTAGCTGGGGGGGGGAGGCAGGCAGGCGGGCAAGGGTCACCTGCAGGGAGAGGGCAGGGGAGGGACACTACCTTAAAGGGGCAGGTCTGCTTTGCCTAGGCCTCCTTACCTGTAACCTGTCTTCTTTGCACCTTCTAGGGACACCCTGCCTTCCCAAATGCCCAGCTGCTAACCTCTTCCTTTTTCCACAAAAAGCAAAGGAGTCCAGTACAGAGTGGTAACATTTATTAGGAAGGAAGCATTTCAATTAAACTCCCATTTCACACACAGAAGAAACAGATTGCAACTGTTGTTTCTAAAGAGGAAGGCAGGCAGGCACAGGGTCCCGAATACCAGGGGACAGGCAGCTTTAGCTGGGTGGATAAGGCCACTGCTCACCATCCCTCCAGTAAAGTTTAGTGGCTAAAATACTTCTCCCCCTACCCTAATCCCAAAGCCAGCAGCCCAGTAGAAGGTTGTCTGGCTCTCTGGCAGAGACACTTGGATATGGTTGGTGGCAGGAAGGGAGGAAGAATGTCTTGCTATCTCTTGCTGCTCCTCCGGGTTTCTTTGCCGTTACTAACAGGGTTGCTGGAGGGGCCGGGAGGGCCTGCAGGTGTGTGGTTGGGTTGGCTTCGAGTGATTCGGGTGCTAGGGGGGTGGGCAGGAGTGTGAGGGGGATGCGGGCCACCACCAGGACCTGGTGGAGTACTCAGTCCATTCCCGTTCTGGCTCTCAGAGGCTAGTTGTGGGAGAAGATGGAGAAACACAGGAATTAGAGAGTTAAAGTAGGAGAAGGGTCCATCCCAAGGCCAACCTCCATGCCCCAGAAAGTGGCACAATCTTCACCACGCATGACTGAACACATTAATTCCAACTGGACCATGTGCAAAAAGAAGGTGGCTTGGGGGTACGAATGAAGCCCCAGAGAAGATTCAAATAATCATTTTAGAAGTTGCTACTTTATTTTTGCTTTTTTTATTTTCCTTTTTTTTTTTGATGAACTCTGGTATGATATTTTTCTCTCTTACTCATCTCTGTATCACTGGGAGTCAGATTTAGAATTAGTTGTTTAGTTCTAGGCTCTAGAACCTCTAAGAAATGCCTCTTTACCAAAAGTGACTGTAAAACTGGAGAAGCACAGGAAAAGAAAGGGCCTGAAGTTTTTATATTAAAATGTAAGGAAGGCCGGGCGAGGTGGCTCACGAGGCGGGTGGATTGCTCGAGGTCAGGAGTTCGAAACCAGCCTGAGCAAGAGTGAGACCCCATCTCTACTATAAATAGAAAGAAATTAATTGGCCAACTAATATATATAGAAAAAATTAGCCAGGCATGGTGGCGCATGCCTGTAGTTCCAGCTACTCGGGAGGCTGAGGCAGAGGATTGCTTGAGCCCAGGAGTTTGAGATTGCTGTGAGCTAGGCTGACGCCATGGCACTCACTCTAGCCTGGGCAACAAATCGAGAATCTGTCTCAAAAAAGAAAAAAACAAATGTAAGGAAGAAATCAGGCACGGTGGCTCATGCCTATAATCCTAGCACTCTGGGAGGCCCAGGCCGGGGATTGCTCGAGGTCAGGAGTTCGAAACCAGCCTGAGCAAGAGTGAGACCCCGTCTCTACTAAAAATAGAAAGAAATGAATTGGCCAACTAAAAAATATATAGGAAAAAAAAAATTAGCTGGGCATGGTGGCACATGCCTGTAGTCACAGCTACTTGAGAGGCTGAGGCAGGAGGATTGCTTAAGCCCAGGAGTTTGAGGTTGCTGTGAGCTAGGCTGACACCATGGCACTCACTCCAGCCTGGGCAACAAAGTGAGACTCTGTCTCAAAAAAAAAAAAAAAAAAAAAAAAAAGCCCTAGGTGTCTTCTTGAGGAAAAATAAATATAAGACCCTGTCTTATTTTTGGGGAAACTAGAGAGATAGGTGGGGAACAGTAGAGACACTGGGGAGATAGGCAATCCAGGTAGATGGATTAAAAATAGAGATCAAAGGAAGAGAGAAGCCTGGGTGGGCTGGCTCAGGCCTGTAATCCTAGCACTCTGGTAGGAGGATTGCTTGAGGTCAGGAGTTGGAGACGAAACTGAGCAAGAACGAGACCCCGTCCCTACTATAAATAGAAATAAATTATCTGGACAACTAAAAATATATATAGAAAAAAAAATTAGCTGGGCATGGTGCTGCATGCCTGTAGTCCCAGCTACTCTGGAGGCTGAAGCAGAAGAACTGCTTAAGCCCAGGAGTTTGAGGTTGCTGTGAGCTAGGCTGACGCCATGGCACTCTAGCCTGGGCAACAAAGAGAGACTGTCTCAAAAAAAAAAACAGTAAGGAGGATCTTAAAAACCAACCAACCAAACCAGTGTGTGTGTACCACAATGATGATGTCCATTTTAGAAAATATAGATAAGAATAAGCAAAAAGATTATTATACAAAATCTCACCCCCTAAAGATAATAACAAGTCATATTTTTATATATATTTGAAATGTGTGATTGGAGCTAGGTGTGTGCAATGACTTCCTTGAGCTCCCATAACTCTGTGCATATCACTATCATTGTACTTACCACAGTGTATTTTTTTTTTTTTTTGAGACAGAGTCTCGCTTTGTTGCCCAGGCTAGAGTGAGTGCCCTGGCATCAGCCTAGCTCACAGCAACCTCAAACTCCTGGTCTCAAGCAATCCTGCTGCCTCAGCCTCCCGAGTAGCTGGGACTACAGGCATGCGCCACCATGCCCGGCTAATTTTTTCTATATATATTAGTTGGCCAATTAATTTCTATTTATAGTAGAGACGGGGTCTCGCTCTTGTTCAGGCTAGTTTAGAACTCCTGACCTTGAGCAATCCGCCCGCCTCGGTCTCCCAGAGAGCTAGGTTACAGGCATGAGCCACCGCGCCCAGCCTTATTTTTTTTTTTTTTGAGACAGTCTCTCTTTGTTGCCCAGGCTAGAGTGCCATGGCGTCAGCCTAGCTTACAGCAACCTCAAACTCCTGGGCTCACGCAATCCTGCTGCCTCAGCCTCCCAAGTAGCTGGGACTACAGGCATGCGCCACTATGCCCACCTAATTTTTTTTTCCTATATATATTAGTTGGCCAATTAATTTCTTTCTATTTTTAGTAGAGACGGTGTCTCACTCTTGCTCAGGCTGGTTTCGAACTCCTGACCTCGAGCAATCCGCCCGCCTCGGCCTCCCAGGGTGCTAGGATTACAGGCATGAGCCACAGTGCCCGGCCCCACAGTGTATGATAGTCATTATCTGTATGTCTGTCCCCTGCATAGACTATCAGCCCCTCTGGCAGGTTCTGTATTTTGTTCCTTGGCACATAGTAGGTGCTCTATAAACATTTGTAAACTAAAGGCAGCGGCCTGTCCCTCACATACATAAGGTACTATGAACCCTAAATGGCATAGAAGTGATAGGTTAATGGTTCTTAAACCATATCCCTACTGAACCCTGCTGCTCTACTGGATTAAGATATCTATAACCAAAAAAAAGAATAATGCCCTTTCTCAATTCACAGAAAAAGTTAGGTGAATGTATAGAAGTCAATGTTAAGTTTTTATATCATATATTTTGTACCTGTCAGCAAATGACAAAGTGAATAAACATGTGGTAAATAAGTATTAGGGGCAAACAGGTTTAGATGTGCCTCATTAAAGATCTTTTTGTAAATTATGCAGTCATGGAGACCTGAAAATATTTAATAGTGATATATTCTGTTGGAAATATGGATGCTAATTTTTCCCCCACTCACTCACTGAGTCACTCTCTCAAACGGATGTTAATTTTTGTGGTGGAATTAAATGTTGTTATTGTATTAGGGTTCACTAGAGAGTCAGAACCAGTAGGAGACATATATATATATATATATATATATATACACACACACATACATAAAAATATTTACATTGAAATTTAAATATATAATGGGATTTATTATAAGGAATTTATACAAATTTTATTTTTAATTTTTACTTTTTTTAGAGATAGGGTCTCATTCTGTCACCCAGACTGAAATACAGTGGCTTGATCATAGCTCACTGTAACTTCAAACTCCTGGGCTCAAGTGACGCTGAGTAGTAGTTGTGACTATGCATCTCCACGCCCAGCTACTATTTTTATTTAAAAAAATTTTTTTTTCTTTTTCTTTTTTTTTTTTTTTTTTTTTTTATCCCATAGAGACCAGATATAAAAAAATTTTTTTTGTAGAGATAGGGTCTCTTTATGTTGCCTAGGCTGGTCTCAAACTCCTGGCCCAAGAGAGCCTCCAGCCTTATCTTCCAAAGTGCTGAGATTACGGGCATGAGCCACCATGCCCAGCTCAAAAATATTTTTAATAAGGTACATTTGAGCCTGTTTGCCCCTAATATTTGCTACATGTAGAGAAATTTTTCTCCTTTTTGCCTTTGAGTAGCAGTGGCAAAAGGATACCCAAGCTCTGTCAGTGACTGAAACAAGTTCCCAAACCTTCTCACCATAGGCACTTGCAAAAGGTATCAAAAATGAGGGGACTGGGAGAATTGCCTGGTGAGGGATATACCCCCAGAGAAGACAGATTTGGAAAAGGGATGAAGGAAGTGTATCTTTCCAGGCTGGGGAGAGTGGGAGAGCTAGGAGGATCAGTGAATGGAAAGGAATAGATTTACCTGGAGAAGCGGCTGGGGGTCCAGTAGTAGACTGGGGAGTCGTAGGGCTGCTGTCGTTCTGCACCTGAGGGCACAAATTACATACTTAGACCCTGCTTCCTACTGTGTTTCTTGGCCTGACCCACCCTCCTTCCCCATCATCATGGTCTTGGACTCACCGCCTTGTTGGGTGCCTGCTGGGTGCTGTACTCTGGGTTTGGCTCACTGAAGTTAGGGACCTCAGAATAAACCATACAGAATCTGCAACGGGTGAAAGTAGCTAAAGCCTTGGACCCATCCTCTGGGCCACTGTTGGAGGCCTCAGAATGGTCCAGAAATAGAGCATGGACTGCATACCCTTATACTGCCTCCTTGCAAACCTTAACATTTGCCCCTTGGGCTGGTGCTGCTTCATCCCAATCCCCAAGACAGCACTTACTCCCCAATCTTCTGCAGATCACCCCCACGGCCAGTGTACAGTGTCAGACAACCTTTGAACACTGAAGCATACCTGTGGGGGCAAAAAAAGCAAGATTCAGAGTACTCAGAAGAGTTATAGGGAATGTTAACCCTACCCCCCTTGATTGTTGCTGTCCTTGGAAAGCCAGGAGTCACCAGCTAGCTTACCCTTTGGTGAGCCGGATAATGTCCCCAGGCTGGATCAGGTTGCCCACGTCGTCCCAGACGGAGATATTGATGCTGCCCGTTTTGTCTGCCACTTTGCAGGTACGAACTTCGTGCCCGTCCTTTGTCTTGGTCACTCGGCCTGAAGAGAAGAGATAAATGGGGGTGGCAGGATGGCCAAATAGATGGGGTGGTGGCAGTCAGAAGGATGAGATCTGGATATTGGCAGGGCGAGGGAAAAGGTGTACAGAGCAAAGCCTAAATTCCTGGGGCATGAGGGGTTGGAGGTGGGGTTGGTAATAGAGGAGCCAGCACCATGGAGAGGGCCCCTGAGTGGATAGAGACCTGCGTGGCACTGAAGCCATGGATCTGGCCAGATTTCTGTCTACCCTACACCCGAGTGCAACTGTGTGTGCCAAGGTCTAAGAGAGAGGGAGATCAGGAGTGAGTGGTGTACTGGGGCGTGCCCGTGCCCGGAGCAAATTCAGAACTAAGGCAGTGTTCCCCTCCCGCTCCCCGCCCCCTGCGCGTGAACCCACCGCCCCAGCATAGCCACCTGTCTCCAGCACAATGAAGATAAGGTTCAGATTCTTGAGCCCAGGCTTGATATCCTTCACAAAGGTCTCCGTCGTCATGCTGCCCAAGCCTCTGCACCCCACTGGAAGGGGGAACAGGGAATGAAGGCTCAACGCTCTGAGCCTTTGCCCCCATGCTCCACTTCCCAAGGCCTACGTACCGCACCAGGCTGGGGTCAGGCAGCCTCAACCCCTCTAATCCTTCTAAAAGGTTAGAAATGAACTTCCCCAGGGGCCTCCAACTTCAGAACCAGAATTTGGGGGTCTCTGGATAGTCTGCTTTGGGGCTGGAAAGCCCCCTGCCGGGATGCTCTTTCAATCTCAAGTCCCGAAGTAGGGGAGCCGACGGAGACAGGGGTAGGGAATCCGGTGCAAAGCCAAGGAATAGAATCTTACTGGCCAAACCTTCCCGAACCCTGATCGGAACAACCCGGGACTCGGCCCATCCCCTCCCCCACCCACAGCCCACCACCCACCCAGCCAGCCGGCCCGACTGTGCACGCCGCTGAACCGCCCGCAGGGGGAGCCACAGGCCCCGCTACCACCGGATGCTGCCCGATGGAACGCGGGAATGCAGACATTCCCGGAAGTTTCGCCCGGCTGGCCTCCCCCGGCCAATCAGCACCGTCCGGGCGCGCCCAGCGTTCTGTCGCCTGCCCCGCCCAGCCAATCGGGATCCGAGACTCCTGCGCCGCGAAGGAGGCGAATTTCAGGTATTAAAGGAACCTCGGAGGTAGTTGGATCTGCAGGGAGGGGTGAAGGGAAGAACCACCACAAGGAGGCGCCCAAGGCCCTAATTTTCCTTGTCTTCGCTGGGAGAATGAATTTAGGCCATTTCTCCACAAGGAGTGACAAAGTAGAAAAAGGACCAAAGGCTTTGGAATATGACAAAAGTTTGAACAGCGGCTCAGAGCTTCACTTCCTTTTTCCACAATTCTTAAGCTGTATAAAAAGCAGTGCCTAGCACACAATGGGCACTTCTTAAAACATTTTCTCCTCTTCTTCCACTACCCTCACCCTCATCTTTAATGTACTACCCAGCTCGCTCAGGGCCCCTGGGAAAAGTGACATTCATACCAGAGACAATAGGCTGACTCACCCCCTTTGGGAGAAACGGAACCCGAGGCATAAAAAACATTTGCATTAGCCCCTCTCATAGTTCTCAAGACCTGTTCCTACTGCTCTTATCTCACTAGATCTCAGAGTTCCCTCAGAGGACCAAAACTTTAGTTCCCTTTGGGACCTGTCAGATTGTCAACAAAAGGTAGCTAGCTCTGTATTGTTGTGTATAAACCAATTACATAAAGATATACTAATGTGCATTACCATTTGCTTAGCGAATATCCACAACAAATACTATTTAATAACAGATTAGACTAAGAGGTCATGTAACTGTAATGCTTTGGCTTGCTTAATTAATCCCTTACCTTCTCATGGAGCCTTTAGGCTCCACCTTGGATCCCAGGTTCTCTCCCGTCCACACCCCCCCAACCACAGTGTTGTAAGATAAGGAAATCAAACCACAACCCAGGAAGGACATTTTTCTCTTCCTTCTCTCCTCTTAGATGTTTCAGGAAACTCTATGAGTGTTCAGGTAGCCATCGTGGATACGGCAGGAGTGCAGCTGGGAGAAAGGCAGACAACCTATTGAGCACCCCAGATCTATGCTTTGCGGTCAGACACTCCCTCACTTCCCACACGGCGGCCGCCTCGTTAACTGCAGTATCCATCCCCATGACTAGGAGTCATAAGGTCAGGAGGCTCTAGGATGCTGACCACTGCTCTGGAAACCGGAGAGGGGCCGGGCAGACGGCAGGTCACGCTGCAGGCCAGCCTCCCCGCGACGAATTCGCAGCACTCCGCATCAGCTCTAGGACAAGACACGCGCGCCCCTCCAAAAGGAAGAGTTGCCTTCCAGGGAGTCAGCACCCGGCTCAGATGCTGACGTTCACGTAGGGGAGAACATAGAGTTCTCCCTCCAAAATGGCTATATAGTCCTGGCTGAGACCATAAAGACTTCCGGTCTAGAGTGGAGGCCCGGCTAGCCTTCGTCCCTCCTCGTTGGACGCTCGTGGCTAAGTCTGTATTAAACAAAGAGGCGGAGTTTGGTGACGAGCTTCCGCCGGGTTGCGTAGCAGCGGTGGGCGGGGCAAAGGATCAGTCGGAGACTGCGACAAGTGGTCGGAACCTTTTTCCCCCTCCTTCCCCTACCCCTTCCCTTCCCAGGAAAGGCGGAGATCCGGCACCGGGACTGTCCCGTGGCCGCTGCGGCTTCAGCTCCCACCAGGCCAGGGTACGGAGAGTCCAGGCCGCGTCCGGGCGGTGCGTACTGCGCCTGCGCGGGCTTCCACCTAAAGAGGGTGTGGGAGTGGAGGGGGTGATGTCCCAGGGGGACTGGGGTGGGGGTTCGAGATACTGGGATTCACGAGGAGGGATAGGAGTGAAGATGAAAATGGGGGAAGGGAGCAGCACCGGAGAGGAGTCAGGAGGTGAGAAGGGGGCTCTGGAGGATGGGTTGTTGGGGAAGGTCCGTTGGAATAGGGGAGCCTTGAGAAGTGCGGGAGGGGGCTTGGGCTGGCTGGAGAACAGGGAGCAGCGGACCTGAGGGAGCAACGTTGTATTTAAATAGGCCATGACTGACGGGCCGGGAGAAGAAGAAGGGGACATTCCCGGGACCAGCCTGGGCAGTGGCGGCGGAACCCGAACCCCCGCCCTCAAAGCGCCATAGCTTGGCTCCTCTCCCTTGCCTTGTCCTTCTCTTTCATTCCTTCGCCGATCCTCTCCCCCTCCCAGCCCTCCATGAAGAAATCTCACATTCCTCACATCCCTACTCTTGATTTGCAGCCGGGTCCTCTCGCACACTTCACACACCACACACCGGAAAGCCTTGGTTAAGCCTTCCTCAAGCCCAGACTGAGGGAATTTGGGAGTAGGGAGTGGGTTGGGGGGCGGCAGGGAAAGAGCAAAAAGCCGGGGAGGGTGAGAGCGTTTTGCCTGAGGGATTGATAGACACCTTCCTTATTCAGAAACTGACTTCATTTCATCTAATAGCAAATGTGGTTGTTAATGAGGCCACCGTTCTTGGGGACTGGCCTGTAACAGTCTTATTCTTTTCTATACAGTGGTTTTAGAGTTTGACAAACAGAGCAAGAGGCTGATAGTGTTTCTGGCTGATAATTTTCTCCCAAATAGAAATGGGGTGTACTAGTGGTAGGGAGTGTGAGAGATGCAGTGTTACTACCTGTGTATCCAGCTGACCTGTGGCTGGGTTTGGTTCCCAGTAGTTGAAAAGAAGGAACAAGCGTCCTTCAAGCATTTGTTCTCCAGCCCTCAGTACCCTAAGTTTATTTTTCATTCTGTTGCTACAAATAAAACCTTATCTGAGGATAGCAGTATCCAGTAGCTTTCACATTTGTTATATCACGTTTGATTTGCAGGACAATATGTATAAAGTGAGTGTGTGTATATATATACACACACACAAGATACATAGATAACCCATACCATTAACTCTATTTGTTGGTTGGTGACAGCTAGGACCAGAACCCAAGCCTCCTGACTCATGGTCTTCTGCTTAATTGAAAAATCCTGTTTTGTTCTGGCCAAGGGGGCATTGAAGTAGGTAGGATTGGTCTTCCCAGCATATGCAACTATTTGCTTTCTGAATCTTGTTACAAAAGGAGACTGACCATAGCCAACAGCACTGGTTCCTGGAAGCAATTCTTGAGGTACAGGTGCATATGCCAGGGTGTTGGGAAATGGGGTGTTATTAAAATGAAGGAAGCGTTATACCCTCCTTTGTGGGTAGGAAAGGAGTAGTGGAGAGAAACATCAACCCTTGTCCCGACCACAGGGAAGAAAAAGTACCTGGCATTGCACTTTAGTGTCTGATTTTTCTTTTTTTGTGAGAGAGTCTCACTCTTTGCTCAGGGTTAGAATGCTGTGGCATCAGCCTAGCTCACAG
Organism: Microcebus murinus; assembly: GCF_040939455.1. Classification (NCBI taxonomy): domain Eukaryota; kingdom Metazoa; phylum Chordata; class Mammalia; order Primates; family Cheirogaleidae; genus Microcebus; species Microcebus murinus. Next base: position 60,607,951 of record NC_134113.1, on the reverse strand, counting down.
CAACCTCAAACTCCTGGGCTCAAGCGATCCTCCTGCCTCAGCCTCCCACATAACTGGGATGGAGTCCAACTCCTGAGCTCAAGCAATCCTTCTGTCTTGGCTTCCCAGAGTGCTAGGATTACAGGTGTAATGGCACAGTTGTGAGCCACCATGCCAAGCTGATTTTTAAACTGGCATTTTGCTTTAAAAATACCATGCTAAACACATTGTGGCTGATGAGCATAGCAAACTGATGAGCATACGTACCAGACTCAGAAGATGAAACGGTCTCTGTTTTATGTGTAATAGTCATTATCCTGTGCCTTCCTAACATGGCCCTTAAACAATTGATAGAGATGTACTGGTGAGGAAAGGATTTTGAATAGTTGCCATTCTTCTGTATACAGTTCAGTAGATCTCTCAGCATCTTTCATCTGAAGCCTTGTCTTTCTCTGTTTAGTTCTATCCATATAATGATGAGGCTGGTCAGCCTAATCTTTCCTATTATCTCTATCCTTCACAGTTGATCACCCTGGAATAATTTTCTCACTCACTGCCTCTTCATTTCTTTTTTTTTAAGCCTGATCCCTGACTTATCAGTAGAGTTGCCACCTGTACCAACATTCTTGAGCATCTTTTCCTCATGAAATAGTATTTTCCAATTGGAAGGTAAGACCAGCATTTTTTTTTTTTTTTTTTGAGACAGGGTCTCACTCTGTCACCCGGGCTAGAGTACAGTAGCATCATCATAGCTCACTGCAACCTCCAGGGCTCAAGCAGTCCTCCTGCCTCAGCCTCCCAAGTAGCTGGGATTATAGGTGCAGAATTCTTTTTTTTTTTTTTTTTTTGAGATAGAGTCTCACTCTGTTGCCCGGGCTAGAGTGCCATGGTGTCAGCCTAGCTCACAGCAACCTCAATCTCCTGGGCTCAAGCAATCCTTTTGCCTTAGCCTCCTGAGTAGCTGGGACTATAGGCACGTGCCACCATGCCTAGCTGATTTTTTCGATATATTTTTAGTTGGCCAATTAATTTCTTTCTATTTTTAGTAGAGATGAGGTTTTGCTCTTGCTCAGGCTGGTTTCAAACTCCTGACCTTGAGCAATCTGCCTGCCTTGGCCTCCCCAGAATTCTTTTTACATGAAATAATTTATGTGAAAGCACTTTGGAAACATTAAAGCATCATACTATACATGTAAGATATTATGGTTCTATGCATTTTGTAGCCACAGATTTGGAATCATTGACATCACTTGTAGTTATGTGCACTGAATAAAGGAATCTTTTTTTATCTCCATCAGTGCCTCTTCTCTACCTTTCCTCTTGTCCTTTTCTTTCCCCTTGCCAGCTATGTTTGAGTCTACTGGACCATATGTGTGATTCCTTAGCCATTGATTTCCTTCCTTGGACGTTAGTCCCATATACACTGAATCCTGTAGCGCTTAATGGAGTTGTTTATTCTCTCCAAGTCTGCGGTCTCATTGCCAAGTGGAGGTAGTTCCCCTGACTTACCTTTCTCTTCCTTGTTCCTATTAATAGAGTGCTCCTGATTGTGACATCACATCCATCCCCTTGGCAATGGAGCTTATCACTAGGAAGGAAGACTCAGTCGGAGAGTAGCCAACAAGATGGGTTACTGGGAGCATCTCCTGAGTGGCACTGAGTGGAGGCATCAGGGGGTCGGAGCCTTGTGAACAGGGAGCCTTCCCCCCAACACTCAGAAGGTAAAGAGCCTTGATTCAGAATCTCATTCCAGGCTTCATCCTTCTTCTCTAAGAGATCAGAGTTCCTTCTGCCCTTGAAAGGCTGATTCTTTTTTTTTTTGTGAGACAGAGTCTCACTGTCTTGCTGGGGCTAGAGTGCCTTGGCATCAGCCTAGCTCACAGCAACCTCAATCTCCTGGGCTCAAGCAATCCTTCTGCCTCAGCCTCCTGAGTAGCTGGGTACAGGCATGTGCCACCATGCCCTGCTAATTTTTTCTATATTTTTAGTTGGCCAATTAATTTCTTTCAATTTTTAGTAGAGATGGAGTCTCCCTGTTGCTCAGGCTGGTTTTGAACTCCTGATTATGAGTGATCCGCCCGCCTCAGCCTCCCAGAGTGCTAGAATTACAGGTGTGAGCCACCAGGCCTGGCTGAAAGCCTGATTCTTTTTTTTTTTTTTTGGAGACAGAGTTTCACTTTGTTGCCCAGGCTAGAGTGAATGCTGTGGCGTCAGCCTAGCTCACAGTAACCTCAATCTCCTGGGCTCAAGCGATCCTACTGCCTCAGCCTCCCGAGTAGCTGGGACTACAGGCATGCACCACCATGCTTGGCTAATTTCTTCTATATATATTTTTAGTTGGTCAATTAATTTCTTTCTATTTTTAGTAGAGACAGGGTCTCACTCAGGCTGGTTTCCAACTCCTGACCTTGAGCAATCCACCCGCCTCGGCCTCCCAGAGTGCTAGGATTACAGGCTGAGCCACAGCGCCCAGCCTTGAAAGCCTGATTCTTTTTTTTTTTTTTTTTTTTTTTTTTTGAGACAGAGTCTCACTTTGTTGTCCAGGCTAGAGTGAGTGCCGTGGCGTCAGCCTAGCTCACAGCAACCTCAAACTCCTGGGCTCGAGTGATCCTTCTGCCTCAGCCTCCCGAGTAGCTGGGACTACAGGCATGTGCCACTATGCCCGGCTAATTTTTTATATATATATATATCAGTTGGCCAATTAATTTCTTTCTGTTTATAGTAGAGACGGGGTCTCGCTCTTGCTCAGGCTGGTTTTGAACTCCTGACCTTGAGCAATCCGCCCGCCTCGGCCTCCCAAGAGCTAGGATTACAGGCGTGAGCCACAGCGCCCGGCCTGAAAGCTTGATTCTTAAAACTCCTTTCTGCAGAAAGGTTTCTGTGATTAACCCATACCATCCTGTTCTTTTTTGCATATTTATGTCTTTATATTAGTTATTAACTTTTACTTGTTGGTAAGTTGCTTAGTAAGTTTTATTTTTTTATGTGTTTTTAATCCTGTATACTCCTTAGTCTCAAGTCTACACTTAGATTGAGGACAAGGATTGTGTTTTCCCTTTCTTCTTTATATCTTTACTGGTAAGGAGATTATGTATTTAGGATGATGAAGTTTAGGGTAACCATACAAATAGTGCTTGATGCTGGTAACCAGTTGGGAGGTCATTGCTGGCCTTTGAAACCTGGCAGGTGTGCCTTTAGGCATTAGATGAGTTCTTGAAGAATTGTGTGCCTTTTGTATTCTTTTGTAAATCAGATCAATTAAAATGTACTAAGGATGCCTAACTTTAAAATCCCCTATAATAAATCTTGTATGGATCACAGCATTCTGGAATTAAATAGAACCTTAGAATTCCTCATCTCACAAGTGAGGAAACTGAGTTTCTAAGAGGGGAAGTGATTTCACTTTAAAGAGTCTACTGCTTAAGTAAAAAAGACCATTTCCTTTCATTTAAAACGTCAAGAGAATTGCCTCAAGAGAGCAAGGTCAGTTAGTGGTAATGCCAAGGCACCTTTTAACATAATTACCCTCTGATTTTCCTGTTGTTTTTTTTTGAGATAGAGTCTTGCTTTGTTGCCCAGGCTAGAGTGAGTGCTGTGGCGTCAACCTAGCTCACAGCAACCTGAAACTCCTGGGTTCAAGCAATCCTTCTGCCTCAGCCTCCCGAGTAGCTGGGACTACAGGCATGTACCACCATGCCCGGCTAATTTTTTTCTATATATATTAGTTGACCAATTAATTTCTTTCTATTTATAGTAGAGACGGGGTCTTGCTCTTTCACAGGCTGGTTTTGAACTTTTGATCTTGAGCAGTCCGCCCACCTCGGCCTCCCAGAGAGCTAGGATTACAGGTGTGAGCCCTATGCCCGGCCCCTATTTTTTTTTAAATGCTCAATCTTAGAATCATAGAACTTGTAGAACACCTTATTTATTTATTTATTTGTAGACAGAGTCTTTCTCTATGTCCCTGGGCTAGAGTGCAGTGGCATCATCATAGCTTATTATATCCTCAAACTCCTAGGCTCAAGCAATCCTCCCGCTTCAGCCTCCTGAATAGCTGGGATTACAAGTGCACACCATGTCGCCCCCCTAATTTTTGTATTTTTAGTAGAGACAGGGTCTCAGTCTTGCTCAGGCTGGTCTCAAACTCCTGAGCTCAAGCGATCCTCCCTCGGCCTCCCAGAGTGCTAGGATTACAGGCATGAGCTATATGAGCTATTGCCATGCCCAGCCTAGCGGTGGGGTCTTGCTCTTGCTCAGGCTTGTAGAGCACTTTGTTAATAGAATTTATATAGTCCAGGGTGCTTCATTTCGTATAGAGTTAGGAACTCAGGGCCAGAGAGGTTGAATAAATTGCCCAAGGCCACACATTTGGTCAGTGACAGAGCTAGAACTAGGACTCAGGTTTCTGGATTCTTAACTTAGTTTTATTTTTTCCAGACCTATTCATTGGGAGACAGGGAGATAATGATGAACTGTTTCAGAGACACTTGTGAGATCCCTTGCCATTTAATTTCTTGACTAGGTTGAAGTTCCTAGGGGTCATCTGTTTCCTTAGACTGGGGCAGTTTATGGAGCCCTTTTCCTGTGTGTCAGGTTGTTTGTAGTCATTAGAGCCAAAGAATCCTCAGCCCTCTGCACCTTTGTTGTATTCAAGGTATGGAGGAGAGAGAATAGTAGATGGCAGAATACATCACTCATACCTGGCTTTTGCCCTTATGTTTTTGCCATGAATTTGTGGCAGCATCCCAGGTACCCCAAAATATAAATCATGGGTTAGAGTAAATTCTCTAATGTTTCTCTTAGCGTGTGTGCCTGAATGAATGTGCATGGTTTACAAATCTATAAATATGGGTTCAAGAAACCCTGAATAGATGAGGATAAATGTCCTTGTCCTTAGGAACAATCTGTTTTAAATTCCTAGCTCTCTATAGGAGTAGCCCAGAGAAAACAACCACAATAGTAAGTTAAAAGGGTATAGAAGGGGGTCCGATAAAGTTCTTGTATTCTTTTTTTTTAATTAATTTCTTCTTTTCTTTTCTTTTCTTTTCTTTTCTTTTCTTTTCTTTTCTTTTCTTTTCTTTTCTTTTCTTTTCTTGTGTTGGCCAGGAATCAAACCCAGGTCAACTGCTTGGAGTTCTTTTATTTTATTTATTTATTTTTTTGAGATAGTCACGCTCTGTTGCCCAGGCTAGAGTGAGTGCTATGGTGTCAGCCTAGCTCACAGCAACCTGAAACTCCTGGGCTCAAGCAGTCCTCCTGCCTCAGCCTCCCAAGTAACTGGGACTATAGGCACGAGCCACCATGCCTGGCTAATTTTTTTTTCTATATATTTTTAGTTGTCCAGTTAATTTCTTTCCATTTTTTTAGTAGAGACGGTGTCTCACTTTTGCTCAGGCTTGTCTGGAACTCCTGAGCTCAAAACGATCCGCCCACCTCAGCCTCCCAGAGTACTAGGATTATAGGTTGAGCCACCGAGCCTGGCCAAAGTTCTTATATATTTAATAGAAATTATTATATAATAATGCAGACCAGGAGTGGGGAAAAATAATAATAATAATGCAGACCAGGAATAAAGAGAAAGACCCCTATGTAACACAGAGGAGATAAACTAACATAATTACCTGGTTTGGTTCTGGCCTATTGAATAGGAGTCTGGTAATGCAGTTGTCAGTTTAGGTTCAGGATGTTCAAATCAGGGACGTTGGCAGAACTCCTATAAGCCTAAAAGGGACACTTCAGTGCTACTTCTTTTCAGCTCACCAGTTTGAGTAAAACCTTCCAAGGCCTTTTCTTATCCCATACTTCAAGGAGACTATCCAAGAAACTGTGCTTCCAGTGTCTGTGGTCACTGGCTAAGACTCTCGAGGTCTCTGTGGTTTTAATTTTATTAAGGCTTCTGCCTTCAAGCAGTCAGCAGCTGAATTCTTGTGAGGCATCCTCTTGGAATGATAACCTGCCCCTTTGATAGCACCACAATGTTGGGAGTCCCAGAGATAAAAAGAAATAATCAAGTGAGCCTAGCCTATCAGATTTAGATTGTCTGCCTAGGGGCAGGGCAAGGCAAGGCAAGCCCAGTCTTGAGTTCATTTCCAAGGTTGCATGTAACCATGTCTACATTTGTTTCCCATTGATTACAAATAGGGAATACTCTAACCAGATTAGAAATCTAAACTTTTTGGCCTGGCGAAGTGGTTTGTGCCTGTAATCCTAGCACTCTGAGAGGCTGAGGCAGGAGGATCCCCAGGAGTTTGAGGTTGCTATGAGCTAGGCTGATGCCAGGGCACGCTAGCCCGGGCAACAGAGTGAGACTCTGTCTCAAAAAAAACAAAAAATAAATTATTTCTTCTCTTCTCTCCTTCCCCTTCCCCTTCTTTTCCTCTTTTCTCTTTCCCCTTTCCCTTTTCCTTCCCCTTCCCCTTCTCCTCTTTGTCCTCAGGCCCAGCTAAGTTTTTCTATTTTTAGTAGAGACAGCTAATTTTTTCTATTTTTAATAAAATGGGTTCTTGCTCTTATGCAGGCTAGTCTTGAACTCCTGACCTCAAGTTATCCTCCCACTTTGGCCTCAATCTTTTTTCCTCAATCTTTTTTTTTTTTTTTTGAGACAGAGTCTCGCTTTGTTGCCCAGGCTAGAGTGAGTGCCGTGGCGTCAGCAACCTCAAACTACTGGGCTCAAGGGATCCTCCTGCCTCAGCCTCCCAAGTAGCTGGGACTACAGGCATGTGCCACCATGCCCGGCTAATTTTTTGTATATATTAGTTGGCCAATTAATTTCTTTCTATTTATAGTAGAGACGGGGTCTCGCTCTTGCTCAGGCTGGTTTCGAACTCCTGACCTCGAGCAATCCGCCCGCCTCGGCCTCCCAGAGAGCTAGGATTACAGGCGTGAGCCACCGCGCCCGGCCCTCAATCTTTTATTACATTTTTTTTACCTTCATTTTTACCAGGCTGACAGTTCTTCTTTTTAAGTTATTTTTTATAAAAATGGGACCATCTTATATATACTGGTTCTGTAACTTTCCTTTTTTCAATTTGGGAGGCAGCTTAGCAGAGTGTTTAAAAGCTTGGGCTCTGGACCAGTGCATTGGCTCACACTTGTAATCCCAGCACTTTGGGAGGCAAGGAGTTTAAACCCAACCTGGGCAACATAGTGAGACCCTGTCTCTACTGGAAAAAAAAAAATACTTGGGCTCTGGAGCCAGTCTATCTGGGTTTGAATCTGGCTCTACCACCTCTTAGCTGTATGATTTTGGGACAAGCTTTCTAGCCTTTGTGTCTGTAAAATGTGAATATAATAGCTCAAACCTCAGAGCTATAAGGATTAGATGAGTTAATAGGCAAAAAAAAAAAATGCTTAAAAGAGTGCCTACCATATAGCAATGCTCAATAAATAGTGACTTAATTAATTAATTTTATATGTAAAACATGATCATTGTAGAAAAAGTAGGCAGAATCAATAAAGCAGAACTGTAAGTATAAAAATCTACACTTAGACAGGGCGTGGTGGCTCACACCTATAATCCTAGCACTCTGGGAGGTTGAAGCAGGAGGATCGCTCAAGGTCAGGAGTTGCAAAACCAGCCTGAGCAAGAGTGAGACCCCCATCTCTACAAAAAATAGAAAGAAATTAATTGGCCAACTAAAAATATATAGAAAAAATTAGCCGGGCATGGTGGCGAATGCCTGTAGTCCCAGCTACTCGGGAGGCTGAGTCAGGAGGATCGCCTGAGCCTAGGAGTTTAAGGTTGCTGTGAGTTAGGCTGATGCCATGGCACTCTAGCCTGGGCGACAGAGTGAGATTCTGTCTCAAAATAAAATAAAATAAGTAAATAAAAATCTACACTTAGAGACAGCTTCTATAATATCTGTTTTTCTAGATGCTCTCCAACATAAATATACTTTTTTAAAAAAGCATATGTAATCTATCAGTAAGTTATTTTTATTATATAAATAATAAATATAAAAGCAAGTACTTTAAATTGATAAATAATAAGAAATAAATATCTGAGTTATATTAATGCAACATGATAAGATATTCTACTGGATAGTTAAGGTATTTCTGATTTTTTGGTATTATAAACAATGCTTAGACAATTTAGTACATTCTTTTTTTTTTTTTTTTTTTTTATTTATTTTTTTTTAGAGACGGGGTCTCGCTCAGGCTGGTTTTGAACTCCTGACCTCGAGCAATCCGCCCGCCTCGGCCTCCCAGAGTGCTAGGATTACAAGCGTGAGCCACCGCGCCCGGCCTAGTACATTCTTTTTTGCACCTGTGTTTACTTATATCCTTAGGATAAGTTCCTGGCAGCAGGATTGCTAGGTAAAAGGATATATGCTTTTTTAGGACATTTCCTGGATTTTTATTGTGATTTAATTTGATCAACTTCTGACAAGAGTACATTTTTTCCCAGACCTTGCTATATAGTATGTGAGATGTTATGTGTGTGGGTTGTATGACATACAGGACGTGTATAGTACATGACACATTAAATGCATATTTTGGACATATTTTTTGTTTTAACTTTAATACATTTCTGTCATAATTTATTTTGTAATCTTTATTTTACTAGAGAGAGCGTCTTGTTCTGTCTCCCAGGCTAGAGTACAGTGCACTCCAATCAGAGTTCACTGTAACCTTGAACTACCAGGCTGAAGCGATCCTCCCCGCTCAGCCTCTTAAGTAGCTAGGACTACAGGCATGTGCTACCATGCCTACCTAATTTTTAAAAAATTTTTTGTGGAGATGGGGTGTCACTATGTTGCCTGTGCTGGTCTCAAACTCCTGGCCTCAAGTGATCCTCTTGTCTTAGCCTTCCAAGCAATTTAGTATAATTACAGATTTGTTTATTTATTTGAATGTTGAATATACACACACACACATAGAAAACCTTTTCAAAACTTCAAAGGGATAATTAGGAAAATTAAAATGTCTCTTCTATCACTGTTCCTTAGTACTCCCTCTTCAGCAGTAAGCACTCTTGGCTATTTCCTATATGTCCTTCTGGAGAGTTCCGTGCACATGTAAGCATTTACACATACATAATACATATTCTTTTTTGTACTTATGGTAGTGTATTTTACATACTATTTTGGTTTTTTTGTTTGTTTTTTTTAAAGACAGAGTCTCACTTTGTTGCCCAGGCTAGAGTGACTGCCATGGCATCAGCCTAGCTCACAGCAACCTCAAATTCTTGGGCTCAAGCAATCCTTTTGCTTCAGCCTCCCGAGTAGCTGGGACTACAGGCATGCGCCACCATGCCCGGCTAATTTTTTTTTGTATATATATTTTTAGGTTGTCAATTAATTTATTTCTATTTTTAGTAGAGATGGGATCTCGCTCTTGCTCAGGCTGGTTTCGAACTCCTGACCTCGAGGGATCCACCTGCCTCAGCCTCCCAGAGTGCTTGGATTACAGGCGTGAGCCATCGCTTACATACTGTTTTGTATCTTAGTTTTTCTTTCCTTAGTATATCTTGGAAATTTTTCATACCTGTTGCATTTTAAAGGCAGAGATGATCTTATTATTTTCTCTGATTAATTTTATAGCTATTGTAGAGAAACCAAATTACAGTTCATTTATTTAATTGAGGTAGATATTGTAAAGTCAGCACTTCAATGGATGAATTATGGATATTTGGGGATATTTTTGCTCTTATATGTAACTCTTCTTTTTGACCTTTGTCTTGATTCTTTCCCTTCTTCCCAGCCCTTGTATATTTTCCTGGACTATGAGAAAGGGCGTGGCTATCATCCAGAACAGCACTAACCTGTTGCATTAATTGAGGTTGCATTAATTGAAGCAGAGAGGAGAGTTGGTAATAGTGGCATTGTGTCCATATTAGTTCATATTTGGGTGTCTGGGTACCCTGTTTTAGAGTTGACATTACTATAATCACTTAACTGTACCTTTACTGGTTGTTTAAATGAATAAGTGATATCTGATTTTTAAAAGTTTATTGCTGTGATTTTTTGAAAACTTATCTCTGGATCTCTGTACCATTTTTTTCTTCCTTCCTGCTTTAGGAGGTATCCCTCTTCCTGTTAAAAAAGAATTCCAGATCTTCCTACCACTACCTCAGTAACAAGATACTCTCTTATCTTTATTTTTCCCTCTTTACTAGTACTTTCTTTCTCAGTACAGCAAACACACTCAAGCCTTTCTCACCATAAGGAAAAACACCCCCACACAACCCACATCCTCAACCTCCTTACCCCTTCTAGCTAGTTCTTTCTCTTTCCCTTCCTTTGTAATCAGGCTTTTTTTTTTTGAGACAGTCTGGCTTTGTTGCCCAGGCTAGAGTGAATGCCATGGCATCAGCCTAGCTCACAGCAGCCTTAAACCCCTGGGCTCAAGCTATCCTCCTGCCTCAGCCTCCCGAGTAGCTGGGACTACAGGCATGTGCCACCATGCCCGGCTAATTTTTTTCTATATATATTAGTTGGCCAATTAATTTCTTTCTATTTATAGTAGAGATGGGGTCTCGCTCTTGCTCAGGCTGGTTTCAAACTCCTGACTTCGAGCAATCCACCTGCCTCAGCCTCCCAGAGTGCTAGGATGACAGGTGTGAGCCACCACGCCCGGCCTAACTGGTTTGTTCTTAAAATATGTCAAGGTCTATCCTTTCAGACCTTAAAAGAAAAAAAAGAAAAAGAAATAAATAAAATTTAAAAAATATGTCAAGGTCATGAAAGACAAAAAGACTTTTTCAGATTAAAGGAGTTTATAGAATCTTGACAACTTATTGCAGTACATAATATTGGATGTTCTTTTGCCAAAGGAGATTATTGGGTCAAATAGCAAAATTGGAATAAGGTTAATGGATAATAGTATTACATCAGTATAAATTTCCTGATTATGATAAGTTTACTATCATGTAAGCAAATGTTCTTCTTTTTAGGAAATAACACAGCAAAGTATTTAGAGATAAAGATATTAAGCCTCTAATTTACGCTCAGAAAATTTCCTTTTTTTTTTTTGTCTTTTTTTTTTTTTATTTCGGCATTTTATGGGGGTACAGATTTTAAGGTTCCAATAAATGCCCATTCCCCCCTCCCCCCACAAGTCTGAGACTCCAGCATGACCATCCCCCAGATGGTGCACATCTCACTCATTATGTATGTATATACCTGCCCCCCCTCCCCCCTCCCACGTGCCCAATACCCTATTACTGTAGTACCTATGTGTCCACTTAGGTGCTGCTCAGTTAATACCAGTTTGCTGGTGATTTTTCTTTTTTTTTTTTTTTGAGACAGAGTCTTGCTTTGTTGCCCATGCTAGAGTGAGTGCGTGGCATCAGCCTAGCTCACAGCCACCTCAATCTCCTGGGCTCAAGCGATCCTAACTGCATCAGCCTCCCAAGTAGCTGGGACTACAGGCATGCGCCACCATGCCCAGCTAATTTTTTGTATATATATTTTTAGTTGGTCAATTAATTTCTTTCTATTTTTTTAGTAGAGACAGGGTCTCGCTCAGGCTGGTTTTGAACTCCTGACCTCGAGCAATCCACCCGCCTCGGCCTCCCAGAGTGCTAGGATTACAGGCGTGAATCTTACAACTTTTTTGTAAGTCTGAAATTGTCAAAATAGAAAGTTAAAACATAGAAATTTATGTCGTCAACAGAAATCCCTCAGGTGCTCTCCACAGCTTTCAGGTTAATTTTAACTATAACTTGTGTATTGGGCCTTTTGTGCGTGGCTCCTGCCCTCTTCTATCCTCATCTTGCAGCCTCTACATAAACTCTTTCTTATGTTTTGCTTTGATTCATGCTATTTTATCTGCTTCAGAAGGCCCATGCCTTGTTCCATCTCCTTATTTTTCTAAACCAGTGATTATCAACCTGGAGCGATTTTGTCCCCCAGAGGATGTTCCCAGTGTCTAGAGACCTGTTTAGTTGTCACAACTGGGGGACTCCTACTGCCATCTAGTGGGTATAGGCCAGAGATGCTGCCAGACATTCTACAGTGCACAAGATAGTCTCCCACAACAAAGAATTTTCTAGCCCAAAGTGCATATAGTGATGAAGTTGATAAACCTTTTTGTAAATGTTTCTCGATAATCAGTTCTAGGAAGTCTTTCTAAGCAGTCCCTAGTCTGATTTAGAACCATTTCTTCTATGTTCCTCTTACTTGTGTTTACCTCTCCATCACTCATCTCACAGGAACTAGGATTTATTAGGATTCTTGATATATAAATGGCACTCAGGCAATGTTTATTAAATGAATATATATAGATTGTTTTATAGTACGGTTTTTGGCCGAACTTTTTAAATTCAAGTTTTAGGATTAAAGAGAAAAAACATTGTTCTTAATTCATCCTTCCCTTCTAGACTTCTGAGGTAATGCTAAGACAGAAAGGCAGCTTGGTCTTGGTAACAAACCAGGGACTCTAAAACCCAGGACTCTTTCTGGCTTTCATCTGTGCTTTACTCGCTATGACTGTTTTGATTTTTTCTTTCCCTCCAAAGACCTGATTTCCAGGTTCCTCAGTGTATATGGCAGCCAGAGGAAGACCAACTCAACTTTCTTGGTGCTGAGCTCAAAATTTTAGGGATAGGATTCATTGGCCCCACGTGGGTCACATGCTCACCCTTGGCCTAAATCATTTGTAGCTTAGGGTATGGTCTCACAGTACTGGTGAGGCAACTGGAAGCATGTGGATAGAGAGGGAAAGGGGATATAATTCCTGGGATGTGGTTGCTGGGTGAACAATGACAAGGGTATCTACCACAGCTCTCAATAATCTAGGTACATATCCGAATGGAGACACTGTGGGCTGATTTTACTCTCTTACCACATGCTCACTTTTCAGTTCAGTAAGTTGCAGCAAGGAGAATCACAAGGGGCCTTAGTTCTGGGTTTTACAATTTCTTCATTATGTTTTTGATATCATCATTTGTCATGTATATGCTCATCCTAATCCGTCACTGTTTTTAGGTTATTCAAGGTAATTATATCCTTTGCTTCTATTTTGTTCTATTATGTTGGCCTAGGAATAGAAAGTCAGAGGTCTGAGGGGAGATAAACATATGGTAGGGCCGGGCGCGGTGGCTCACGCCTGTAATCCTAGCACTCTGGGAGGCCGAGGCGGGTGGATTGCTCAAGGTCAGGAGTTCAAAACCAGCCTGAGCGAGACCCCGTCTCTACCATAAAAATAGAAAGAAATTAATTGGCCAACTAATATATATAATATAAAAAAATCAGCCGGGCATGGTGGCTCATGCCTGTAGTCCCAGCTACTCGGGAGGCTGAGGCAGGAGGATCGCTTGAGCCCAGGAGTTTGAGGTTGCTGTGAGCTAGGCTGATGCCACGGCACTCACTCTAGCCTAGGCAAGAAAGCGAGACTCTGTCTCAAAAAAAAAAAAAACAAAAAAAAAAAAACAAACAAACAAACAAAAAAAAAACATATGGTAGGTAGATTCCCCCTTCCTGCCCCATTTTATAGGAGAAAGTTAGGCCAAGGTGCTTTTCAGTGATAGTTTCAGAGGGATTGTTAGTAAGCCTAAGGCCCTAAACTTTGGGCCCTAGAGATGGAGGCAAGCATATAAAGAAATGGTGGTGAAGAAACCACTATAATTGTATCAGTATCACAGGGGGAAGGGGATATTATGGCTCCTATGTAAAATGGGTAAAGAAGGATAAGTGATTCCAAAAGGAGCCTTGTGATTTCTTGTATCCATCATTCCTGTGCATTATGTCAGTTGAAAGAGACAGAAACTCAGCTTAAACTAGCTTAAACATAATAGGAGGGAATTTACTGGCTCCTGTGACTGAGATGTTCAAAAGGCAATTATGGCTTCAGGCATGGCTGAATCTAGGACCTCAAATTATTTCATCTGAATTCAGTCTGTCAGCTCTGCTTTCTTATATAATATCGGTTTCATTCTAGAAGCAGGCTCTCTTCACTAATGGCAGAGATGGTTGCCAGCTACTGTGGGTTGTGAATCCTGCCAACTATGCAACCACAGGGGAAAGAGCTTCCCAAAGAGCTCCAATAGAAGTCCCAGGCATTGCTCTTTTCAGTCCTGGCTTGGGTCACATGTCACTAAGAACCAGAGTATGATTCCTAAAGGAAAATTATAGTGCTGTTTACAGAAAATGGGATGCTAAGTAGGCAAAATAGTAGGTATCCTATACCCTGGTTGTTGGAAAGCTCCCAGTGAAAGCAACATTTAAACACACCAGCTGGACACCGACCGTGATGTGTGCCTGTAGTCCCAGCTACTGGGGAAGTTGAAACAGGAGGATCGTTTGAGGCCAGGAGTTCTGGACTGTAGTGTGCTATGCTAACTAGGTATCTGCACTAAGTTCTGCATCAATATAGTGATTTCCTAGGAGCAGGGGACCACCAGGTTACCTAAGGAGGGGTGAACCAGGCCATGGAGCAGGTCAAGACTCCCGTGGTGATCAGTAGTAGGATGATACCTGGGAATAGCCACTGTACTTCAGCTTAGAAAACTTATATAGGCTGTCCTAGAGTACACAGCTAATGAGTAGTAGAACAGGGAATGTGAACCCAGTTAGTTTAGTTTGGGTTTTTTTCTTTTAGAGATGGGGTCTCACTTTGTTGCCCAGGCTGGACTAGAACTCCTGTGTTCAAATGATGCTTCCCGCCTCAGTCTCTCAAGTAGCTAGGACTACAGGCTCAAGCCACCACACCTGGCCAGTTGATTTTGACTTAGTCCAGTGCTATACATTAGCTTGCATTTGACCTATCAAGGCCTCTCTGCACTGCATCCCATCACCTTTTAAAATTGGACAATCTGATTCTAAATTCCTGAGAACTATCTGATTGATTCAGCTCATTGTTTCTAGGACATCACGAACTGATATCTGGTCTGTGGATTGACTGCCCTAGTATCAAATGCTCATCCTTAATCCAACTAGCCTACCACTTGGATGCGCATGGTTTGGGGGTAGTCATTGTTTACTGACCCTCATCTTTGGGTTTGACCTTTGGGAGCCCAAAGAAGGGGCATAGCAGCATTACTGCTGTTTGAGTCCTTGCTATCCTGAACTTTTCTTCTTTCTTTCTTTCTTTCTTTCTTTCTTTCTTTCTTTCTTTCTTTCTTTCTTTCTTTCTTTCTTTCTTTCATTTATTTTCAGCATATTATGGGGGTACAAATGTTAAGGTTATGTATATTGCCCTTGCCACACCTTGCCCCTCAAGTCAGAGCTTCAAGCATGTCCATCCCCCAGTTGGTGCACATTGCACTCATTTGCACTCATTGTGTATGTATATACCCATCCCTCCCACCTGCCCAACACTCAATAAATGTTATTCCTATATGTCCACTTAGGTGTTGATCAGTTAATACCAATTTGCTGGTGAGTACATGTGGTGCTTATTTTTCCATTCTTGGGATACTTCACTTAATAGAATGGGTTCCAGCTCTATCCAGGAAAATACAAGAGGTGTTTTATCACCGTTATTTCTTATAGATGAATAGTACACCTTGGTATACATATACCACATTTTATTATCCACTCATGTATTGATGGGCACTTGGGTTGTTTCCACAACTTTGCAGTTGTGAATTGTGCTGCTATAAACATTCGAGTGCAGGTATCTTTTTTATAGAGTGTCTTTTGTTCTTTTGTATGGATGCCCAGTAATGGGATTGCTGGATCAAATGGTAGATCCTCTTGTATCACTTTCAGGTATCTCCATATTGCTTTCCACAGAGGTTGAACTAGTTTGCAGTCCCACTATCTTCTTCTTTAGCCCCATCACAACCACC
The DNA here is from genome assembly GCF_040939455.1 of Microcebus murinus. Taxonomy (NCBI): domain Eukaryota; kingdom Metazoa; phylum Chordata; class Mammalia; order Primates; family Cheirogaleidae; genus Microcebus; species Microcebus murinus. The sequence continues at coordinate 60,592,239 of NC_134113.1, read as the reverse complement.
TAAGTTCACCATCTCTCTCCTGATTAGATGTCCTTCCCATCTCCAATCTTCCCACTGTTGACAGAGTGATTCTAAAAGGGAACTATTCCTACATCATTCTTTTTTTTAAAGTATTTCAGTGGGTTCTCATAGCCTTCAGGATAAAAACTGAATTCCTTACATAAGACTTTTCATGGCCTGGCCCTGGCTTGCCTCTCCAGCATTGTATTAATATCTTGACAGTCCCTTCCTTACACTACTCATGTTGGCCTTTCTCAGAACTACTTACAACTCCCTGAATATATCGAATACCCTCTTACTTCTGGGCCTTTGGATGTGCTTTTTCATGTGCCTAAAAGCCTAATGCCCTATTCCCCCAACACCTAGCTAACTCCTGCTTATCCTGAAGGATTAATTTCTGGTGATGCTTAGTCCTGGAAAACTTGCCAAAACCACTCTCTCCTTTCAGCCTGCATTAGATATCCACGTCTCTTGCTCTCATAAGGTCTTGTGTCTACTCTGTAAAAGTAAAATCATTTTGTATTTTTTTTTTTTTTTTTTTTTGAGACAGGGTCTCACTTTGTTGCCCAGGCTAGAGTGAGTGCCGTGGCGTCAGCCTAGCTCACAGCAACCTCAAACTCCTGGGCTCAAGCGATCCTCCTGCCTCAGCCTCCCAAGTAGCTGGGACTACAGGCATGTACCACCATGCCTGGCTAATTTTTTGTATATATATTTTTAGTTGGTCAATTAATTTCTTTCTATTTTTAGTAGAGACGGGGTCTCGCTCAGGCTGGTTTCGAACTCCCAACCTTGAGCAATCCGCCCGCCTCGGCCTCCCAGAGTGCTAGGATTACAGGCGTGAGCCACCGCGCCCGGCCCATTTTGTATTTTAAATATGACTTATGCAGTGTCTTCCCCCCCTTCCCATTAGAATTAAGTTTCTTGAGTCAGCTTTCTCCCCCAACAAATGATGGGCACATAGTAGGCTCTCAATAAATATTTGTTGGATAAATGAATGGATCTTTGTGATGAGCTTGTTTGTCATATAATATGCAGGTTTCTTCTGAACTGGCCTCTTTTTCCTCTGTTGTTCTTTTCAGGACCTGGGTTTCAGTGATGAGACATGGGGTATGATGTAACCCGTTTCCAGGGGGATGTTGACGAAGACCTTATCTGCCCTATTTGCAGTGGAGTCTTGGAGGAGCCAGTACAGGTGAGTTGGTCTGATGGCAGGTTTGGTGGGACAACAGATGGCAGTGATACTAGGGCAGTGGGATCCATGGGGAAGTCACTATATTCATCCCCAATAGAGGTCTGGTAGAGAGGAACAGTGGAAGTTGCAAGGAGAATAGCCTTCCAGAGTCTAGACATCAATGCCACAGAGATCCATTGGTTCAGATTTTTTTTTTTAAGTCACTTAGATTTTTTTTGAGTTTTCTCCTGTTAATATGGTCAGTTATTTTTATTTCCTGTTAGTAGCTCTGTAGCTTCCTTTCCTCTGCAGGAACTCTGGCTAGTTTCCATCTTCCTGTGTGTAATTAAACTTATGGACTCTCCTGATAAGTTCTCTCTGCATTTTGATCATGTAGTGTTTCATGTAATCAGCCAGTTTCTCTGCAGTCTTCTTCTGCCTGCCTACTGTCTAACAAATAGGAAGTGGGAAAATGTATATACTGATCTATTTTCTTCCTGGGATCTATTGAAAAGACCAACTTTTTTTTTTTTTTTAAAGTCAGAGTCTCGCTCTGTTGCCCAGGCCAGAGTGCTGTGGCATCAGGCTAGCTCATAGCAAACTCAAACTCCTGGGCTCAAAGCGATCCTCCTGCCTCAGCCTCCCGAGTAGCTAGCTGGGACTACAGGCATGCACCACCACACCTAGCTAATTTTTTTAATTCTATTTTTAGTTGCCTAGCTAATTTCTTTCTATTTTTAAGTAGAGATGGGGTCTCGCCCTTGCTGAGGCTGGTCTTTGAACTCCTGACCTCAAGCTATCCTCCCGCCTCGGCCTCCCAGAGTGCTAGAATTACAGGTGTGAGCCACTACGCCCAAGTGAAAAGACCAGCTTTTGATCCAGCCATGCACTCTGCATTTTGATATGAAAGCTGCCACCTTCAATAGGTCATTTCTCTGCCAGCCTTGCCAGACCACAGTCAGTTGTATCTTCCTTGGGGCAAGTATGAGAAGCTCATGGTTACCAGGCAAGTACAATAAGTAAGGTGAATCCTTAACAGTTGTATTCATAGCCAGGTATAGTAGCACACACCTATAGTCCCAGCTACTTGGGAGGCTGAGGTGGAAGGATCACTTGAGCCCAGGAGTTCAAGGTTATACTAAGCTATGATCTCACTACTATACTCCAGTTGTACTAAGCTATGATCTCACTACTGTACTCCAGCCTGGGTGACAGAGCAAAACCTTGTGCCAAAAAAAAAAAAAATCACAAAAAATAGTTGTATTCATGGGACATCATCCTACATGATCCTTATTGCCCTCATTCTGTAAATACCAATTAATCCTCAGTCACTCCTGGCCAGATAGAGATAATCTCATTTTCTAAATCAGGACACTAGTCAATGAGGTCTCATGGCCCTCCCCTCATTCCCTGCTTATGTAACTCCCAGGGGCTCCTCTAAGCCTCTAAGACTAAGTTTAGTTTTTCTCCCAGTTTCCAACCTGGACCTATTCTCTTTCTAAGCCTTTGAAGCCTACTGCCATTAGAGGCATATTGGATGGGTGTGGAGCAAGCTATTCTAGTAGAGTCAAGAGGTCATGGGGTGTGTCAGGTTCTCTCCTCACCCTGGCAGGACCATGTCTGTTTTCCAGCACTGCCATTTGAGGTGAGTCACTTACAGAGAGGTAACAGCCTAGTCAGAAGCCACCCATGCACTTCCAGGCTTTACCTTCTGATGAGCAGACCAGGCAAACTCTTGTGGCCCAGACATATTTCCAAGGTTAGAACGCTCCTGCTAGGGATGCTGATTTCCTCGTATCATATTTATTTGTTGAATAGGTAATAAATTTACATGGCTTAGAAATCAAAATAGTAGTTGGGTGCAATGGCTAATGCCTATAATCCTAGCACTTCTAGAGACTGATTGCTTGAGTCCAGAAGTTCAGGACCACCCTGGGCAACATAACAAAACCTCTATCTCTACAAAAAAAATTTTAAAAATTACCCAGGCACAGTGATGCACACCTATAGTCCTAGCTATTCGGGAGGCTGAGGCAGGAAAGTCCCTTAAGCCCAGGAGTTAGAAATTACAGTAAACTGTGATCACACCACTGCACTCCAGCCCTGATAGAGCAAGACTCTGTCTCTTGGCCAGGCGCGGTGGCTCATACCTGTAATCCTAGCACTCTGGGAGGGCAAGGTGGGCGGATCGCTCAAGGTCAGGAGTTCGAAACCAGCCTGAGCAAGAGTGAGACCCCGTCTCTACTAAAAATAGAAAAAAAATTAATTGGCCAACTAAAAATATATAGAAAAAATTAGCTGGGCTTGGTGGCGCATGCCTGTAGTCCCAGCTACTCAGAAGGCTGAGGCAGGAGGATCGCTTGAGCCCAGAAGTTTAAGGTTGCTGTGAACTAGGCTGACCCCATGGCACTCTAGCCCAGGCAACAGAGTGAAACTGTCTCAAAAAAAAAAAAAAAAAAAGACTCTGTCTCTAAAAATACTAAATAATAAACAAATCAAAATAGTATAAAAAGGCCGGGCGAGATGGCTCACGCCTATAATCCTAGCTCTCTAGGAGGCCGAGGCGGGTGGATTGCTCAAGGTCAGGAGTTCAAAACCAGCCTGAGCAAGAGCGAGACCCCATCTCTACTATAAATAGAAAGAAATTAATTGGCCAACTGATATATATATATAAAATTAGCCGGGCATGGTGGCGCATGCCTGTAGTCCCAGCTACTCGGGAGGCTGAGGCAGAAGGATCGCTCGAGACCAGGAGTTTGAGGTTGCTGTGAGCTAGGCTGATGCCATGGCACTTACTCTAGCCTGGACAACAAAGTGAGACTCTGTCTCAAAAAAAAAAAAAAAAAAAAAAGTATAAAAAAAATATTATGAGAGTTCTCACTGTGATCCCTATCCCCATCCACTTAATCTCCACATAGATGAATAAATAACTGCTTTTATTAGTTTATTATCTTTCCAGTATATATTTAAGCAGATACAAACAATTATGAGTATCTTTATGTGTGTGTGTACATGTGTGCATGTGTATGGATATACATGAATATATCTATGTTTTGGGGGCCCACTTTTCTTTCTTACACAAGAGGTAGCACATTCTGTATACTTCTGCAGGGAAGGCAGGTTTAAATAGGTTGGTCATAAAAGAGGTGACACTAGAGCCAAGACCTGAATGATAAGGGCCCATTCGTGTTAAGATCTAGAGAAAGAGCATTCATTTCAGGCAGAGGGGAACAGCAAAAGCAAAGATCCTGAGGCAAGAATGAGTTGAGTGTGGTCAAAGAACAGAAAAAAAGCCAAAATGGCCTGAACACTGCTGGGAGCATGGTATGAGATGAGAAGAGGTCAGAGGCACAGGCCAGATCAAGCAGAGTTTTATAGGCCATGATTAGGAGTTTAGATTTATTAAGTGTAGATTTATTATATAGATTAAGTATAGATTTATTTAAATATAATGGGAAACTATTATAAAGTTTTAAGCAAGGGAATGATATAATCTGGTTTGTGTTTTTAAATGATCACTCTACTAAATTTAGAGTGGATTAAAAGGTGCAAAGTAGAAGTAGGGAAATCAGAAGACATATTTAATAATTCAGGTGAGATACCTGCTGACTTTCTTCAGGAAATAAAAAAAAAATAATAATAATTCAGGTGAGAGATGATAGCAGCTTAAACTGGATTAGTGACAGTAGAGATGGACAAAAGTGGACAGATTATTTTGTTTTGTAGATAAAGTCTGTAAGACTTTGAAAAGAATCAAGTATGCCTTTGAGTAAAAAATAAAAATCTGGACTCTAGGAGGCCGAGGTGGGAGTGAGACCTCGTCTCTACTAAAAAATAGAAAAAAATAAAAAAAATAAAAAAAAAAATAAAAATCTGACAGTTGGATTAGTGATATTGAGAATGATGTCTTCCCTAATGAAAGCTTTCTGTATTTCAGTCTTTGGTGTCTAGTGTTTATGAGCTTCTTGAGGGCAGAAACACAGTTTCTTTTTATTTTGTAGACAGGGTCTCACTCTATTGCCCAGGCTAGAGTACAGTAGCGTGATCATAGCTTACTGCAACCTCAAACTCTTGGGCTCAAGCAATCCTCCTGCCTCAGCCTCCCAAGTAGCTGGGACTACAGGCGTGTACCACCATGCCCGGCTAATTTTTTGTTGAGATTGAGTCTTTCTATGTTATCCAGGCAGCATCTTATTTATTTATTTTTTTATCATACACACCTAGTAAAGTGTTTGAGACATAGTAGGCACTCCAGTCATTATTCATCAACATCTACTTTTTTATTTTATTTTTTTTGAGACAGTCTCACTTTGTGCCCAGGCTACAGTGACTGCCGTGGCGTCAGCCTAGCTCACAGCAACCTCAATCTCCTGGGCTCAAGTGATCCTACTGCCTCAGCCTCTCAAGTAGCTGGGACTACAGGCATGCGCCACCATGCCTGGCTAATTTTTTGTATATATGTTTTTAGTTGGTCAATTAATTTCTATTTTTAGTAGAGACAGGATCTTGCTCAGGCTGGTTTCACACTCCTGACCTCGAGCAATCCGCCTGCTTCGGCCTCCCAGAGTGCTAGGATTACAGGCGTGAGCCACCGTGCCCAGCCTGTTCATCAACATCTACTAAGTGTCTACTGTGTCCCATGCTAGATGCCAGATGGTGTCTGCACAGAGGCCAGGGAATCCTCTCACTTAGAGGGATTAATGTTAGAGGTTACTGAGTTATCAGGGAAGTAGGCTAAACTGGTTTTTATGAAACTGAAAAGATATGATTCTATGAAAAACCCCAACCCTGTTTAGGAGGGTAAGCGTGGCTGTTGGGACTCAGGACGACACTTCACGTCATCCCTCATATAGTAAGAACTTGGGCCTACACAGAGAGGCTTCCTAACCTCTCAACAGGAGTTCCAGGCTTTTTTATTTTTTTATTTTCAGCTTTCTTACATTTAACTTTAGCTGGTAAACCTCTGTCCCTTTCCTTTCTACATCTGTAGTCCGAATCAGCCTTCAAATCAGCCTATATCAAATTCTGTCGTATCCATAAATATCTGCCATGATTACCTCACCTGGAAAGCTCTCACCCTGCTCTGGGCTTTTTTGGCAGTTATTGTGTATGTAATCCAGTTGGCAATTAATAATTGGCTGCCTTATGTCATCTCTCCCATTGTTCTGGAGTGTTATTTATATCTGTTATTGTTATATAACTTTTTACTTGTTTGTCTTGTTCCACAATCCATATATAATCTTAAGCACAGGAACATACCTTAAGCCTGCCCCCTACAATGCAGTTCCTGTAGTAGGTCTGTACTTTGCTATGACCTCAGGGATCTCTGGTCCTAGAAGCTGCTCAAAGGCTTGATTGGCTTTGTAGAGTTATCACATCCAGGCTCTTAACTCCTGCTAATTCCCTTGTGTCCCTTTTGCCCTGTTTTCCCTTCTAGGCACCTCATTGTGAGCATGCTTTCTGCAACGCCTGCATCACCCAGTGGTTTTCTCAGCAACAGACGTGTCCGGTGGACCGTAGCGTTGTGACGGTTGCCCACCTGCGCCCAGTACCTCGGATCATGCGGAACATGTTGTCAAAGCTGCAGATTGCCTGCGACAACGCTGTGTTTGGCTGCAGTGCTGTTGTTCGGCTTGACAACCTCATGTCTCACCTCAGCGACTGTGAGCACAACCCCAAGCGGCCTGTGACCTGTGAACAGGGCTGTGGGTGAGATTCCTTCCATTCTTCTGCCCCACACTGATAAGGGCCTTCCCATTTATACCCCTATCTCTGGGTGCCCTGTTCACTAGATGAGGAGATATCTTATGCATTTGGCAAGGAGTATTTTTAGCTTCCTTGGCACCCTAAGATCTCAATTTTTTTTTTTCATCCCCTTGGTCAATTTGCAAAAGATCTTACTTTCTTGCCACTTTTCCAACTATCATCATTTTGCTCTTGCTTTAATAAAAGAAGGGGGACAGCAATTCAGTAATCTGTGTGATCACACTGAGGAGTGATTCACTGTATTCTTCCCTGTAAGGCCAATACTACTTTCTCTTTGTCAGGCTGACTCCTCTCTAATTTCCAGCCTTCTCATGTTTCCTCTTGCCCTATTTTTTCTTTCTGGGTGTGATATATTTGATTGAATGTTGGTTGATAGCTGGGGTTCTGAAACTAGGGCTTCTCAAATGCGATAAGTGCACAGGCAGAATCCATGGGCGGAAAGGAGAGCCATGCAGTAGATAAAGCACCATGTCTTAGAAGGAGAAAAAAGTTCAGAGAAAGTATGCAGAAAGGGGACAAGGAGGAAGTCTGGGAGAAGAAAGTGAAGGGACTATACAGGAGGGAGGCCTGAAATGAATGTTAGAAATTTTGGGTAAGAGAAGGTCTACTCTGCAATTTTCTGCCACAGAATAGGCCATTTGTCCACATGTCCCATTGAATGCTCCTGGTGGCCTGTTCTGCTTTTTCCCCATCCCCACCCTGGGCTGCAGCCTGGAGATGCCCAAAGATGAGCTGCCAAACCACAATTGCATTAAGCACCTGCGCTCAGTGGTACAGCAGCAGCAGACACGCATCGCAGAGCTGGAGAAGACGTCAGCTGAACACAAACACCAGCTGGCGGAGCAGGTAGGTCTAGAAGACATGGGGGAAGAACATGTCCCTCATATGCAAATAATTGCATACCCATGGGTGATAAACACCCCTTATGAATACATAGACCTGTGTTTGTGCTTGTGCTTGTGAGCCTGGGTGAGTGGATACTCTGCCTATGGCTTAGTAGGGAATCAAATTGGAGCTCTCCTTGCTTCCTTTCATCCCATTCATGTCATTCATTCACCTAACATTTATCAAATGAACGTACTTCTCTATGAACATACTTTGCTAAGCACTGAGAAGACAGCTGTGAATGAGTCCTACCCTTGTCTTCCTGACGCTTATAGTCTCGTTCCTCAGATCTCTCAATTGCCCTTGTTCTCAGATAAACTTTTGTCTTTTATTTGTTGTCTGCCTTAACCTTTCTCCCTGGTTCTCCCTCTCTCCAACAGAAGCGAGACATCCAGCTGCTAAAGGCATACATGCGTGCAATCCGCAGTGTCAACCCCAACCTTCAGAACCTGGAGGAGACAATTGAATACAACGAGATCCTAGAGTGAGTGTCACTCAGGGCGTGGAGTGAGTGACTCCACGTTCTGGCACCAAGGCCTGAAAGGAGGAAGAGCAGGGGAGTGCCAGATAGAGGGCAGTAGGAGAGCTGGCCAGGGGCCACTGCTTCTTAGATGTTGGGATGAAGGACAGGGGCAGAAGAGAAGAGGATAACCCTCAGCTCCAATCCAGGATTTCTTATGCATTTGGGTGGATGGAAGGGAAAGCCTACCCAAGGATGCAGTTTATCCAGAATTAGGTGAGTACTCACCATATAGAAATTCCTGTACTGATGGCTGTAGAGTGCTAGGAGGGCCAATAAGAAATAGAAGATATCATCCCTATCTTTAGGTAGCTTACAACCCAGAGAAGAAGAGGCAAGAGTGCAAGTCCAGGAAAGTGATCTCTAAAATGCAGCAAAACCAAGTGAAGTAAACAAGCGAAATCTAAGAACCCTTTCAGTTCTGGAGTCCTATACAGTTCATAGACTAAACTGTAAGTGTGAATCAATATATATAGGGCAAATAGCGCTAAATGGGAACAGTATAGAGGAACAATTCCTTCATTCAATAAACATTTATTGGGCACTTACTATGTGCCAAGCACCATGTGTGCTAAGTATTGGGATTTCAAAGAAAAATAACAGGGACAGAGTGTAGATTTGTGAAATTTAATCTGGTGAGTAACATGGTGACTCAGATGGGACCAACTAGGAAAAGATTTGGGGTTTCTGAGCCAATGATGGATGGAAAGAAGGAAGAATAGTTAAGCTGAGTGTAGTGGGTGGTCCTTTCTCTTAGGAGAAAAAGCCAATGCAGAGAAAGGAGATGAGCTGAAATGACTATCTCCAACCCCCTCCACACAGGTGGGTGAACTCCCTTCAGCCAGCAAGAGTGACCCGCTGGGGAGGGATGATCTCAACCCCAGATGCTGTGCTCCAGGCTGTAATCAAGCGCTCCCTGGTGGAGAGTGGCTGTCCTGCTTCTATTGTCAACGAGCTGATTGAAAATGCCCATGAGCGTAGCTGGCCCCAGGGTCTGGCCACACTAGAGACAAGACAGATGAATCGGCGCTACTATGAGAACTACGTGGCCAAGCGCATCCCTGGCAAGCAGGCTGTTGTTGTGATGGCCTGTGAAAACCAGCATATGGGTGATGACATGGTGCAAGAACCGGGGCTTGTCATGATATTTGCCCATGGTGTGGAGGAGATATAGGAGAACTCGATGAGCTATCAGGAAGAGATGGAAATCAGAAAATCCAATCATTCCAGCAGCTGGGCCCTGAGTCCTCTTCACTGTTCTTAATACTGTGGCTTATATTTGAGCCATACATTTCCCTGCTCTTCTGGCACTGAAGGGCCCTGGGGTACATTGCTCAACCTTCCAGGTGGGAAACTCAGATTTCCTCCTTTTGCCATATTTCTTCCCCTAAAATGTCGGTAAATTCTCAGTCTCGGGGGAAATCTCCACCTCTATCCATTTTCCTGCCTAATCCCTGGTTCTAGATATATTCAGAAAGCACAAAAAGATTCATTTTCCCTAGAGGATCAGGGTGGAGTGAGGAATCTAATCATCCCTCTCCTCCAAAACCAGGGAATCAGAGTAGGCAGGCCTGTTGACTCTAAGCAGTATTTAGAGGGCAGTTCTGGGGAACAGACATCCTAAAGAAAGGTAAGGGTGGAACCAAAACCCTAGAAATAGTGAAGCCTGTAATTGGCCATCACTGATGGCTCTTAGGAGAAGACTGGACCTCTGTGCCAAGCAATATCCCTGTTCAGGCCACCTGAAAGGTGCAGGCTTCCACTAGGCCTGCAGGCATGCAGGCTGGGATGCCGAATATTTCCAGATTTCTTCTTTCCTACACTTTTCATATTTAGGGAATGACAGGGTTGGGGTTAGGGGTTAGTCTGTTTGGGTTTCTGTGTTCAGCAAGCTGCTCTCTGGCTTTTGCTGAAGTAGGGTAGGTACTGCCTCTTGTGGCACAGGCTGTAATAGTCCCATAGACCCCTCTCCAGCCCTGTGATTGTAGTTAGTTATTTTGATAATTTCCCTTGGCCATTGTTTGTTTATATTTCACAAACCCCACCCTCTCTCCAGTTTGTTTTTGTTTTTTTTTAAGAATGGCCTGGTTATGGCTATCCCACTTTCTAGCCCAGCCACACTGTTGGCAATTTAATTTATTTACTTTTTTTTTAAGAAAGGAAAAAAGAAAAAAAAAATCAACAAAACTTAAAACTTTTCTTTTGCTGTTTCTATTGTGGGTATTCCGGATAGGGTGGGACAGGGATGGGGTCTGTTTTATATTTTTCATTTTCAACACAACCTTTGGCTTTAATATAGGAAGAGCCAAGGGAGTCCTTGGCTGAACTTAAGAGTCTGTCCCAACCCTCCAAAACCCCATCTGAAATGAGGAGCTTCCTCTACTCCCTTGGTAGATGTGACAGTCCAGCATCAATGCCTGTGCTCTCTGGAAAAACTTGCTCTTAGCCCTTCCAGGGTCTCATGGTAAAGCTCTGGAATTAGAGTATTAATTTTGAAGGCACTCCCCCTCCCCCCTCAACCACACACACACACACACACACACACACACACACAAGCTTCCTTGAAGATATACAACTGGGTTCTAAGCTTCACCAGGCAAATGAGATATAAATTATATTTCTGTGTCTCTAAGTACAGGCTGTGCTGTGCCTCACCCACACCCACCCTAAGGACTTCAGCTCCATTTCAGGCTACCTGGGGCATTCCTTGATTCCTATGATGGTTGGCAGAGTGAGAAGGGGAGGGATAGTAGGTGATTACTTTAATATGCAGGTGAGATTGGGGTTGGAGAAAGACTCCTCCCCACCATATAATGGCTCCTTTTCTTTTTTGGAGTTTTTTTCCAGGTCAGCTTGCTATAGGTCTGGGTAGTTGGGTCATGGCCCCACTGGGATTGGGGTGGAGGGATGCAGCTTGAGGGGAGTAGGGAACAGTCATATGTTCCAGCTCCAGGACATTGTGCTCAGGAATTTGAAAACGCTGCTATACTTAGTGTGGTTATTACATTTCTTCCACTCCCCTTTGCCCCTGCCTGCCTTATCAAGGCCCATATTCTCCTGTCCTTACCCTTAGATGGAGCCAGGAAGCCCAGTTAAGGTTTCCCTACCCTTTGCACTAGTGTCTCTGCAGGTTGCTGGTTGTGTTGTATGTGCTGTTCCCTGGTGTTGACTGTACTAATAATAAACCTTTTACTCAACTCTAAATTCTTAATTCAGCATCACTCCCCTTGTTTTGAAGGGTTTTTTCTCTGCTTTTGTCCTTTCTCTCACCTTAATTCTGCTTACTTCTTTGCTTTGTTACCTACCCTTATCTTGGAACTAACCTCTGTTTCCAGAGGCTGTCTGGGAATAGATACCTCACAACTGCTTTGCCCTATGTTCCTGCATCCTTTCCTCCTGTCTGCTGTTCCCTAGCAACCAAAGCTCTCTCCAGTGATCTGAACTGTTCTTCCCAAGGTCTGCCTTTACGCTAAATTCCATGTCTTCTCTAAGTGCTCCTGGGTTTGGGGGATACTTGCTACACAAGATATGCATGTATCTCTTTCCCTTATCCCAAAAGCAACTTTGCTTTGGAATCTGGTATTCTACTGCAGGCAGGGAAGCCTCCATCACCCAACAGTTGCTAAACCAAGAAAGTAAATGTGAGGAAGGAAACCTGAAACAACTGTACCTGCTGTGGTTGTCAAATCTTGATAAACACTTTTTGTAAGCATTTGCTGCCCCCTTTTCCTTGTCATGAAGAAAAGGAAATCTTCCCTCACATTAGTATATTTTAAATTTGTTGAGCATTTATTATGCACCTAATGTAAATCTAATAGTAATCTATTGGGGGAAAAAGGCATTCCCTTGCTCACTGAATCTATGCTTTCATACGTACAAGTTATGGTTATAAAATACTGATGAACATGTCACAATATAGAGCCTAAGAGGCAATATATGTACCCTAATGATACCAGTAATGCTTTTTTTCTTTCCTGAAACTGTCAAAATTACTTTTAGAACCTGTTGCTTATTCTTTTGTAAGTCATGAATTGTACCAAATCTTGCTTTTAGGGTAGATTTGGCTTTTGGAAACAAACATTCATTGAATGTCTACCCTGCAAGATGCTCTCTAGAGTGGGGATAGGGAGGTTCATGTAGCAAAATGGCATCTACCTTCAAAGAACTTACTCACTGGTGGAGATGAGTATATAATAAGGCACAATAAATGTGCTATGTAATGTAATATGTGAGCAGAGGAATATAAAGCCACTGATTCTGATGGGTATCAGGAAAGGCTTTTCAGAAGTATTGTTTGTTCTAAATCAGAGGTCAGCTTGCAACCTGCTGCCTGCTTTTGCAGAATATTTTATTGGGGCTGGATGTGGTGGCTCACACCTGTAATTAATCCTGGCACTTTGGGAAACCAAGGCAGGAGGATCACTTGAGGCCAGGAGTTCAAGACCAGCCTGAGCAAAGAGCAAGACCTCATCTCTACAAAAAATAGAACAATTAGCTGGCCTTGGTGGTACGTACCTATACTCCCAGCTACTTGGAAGGCTGAGGCAGGAGGATTGCTTGAGCCCAGACATTTGAGATTGTAGTAGGCCATCATCACACTGCTGTGCTCCAGCCTGTGCAGCAGAGTGAGACCTTTTCTCTAATAAAAAATAAAAAATATTTTAAAAATTTAACAATATATCCTTAATAATCTACTATAATTCATATTTATATTTCCCTAATTATCCCAAGAAAATTCCTTTTACACCTAATTTTTGTTCAAATCTGGATCCAATCCAAGACCATGCATTACTTCAGGTTATTTCCCTTTTACCCTCTTATCTAGATTCCTGAAACATTTTTTCATGTAACACTAATGTATTGAAGAGATTGGGCCAGTTGTCCTGGAGAACACTCTTTTGGACTTTACTGATTGCTTCTTCAGTGTCCTTTAACTTGTTCCTCTAGTCCCTATTTTACTAAACAAAATTAGATCTAGAGTCTTGAAAGGTTCAAGTGAAACAGTTCTAGGGATAGAAGACATCACAGGAGAGAGATATTCTTTGTATTTTGTAACATCAGGAGATATGCCCAATTGCCCCACCATTAGCCTGATCTCTTCATTATACAGTTGTATTGCTGAGAGATTTTTCTAAACTTGGTTAAGTGACAAATACATGCAGTGAGAAAGGGGGTCAACTGGCAGTGCAGCTCTGATTGGTTGCTACTATGTAAGAACAGGGACTCAGTATTGCCAGGTCTTTTGATTTTTCAAGAAATTCTGGGCAGGCTGGGTACGGTGGCTCACACCTGTAATCCTAGCACTCTGGGAGGCCGAGGTGGGTGGATCGTTTGAGCTCAGGAGTTCGAGACCAGCCTGAACAAGAGTGAGACCCCATCTCTACTAAAAATAGAAAGAAATTAATTGGCCAGCTAAAAATATACAGAAAAAAAATTAGCCGGGCATGGTGGCACGTGCCTGTAGTCCTAGCTACTTGGGAGGCTGAGGCAGGAGGACTGCTTGAGCCCAGGAATTTGAGGTTGCTGTGAGCTAGGCTGATGCCACAGGCACTCTAGCCCAGGCAACAGAATGAGACTGTGTCTCAAAAAAAAAAAAATTCTGGACATCCTAATGTTTATGCTAAATCTCACAACTTTTAAATATATCAAATTAAAGAAAGCTGTGTGCCAAAACCAAAAACTAGGGTCTACCTATTTGCAGCCTCTATTTTAAGCTGAGTTCACAGCATGAATAAAAACAAGTGAACTTTAGTACAGGATATGTTGAAAAAGAAAGAAACTAGTGTAATTGGGAACTTAAGAGTTTATTGAGGCCGGGCAGAGTGGCTCACGCCTGTAATCCGAGCACTCTGGGAGGCCATGGTGGGCGGGGTTGCTCCAGGTCAGGAGTTTGAAACCAGCCTGAGCAAGAGCGAGACCCCGTCTCTACTATAAATAGAAAGAAATTAATTGGCCAACTAATATATATAGAAAAAATTAGCCGGGCATGGTGGCACATGCCTATAGTCCCAGCTACTTGGGAAGCTGAGGCAGCAGGATTGCTTGAGCCCAGGAGTTTGAGGTTGCTGTGAGCTAGGCTGACGCCATGGCACTCACTCTAGCCTGGGCAACAAAGTGAGACTCTTGTCTCAAAAAAAAAAAAAAAAAGTTTATTGAGGAAAGTAATAGAAGATAAGAATAGAAATAATTTGGGGCCAGTTCTTGGAAGGCCTTGAACGCATGATAGGGAATTTGGACTTTTATTTTACAGGTAAGTATTTGCGAAGAGGAATGACTTCTAACCCACAATTCAGGTGGCATTTGAAAGAGTGCAAGAAATTGCTGTCAGCTTTGCAGTAATTCATGCAGAGAATATAGGGTCTTAAAATAGAGCAGGAAAGAGAGGATAAAGACATTTGGGGAGGAAAACTGATAAGTCTTGGTAACTGATTAGATTCACTCTGCTAACATTTACAGCACACGAGGCCAGTCATTTGAGATATATAAATACTAATGTTATTGAGAAACAATTTGAAGGAATTTGTAGCAGTGACATACACTTGAACAAATAATGGCAAATACAGAATAGTATGTTGCTAATAGATATGGACCAAGTACAAGGGGACAACCAGCAGGAAAGAATTCACCTACGTACCTGGCTAGATGCCAGAGGGAAGGCCTCTCAGAATCATTGGACCTAAGTTCTGAACAGGATTGGATATTGGCAGCAATGAAAGGGGGTAATGGTCAGATTGAGCACTTACTGTGAGTCAGGCACCATTCTAAGTATTAAGCTATGTTGACTAGGCTGGTCTTCATCTCCTGGGCTCAAGTGATCCTCTGCCTCAGCCTCCTGAGTAGCTGGGACTACAGGCATGCCTGGCCATCCCAACAACTTTTAATAAAGAGGCACTATAACTAATTATCACCTCCATTTTCTATGTGAGGAAACTCAGACAGAGGACAAAAATTCTTATAGCTCATAATCAGAACTGGAATTTGAACCCAAAACTTTATTCCAGAGCCTGGGATCCTAACCATTGCCTATAAACAATTGGCAAGTAACCAAAAATGAGTCACAGATAAAGACTGAGGTTTCTAGTCTGCCCAGACTCTGGCAGGACCATGTTTCCAATTCCAGAGAACATGGTATCATTAGCCTAAATGGGAGAAGAGGATAAGCAGGTTTTGGGGGTGAAGTAATGAGTTCATTTGGGGCACATTAGGTTGGAAGTGCTTCCACATAGATGTGTTTAGCTAGGAAATGGAAACATGGCTTTGGAGCTTAAGAGCAAGAAGTCAGAACTAAACATGTGGATTTGGGTATTAATCCACCCAGAGGTGATCAAGAAATGCTAGGGATAAATGTGAACATTAAAGGAGTGAACAGGAAGAAGGCCAAGAATGGGAACTTGGGGAATTCCAGAAATAATCTAGAACAAAATCTGGAGAATAGATACATGATAAAGTTGGCTAATTGTTAAAAAAAATAATTTTGAAGTAATGAATCATCTAAGTATAGCTCATAAACTGGCTGTGAAGGCGTTCCAGAAATGTTTTGTGCCATGACAGCACCACTGAAACAAATGTAGGCCGAAATCATTTCAGCGCAAGTCCTCTAATGATTTGTTACTGGATAAACTCCAGAGAGCCAAGCCTCTTAAAATGTGGATGAAGTGAACAACTTGGAAGAGGATAATAAGTTCTTGTATGTGAGATTCCCCAAACATTAGCCTTTTAAAAAATGTTAGTTACATGAAAGCAATTTTGGTTAAGATCTAAGAATTTACAGCTGAAAAGATCATTATAGGGTGTTGTTAGCTAGTAGCCGGTTATATAGTGAAGAGACAGAAGGAACTTCATGAGAGAAGGCAGTAATTAGCCTGTCACCTGGAAATGACCAGCCTGATTAGATGGGAGGTAACATACTGGGAAGATTTAAGTATAAGATTTAGGCAGGGGCCGGGCGCTGTGGCTCACGCCTGTAATCCTAGCTCTTGGGAGGCCGAGGCGGGCGGATTGCTCAAGGTCAGGAGTTCAAAACCAGCCTGAGCAAGAGCGAGACCCCGTCTCTACTATAAAAATAGAAAGAAATTAATTGGCCAACTGATATATATATAAAAAAATTAGCCGGGCATGGTGGCGCATGCCTGTAGTCCCAGCTACTCGGGAGGCTGAGGCAGGAGGATCACTTGAGCCCAGGAGTTTGAGGTTGCTGTGAGCTAGGCTGATGCCACGGCACTCACTCTAGCCTGGACAACAAAGCGAGACTCTGTCTCAAAAAAAAAAAAAAAAAAAAAAGATTTAGGCAGGGTATGTTGATAATAGGAGCTTGTGTTTGATTACATGGGGAACTGAGGTTCCTAGATAGAGAAATAATATGATGAAAGCATTGTAGAGTAATCACATTACTATAAGGTAGATTTAAGTGTAGTGAAACTGGAGCACCTAAAACGCCATTGTAACAAAAGCATGAATTAAGATGATATGCAGAAGTAACTGATGAACAAATAACCGGCATAGGAGCAAAGAAAATGTCAAATAAGGCTGGACACAAGATGGAATTGAGAGAACAGTGGTAACAAAAATGAGAACAGTTGAGAATTGAGGTTCTGTGAGAGGAAGAGAAGTTTTGTTTGTATCTTAGGTGACATTAGGTCAACTAGGTAGACATGTAGGCAGCTGAAGATAAAAGATCATAGTTTGGCTGAGAGGCCTGGGAAGGTGGCTTTGGGATTTTGTCTTGGGAGAAGGGAGAAGAATGAAGCTTTGGTAGAATTCCACTGGAGGATGAAAAAAACAAATGAGATGGAGAAACAGTATTGTAAGGAGGAGAAAAACATCAGTTTCTGAGGGCCAATAAGGAATCTATGGTTTCAAATCTAGCAAAGGATGGAGACTGAGAAGAGACTATTAATTTTGGTTTCTATTAATGTTTAAAAAATTTCAGGAGGCAGAAACCAAAGGACAGGGTATTAAAATACTATGGAGTAGAAAACAAAAAAAAATTTTTAAAAAGACAAAAAAAAATACTATGGAGCTGGAGGCAGAAAAATATACATTTTATTCAAAAAATAAAGTAGAAAACAACGTGGTGATTCAGAAGTATCAAATGAAGATGGGGTTTTGTTCTGAATTCATGAAGGACTGATCCAGTGGAGTAGAATTTGAAAGTGTTAGGAAAGATTCCTTAAGAGGTTAAAATGAATAGGATTGCCAGGCCAGGTGAAGAAAGTAACTTCAGGGAAGAGGAGAAAAGTACATATACTGTAGCAGGAGGCTGAGGCAGGAGAATCACTTGAGCACAGAAGTTTGAGGTTCCAGTGAGCTATGATGATGCCAGTACACTCTATCCCAGGCAGGCTGTCTAAAAGATTTAAGTGGGGAAGGGGAAGGGTGAAGGAATTGGGGAGTTAGGGTGGGCTGTGAGAATGGTAGAAATTTGAAACGATCTATTGTACATTAAGGTTCGAAGCCTTAGCCTCTCCCAAAAAGTACAAGGGAAGCATTTCATAGTGAAAGGGATGATCTTCAAGTACTAAACTACCTCTGCCACATTACCCTCCTGAGTCCAGATCGTCCATTTTGTAAACCATGGAGTCTTCTTCCCTTCACTACATAGTTGCCGGGTGCCCTCTGCTGGTCAATTTTGGTCTTGGCTCGCCAGATACTTAAATCTGAGAGCATGCGCAAAATGGGATTTGGTAGGAAGTGGGGGACTGAGCCTCTTAGATTCTATTATTCATTCAGTATATATTTGATCAAATCTATGTATAAGCCCTTGTAGAGGCGATAAAAAGAAACAAAACCATTGTCTTAACTTTCAAGAAGCTTATAGTCCAGTCTGAGTGAAGATTAAAACAGGCAGGGTTCTGTGGTTTATTCCTGTAATCCCAGTACTTTGGGAAGCTGAGGCAGGAGGATCGCTTGAGCCCAGGAGTTGGAGAACTCTCTACCTTGTCTCAGAAAAAGAAAAAAAAAAAAAGGAAAAAGGAAAAAAATTAAAACATATATACTTAACTACTGTAAAAAAAATCCATTTATGCAACAAACTTAAAAACTGAGTGGTTTGTATGTGTCAAGCGTTTATATCCTACAAGGGAAAAGAGACTTAATAAGATTAGGGCACAGGATGTGGTGGGGAACAGGTGGTCAGAGAAGACTTCCCAGGAAAGCCAACATTTAGGTAGAGACTAAGTAGAAGATGAGGCTGAGGAAGACTATTTCAGGCAGAGAAAAGCCTGAATGAGGCCAAATAACTGTACCAGGAACTAAAAGATTGCCTGTGTAAGCTCTTTATATGTCAGAAAAAACAAAAGAAAGAAAAAAATTTAAAAATTAAAAAAAAATAAGATTGCCTGTGGACGGAATGTAGTGAATATGGAAGAGTGGTGTAAGAGTCAGATCTTGCAACATAAAAAGCACCTATGAAAGGGTTTAAGTTCTTGGGCTGCAATGTGGATGCTTTAGTGCAAATCCACATATATTAACTCACATAGTCCCCACAAATACCACTACTTTCCACAGAAGGCTGTAGCAAGTGGTGGGACTAGTCTGCATTCACCCCTGAGAAATGGGCAGATTTGAGACTTACTCATTTATTTATTTAGAGACAGAATCTCTGTCACCCAGGCTGGAGTACAGTGGTGCGATCACAGCTCACTGTAGCCTCCCCAGTAACTGGGACTATAGGTGCATGCCAGGCTAATTTTTTATTTTTATTTATTTATTTTTAAACATGGGGCTCTCTCTCTGTTGTCCAGGTTGGTCTCAAACTCCTGGGCTCAAGCAATTCTCCTACCTCAGCTTCCCAGGGTGCTGGGATTATAAGCGTGAGCAACCGTACCCCACCTATTTATTTTTATTTTATTTTTTATTTATTTATTTTTTCTAGACTACAGAAGCTGGAATGTTTTTAGAAACGAGGGTCTCACTTGGTCGCACAGACTGGAGTGCAGTGGCATGATCATAGTTCACTGTAGCCTTGGAAGGCAACTGTGCTCACCACTATATCACCAATGCTTAACTGCAGCCTTGAACTCCTAGGCTCAAGTGATCTCCTGCCTCAGCCTCCCAAGTAACTGGGACTACAGGTGTACACCACTAAGACTACTTTTTTTTAAGAGATGGGGATGGGGACCTCACTATGTTGCCCAGGCTGGTCTTGAACTCCTCACTTCAAGTGATCCTTCTGCTTAGCCACGCCTAGCCCAGTGATGGCTCAGGGAGGGTGGGCTGCTGGCACCTGGGCCCACCAGGCAGTGGAGAAAAACAAGGGGCAGAGGGGACAGCAGTGGGGCAGGGACTGGAAGCAGAGGCTGGAGGTGTGGGACAAGAGAGGCGGAGGCTTGAGCCACACCCTGGCTAAGACATATTTAGAAGGCAGAATAAATAGAACTTGTTTTTATTTTATTTTTGTGGAAGCATGTCATGGAAGATGCCTTGCATGCAACTCAGTGAATGGTGGTGGTAGACTGAAAGGTCCCACCTGGTGCAATGAAAAACATCAAAGAGAAAGGGCTTAAAGGATGTGGAAGATTCTGGCAAGTGATATTGGTGAGGGTGATGCTGGGAAGAACAGCCTGAGCAGTGGTATGAAGGTGGGAAACTCTAAGGCATAAATGTGTAAAAATGTCTATGAATTACCCTTAAGCCCCTACAATTTGGGATCCTTCTTGGAGAAGATGCTGTTGTGCAAGAAATAATACAAAAAGAACATCCTCAACAGGTACCCGAGATCTTCCCTACAATCAGTAATTAGGGGACAGTAAGAAACAAGTGAGGTGAGTACAGGAGGGTTAGAGGTTAGAGAAGAGATCAATTGCCTAGCTTGGTTAATACACATGGAGACTTTAAAACAGGACCTGGCACATAATGAGCACTCAATAAAAAGTGATAGTTATCTTCCCACACCCTGGCTCCAGCTGGATCAGCGGTTTTTATGTTTCAATAGGCTATTCCCTCCTAGCCCTGTGATACCTGAGATACAAGGAAATCCAAATGAGAGAATGCTCTGTTTCCTGGGTCTTCAGTGTAATCAGACCTACAAGGTGTGACGTCTAGTCACAAAATTCAAAGGAAACTCCAGGTTTGACTAATACTGCACAACAGGCACTCACATTCTCAAACAAAACTTAACCCTTCTTCAACCAAATCCTTTGCTGTCCCCCCAAAAGAAGGAAACATGCGCCAAAGCTCTGCTAACAAGCATGAAGTTAATAGAATTCCGAAAGTGTCTTGTATCCTAGCAGCCAAAATTGTTATGGATAATTCAGCTTTCTAATGCTACCCCATCCCTCTCAAATCCAGGGGTAAGACCTTTTGGCTTCCCTTTTCCAGACAGAAAGGGAAGTACCGGAAAGACACGTGCGAGGACTGGGATTCCCTTACTTACAAGGGTGGGAAGGAGAAAAAAAAACATTCCGTCACGAACAGGATTCGAACCTGTGCGGGGAAACCCCATTGGATTTCGAGTCCAACGCCTTAACCACTCGGCCACCGTGACTTCCAAAACCGCACCTTTCAGCGCGCTTACAGAAGGGGTCCGCATTACCACGGGGCAGAGTGGATGGCAGCGACAAGGGCCCCAACCCAGGCACACACACTCTGGGACTCCCACCCCTCGCTCCTTACCTCTCCTATGCGCCATGCAAAAGAAAAGGGTCCGGTGGACCGGGTGACCCAAGGAGGGAAGGTGAGGGTCTCCAGCCTAGGGAAGAGTTGGGGTCTCAAGGAGCGCAAACTTGTTTAGGAGGAGATGGCGAGACCTGTGGAGGAAGCAGTCGAGGGAAGGGACTGGGCCCCCAGGATGGCGACTTTGGGACTTCTCGAGTTGAGAAGTGAGAGGGGGTACTGTACTGGGTGGGACAAGGCGTAAGGGGTGAGGGAGACTGGGGAAGAGTTTCAATGAGGAGCTCCTGGGAATGGATGAAAGGAAGGAACTTCTTGGGGAAAGGGGTTTGGGGTTCCTTGGGATTAGGGGCTCCATGGGGTTAGGAATGTGCAAAGTGAGGGCCACTCGGCGCTATGGGCTGGGGCTCCTTGGGCTGGGATAGAGAGGTATCCCACTCTCGGGCTGAGAGGCAAAAAGAGGGAAAGGGTTTCGCGTCTGGTGAAGAGCGATCTCTGGAGAATGGCGCCCCCTCCAGGAAGGAGTTGCCTCCTACCGTCGCCGCCAGGAAGGCCGCCAGGGTCGGCCCCGCGCCAGGCGCTCCGTTGCCGCGCCAGGCCTGCCGGCAGGGGGCGCTGCACGCACCGGGGCCGGCCCAGGCAACGAGAGGCGGCGGCCGCGGCGGCGGGAGGCGGCGGGAGGCGGGCGGAGGAGGAGGCGGAGGAGGCGGGAGTTGAGCTGAGCGGGGCGGGCGGCGGCGGGGCTGGAGCCCGAGAAGATGGCGGTGCGGAAGAAGGACGGCGGCCCCAACGTGAAGTACTACGAGGCCACGGACACCGTGACCCAGTTCGACAACGTACGCCTCTGGCTCGGCAAGAACTACAAGAAGGTACGCGGGCAGGGCCTCGCGGGGACCGGAGGAGGGACAAAGGGACCGCGGCCCGTCAGCCCCCCCGCATCCTGCCCACCCTCCAGCCGCCCCGGCCCCTCCTCCGCGGCCGCGCGAGCAGCCCCCAGCGCCCGCGCCCCTCCCCCAGCTCTCTTACCCGCACCCCCGGCTTCTGCCTCCAGCCCCCGCCCCCACTGCTGCGCCCTCTTGTCCCTTGTTTTTCTCCACTGCCCGGCGGGCCCAGGTGCCAGCAGCCCACCCTCCCTGAGCCTTCGCCTTCGCCTTCGCCTTCGCCTTCCCTGCTTTTCTGAGGGAGGCGGCGGGCCGGGGGTGGCCTGAGTGCCGAATGGGCTCTACCCCTCTCCCCCGTTGCTCCCAGCGTGCCCGCCTCAGCGCCCGCCAGAGCTCCCCACAGAACCAGGTACCGGCGGGGCTGAGGCCTCCCCCGTGCTTTGTGTATGTTCAGAGATGATGAAAGCAGGAGAGTAAACAGCCACAGAACAGGCCGTTGGCTGTTCATCAGCCTGAAAAGGGTCCCCACCCTGGGATCACCTGTCTCCACCGCTCATTCCCCACCTTTATCTAAGGGGCCACAAAACCTCTCAAGGAGTCAGGGTATAGGAGTTCCTGGGCAGCGGCCCCGTCTTAAACCATTCCCTACCTTCACAATGCTGTCACCCTGCAACCTAGCTTTGCAATGCCTTGGGATTGGGGTCCAGAGGCTAAAGTGAGCTTTATATCTCTAGCTCCTCACCTCCCTACCCCATAACTGGAGATGCTAAGGGAGTGAACAAAGGGTTCAAGAATCCTTACCTGTCTTTTCCACCAAACCTCTTCCTGGTGTCTTCTTTGTCTCTAGGCCTGGTTTTTTCTCTAGAGGTGGTCTGCCTCTCTTCCTTCTCACTACCCCCAGTTAGGGGCTCTCTTTCTGGCTTTCTCTCAGCTCCCTAGTTCTTCCTGCCCAGCTTTGCCATCTGTCAGAAGTGAGTTGAGTGATTTAGAACTCCCCACTGATGCTGGTTGAGCCTGGCCTTGCTTTCAGGGTCTCTCTGGGTGTTAGAATGCTGACAAACAGCTGCTGTTTCTGTGGCTTGTCTGTACCTTAGCATGAGGCTCTGGTGCCCAGGCTTCTACCTTTGACCTTTTGAAGGGAGATCAGGCTAGGGGCTTAGTCTCTGGCCCTGGGGGGATTGACAACTGTGACCTGATTCAGCTTTCCTGCTCTTAGCTCTTTGTCATTTACCTTTCCCTTTCACAGATCTCTTTACACCTCCCACTGAGAGATACTCTCTACTCTGAGTAGGAAACAGGGGTCAAAAGGTAAAGAGAAAGCCTCCTGGCTCAGTTTTAAATTAAAACAGAAGGCTAGGATGCTAGGTGGCATAATATGGAAGTGTTTAAGAAGGCACAGGGTTGCTTGTCTCAGATATACTTTCCTCAAAAAGGACAGTTAATTGTCTTGCTCCTCTCCATCAGGCTGGGTAATAAATGGTCCTTCCCATCTAGGAGGGCCTGTGAAGACATTTTCAAAACCCAAATGCATAAGTTCACTGTCTCCAGTCTGCTTGCCCTACCTCACCTCCTTGCACCTTTCTTGTTAGGCTACCTTATAGGGAGAAGCATGGCTTTTCACAGAGTTCCCCCCAAAAATATACAGTTGTCTCACTTAGAGCCCTGAAAGTATTGCTTCCATGACCTGAACTCCATAAACCTTCAGAATTTTACAACCCTTAGTGGAGATTAGGTGCCAAGAAATAGGGTCCTACAACTCGAATTTCAGGGTGTAGCTGAGAAAGAGTAGAAAGCGTCCCTCACCCCCGGCACCCAACACTGGCAACCTGAGCTGGTGGCTGCAGAATTTCAACTTCCTAGTTAGGAGTATCCAGTGCCTCCCTTCTGCCATTTTCTTTATAGAGACAAGGGGCAGGGGGAGAGAAAGGCACTATTTTCTCTACCCCAGCTGCTTTTAGAGCCCCTGGGGAAGAAATATGGGAGATAATGAGCAATTTATCTGGGATCTATTTTTCTTTCCTTTCCTTCTCTTTCCCTAGTATATACAAGCTGAACCACCTACCAACAAGTCCCTGTCTAGCCTGGTTGTACAGTTGCTACAGTTTCAGGAAGAAGTTTTTGGCAAACACGTCAGCAATGCACCACTCACTAAACTGCCGGTGAGTGCAGAAGCAAGGGGTTGAATCCTCCAAACTGAAGAGGGAATTGTATTTTTAAACAATATTTATAAATTTTGTAACTTTTGAGATTTGGGTTATTTCTTACCATCCCTGTCCCTGGTCAGGCCATTAATGGCTTGACATAGTCCCTAATTTTCCATTCCTTTTGTCTTAGTAATAATTTGTGAAGCAAGTTGTCTCTGAGCATCTGGGCTCAGTTCATAAGTCTCTCATGGCATGGTTAAAAGGGTATGCAGTTTAGATTTGCACAGGCTTGTGTTCAAGTCCTTACTTTGCCATTTGATGGCTTTATGATCTTAGGCAACCTTTATGAGTCTTGGGTCCTTCATCTCTAGATGGGATTAATAAGCCTACCTTTCAGGGCTTCTGTAATGATAAATGAGGTAACTCAGAAAAGTGTTTGCACAAGGTGATGCTTTCTGAATATTGGTTTCTTTCTCTCTCTCTTTTGGGCCACTTGATACAATGGCACAAGGGTTAAAGAATTCCACCTTTGAGAGGAAGATAAGTTCAGCATGGGATTTTGTGAAAGAATTATTAAGTAATAAGAGAATTTACAGTGGAACTCTTACATGTTTCTTCCCTGTCTTGATTTTGTAGATCAAGTGTTTCTTAGATTTCAAAGCAGGAGGCTCCCTGTGCCACATACTGGCAGCTGCCTACAAATTCAAGAGTGACCAGGGATGGTGAGATGCCTTCATTCTATGTATCTTACATTTAATTTAGAGGGACTCCCTCCTTTATGATTCCCTGGGGTCTTTCAGGTAGAAATTCTTATGAGTCTATTATGTTACTAGGTCTGTAGACCTGACTTACTAGGTCAGAAAAGTGGCTGGGAGTTAGAGCCAAAATAGTCTCCAAGAGTGAGTGAGTGTGTGTGTGTGTGTGTGTGTGTGTGAGAGAGAGAGAGAGAGTGTGTGTGTGTTTTGAAGAGGAAAAGGGATTTGTAAGTTGGCATCTCAAGCTTCTTTTTGTTCATTTGGACTAAGCACAGAGTGATTCATAGAGTTTAGATCAGTGAACCTCAGATCCCAGGTGCTTTTGGCAACAGCTGTGAGCAAGATTGCCTCCTAATTTCCCATGTTAAGAAGTCACAAACCCTCACCTTATCCCCAGATCTGAGCTATGCCACTTATTAGATTATTGCCTCTTCACAAGGCGGCGTTACGATTTCCAGAATCCATCACGCATGGACCGCAATGTGGAAATGTTCATGACCATTGAGAAGTCTTTGGTGCAGGTAATAGGAACCTCCCCGTCATCTCTCTTCCCTCAATGAGAATCCCAAACACCCCTTTCCTATAATCTCATCCCATCTATTTCTTCTCTCTACAGAATAATTGCCTATCTCGACCTAACATTTTTCTGTGCCCAGAAATTGAGCCCAAACTGCTAGGGAAATTAAAGGACATTATCAAGAGACACCAGGTAAGTGGATTGGTCAGGAAAGATTTCAGAAACCCCATGACACTTTTCCAAATGCTTTCCATACTGACAAGCAGCCCTGAATTTTCTTGTGTTCTACTGCAAAGGTGGCTGTGTCTACTTGGAAAAAGACTAGAGTTAAAGCCTTGAGTTTCTTTTTTCCTGCCTGCTTCTCTCATTTCCCAGTCCTAAGGGGTTTAGATTACTGTTCCTAAAGAATGTGTTGGCCTAGGAAAAAAATAGCATCTACTTCCACTGAGCTAGAGATTGCCTGATTTCAGATAAGTGAAATCCTTGCTCTTTGATACTTTATAATAATGAGCAGATGTCATCGATAGGGACATATAGCCAACTTTAAATTTCCCATGTGTAGATATCTGTTCAGAGGATTATCTGTAGCAATTTTTACTTCTTAGACTTTTCTCCATTATTAGCACAATCCCAGCTGTTTCCCTCTGCCACTCAACTGGTATATGCTTAGAGAATACAAACTAACTTTAATACCATTCTAAGCAAAATCTGATTAGGAAGGCAGATCTGTGGCTACATCTTCTGTTGGTTTATTTACACCTATGAGTAATACAGAAGAGACCTCATATTTACCTGTTTTTCCTTCTGCCATGCAGGGAACAGTCACTGAGGATAAGAACAATGCCTCCCATGTTGTGTATCCTGTCCCAGGGAACCTAGAAGAAGGTGAGACCTGGGTTTTCCTGGCCACTGCAGTGGGTGGCTTGGACTAGGAGGCAGAAAACTACTCAGATCACCATGCAGGTCCTGGGCTCTGCTCCTTTCATCCTTGAATCCTCCTACCATCTTAAGTTCCTATTATCATGGCCTGGCATGGTGGCTCATGCCTGTAATCCTAGCACTCTGGGCGGCCGAGGCGGGTAGATTGCTCCAGGTCAGGAATTTGAAACCAGCCTGAGCAAGAGTGAGACCCCGTCTCTACTATAAATAGAAAGAAATTAATTGGCCAACTAATATATATAGAAAAAATTAGCAGGGCATGGTGGCACATGCCTGTAGTTCCAGCTACTTGGGAGGCTAAGGCAGCAGGATTTCTTGAGCCTAGGAGTTTGAGGTTGCTGTGAGGTAGGCTGACGCCACAGCACTCACTCTAGCCTGGGCAACAAAGCAAGACTCTGTCTCAAAAAAAAAAAAAGTTCCTATTACCAACTCCCCTGCTACAACAGGAGAGTGCTTAATTAAAGCTTTTGAACAGAGTTATTTTTTGTGCCCCCCTTTAGCTTATGTCTCTACCTTCTTGTCTGTCTCTATCCCCAGAGGAATGGGTACGACCAGTCATGAAGAGGGATAAGCAGGTTCTTCTGCACTGGGGCTACTATCCTGACAGGTGAGGATGGGTTCCTGAGGTAAGTTTAAGTACAAGTGCCAGACCCAGAAGCCCTAGAACATCAAGAGTGCCTAGAAGGCACTCTTTTGGGGTTGTTCTTAGGTCAGTTAATTTGCTTTCCTCACCTGTTAGGTGAATCCTCTGTCTTGGGGGAGGTTTAGACTTACTGGACAAGACTACACTAAAAGGATTAGGGGTTTATGTGTGAAATGGTTACTCCATTATAATTTTTGATAAGTAAATTTTAGAAACAATATAAATGTCTAACAATAGGAGAAAGTGTTTCAGTAAATTTGTATATCTGCTCAGTGGGCTCTTATGCAGCCTGTGAAGTCATATGAAATAACATGGATAATTTATAGATCAATATTAACTGCAAAAAGTGCCGGGCGAGGTGGCTCACGCCTGTAATCCTAGCACTCTGGGAGGCCGAGGCGGGCGGATCGCTCGAGTTCAGGAGTTCAAAACCAGCCTGAGCAAGAGTGAGACCCCCGTCTCTACTATAAATGGAAAGAAATTAATTGGCCAACTAATATATATAGAAAAAAAAATTTGCCGGGCGTGGTGGTGCATGCCTGTAGTCCCAGCTACTTAGGAGGCTGAGGCAGGAGGATCGCTTGAGCCCAGGACTGTGAGGTTGCTGTGAGCTAGGCTGACGCCATGGCACTCACTCTAGCCTGGGCAATAAAGTGAGACTCTGTCTCAAAAAAAAAATATATATATATTAACTGCAAAAAGTAACAAATAACATCTAGTAGCCAGGTGTGGTGGCTCACACCTATAATCCTAGCACGTTAGGAGGCCAAGGTGAGAGGATCACTTGAGCCCAGGAGTTCAAGACCAGCCTGAATAACATAGTGAGACCCCATCTCTACAAAAAATTAAAAAATTAGCTAGGCACCCCTATAGTCCCAGGTACTCAGGAGGCTGAGGCAGGTACCTCCAGGTACTCAGGAGGCTGAGGCAGGAGGATTACTTGAGTAATCCTTTGAGTAATTTGAAGTTGCAGTGAGGTGTGATGACACCAGTGCACTCTAGCCAGGGCAACAAAGTGAGACTCTGTCTCAAAAAAAAAGAAAAAAACCTGGTATGATTGCAATTATGTAAAAACAAAATTATACAGAAAACATTACTGGGGAAAACATATTGAGTGTCATGAGTAGTAATGTTAGGGTAATTCTTTTTGTTCTCTATTTTTTAAGTGTTTTATAATGTGGTTTTATTACTTTATAATGAAAAGAATCCCAATATTAATTGGAAATATAATCATACCAAAAAATAAGCCAACAACCCAATACTTTTTGTAAATGGAAATGGTAAAAGATCTGCACTTTACTTTTCCACTATTCCATCCCATTGATTCTACTTCACGATTCACTTCCCATGGCAGTTATGACACATGGATTCCAGCCAGTGAAATTGAAGCATCTGTGGAAGATGCTCCAACTCCTGAGAAACCTAGGAAGGTGAGCTTTTCTTATACCCCCTGCCCCAAGAAGAATGCCAGGACCAGACCACTCTTTAGAGGTGAAACAGAGGCTCCTGTGCCCTAGGCTTTTTCTGTTAAGGGTCCACAAACAGAACTGTGGCTTCCAGGCTTCCCTGCAGCATGGTCTGCCTTTGTACTTTAGGTTCATGCAAAGTGGATCCTGGATACTGACACCTTCAATGAATGGATGAACGAAGAAGACTATGAAGTAAATGATGACAAAAACCCTGTCTCCCGCCGAAAGAAGATTTCAGCTAGGACATTGACAGATGAGGTGAAAATCCTGTTCCTTCTTCTTGGAGCCCTTAGCATAAGTCTCAGAACAAGTCTTCACTGGGGATTTTAGGCTCACATTTGTCCCAAATCTCCAAACTGTAGGTGAACAGCCCAGATTCAGATCGACGGGACAAGAAAGGGGGGAACTATAAGAAGAGGAAGCGCTCCCCATCTCCTTCACCAACCCCAGAAGCTAAGAAGAAAAATGCTAAGAAAGGGTATGCCAGCCCTAACTTGCCCCCACATTCATTCTCTACTCCCCATGTTGAAAGGAGAAAGAAATCCCTTCCTTTGACCACCTGGCCCTGACCTGGGTATGCCATGATATTGCAGGTGTCCGGAGAGGGAAGATGAGGAGATCTTATGTACCTACTCAGTTGTTAGTTCCAGTCCCAGCTACTGGTATACTCAGAGAGTGCTAATTAAATGAAAAGCCTCTGCCACTTCGCATTACTCTGTAGTTACTGGTTTCAGTTTGTGCTCAGCTCTACCCTTGGAGTTCTTTTGCTTCCTTTCCCTGAACTTCAGTTTCCAGGGGCTCCTTGTCTAAGGATGACTGGCTCCTCTTTCATTCTCTTTCCTTTCCAGTCCCTCAACACCTTACACCAAGTCCAAGCGTGGCCACAGAGAAGAGGAGCAAGAAGACCTGACAAAGGACATGGATGAGCCCTCACCAGTCCCCAACGTAGAAGAGGTGACACTGCCCAAGACAGGTACAGGCCAGGCCAAGCTCCTGGGACCACCCCCACTCCCTGTCCTGCCCCTACTGTGCCAAACCCCATGTGTGAGCAGATTTCCTAGGTCCAGCTCCAGGTCTAGAGGATCTTTCTCTTAAATTTAGCTGGTTTTTAAAATTATTTTTATAACCATGGACACCCTCTAACTTTATATCTGAGTTGTGGACTGTGCTTTGTACCTGATAGTTGTCTCCAAATTCTGTTTGATTATGCACTCCCATCAGTAAAATACATCTGAGCACAAATTATATACATGAACTGTTAAACCACTGCTCTAGGAACTTGGTAAACCAATGCAAACATATCTAAAAAAAAATGGAAAAATGTGAAAAATAATAAAAACAGATATAAAGAGAAGTTCTGATATTCTCTTTCTGTATTCCAGTGGGTCATCTTTTACATCCTATTTGAGAAACCGATTTGGAGACCATTGCTCTATAATACTGGTCTGCAGTCTATATTTCATAGACTAGCCCCAAGTATTCCAGGAGTGTATTTCACGGGTGGCATTAGGGGTGCCACTAAGAGAGAGGAGTTCTTGCTTCCACTCCCTCATAAATCAGCCCTCCTCTCTACCTGTGTTTCTTCCTTAGCTTTCATATATGAATTCAGTTGGGGAAAGTGTCCTCTGATTTCAAAAATGTATAAGATCTAACCACTCCTCTACAGAGTGACTTGGTCAGACCCAGTCTCAGTCCATGGAGAGCTTACAGACACATAGTCTGAGATAAGGGCCTAGAGAATGATTTATGAATGTACAAAAAGAAAGTAAATTAATTTTGGGTTGAAGAAGGAGAAAAGTACCAAATGAGTTTCAAGCCCTAGAGTGATTTTAACTGGAAAGAGTTACTATAATTTGTGATCAGCTAGAGAAAATTTTTGGAGAAATGAGAATCTCTAAAAATATTAAGAGTGGTGAAGGCCTGTACTTCCAGCACTTTGGGGGCTGAGGGATCACTTGAGGCTAGGAGTTTGAGACCAGCCTGAGCCACATAATAAGACCCTGTCTCTGTAAATTTTAAAATTAGCCAGGCATGGTGGCACATGCCAGTAGTCCCAGATAGTCAGGAAGCTGAGGCAGGAGGATTACTTGAGCCTAGGAGTTCAAGGCGGCAGTGGGCTATGATAATGCCACTGCACTCTAGCTGGGGCGACAGAGTGAGACCTTGTCTCAAAAAAAACAACAAAAAAAGTGGACAGGTGAGGGTTTGAATTAGGCAGAATCTGTCTGATAAAATGACTCTTTTCTGGCAGTCAACACTAAGAAGGACTCAGAGTCAGCCCCAGTCAAAGGCGGCACCATGACTGACCTGGGTAAGACGGGAGCTTCTTGGGCAAGACAGTCAGGGCTGCGGGCGGGGGAGGGCTCAGCTGCTGCTGCCTTTCCCCTAGCTCGCCGAGACTTTTTGGTAGGGCTTGCCTGTTCCTTAGGAGGTTCCAGCCTTATATCTTGCTATCTTTCTGTTTCAGATGAACAGGAGGATGAGAGCATGGAGACCACGGGCAAGGTGGAGCCAGTTTAGAGAGGCCCTACCTCTCTATGTGATTCTGATTTGTGATTATAAAGTTCCTTCTGCCCAGAACCTTTCACTGCCCAGACTACTCCTACCCTAGAGTAATTCTAGCTATTGCTCAAAACTCTGACCCTTTCAGAGTCCTGGGGCCCATGACTGCTTACTCCTATCACCTATCTTTAGTGTCCGCATTCCTGGGGTATGGAAGAAGCGGAGGGTTGCTAGGGGGAAAATGGAAATGCTGAGTGTCCAACAGCCTTCATACTCATAGGATGAGGATGAGAACAGTACGGGGAACAAAGGGGAGCAGACCAAGAATCCAGACCTGCATGAGGACAATGTGACTGAACAGACCCACCACATCATTATTCCCAGCTATGCAGCCTGGTTTGACTATAATAGGTATTGTTACTCCAACTTCTGAGTCCTTATTTTCTTGCCTCTAGTGAGCTGTTCCCCATCTTGCCTCCTATAAATAAGTTAC
Organism: Microcebus murinus; assembly: GCF_040939455.1. Classification (NCBI taxonomy): domain Eukaryota; kingdom Metazoa; phylum Chordata; class Mammalia; order Primates; family Cheirogaleidae; genus Microcebus; species Microcebus murinus. The sequence continues at coordinate 60,560,945 of NC_134113.1, read as the reverse complement.
ATGTTTCTCAGCCAGATAGACTAGGGTACTCTTCAGTTTTAGAAGAGTTCCTGGCCTCTTTTTAAGTCTTATAGCCCTGGTGGGAAGTTTTCCCCAAGCATCTAATTCCGTCCTATAGTTTCTTGCTGTTTTCCCACTCTACTTTCTAAGCTTTTCCTTCCTTCACGGCTCCCATCTCCTGAAACCACTCTGGCTTCTCTTGCAGCGTCCATGCCATTGAGCGGAGGGCTCTCCCAGAGTTTTTTAACGGGAAGAACAAGTCCAAGACTCCAGAGATGTAAGGAAATCACAGCTCATGATTCTTTTTCTCTCTCCTGTCCCCAGCCACCCTTCCTGATCCAAAAACATTCAGGTTAGCAAACCTTTCTTGAGCTCCTTCCATGAGCCATGCACTGTGCTAGGCTTACAAAAACAAGGTATCTGCCTTTAGGCAGTCCCAGCCCACCACTTGGACACATGTTCTGTACAAAACAATTACCTGCTCTAATGCTTCAATTTTTTTTTTCTTTCTTTTTTTTTTGGTGACAAAGTCTTATTCTGTTGCCCTGGGTAGAGTGCCATTGATTCAGCCTAGCTCACAACAGTCTCCAACTCCTGGGCTCAAGCAGTCGTCCTGCCTTAACCTCCCGAGTAGCTGGGACCACAGGCAGGAGCCACCAAGCCACCACACCCAACTAATTTTTTCTATTTTTAGTTATCTGGCTAATTTTTGTTTTCTATTTTTCAGTAGAGACGGGGTCTGGCTCTTGCTAAGGCTGGTCTCGAACTCCTGACCTCAAGCAATCTGCCTGCCTCTCCTGCCTCGGCCTCCCAGAGTGCTAGGATTGCAGGCCTGAGCCACGAGACCTGGCCTTATTCTTTTAACAGAGTACAAAACCTTTTAATCCATATTTCCTAATACTGTTTATAATGCAGATAGTCCTAGCACAAATAATAGCTTGGATTAAAGTGTAAATGACTATTACCAGGCAGGGTCCTGAGAGTAGGTTTTGACAGAAAAACAAGAGAAGGAACTAAGAGCAGACCCAAGTCTATGAATTAAGGAAGGGCTCTGTGGGAGAGAAGTATTATGTAAAGTACTGGCTTGGGTCTTAGAAGTTTTCATCTCCTTCTAAGTTTTGCCTCAGGCCAAACCCACTTGGCTTTGGATGAGACTTGGCAATCTCCTGTAGTTAGGGATACTTCGGATAAATTCAAGGTGAGGTGTGTGAGATTGACAACTGAATGAGTTTTCTTCCCAGCTGTTCCTCAGCTTCCTGTCTCTGGGTCCATCTTTTCTTCCTTCCATATTTTTTCCCCATAGCTTGGTATGGTTCTCTCCTCTTCTTCCTGGGGAAAGCAGTATGTGTGAAAACGAAGGAAAAAGAAATAGTGATCAGATTAAATGAATTCAACATACTGGCAGAGCTGGAATAGGAACTGAACTCTTGGTATAAAATAGTAAATGATGGTAATTGCCTACATCTGTTGAGAGCTTACTATCTTCCAGGCACTAGCCTAAGTGTCCAACATTCATTGACTAATTTAATCTTTACATCAGCCTTAGAGGCAGTTACTATTTCCATCTTCAGTTTACAGATTAGGAAACTGGAGTATAGAGGGCCTAAGTCACTTGCATAAGGTCACACAGCCAGTAAACAGTAAAATCAGGATCTGAATCCTTTAATCTGGCTTACGTTCTCAAACTTTACCCTATACAATGTAATAGTTACCACTTTTTGAGTTCCTGTGCTGTGCCAGGCACTGTAATAGTACTTTTTATTTTTTGAGACAGAGTCTCGCTTGTTGCCCAGGCTATAGTGAGTGCCGTGGCGTCAGCCTAGCTCACAGCAACCTCAAACTCCTGGGCTCAAGCGATCCTCCTGCCTCAGCCTCCCGAGTAGCTGGGACTACAGGCATGCGCCACCATGCCCAGCTAATTTTATATATATATATTAGTTGGCCAATTAATCTCTTTCTATTTATAGTAGAGACGGGGTCTCGCTCTTGCTTAGGCTGGTTTTGAACTCCTGACCTCCAGCAATCCGCCCGCCTCGGCCTCCCGGAGTGCTAGGATTACAGGCGTGAGCCACCATGCCCGGCCTGTAATAGTACTTTTTAGACCTAATTTTCACTATTCATTCCATTTTATAGATGAGGAAAGTGAGGTTCAAAAAATTGAAGTAGGCTGGGTGCATTGGCTCACTCCTATAATTCTACCACTTTGGGAGGCCAGGGTGGGAAGATCACTTGAGGCTAGGAATTCAAAACCAGCTTCAACTTAGCAAGACCCTGTCTCTACAAAAAATTAAAATAAACCAGGTATGGCAGCACACACCTGTAGTCCTAGCTACTCGGGAGGCTAAGCCAGCAGGATCACTCAAATCTGAGAGTTGGAGGTTATAGTGAACCATGATCACACCAGTGCACTCCAGCCTGTTTGACAGAGCAAGACTCTGTCTCAAAAATAAATAAATAAAATAAAATAATTGAAGTAACTTGCCAAGGCCATCATAGTAGAACTGGGATTTGAACTTAGATCTTTCCAACTTCAAAACATACATATTTTTTACCATGTCATGCTAACCAGCTTTAATGTATGGGTGAGGACTTCCTTTCAACATCTGAGTTTGGAAACAAGGGCACCTTTTCTTACCTTCTGGTTCCTTGTTCAAAAGTTGGATGAAACATCCCCAAGTATTGCCAAGGAGATGATTCATTTAACTAAAAAACCTCATCAAGGAAAAGACAGACATATTTGAATGCTTTGCATTTAGCATGTAGCAAGCACTCAGACTTTAAATCAAATAATCTTTTCCATCTTTTTCACATAGGAGTCATTAGTCTTATCCTTCCTACCCCTCAGACCTCAACATAGATTTACTTTTCTATCTCTTATTTATCTCTCTCTATCTCTTCTAAGCTACCTGGCTTATCGAAACTTCATGATTGACACGTACCGACTCAACCCACAAGAATATCTCACCTCCACCGCCTGCCGCCGGAATCTGGCTGGTGATGTCTGTGCCATCATGAGGTGGGTCTTGCAGCTGAGGGGAAGAGAGTACATGAGGGTGACTGCTTCTGGCTGTGTCTTGGCAGAAGTAGACATACCAGCAAGAAACGGGAACTGGCAGTAAAAGTCATCTCTAGAGAAAGGCAAAATACAGGTTTGGGGAATGAGTGACTTGAGGGAATGGCAGTGGTGCTTTCTGAAGTGTGGAATGAAGAGTAAAGAAGGAGCATATCTGTAGTTGAAAGATAGTTGTAAATACAGAGAGAGGTTCCGGCTGGAGATGTACACTGGGGAGTCGCTGGCATTTAGGTGGTGGGTGAACAATGGGAGTAGGTAGGATTTCCCAAGTGGGCAGAAAAGAGGGCCAGGGGAGGGTAAGAAGGGCCACCTTTCTGGCTATCCCATGTGACCCTCTCTCTGTCTCTCTCCTCACAGGGTCCATGCCTTCCTAGAACAGTGGGGTCTTATTAACTATCAGGTGGATGCTGAGAGTCGACCAACCCCAATGGGGCCTCCGCCCACCTCTCACTTCCACGTCTTGGCCGACACACCATCGGGGCTGGTGCCTCTTCAGCCCAAGACCCCGCAGGTAGGGTGAGGTGCTGTGGGGATGGGATGGGTTGGGTAAGACTGGGCTTCTTTGGACTTCTTTTCCTGGTTTTTTTAGGGTAATGGTTCAGGAGTATTTTGAGGCTTCTTCCTTTTCCATGAGATATAAAGGGCCACAGGAATCAGCCCCATGTGTTTAGCATTCTCAGCCTCTGCACCTAAGGCTATGGGGACTTGCTGAGGGGGAAGAGATGCTCCTTGTCTTCAAGGAACAGACAGGCTGTAGGGGATGGAGCAAATAGAGAAAAATAGCTTAAAATTAACTTGCATGAAATTTTTAAACTTTGTCATCTTTTCCACATTTTTTTCATTTTTTTCCTCATAATTATTATCACCTCCATTTTTTTCCATTTCCACTTCATCCATTACAAAAGTTAATAAGAGAAAAGTTATGTGGCTTGCCCAAGGTCAGAGTACCAAATCTAGGACTAGAACCTAATTGTCCAGCTCCTAAGAGAACCTGTAAAGATATATGTGAATATAAATGGATATCATGCCAACTACATGTCTAATTAATCATGAAGGGAACATGGAACAGTGGCATGAGTGCCCCCAGAGCTTGTGGGCCACCCAGCAGTTGGTCTTGAGGCCTCTAGGGCCTTGGCCTGTTCATTTGCTGCCCAGCCTCCATGACGCCAAGCTCTGTCCCCCAGGGCCGCCAGGTTGATGCTGATACCAAGGCTGGGCGAAAGGGCAAAGAGCTGGATGACCTGGTGCCAGAGACGGCTAAGGGCAAGCCAGAGCTGGTAGGTGGGGTGCAGACCCCGCTGGGCTTCTTATTTGCCCCTTTATTGGGGGGCCCCTGCCCCGGAAGAAGAGACGTGAGAGCAGAGGAGCTACAGCAGTAAGGGAGGAAGTCCCACCCAGGGGTGTCCCTGGCTTTGGGAAGGAAGCTCCTTCTGTCTGTTTTCTCTCTCTGTCTGCCCCTGATTCCCAATGGTCACTTGTACTCAACTCTTTCTTTCCCCTCCATAAATAGCAGACCTCTGCTTCCCAACAAATGCTCAACTTTCCTGACAAAGGCAAGGAGAAACCAACAGACATGCAGAACTTTGGGCTGCGCACAGACATGTACACGAAAAAGAATGTCCCCTCCAAGGTATGAGATGTGGGCTGACTTTGGGGGTGGAGAGCCTTTGTTCCTCAGAGGTCAAAGGCTACTCTCTCCTGACCTGCCTGTGTTTCCCCTGCAGAGCAAAGCTGCTGCTAGTGCCACTCGAGAGTGGACAGAACAGGAGACCCTGCTGCTCCTTGAGGTAATTGGGGCAAAGAAAAGAGAGTTCTTCTACAAAAACAGAAATATTCACGTTACCAGCTGCATTTGAGAGTGGGGAGAGATGGTGGAGTCTGGCGTGAGCAGAGCATGACCTTGACCCCAGTCTCTCCCCCTTCCTGATCCCTGTTGCACTTGCCCCAGGACACAGCTCCAGGCCAGGGATTTGGGCCATTTCATTAACTCCATATCTTTCTTAGTGCTACTTCAAGATTCCCATTGGACCCAGCAGAGTACACAAATACCAGAACACAGAGAGCTTTGAAGCCAGCTACCCTTAGTAGGATGGGGGGAGTTGACCTTCGAGGAAGGTGGCTAAGTAAGCGGAGTTGTGTCTTCACCACTACCACCAGGCACTGGAAATGTACAAAGATGACTGGAACAAAGTATCCGAACATGTGGGAAGCCGCACGCAGGACGAGTGCATCTTGCATTTTCTTCGACTTCCCATTGAAGACCCATACCTGGAGGACTCAGAGGCCTCCCTGGGCCCCCTGGCCTACCAGCCCATCCCCTTCAGTCAGTCAGGCAACCCTGTTATGAGCACTGTTGCCTTCCTGGCCTCTGTCGTCGATCCCCGAGTCGCCTCTGCTGCTGCGAAGTCAGCCCTAGGTAATGGGAAGGGGTCTTGCCTTCTTAGTTTGCATTTGAAGGGCTAGTTACTCAGACCATGAAACCCTCAAGTTTGGCTGCGCTGCTGGCCTTGTTTATGCCAGCCTCAGCTCAGGCACCTGTCTAGGCTCCATACTGGTCTTCGATGAAGAGATGGGCTTGTGAGGAAACTTTCACAGGGATAGCCAGAACTGCCACCTGTGCCACTCCCAGCCTCATCCCCTCTGGGTCTTACAGAAGAGTTCTCCAAAATGAAGGAAGAGGTACCCACAGCCTTGGTGGAGGCCCATGTTCGGAAAGTGGAGGAAGCAGCCAAAGTAACAGGCAAGGCGGACCCAGCCTTCGGTCTGGAAAGCAGTGGCATTGCAGGAACCACCTCTGATGAACCTGAGCGGATTGGTAAGGCCTGGCAAGTTCCCAGTTTCTCCCTTTTCACCAAAAGTCAGAGCCACCTGGACTCCCTGTGCCATCCTGCCTCAAGTTGGCATCAGAACACAGGTGAACGGGAGAATTGGGGTTTTTATTTTCCCCAGGACTACCTCGGGCCATGGCTGCCTACTGGTTCTCTCATGGAAATTTTGGCAGATAGAAGGGGCTGTTAGAAAAGTGTTACAGAGAAGCTATAACATGGGCATGGTGGCACGCACCTGTAGTCCCAGCTTCTTGGGAAGCTGAGGCAAGAGAATCACTTGAGCCTAAGAGTTTAAGGTTGCAATGAGTTGTGACAATATCACTGCACTTTAGCCTGGGCAACAGAGCGAGACCTGTTCTCCAAAAAAAGAAAGAAAAGTGTTGTAGAGACAAACTCTATATCAGACATTCCCTGTTTCCCTTTCTTCTCCCACGGGCCCAGAGGAGAGTGGGAATGATGAGGCACGGGCAGAGGGTCCAGCCACAGACGAGAAGAAGGAGCCCAAGGTACGGAGGGATCGCCCAGGCTGGGAAGTGGAAGGGCCACTCACAGCCCTGTGGAGATGGGGGAGTTAGTCCTGCTCAGCTCAGGTGGGCCAGGGCTGGTCTTGGATGGGGCTGTCCCTAAAGTAAGAGGAATAAATTCAGTCCTGGTATGGGCCCTTTGTGTGGGACCTAGTCACCCTGACCCCTGATGTTCTCTCCCTTTCTTTTGCTGGGACTTCAGGAACCCCGAGAAGGAGGGGGTGCTGTAGAGGAGGAAGCAAAGGAGAAAACCAGTGAGGCTCCCAAGAAGGATGAAGAGAAAGGGAAGGAAGGCGACAGTGAGAAGGAGTCAGAGAAGAGTGATGGGGACCCAATAGGTGAGCTTCCAAGAACAGGATTTGGGGGTACAGAAAAGAGACGTGACACTATTAAGTCTAACTCAACTCTCATCCTGTCCCAGTTGATCCCGAGAAGGAGAAGGAGCCGAAGGAAGGGCAGGAGGAAGTTCTTAAGGAAGTGGTGGAATCGGAGGGGGAAAGGAAGACAAAGGTGGAACGGGACATCGGCGAGGGCAACCTGTCCACCGCCGCTGCTGCTGCCCTGGCTGCTGCTGCAGTGAAGGCCAAGGTGAGGCAAGACCCCAGGGAGAAAGATGCCCACTTCTCTAACCCCATCTCACTTAGGAAATCCTTCCTTGCTCACCCCTTAAATAATGCTGGCCTGTTTCCTTTTTATTTTTATCCTGAGAGGAGATAAGAGTTAGTCATCTCTTTTCTAAGCTTTATAAATTTTTTACCATTGGGCCTGTTTCTAGCCCTGTCATTATTTGACTCTGTCTTTTCTTATGCCACTCTCTTATTTTTCATGTTCTTTTAAAATGTCAAGCCTGGGGCCGGGCGCGGTGGCTCACGCCTGTAATCCTAGTACTCTGGGAGGCTGAGGCGGGTGGATTGCTCCAGGTCAGTTCAAAACTAGCCTGAGCGAGAGCAAATATATGTATGTAATATATATTTTACATATATATATGTGTAAAACATTAGCCGGGCATGGTGGTGCATGCCTGTAGTCCCAGCTACTCAGGGCTGTAGCTGGGATCCTGAGGCAGCAGGATTGCTTAAACCCAGGAGTTTGAGGTTGCTGTGAGCTAGGCTGACGCCACGGCACTCACTATAGCCTGGGCAACAAGTGAGACTCTGTCTCAAAAAATAAATAAATAAAATGTCCAGCCTTTACGACTTTGGGTTGTGACCACAGCAAGTTCATTCTTAAACCTGTGAGCTTCTGCCCAACCTTTCTCTCGCGTGGAATGTCTTCAGCTGGGTCCTCCCACTGACATTGTGTCCCACCTCTCCTTCCTAGCACTTGGCTGCTGTTGAGGAGAGGAAGATCAAATCTTTGGTAGCCCTGCTGGTGGAAACCCAGATGAAAAAGTTGGAGATCAAACTCCGGCACTTTGAAGAGCTAGAGACGATCATGGACCGGGAGCGAGAAGCAGTGAGTAGCCTCTCCTAGGGAGTCAGCAGGAGCCTGGAACCCCGCCTGAGACCAAGCTGTGCCTCAGTTTAAAATTGGAGGGCTGTGTGTGTGACAGAGAATGAGTGAGGGAAGCAGCAGTGCAGAAAGCCAGAGACTGACAGGGCTCCAAAGCAAAAGAGGGTAAGCCAGGGCAGGGGGAGCTGGCCCCTGGCAGTTAAGGACAGGTGGCCTCACAAGTGAAGCCTAGACACTAAGGTCCTTTAGACCTTAGTGTCAGTGCTTGGCCCACAGCAAGCTCTCAATAAGTATTTGTTGGCCGGGTTTGGTGGCTCCCACCTGTAATCCTAGCACTCTGGGAGGCCGAGGCAGGCGGATTGCTTGAGGTCAGGAGTTCAAAACCAGCCTGAGCGAGATCCCGTCTCTACTAAAAATAGAAAGAAATTAATTGACCAACTAAAAAAAAAAAAAGAAAAAAAAAATATATGTATATATATATACACACAAAAAAATTAGCCGGGTATGGTGGCACATGCATGTAGTCCCAGCTACTCAGGAGGCTGAGGCAGTAGGATCACTTGAGCCGAGGAGTTTGAGGTTGCTGTGAACTAGGCTGATAGATACCACAGCACTCACTCTAGCCTGGGCAACAAAGTGAGACTCTCTCTCAATAAATAAATAAATATTTGTTGAGTGGTTGAATGGGCTTAAGGGATGATAAGAGGTTAAGGGCCTTGGATCCAGGAGGTGAACTTGGAAAGGGGATGGGATAGACAAAGTATTGAACTATTTTGTGTGTTCGAGAGAACATAAAAAGAAATAGAAGAGGCCGGGTGCGGTGGCTCACGCCTGTAATCCTAACATTCTGGGAGGCCAAGGTGGGAAGATTGCTTAAGGTCAGGAGTTAAAGACCAGCCTGAGCAAGAGCAAGACCCTGTCTCTACTAAAAATAGAAAAAATTAGCCCAGGCATGGTGATGTGCGCCTGTAGTCTCAGCTAGTTGGGAGGCTGAGGCAGAAGGATCGCTTAGGCCCAGGAGTTTGAGGTTGCTGTGAGCTAAGCTGACACCAAGGCACTCCAGCCCCAGGCAACAGAGTGTGAGACTCTGTCTCAAAAAAGAAAGAAAGAAATAGAAGGACCTTGCCCTCAGAGAACTTACAGTTTAATTGGAGACATCAAAATGTACAATATGGAGATATCAGAAACAGTTAACAAAGCATAAAGAATCTGACAAATTCAAATTAAGAGATTTTAAATCAAGTGTTTAAGTCCTGAGTGATTATAGAATAAAGCCAAAGCTCAGAGGCTAGTGAATTGATCTGGGATAGCTTCCTAAGAATGGTTAGCCAATTTTGAAGGAAGAAAAAAACTTGAATTGACAAGAGACACTGGAAGCATTTTCCAAAACAAGGTAATGGAAAGTTCAAAACTTTGGAGCTGAAATGAGCTGGGCTACCACCAGATTAACTTCCTTGAAATGAGAAACCATGTGGGCAGCCAGGATACATGAAGGTCATGGGAATTCGCAAGAGGTGGGTGGGATGGACAGAGGAATCACAAGCACAAGATTTAGATTTTGGGCACCAGCTGAATGAGAGGCTGGATCTTTCAGAAGAAGACAAAGCAGGGGGCAAGGCATTTGCCTTTGAGATCTTCTGAAAATCGGATAACAATACTCAATTGGCACTGGCAGCTGGAGTATCAGAGGCAGCAGCTCCTGGCTGACAGACAAGCCTTCCACATGGAGCAGCTGAAGTATGCGGAGATGAGGGCCCGGCAGCAGCACTTCCAACAGATGCACCAACAGCAGCAGCAGCCACCGCCAACCCTGCCCCCAGGCTCCCAGCCTATCCCCCCCACAGGAGCTGCTGGGCCACCCGCAGTCCATGGCTTGGCTGTGGCTCCAGCCTCTGTGGTCCCTGCTCCTGGCAGTGGGGCCCCTCCTGGAAGCTTGGGCCCTTCTGAACAGATTGGGCAGGCAGGGTCAACTGCAGGGCCACAGCAGCAGCAACCAGCTGGAGCCCCCCAGCCTGGGGCAGTCCCACCAGGGGTACCCCCCCCTGGACCCCATGGTAAGTGATACGTTTCAGAACTCTTGCTGGCTAGAGGGATCTAGGTGAACGTCCCAGTTCTCAAAAGGGATACATGATGGGCCTGGAGATGAGGATTGGCCTCAATCTCTATAGATAGGCCTATCTCTGTTATGTCCCTAAGCCAGCAGGGATCCCTTCCCAAACCCAGAACTTTGGAATTTTGTTTCAAGGATTTACTTATTCTGTCAGGAAAAGGGAAGGTAGTGCCAAGGAGTGGCTAGATTATCCTTGCTGTGAAAGTGAGTTGGTAAGTAAGATTTTATACCTCTAACCTCCATCTCTCCTCTTTGTTCTCAGGCCCCTCACCGTTCCCCAACCAACAAACTCCTCCCTCAATGATGCCAGGGGCAGTGCCAGGCAGCGGGCACCCAGGCGTGGCGGGTAATGCTCCTTTGGGTTTGCCTTTTGGCATGCCGCCTCCTCCTCCTCCTGCTCCATCCATCATCCCATTTGGTAGTCTAGCTGACTCCATCAGTATTAACCTTCCCCCTCCTCCTAACCTGCATGGGCATCACCACCATCTCCCGTTCGCCTCGGGCACTCTCCCCCCACCTAACCTGCCTGTGTCCATGGCGAACCCTCTACATCCTAACCTGCCGGCGACCACCACCATGCCATCTTCCTTGCCTCTCGGGCCGGGGCTCGGATCCGCCGCAGCCCAGAGCCCTGCCATTGTGGCAGCTGTTCAGGGCAACCTCCTGCCCAGTGCCAGCCCACTGCCAGGTGAGAAGGGGCCAGGAAGGGAGAAGGGTGAGGGAGAGGGAACCACCTGGAGGGGTGGGAGTATGGGGGGAAGGGGTCAGGTGCTAGAGTTTCCACAATCCTTCTTGAACACTCTGGTACAATTAGAATATAGGAGGAAGGGCCTCTCTGGCTGTCCTCCACCACCATTTCCCACCCTGGCAGCTGCCACCTTTGGGATGATGTTGGGGCTTTTCACTGGTGGAGGAGTCCTGTGGCACAGAGCATCTCAGTTGTAAACTTGAAAAACAGCTACTTGTTTGCATGATGATGGATTGGCATTCCTTTGCTTGTTCCCAACACGTTCAAATGCCCCATTTAGAGAGTTCCATTGGAGGCAGGAGGATGATTTGGGGTATATCAGTTTTTTCCAGTGTGAGGTACAAGAAGGTATTGGGAGAAGGAAATTGTACATTGTGGGTACCTCATTCATCTACCCACCCACTGCATGCCATGCCTGGTTCTGTGTTTGTGGTGGCCTTGGTCTGGACCCCTTTCTCTTGCTTGCCCTGACTCATGTTCCTTTTCTCCACAGACCCAGGCACCCCCCTGCCTCCAGACCCCACGGCCCCAAGCCCAGGCACGGTCACCCCTGTGCCACCTCCACAATGACGAGCCAGCCAGACATCTTTCCCCTTCACCCCCTATGGAGATCACGGTTCCAGGAACAGCCCTTCCCCCACCACTGGGACCCTTCCCCAGCCTGGAGAGTTCATCACTACGTAAGGAAAGCTCCTCCTGCCCCTCCAAAGCCCCCACCATGCCTAACAGGCATGCATTTTTATATCGGATTATTCAAGGACTTCTGTTTAAAAGATGTTTCTAATGTCTGGGAGAGGATAGGATGGGAATGCTGTCCTCCAAAGGAAGGGCTGGGCAAAGGTGTTTATACAAGGTTCTAATTAACCACTTCTAAGGGTGCACCCCCCTCAAAACTACTGCATTTTCTATGGATAAAAAAAAAAAAAAAACTAAGTCCTTAAAGGAAGTAGAGAGATTTTTAAAAGCCACATTGGAGCTCCCTGTAACCTAAAAATTAACCAACTTTTACATTTTGGTTGGGGAGGTGGGTAGTGGTAAGCTTTAGGAAAGGGGAATTAAGATTCTGGGGCAGAACCTATCTCCCCAAGCCCCTTGTTAGTGACTGAGTCAACCCCCCTCACCTACTCCATCCCCATTTTATTCGTACTAATCTCTCCCACTGCTTCCTCCTTGTTGCTGTTTTAGGCCACCCCAGCTCAGCCAATGATCCCCTTCCCTCTGAATGTCCCTCTGAATGTCAGGGGTTTTTTTGTTTTTAAAAGTCACCTGCTTAGTTGATGTCGTATGTGTATTTGGTGGGGAAAACCTATCTTTGAAGATTCCTGTGGTAGGTAATAGGGGCTGTTCTTCTCACTTCCCTGGGCAGTATCATTGGACTCCGAGAAGGCACAGAAAGGGGACCTATATAAAAGGATAGGAATTTTAAAAACCTAAAATTTACAAAAAGCACTTAAGCACCTCCTTATGACTCAGTGGGTCACCCCCTAGCTTCTTCCTTTTCCCACTCAGACTATCAGAACTTCAGCTGATAGCTAGGGGTTCCCCAGATGAGGTCAAAGGGATTTGGGAGCAGCAGAGAAGGGGGCCCAACTTCAGGTGGTACCGACCTGCAGCTCACAGCTTGGCTCTGCTCCCTGGATTCATGCGTCCCAGTTCTAGCTCCTCCCTTCCTCATCCTTGATGTGAAAGCAGATGTGATTCCAGGCTCTACACCAATTCTTGGTCTCTCCTACCAGGCCCCCTTGTTCCTCATGTCCCCGTGTTTCTCTTCCTCTGCGTCTTGGCACCTTTCTTCTGTTCAAAGTTTTCTGTAAATTTTCTCTTTTTTTTTTTTTTTTTTTTTTTATAAATTAATTTGCTTTCAGTTCCATCTTGTGGATGCCTTCTGTGTTCTCTTACTTGTGGCTGTCAGGCAGTGAGGCTAGGATAGCAGGGGCATTTACCTGGACTGGAGAGGCAGGCACTCTGTAGGCCTAGGCACTGTGCTTCACCACAAAAGGCCAAAGACAACACAGCTGTCAGGACTGTGCTAATATAGGAGCTGAAGCTCTACCTGCCTTAAAAATAGCTAACACTTGGAAGAACATTCCTACAACATGGAGATTTTGTACCTTTATCCTTTCAAAAGTAGTGGCTTCACTCCTTCCCTTTATTAGGGAGGTGGCAGGCCTCTCACCTACTTCTGTTATTATTGGCCCCTAGCCCTGTGAAGGTGATGGACAGACTCAGGCAGCACTAATATGGCCTGGCTTTAGCTCCAATAAACACTCTCCAAGCCTCCCCACAAAAGGCCTTATTAAGTGCTTGGGACAGTAGGGGCTAGTTTAAGGAGCTAGAGGGCTAAGAAAAGACTCAGCCTGATATGGGCTGGAATAAGGATGCCAGCCTTGATCCTATAGGAATTTATAGCCTTTTTAATCCCCCAAGGGGTAGCTTTTGTAGCATGAATGAATGGGGCATGCTACTATAGGCATCTCCCCAGCTTTCCTCAGCCTTGGACTCTGCCTCAGGGCAGCAATCTTCAACCATCTCACCTTCTTCCCCTTTACCCTGGCTCAGGAAGGAAAGTCGAACCAAATTAGGGGCACAGAAAGCAAGTTTATTTGGTGAATGCTGATGGCAAACATCGTCCCAAAGGGACAAGATGGGAAAAGTGCTGTGACCAGAGAGCCTAGGACACCTTCAGACTAGATACAGTCTCACACAGGGAAAGGCACGGGTTCTGGGGTTACTGGGAGTGTCCTCAGCCATTCAGCACCATACGGACGAGCTCTGTGGAAAGGAAAGGAAAAGTGGGGTGAACTTGGGAGCAGGGCTGAGGAGGGGTACACCAGGGGCCAGGAGACTGCAAGACTGCAAAGGTAGCATAAGAGAAGACATGCCCATAGCAACCAACCTTGGGGTCAGTTTGCAGAGGAGCCACCTTGAGTCTGACCAGTTCTCCCTGCCCCTAGATCCCCTCCCACCACTGTTAATCCCCCCACCCCACCCTGAGCAGCAAGAACACAGCAGAGGCAGAAAAGTTCTCAACTACACCTATAGCTACTGTCAGCCACTGGCAGGAGGAGAGGGCAGAGTTTTGGGTTAGGGTACCTCCAAGCTGCCCAGCAGAGGGAAGGGGGAAAGGACTATTTAGCTATAGCAGCAGAATGGGGCAGGCAACCCATCCCCCCCATGCCAGCTACCCATGCTCCAGGGCCAAAGGATCACCCTAAAGTAAGACTGGTATGTAGGCTGGTGACAGTTCCCAGACACCAGCAACCAGGCCCAATAAGCAAAACCAAGTAGGGAGGTACCATACCCCTAGGCTGTCTTCCTCTTTGAGGAATCCCTCCCCTCCCTAATCAGCTCCATGCAGAAACATGCCAGAAGGAAGTTAGATGGTAGTAGGGTCAGGGCAAGGGCTAGAAAGCACAGGTTGGGGAAAAAAAGGAACACTAGGGAGATCAACTAGAGGAGAGGCTGGGAGGAGCCGTACCCGCCCCACGGGGCCCGTCACCCCGACAGGATATGCCTCACAAATGCTGCAGGAAGGAAGAGACATTAATGGTGAAGACAAGACACAGACATGGGGTGAAGGGGTCAGGCGGTGGGGAAACAGACATTCCATTCCATTTATTTTACTTTCCATGCCTTCCCCACTTTTCACACAACATCGCCCCTCCCTTTCCTATCTTACCCAACTGACCTCCCACTCCTGAGCTGGGCGGGGCCCTGCCCCTTGCCTCCTGGCTCCTTTTGGAGCCCAAGTCCAGGGATAGGGAAAGCCCCAAATGCTATACTTGACCCGCCACATATAGTTGCCTCCTCTGAGAAAGCCCCAATTCACCCCTCACCTTCATAGTTGATACAACCATTGCTGTCCTCATGCCCTGCCACCAACATCTCGACTTCTTCCTCTGTCATCTTCTCACCTACAGAGGCAAAGCATTTTTAGAATTGGGTGACAGGTAAGGTGTATCAAGGTAGCTCCTCAGCTCAAGGACAAGGGCACAGAGCCTTACCCAGTGTGACAAGGACATGCCGGATTTCAGCGCCCATGACAGTGCCATTCCCTTCCTTGTCAAACACCCGAAGGCCTTCGACATAATCCTCATAGGTCCCTTGGTCCTTGTTCTTGGCCACAGTCTGCAGCATGGGCAGAAAGTGCTCAAAGTCCAGCACCTTCACATTCATCTCTGCCATAAAAGGAGGTAGAAGTGTCAGGCCAGAGAAGTCACCCAAATTCTCAAGATGGGCCAATGGGGATCTCAACCGAACAGGTGACTCCTGCACTAAGCAGGGAAATAATGGGATTTGCTAATCAAGACATGACTTGCTCAAGTTTGGGGCCTACAGAGATAAAGGGAAGCTCCGAGCTTGAAGAACTGTGGACCCACTACCACACGAATTGTTCTTGAGGCCCCTCACCGTCACTCTTGGGGTTCCCCAGGACCTTGAGCACCTCGGCGTTGGTGGGGTTCTGGCCCAGGGCCCTCATCACATCCCCACACTGGCTGTACAGGATCTTGCCATCACCTGTGCGGTCAAACAGCTGGAAGGCCTCCTTGAATTCTGAGGATTCAGATGAACATCAGCACTGGGGATGTAGGGGGTAACACAAACCCTACCTCAGAGCTCTGCCACCCATTCAACTTTGATCATGCTGAGGAAACCAGATATCTGTACCACACTGTATACCCAAGTCTTCTAAGAGGGATCCATTTCTCTTACTCCCAACTCAGGTGTCCCACATAAAGATAGAGCCTTCTTCTACACCCCCCTTGGCTGCATGGTTAACATTCATTTACACACCCCCTCTGCCTGCAGCTGGTCTGCCCAACCTCTGCACTACCTCACCACTCAGGGCAGGAATTTGCCACCGCCCAGTCTGAGTCCTGTCCTTATAAGGAAGTGGGAGCAGCACTGAGACTGGGGTCATCCCAGCTTGCCACTTCCCATCTCTCCAGTATAGCGACCTTCCACAGGGTAAAGTCCTATCCTTAGCAAACTCTCCTGTCCCCATATTCACAAAATATCAGGTTCTGTTCTTTACAATCCTCACAATTTCAAGCTGGGGAGGGGAAGAGTTATCACAGGAGGCGAGAAGAAGCAGAAGTAGCTGATTAAGGGGAAGAGGTGCACAGGCAGCTTAACAAACACTCCCCAAACCCTACACACAGCAAGCATTAGGTGATCAAGTTGTTTCACATACCCACACCACCTAAAACTCACCCAGTGCTTGGGGCTCAGATCTAGAGTGGAAGGGGAGGTAGGAAGAAAAAGAAAAGAAAATGGAGGATCCAGAAGGAGGGAAGAGGGAATCCGGGGGTACTCTCATGGGGGTGCTAAAGAGATGGAGGGTGAGAGGGTAGCTGGTGAATGGGGTGTCCCTTTCCTTAAGGGTAACCTCAATGGGGGTTAGAAACTACCTACCTGCAGTCTGGTCCTCGGTGAAGTCACACTGCTCAGGGAAGAGAGTAGTGGTCAGCATCTGAACTCCAATCCCCCAAGCTTCTATCCCAGTCCCACAAACTGAACCATAAACTCCTGCTCTAGGCTAGGGACTCGCTTCGCAGCAGGACAGGGCCCCAGAATCTCCAACCCCACCTCCAACCTTCCAAGCCCTCAAGTTCCTTTTCTCCCAGCCCTCCGTTGCCCTTGCCAGCACCCGTGCCTTCCCGCCTCTCGACCCAAATCCCGCTCATCTCCCAGGTCGCAAGCCCCACCATCTTGACTCTTCAGCTCTCTGGGACCTTTTCCTGCAGTAATGGCTCCGACTCCAGGCCCAACCCTAGTCTTAGTACGTCCCAATGACGTCACCCTCAGCTGATTCAGCCAATAGGAGCCCTGGGCTGGCTTGACGCAAATGGTTGCTACATTAGTAGCGAGGTGGGCGGGGCCCGCTGTGGTTCCTTTCTCCGGAATAGCCCCACCTGGGCGCAGAAACCTCACAGCGGGAGGCAGTGGGGGTGGAGCGCAATGAATCCGCTCCCCTAACAAGGGAAAGATCAAAGGAGCCTCCCTCCCAGCGACCCCTAAAGAAAACAGCAGTCTGAGACCAAGGGAGGAACCATCTTTATTTTGAAACAATAGGTGGCCTCCTAGTGGCTGGAACGTGCTTCTGCCTGCAGGGGCCGGGTAACCGACCCCACTGGATCTGTGGAAAAAAACAAAAGTTGCCAAGCCTTGGCGCTCGCACAGCAACCCAACAGGAAAATGCACTCCCCCGCTTTTCTCCGTTGGCTGAGGCTAGGGAAGGAGACTTGCCTCTCAAGATGGGGTGAGGGGGTGGGAGGGCCCTACCTGTAGAGCTCAGACGCTTAGGATGTGCTTCAGGAAGGCTGCAGAGAGAGTAGGTAAGAAGGGCTTCAGAGGCGGGCCTTTGGATAACCACATCTGACCAGGTAATGATAATCCAGGGTGCCCCAGCCCCCACAAGGCGCGATGCTGGCTCCCCTCCTCCCTAGCCCCTTTCCTCCTCCTGTCCCCTCACCCTCATAGTTGATGCAGCCATTGCTGTCCTCATGTCCTGCCAGAACAGTCTCCACCTCCTCCTCAGTCATCTTCTCTCCTGAACCCCAAACACAGCGTTTGACCTCTGCCTTCCCTCCCTCATCCACCCAAGGGCCATGCTCTTCAGGGTGGTACCTCCTCTTTTCCCATCCTGGAGACTTCCCATAGCCACAGCCCCCAAGGGAATCCTCCCCGGTAATGGATGCCTCTTGCTTTTTCGTTTTGTCTTGGTACCGGAGAACACTTTAACAGTCAAGGAAACTGAATCCCACAGGGTTAAGAGACTTGTACCAGATCACAGAATACAAGCATCTTATTCCAAAACAAAAACTCAGGTCACCCACCTCATCCCCTTTCTTCTGTCCTTTAGGAGGCACTTTAGCCTGCTCTGGCCTTGCTCTGGAGGAGCAAGTCCTTCAAGCTTCTGCTCCCATGGCTGGGCCCTTCTCAGTCTCCTGCCCATGGCTGGGCCCTTCTCAGTCTCCTGCCCATGACCTGCAGGACAGTAATTCCCTCCCTGGCCAACCTCCTTCCTAGTCCACCTGCCCCCCCCACCTCTCCACCCCAAAGGAGTTCTGCTCCCTGCCTCACCCAGGGTGGTGAGAACGTGTCTGAGCTCTGCTCCCATGACTTTGCCGTTCCCCTCCTTATCAAATACACGAAGTCCCTCCAAGTAGTCTTCATATGTGCCTTGGTCCCGGTTCTTGGCCACTGCCTGGAGCATGGGCAGGAAAGTCTCAAAGTCTACACGCTTGGACTTCAGCTCTAGAAGTTAAAGAGGTGAGGGAGAAGTCACTGTGGTATCACCTAGGACCCAGTTTCCACCCCTACCACAACAGCATTCATCCTGTTAAGCATTCTGAATGTTTTTCTGCCCCTGTGTTTGACAGTTTTTGAAGTCCCGAGATCCACACTAGCATCCTTTGTCACCTTACCAACATCTCCCCATTGAAAACTGAAACCTTTACAGATTCCAAAGGGTATCCAAAAAAAAAAAAAGAAAACTGAAACCTGCATTGTTCCAAGGGTCCTCTCACCGTCACTCTTGGGGTTCCCCAGGACCTTGAGCACCTCAGCGTTGGTGGGGTTCTGGCCCAGGGCCCTCATCACGTCCCCACACTGGCTGTACAGGATCTTGCCATCCCCTACTCGGTCAAACAACTCAAAGGCCTCTTTGAACTCTGAGGTATAAGAAGAGGTCATTGTTGACAAGGGGTTCCCACCTCCCCCTGACAGAAGGAAGGTTCAGAAACTATGTGCTACAGTTGGGCAGATAAGGGAGGAAAAGAGGGCTAGTGTGGAAGTTTCAAGGACAGGAAATGGGGTTAGGGGAATAGAAAGGATCTGACTGGGACTTGGGACTGGACAGTGGGCTTAGGGGACCAGCTTCTCCTCACCCTCCAGCTGGTCCTTGTTAAACTCGATCTGTGGAAGAAGAAGAGCAGGTGGGGAGAGATGACAGAGCTTATTCAATCCCTCTCCAGCACTCCTCCCAAACCAACTGGCAGCCACTTCTGGGGAGGGGCTCAGAAGGACCCGGCTGGGAGCCCAGCCACCTCAGAGTCCCATTCCCAGCTCTGGGCTTTGGGAGAATCCCAAGAGGAGGAATTATAGTGGGGGAGGGTTTCCTGGGAACAGGGTTAATCCCATGCCACCTGTTCCCCCCCTCCACTGCCCTGAGCCCTGCATCCCTCACATAACTGGGGGCTGAACAAAGGCTAAATTTACCCCTGGCCCCCAGCTGTGATTGTCTAACAAGTCTGTCCTCTTCAGCCTCCCCTCCTGGGGTTCAGGGCTTCAGCCTTGTGAGTGGAACCACCAGCCAGGGCAGGCAGCAGCTCTTCCCTTCACCTTGAAACTGTCCTCAGAACCCAGGTGTTCCCCATCTCAGAGTCCCTGCCTCTAGCAGGGGGTGTGTAAGCGCATATACATAAGTATTAGAGGGAGAGGAACAGCAGAGACAACAACAGCCCCCCATAAGTCTGGATGTCTCCAAATGGGGGACTAAGGGGAACCCCCAATCCCATTCCAGTGCTCATTTATTCTCTACCTTCTAGATACTCCCTAATCCCGTAGGCTGTACACCATTAACCCCCCACCCCCAAATTCTATCTTCACTTTCCGCGACTCACCACAACTTTGGAGAGATCGATAGGGGGCTCCTTGGTTTTCTCAGGGGCCTGGGGAACAGCTGGCTCAGCCTTGGTCTTCACTGGAGGAGCCCCTGCTGCTGGCTTGGCAGCAGGCTTAGAGATGGAGGGCCCTGCTGGTTTCTTCATAGGAACATCCTTCTTGGGAGGCATGATGTCCGGTGGCCAAAGGACAGTGTGCCGATGGGGGCACCCATCTCTGTTTAAATAGCCAGGGAGCCTGGGATGTCAAGGGGCGGGGGCAGGGGCAGGGAGCCAGTTGGCAGTGGTGAGGATGAGGTAGAGGAGAGATATGCCCGCCTGCCCTCACTCCCCTGGCTTCCTATGGCTCAGGACTCCTGCCCCAAGGTTTTCTTCCCTCTGTCCACTCCTCCCCAAAGGGTGGCCTGAACAATGTTCCCTCTGGAGGCAGGAGGAGGAAGCCAGAGACTGCTCAGAATGGAGGAGTTAACCTCCGGGGTGAGGATAGGATGCTTGCCAGTGACACTGAGATAGGAGTGAGGCAAAGGAGGGGATCCAACAGCTTTAGGTTCTAGAAGGGCCAGGAAGAGGTGAGGGGTTTAGGGAGGCTTGTGTGAACTGGGATAAGTTAAAGTGGAGTCTGGGAACTGTGAAAGGTAAAACAACAACAACAACAAAAAACCAAGCAGCTCATCCATCCAATCCCTCCACTACCCTTCGACTCTGGGTGAGGTCAACCCACAGTCTACTAATCCCCAATACCTGTAGTCCCTAGGCCCCCACCCAGCTCAGAACTGGAACTGTGCACAGTATAAAGAGCAGTAATAGAAAGGTGAGTGTGACATTCCCTGTTGTCTCCTGTACTCAGTGTTGTTTAGGGGTGGGAGCAAGGGGAAGGATGGGGTTTAACGTCCACTATCCATGTTTCCAAGGAGGAACTTTTTTCCACAAGCCCATGGTCATTCAAGTCAAACAAAAGGTAAGGCTCTTGCTGAACCTTCAGGGACCCTGTGTGGTGGCATCTGGTGGGGGAAGAGCCAGCTCTGGTAGACAAAGGGCCTAAATTCTCTAATCTGAAAAGATGTGGGGGCTTCTATGGCCTCCATGACTACTCACCCACCAACCAGGGGTACAATAAAAACCCTGACTAAGGTGCCAGGTCACAAACCTTGCTAAGGGAGTTGGAGAAGGCTCCAATTGAGGGGGGGGGGGAGGCATTTGGGAGTGCAGAGGGGGTTGCTGGCTACTTTTGTTCTGGGGGGAAAGAAAGGGAATATTTAGGTAGCATTATGAGGAAGATAGCAATGATTCCACTAAGGCTCTGGGGTTCAGAGAGTTGATGCTAGGTCTCCCGTTCGCAAAAAAAGCGTCTGAATCTCATTACTGCAAATTGTCCCATTTTGGGAAAATCAGGAATCATTGCTCCCGCGGGGAATATCTCTCTCTCTCCTCTCTCTCTCCTCTCTCTCTCCCTCTCTCCCTCTCTCTCTCACACACACACACACACACACACACATTTTTCTCTCTCTCTCTCTCTCAATCTTACAGAAAAGCGGTCCTCCTCAGCCTCCAAAAACTCACCCTGCAGGGTCCGGGGCGGGGGCGGGTCGCAGCCCCCTGCCTCGAATGGTTAAATCTGGCGGCCGCGGAGCACGCCGGGAGTCGTAGTCCCCGCGCGCCCGCGGGCTCACGGGAAACGCCGCTCTCCAGCGCGAAGCCGGCGCTGGGCGGGGACATCCGGCCGCCCGCAGTGGTTGGTGACTCAGGCTCTTTCCAGTGTCGTGTTTGTCCCGGAACTGAAAGGCCATGAGCGATTTACAATCCACCTTAACCCCAAACCCCTGTGGGGCCCTCCTAGATTTCCCTTTTAGGCCTGGTGAGCTTCTCGTTTAGTGGGGAGTGGGGATGTTCTCCTGTATCTACTGGGCAGAGAACCCAGAACCAGAGGAAATGCTGAAGCCGGGGTAGGTAGCACGGAGGTCAGACAGCTGGAAGCACTTACTGCGCGAGGAGAGCTGCTGCGGACTCTTGCTTGCTCTCGCCGTTCGGTAGAAAGAAAATAGACCATTGTTACTTAGTGTGTGGCTTGGAGCAGTAACTTCCAACGTTTTTGACTTTTTGAAATGAGCTGCTCGCTAAGGTATGAGAATGAACCAAGTAGTAGGGGGAAAAAAAGAGGGGGGGTGCTCACTAAAGTAAAATAGTAAGATTTGCAATTAAGCCCAGTCACCTGCCCCAGTGTCTTCAGGTTGAGGCTGGTGCATCTTGCGGCCGCATATGCGCCTTCTTTCCCGGGCTTTATAGGTCCTGGAACGGAGAGCAGGGCTTTCAGCTCTTCATGCAGAGACACCTGTGCCCAGGTTTGGTGTTCATTCATTCCTGCAGGCCTTTATCAAAGATCTCTGTGCTGGAAGAGAACCAGCCCGGCCGGGCCCACCTTCACCGACTAGATCAGTAAATGCCTTGCCGGTGCACCTCGTGTTAGAGGCTTGGGCTACACGGATGTATGTGCAAGGATAGAGTAGAAAACCTGCGCGAGGTCAGGATGGTGAGGCATAAGTGAACTCTGTGGACTGTAAGTGACGTTCGCTGGTTTGGAAAAGCTTTTCACAACAGTAGAAATGAATTGTACAACAGAAATAACGGCGTTAGTGAAGTTAGCAACTATTCCTAGAGGTTGCCACAAATCAGGTACTGATGAAGGGGCTAAATTCTCTCAAAGGGGCAGCACATGGAATGCTAAAGAATATGGGGCTCAGACCAGCTTGCTCAGACTTGAATCCTGGTTCTGCCAACTACTGGCTGGCAACCTCCAGCATGTTTAGTTGTCTCTGGGCCTCAGTTACCCCATCTGTAAAATAAAGATAATAGTACCTATCTCATAGAGGTGTTGGGAGGATTAGATGTGATAATATTTGTAAAATAGAATAGGCCTGGCTCTGTGTAAATGCTACTTAAGTGTTTGTTAAATAAATTTCTTTTAATATTCCCAACATATGAGGTTGGTGGTATTTTCCTCACTTTATGTCCATAAAGGATCATGGTGAAGATGTGAAGAGATGGAGAGGAAGAAGGAAAACATTTCTTACAAGTGTTTGGTTATGAGACGGGAAGGACCATATCACAGATGCCTTTTTCTGTCTGTCATCACTTTTACAGAAGTTTATTTCAAAAATGTGGTCGTAGTTTTTTTGTTTTGTTTTTGTCTTTTTCCCCCATCTAGAGCCCATTTTTGGCACTTTGCCAAGTCTGAGTGGTTATGGCATCAACTGACTTTCTAGCATTTTCTTCTCTATACAAGGAAAAAAGATGAAAACCTTTGGCAAATACAAATACCTTAGGAGGACTATCCATTTTCTGTGCCATACCTGTTTGTTTTTTTGTTTGTTTGTTTGTTTGTTTTGAGACAGAGTCTCACTCTGTTGCTTGGGCTACAGTGCCATGGCGTCAGCCTAGCTCACAGCAACCTCAAACTCCTGGGCTCAAGCTATCCTCTTGCCTCAGCCTCCTGAGTAGCTGAGCCTATAGGTGCATGTGATCATGCCTGGCTCATTATTATTATTAATTTTTTCTATTTTTTAGTAGAGATGGGGTCTCTTGCTCAGGCTGGTCTCGAACTCCTGTGATCCTCCCACCCCAGCCTCCCAGAGTACTAGGATTACAGGTGTGAGCCACCACCATACCAAGCCTCCATCACTGTCTTTTAATCATAAATAAGATAAACTTGATTGAACATGATCTTAACTGGGCATATGTGATTTTTACATCATGTATGTAGATTATCTGGGAGAAAAGCCTGTCCTCTCTCCCTTCCCTACCTGGCATGTAACTTGTATGTTCTTACAGAGTGTACATTCTAATATTAATTTGAACATAAAATAATTAGGAAGGGTGCATCTCTAAAGGAAAAAGAAATAATAAAACCTAGCTGAACAATTTTTTGAATTAACATGGCTCTTCAGTAACTTGAATAATTGTGGGTTCACCTTGTATAGCTTAAATGGGTCTTTAAACACTAGCTAATTATGTGTTAAGATGGAGAATAGCGGCCAGGTGGGGTGGCTCATGCTTGTAATCCTAGCACTCTGGGAGGCTGAGGCAGGCGGATTGCTCGAGGTCAGGAGTTCAAAACCAGCCTGAGCAAGAGACTCCATCTCTACTATAATAGAAAGAAATTTATTGGCCAACTAATATATATAGAAAAAATTAGCCAGGCATGGTGGCGCATGCCTGTGGTCCTAGCTACTCGGAAGGCTGAGGCAACAGGATTGCTTGAGCCCAGGAGTTTTAGGTTGCTGTGAGCTAGGCTGACGCCACAGTGCTCACTCTAGCCTGGGCAACAGTGAGACTCTGTCTCAAAAAAAAAAAAAAAAAGATGGAGAATAGCTTAGGTAGTGAGAGCACTTTCCTGAGTAAATGGGAAAGAATTAGGAAAGATGTCAGTCATCTGGCATTTTTTTTAGAGACAGGGTCTCACTCTGTTGCCCATGCTGGAGTATAGTGGCACAATCATAGCTCACAGCAACCTCAAACTCCTGGGCTCAAGCAAAACTCCTCCTGCCTCAGCCTCCTGAGTAGCTGGGACTACAGGCACATGCCACCACACCTGACTAATTTTAATTTTTATTACCTCTGGCATTTTGACCAGAAAGTTGTACCAGTGGTAGCCTGTAGCTAAAAGAAGAAGGAGAACGAGGATGTCTTGTGATGCACAGGTAGTTTATAAAGTCCTTTTCAAGTCATTTTTATAGACCTGTACTGGATGCAAGTATAAACAAAAAAATTGTATGGTAAATAACATTAGTTTCATTTTTGTAATGTTCTAAAACAGTGCTTCATAAACTTAGCTTAGTTCTTCAGAATCTCCTGGGAGCTTTGTAAGTGGACAGATTTCCAGACTCCCTAAAGATTCTGATTCTAGGTCTGTATTAGTGCCTGGGAATCTCTTTGAAATATTTTTAGCCTACTGGAAAGCACATAAACTGCCAAACACACAGCTTTAATAACTACAGTTTTAATAAATAGAGTGATCTTTTGAAAATGTACACCTGATTGTGTCATCTCCCTACTTAAAATCCTTCCATGTGTTTTGATAAAAACTAAATTCTTATAGTGGCCCACAAAAACTGGCACAGTTTTAAACACTCCTTCCCTGTAGCAGCCATACTTATAGCTTTCAGATCTTCAAAAGTGTCCTGTGTCCTCATTACTCAAGTTGTTCCCTTTGTCTTTTATCCACCCACCCCCAACACAGTGTATTTTTAGACACTGTCTAGTACATATGAAATCCTCAAATACTTGTGGAATGAATGGATATCTGGGTGAAAGGGAAGAGTCAAGGATGAACACTGGTAATAGTAAATTGATTGGGGTAGAGGTTGGAGATTCAAAGGATTAAGGGAGTTCCCATGTATTGAACTCTTTTTACCCTGAAGAAGAGATGAGGTTTTTGATTTGTTAAAAGTGAAGGTAGGAGAAGATAACTTGAAAAAGCAATATATATTTGAAATAGGTGCTGTGAAAGATGGAAGATGGCTTACAGGGGACCCAGTCATAAATAGTCATTTGACAAATAGTTACCTAGTGCCTGCTCTTCTGGGCACATGAACTTGCTGAGCACCATGGAAGGCAGGTGCAATGGGAAATCATGAAATTGTAGCGATGACAATCCACAAAGTAGTGATTTCTTCTTCTAGCAGTACTCACCTGTGAGGACAGTTGAGCCAGAGAAAACACTTGGAATGGTAATGGGCTGGAGTTCTATGGAATAGAGATGATAGATGAACATGAGATCAAGGGAGCTGAGATTCTGGGTAAAAGAGGATCTGTGATCCAGGCCAGATAGAGGGGCAAATATAGAGGAGAAAGCTATTAGAATGAAAAAATATGGCCAGGCGCGGTGGCTCACGCATGTAATCCTAGCACTCTGGGAGGCTGATGAAGGTGGATCGCTCAAGGTCAGGAGTTCGAAACCAGCCTGAGCAAGACCCCATCTCTACTAAAAATAGAAAGAAACTAATTGACCAACTAAAAATATATACAAAAAATTAGCTGGGCATGCTGGTGCATGCCTGCAGTCCCAGCTACTTGGGAGGCTGAGGCGGTAGGATCGCTTGAGCCCAGGAGATTGAGGTTGCTAGTGAGCTAGGCTGATGCCACGGCACTCACTCTAGCCTGAGCAACAAAGTGAGACTCTGTCTCAAAAAAAAAAAAAAAAAAAAAAAAAAAAAAAGAATATAGAGGAAGGCCAGAACCAGGATGAGTGGCCATGGGAGTAGATGGTTGAAAGTGTTATAAAGTGAAGGTCACTGGATTTGAGGAGAATGTTAGGGTTCTTTCAACTGAAAGTAGCAAAAATCTGTCTAAAATTAGCTAAACAATAAAGGGAATTTATTGGTTTATAAAATTGAAAAGTTAAGAGGGGGGGCCAGGCACAGTGGCTCACGCCTGTAATACTAGCTCTCCGGGAGGCCAAGTTGGGCGGATCGTTTGAGCTCAGAAGTTGGAAACCAGCCTGAGCAAGAGTAAGACCCTGTCTCTACCATAAATAGAAAGAAATTAATTGGCCAACTAATATATATAGAAAAAATTAGCCGGGCATGGTGGCGCATGCCTGTAGTCCCAGCTACTCGGGAGGCTGAGGCAGAAGGATTGCTTGAGCCCAGGAGTTTGAGGTTGCTGTGAGCTAGGCTGACACCATGGCACTCACTCTAGTCTGGGCAACAAAGCGAGACTCTGTCTCAAAAAAAAAAAAAAAAAAAAAAAAGGTGGGCTGGGCTTTAGGTGATCCAGAATTTTACAGCCTTACAGAGGGATCCATTCTCTAATTCTCTTGCCACTGTCCTGCATGTATTGGCTTAACTGCAAGAGAGTAAGCTACTTTTGACCACAGGAATCAATTCCTGGACTTCACTTTGTACCAACTTAGAAATATGCCCATCTACCCTTCAACTAATCGCTACGGCTGGGAAATACCATGTCCTGATGGACTTAGGCATTGGTTGTTGCCTACCCCTATAAGCAAGGAGGATGGTGTTACTCTGATTCACTTAGGGCACTTAGAGTGTATCCCTTAGGGGTTGGGGTCACTCGAAATGGGAAGAAGTGGAAAGAACGCTGGGAGGAAAACAATGATGCCCACAATGAGGAACTATGATGCTAGCTGTTGACTCTACAATATACACTGAAGACAACAGGATGATAGCAGGATTTAGGTGCCAGACCTCTCAGTAAATATTGAGGCATGACCAAGTATTTAGAGAATGACAGAGATTAGAGAAGGTAGAAACAGTGTATCATATTGCCATCATCTCCAAAGGAGCTGAGATTTTTACTGATCTGAAAATAGTGATGAGGAAGCAGCACTGGGAGCAAGGAAAATGCAGACCCCATCTCCCAGGATAAGTATATGGGGTTAGGGGTAGCAGTTGCAGCCTCTGCGGGAGGGTGCCATAGGTGAATAAAGTCTCTTAGGAAGTGAGCCAGGTTTCAGGGGTGGCCAGAGTGAGCTTTGTGTAAATATTTAGAGTGGGTGGGAAGTATTATGTGGAACTAGGCTTGCAAAAAGCACAGTGGAAAGGTTTGAGAGGAGGAGAGCAGGAGATTCTATCAGAGCCCTTCAGCTACTCTCTTCAAGCCCTTTTATTCTTATACTTTTTTTTTTTTTTTTTTTGAGAGAGAGTCTTAGCTAGAGTGCAGTGGCATCATCACAGCTCATTGCAACCTCAGATTCTTGGGCTCAAGCGATTCTTCTGCCTCGGCCTCCCAAGTATTGAGTAGCTGGGACTATAACCGCATGCCACCATGCCCAGCTATTATAATTTTTTTTTAAATTTTTGGTAGAGACGGGGGTCTCACTCTTGCTCACGCTGGCCTTGAACTCCTGGCCTCAAGTGATCCTCCAGCCTCGGCCTCCCGAAGTGTTAGGATTACAGGCATGAGCCATCATGCCCAGTTGGGTTTAGTTCTTTTTTTTTTTTTTTTTTTGAGACAGAGTCTCACTTTGTTGCCCAGGCTAGAGGGAGTGCTGTGGTGTTAGCCTAGCTCACAGCAACCTTAAACTCCTGGGCTCAAGCAATCCTGCTGCCTCAGCCTCCCGAGTAGCTGGGACTATAGGCATGCGCCACCATGCCCAGCTAATTTTATATATATATATATATATATATATATATATATATATATATATATATATATATATATATATATATATATATATATTAGCTGGCCAATTAATTTTTTTCTATTTATAGTAGAGACAGGGTCTCGCTCTTGTTCAGGCTTGTTTCGAACTCCAGATCTCGAGCAATCTGCCTATCTTGGCCTCCCAGAGTGCTAGGATTACAGGTGTGAGCCATTGCGCCGGCCTGGGTTTAGTTCTTTAAGGCAGTGTTGCCTTTATATTTCCAGTAGTACCTACCTAGTGAAATGCTCCATAAATCTTGGGAGATGCCAATCCAAGATTAGAAAAGAATATGGACAGATAAGGGATTACTACTGGAGAAGAGGCTTACTGACAGCAACAAGAAAGGGGTTATTAGTCTGAAGAGGCAGGACAATCTATAAAAGTAGGCAAAATTTTACCCATCAGTTGGCAAGACTTTTTTTTTGAGACAGAGTCTCACTTTTGTTGCCTGGGCTAGAGTGCCGTGATGTCAGCCTAGCTCACAGCAACCTCAAACTCTTGGGCTCAAGCGATCCTCCTGCCTCAGCCTCCCGAGTAGCTGGGACGGGACTACAGGCATGCACCACCATGCCTGGCTAATTATATATATATATATATATATATATATATATATATATATATATATACATACACACACACATATATATATATGTTTAGTTGGCCAATTCATTTCTTTCTATTTATAGTAGAGACAAGGGTCTTGCTCTTGCTTAAGCTAGTTTTGAACTCCTGACCTTGAGCAATCCACCCGCTTCAGCCTCCCAGAGTGCTAGGATTACAGGCATGAGCCACCGCGGCCAGCGTAGCAAGACTTTTTAAAATTATAATATTCAGGGTTGGAGAGAATACAGGAAAACACATTTTCACATAATGCTGGTGGGAGTGTAGAAGATGCATGTAATCTCCTTAGAATGCAGTTGAGAAGAGTGTATTAAATGGCCGCGCACCGCGGCTCATGCCTTTAATCCTAGCACTCTAGGAGGCTGAGGCAGGAGCATCAACTGAGCTTAGGAGTTCAAGACCAGCCTGAGCAAGAGCAAGACCCTATCTTTACTAAAAATAGAAAAAATTACCTGGATGTGGTGGCGCGTGCCTGTAGTCCCAGCTACTCAGGAGGCTGAGGCAGGAGGATCGCTTGAGCCCAGGAGTTTCAGGTTGCTGTGAGCTAGACTGATGCCATGGCACTCACCTGGGCACCAAAGTGAGACTGTCTCAAAAAAAAAAAAAAAAAAAAAAAAAAAAGAAGTCATTAAAATACAGAAGTTAACCCAGCAAGTCCACCTATCCCAAGGAAATCTTTTGAGATATATATAAATATCTTTGTGTATGTTCCCACACTGAATAGCAAAATATTGGGAATGGGAACTACCTTCACTTCGGACCATACAGTTAAACTAAGGTGCATTTGTTCTATGGAATTACACACAACCACTATAAATTATATTTTCAAAGAATATTTAATGAAGTGTAAAAATGCTTGTGTGGGCCGGGCGCTGTGGCTCACGCCTGTAATCCTAGCTCTTGGGAGGCCGAGGCGGGCGGATTGCTCAAGGTCAGGAGTTCAAAACCAGCCTGAGCAAGAGCGAGACCCCGTCTCTACTATAAATAGAAAGAAATTAATTGGCCAACTGATATATATATAAAAAATTAGCCGGGCATGGTGGCGCATGCCTGTAGTCCCAGCTACTCGGGAGGCTGAGGCAGAAGGATCACTCGAGCCCAGGAGTTTGAGGTTGCTGTGAGCTAGGCTGACGCCACGGCACTCACTCTAGCCTGGACAACAAAGTGAGACTCTGTCTCAAAAAAAAAAAAAAAAAAAAAAAAGAAAAATGCTTGTGTGAAGAGAAAAAGGCCAGTTATAATATGATCCTAATTTATGAATTTGTATTCCTAAAATCATGTTAGCTTTTACTCCTGTTGTTGGTTAAACTGGTGGCCTTAAAAAAAAGCCTGCTGATATGCAACTGATTATGTGATTATGTTGCTACAATATTATAATTAAAAATTTTTAAATACAAAAAAAAAAAAAAGGCTGCTGCAGTTCCACACATTATATCCTCATACTGGTGACCCAAGCAAAAAGGGAGGGGCAATGACAGCTTTCTTCCGTCTATGCTATAGTCCCTAACTGACTTCCTTTTACATCTTGTTGACCACAGCTGGGTCAGAGTCATCCCCAGGGGCAGGGGAGGCTGGGAAAGTGAGTGTGTAGTAAAGATGATGGTGATTAATCCCTTGGGGCAGGCACCCTGCCGGCAGGAATGCTCTGGGGTTCTGTATGTAGGGAAGAGGGAAATGGCTGTTGGGTGGACCACGGTGTTGCCACACCTAGTTACTATAGCATGTTGTTTGATCCAATAAAGCCACATTCCAAGAGGGTAGTATTTGCCAAAGTCAGTGACAGCATACCTATATGCAGTTTATCTGCCTTCCTCTGGAGAAGGTATTCATGTATGTATGTCAAGTCAGCTGTTTTGAAAAATAACAGAAGTATATTTAATTACTGTGATTAATGACCCTTAATGTTTCTTTGTATATATAAGTGCAACCATGCGCTGAATTATGTCTCATCTTGTATTTAATATGTAGATTGGTACCTCTTCCTCTATGTATCCTGAACTTGAAGTTTAGGAAAGAGCAGGGAACCTTCTGAGATGGGAGAATTTGTGTCATGTACTCTAGATTTCTGGAAATGTAATTACTTGAGGTGATGAACTAGGTCAAGAGTGTTTCTTAAAATCATATGTTGCAAAATCCCCAGTTGTGTTATCTGAAGCCAGCTAGAACAGCAGGCCTTGGGCCAAATGCCCAGTATCTAAAAATTAGACAAGATACCTAAAAGTTTAAGTTTCTCTGCCTCATTCTAGAGTTTTTTCCCCAAGATTCTGGAGTTGTAGGGATCCTGGGGGTATAGCAATTAAGATCTTGCTCATGGCCCAGGCTTGGGATCCTCGTAAGTTGATAGGAATGAAGTAGAGATGGCAGAGGAACAAACAAGCAAGTAAATACAAAAGGATCACTGAAAACAGCAGCTAGGTTAGTGGATGTCAGGAGTTTAAATTCAATTTCTGAAAAGTGAATTTTGACAACTTGTGGAACTCAGCTTAGTCCTTTCCTGAGTCTTCCCTTTCCTCCCAGGAGGCAGCACCCTGAGGTTTATATTCTTCCAGAGAAGATTAGAAGGTCCCCTGAGGCAGTTATGAAATCCCCAAGTCCCTATTCTAGTGACTATTTTCAGTTTTTTGGGTTTTTTTTCTTTTTTTGAGTCAGAGTCTCACTCTATCACCTGGGCTAGAATGCTGTGGCATCAGCCTAGCTCACAGCAACCTCCAATTCCTGGGCTCAAGTGATCCTCCTGCCTCAGCCTCCTGAGTAGCTGGGACTACAGGCGTGCCACTAGGACCAGCTGATTTTTTCTATTTTTAGTAGAGATGGGGTCTTGCTCTTGTTCGGGCTGGTCTCAAATTCCTGACCTCAAGTGATCCTCCCGCTTCAGCCTCCCAGAGTGCAAGGGTTCTAGGCATGAACCACTGCACCCAGCCCCGTTTTCAGTATTAACTCTGCATCCATCTCACTCTCCTTTCATGTGGCAGTTAGAACAGATGGAGCACAGTTTCTATAGTTTGTGTTCCAGGAAAAAATCCTGTGAGGAGCAGAGTTCAAAATGAGCAGATCCATGCCTGGTGCGGTGGCTCACGCCTGTAATCCTAGCACTCTAGGAGGCCGAGGTGAGCGGATAGTTTGAGCTCAGGAGTTCAAAACCAGCCTGAGCAAGAGCGTGACCCCATCTCTACTAAAAATAGAAGGAAGTTAATTGGCCAACTAATATATATAGAAAAAAAATTAGCCGGGCATGGTGGCGCATACCTTTAGTCTCAGCTACTCGGGAGGCTGAGGCAGGAGGATTGCTTGAGCCCAGGAGTTTGAAGTTGCTGTGAGTTAGGCTGACGCCAGGGCACTCTAGCCCAGGCAAGAGAGTGAGACTCTGTCTCCAAAAAATAAAAAAATAAAATAAAATAAAATATAAAATAATAAAATAAAATTAAAAAATAAAATAAATAAAATAAAATAAAAAAATAAAATAATAAAATAATGAGCAGATCTAAATGGGTATAAAATATTTGTTTGTTGTCAGATGGGCCTGAAGCCTTTTGGAAATAGCTGAGTAGGTCCTGTTGGCACTGAGACACTAGGAGCCTGTGCTGTGGCATACACCTTCCAGGTTTACCAGGTTTAGGGATCCTCCCTTAGAAAGCCCACAGTGGTGAGCAGACAAGTGAGATGGGTAACAGGCACTGTGACTGGAACTGAGCTCACTCACCTGAAACCCAACAGCAGCTACTTCATACAGGCCCCTTGACCATCCTCAACATTCTTGGTGGCTGCATCCTCAGTAGGTTTTGACCATCAATTAAACTGACATGACTCATGGATTAAATAAAGGGGTTTGACAGAATAAACATCTGATGGATATCTTGGCTTCTCTATCTTTAAGGAAAAGAGCCACAGCTGGTTTGAGTATAATGTTTAATATAAGATACAGTGGATTGGCTGAGTTGGTGCAAAACTAAGAGTACCAGATTCAGTCTTGTAAGTGAGTTAACAGCCTAGGCACTTGGACAAAAAATTAGCCCTGCTGTCCCGGGTCCTCCAAGGCCTTCTGCACATCACCAGCTAGGGGCTCCAAGACTGAAATCTCATTACTTGGAGGCTTGGGTAGAATTCATGTGTCCCCAGTTCCCACAGTGAATCAAGAGGCTGGCCTCAGCCATCATAGCAGATACAATTTTCAGGACAGGCTTGAGGCAAATGGGGACAGAACTGGACATGGGGGACCTGGGCTGCTGTACACATGCTACATGCAGTAGTCCAAGAGGCTCACAGCTTGAGAGGCTGGCCTACGCACCTTCCCACCCACATGGTTATCCTCCCTGACTGCTCATGGTAGGGAAGAAGGTGACCATGCAGTTAAAACAGATCCTTCCAAAAGCTCTATTTGGCATAATCTAATGCCACTGCTAGTGCTGCCAGTGGCCAGGCACAGGTACTGAAGGCCCTGAGGAGTTGGGAGGAAGGGAGAACAATGTGCAGGCAGAGCAGGAAGCAGCCGGCTCAGGTCCCTTCCCCAGGAGCCCAGAAGAATAAAGGCCATGCAGTAAAGGGAACATGTGGTCCTTCTCTTTGGTCAGGCAAAGGCCCTAGTATGGGCCTGGAAGGTGAAAAGGCTGAAGGGTGCAGGCTCTGGCCTCAGACCCTAGCTTTAGGCTCATCACATGGAGGCGGTAACACAGTGAAAGGCAAGGCAAGACAACACAGCAGAGTCAGGCTGGGAATCGCTGGCTTCTAGGAGCTGCCCTTGTCCTTGTCATCCATTAGGTCATACCTGTGGAAACAAGGAGAGACGGCTTAGGTAGAAAATTGACTCTTTTGTCCTCTTATAAACGAGACACAATCCAAGGGCTTCTACACGTCATAGAATCAGTGGTTCTCAGCTCACGTTACGTCCTTTTTCCTTTCCTTGATTGAGATTTCTCCTACTAAAACATCCAGACCCTCTGACCCAGACACTCACCACTGGGCGGCACCCTGGGAAAGGTCTATCTCAGCAAGGTCCAAGTGTACCTGTGTCGGAGGATGGCAGGGGGCAAGATGTTATTTTGATATGACCCTGTCCTCTCATCACACACTCCTGATCCCAAACTACAGCACAGGCGATACAGTCAACTCTAAAATATCACCTGGGGGGCTTCCTTCCTAACAGGGACCACAGCCTTAGTCCCAGCAGCTTCCGACTCTTACCTCTGCCCTGCCCATTCTGCCCTCCTACCTTGCCCAGCAGCTCACGCTCTCTTGACATGAAGGAGGAATTAGACTTGACAGAGACATCCAGCTTTCGCCTGAGGGCCTCATCCAGCGGCAGATCCCACTCAAACCTGGAAGAGGACTGGGTGTTAGGTAGGGGCTGGGGTCCTTCCCAAGTCTGCCATCTCTCCACCTGAATGCCCACTCACTGACCGTTCATTGAATTCAGGACTTAGGGTCCTCTTCTTCTGTGAGGTCTTCCTCTTGGTGCCTCTGTTCTTGTCTGGCAGTAGCGACAGTGACACATAGGGGTCTGGGGGATCCCGTCCACTTTGTCGAAGAGCCCTGCGACAGGAGGATATAGGCGATAATTTAACCAGAGGCAAGGGACAGAGGGAAGCTGGAGGACAGGAGGGATGGGGTCTCACCGGCAACTGTGAACGATGCTGACCAGCTTTCGTTCTTCGCTGTAGTACCATATAGTCAGTTTCACCTGGCCCAGAGGCCCAGCTGGAACCTCAAGGGGACTGTGGGGAGACGGCAACAGGTTCAGGAGAAGGTAGAGAGAGCCTAGTGTACCTGTGACTCAAACTCCATATTCCTGTCTGTGCCTCATCTCTCTGTCCCAGCCCTTTACCTGTCAACGTGTGTTAGGCGCTGCCGGAGCTCTGGGGCTGAGGAGGTAATGGGAGGGAGCGCTCCCCAGACCTCTGGTTCTTCACTCAGAGACGAGGAGCTGTGGCTATAGCTGTGGCTGTGAGCTTCCACTCCTGAGTGCTGGGACACCAGGATCTAGGGGCAAGAAACCCGTGAGCTGGGCAGAATTCTCCCAGCGCCCTGGCTCTAAGACATGATCCTCTGTTCCCATCCCCTTGGCTGTACCTAGGCCAGGAGGGCCCTCCTCCCCTCCCTCTCAGCCTGCCCACCATCTCCTGGCACTTACCCCTAGCTGTGCTCTCAGCAGCACCTGCCCTTGACCATTATTGAGTGTAAACCATCGGTCCAAACAGAGCTGGTCAGCCGTGAGGAGCTCCGAGAGGGGCAAGGCCAACGAGCCCAGTGCACCAGTCCCCTCACCCCGAACCTGTGGGGCAACAGGACTGTGATCAAGGCACACACATGGATAAATGAGTTAATCCTGGTATTCAGGGTCCAAACACTTAGACTCGGGTGGGTTTGGTGAGAGATTCTCCTTTGAGAATGGCAAGGAAGCCATGGTAACAGTTGCTGGTCCCTCTTTCCTTCCTTCCTTAACCAGAGTAGAGCATACTAAACTTCCTAAATCTTCATAAAACTTTCAAAAATTACTTCCTAAACTTTCAAAAATTATACTAGTTATTACCTGTACAAAGTACAGAACAGTCAAAATGGAATTAAATGTAAATGTTTCCTGCTTATCCTATCCCCATTGCCATATTCCAAATATAACAACCTTTAAGCCCCTTCTGTTTTCTTTGTTCTAGTGTCATTTTAAGGAATATGCTTATATCTCTATTTCATGATTTAGATAAGTATCTACCAATTGCATGCTATGAAAGATGAGGAATTGAGCTCATTTATACCTCTTCTCTACCTCTGTTAGTGTTGACAGTAACATTATTTTAAATTATTTTTCTTTTCTTTTTTCTGTTTTAGAGACTTGGTATGTTGTCTAGATCCTTCTGCCTCAGCTTCCTACAGGGACCACCTTACTTAGAAACACTTTTCTTTCCTTTTTCTTTGAGACAGGGTCTTGCTCTATTGCCTGGGCTAGAGTGCAGTGGTGTCATCATAGCTCACTGCAGCCTCCAACTAACTCCTGAGCTCAAGTGATCCTCCTTCCTCAGTCTCTGGAGTAGCTGGGGGTACAGGTACACACTACTATGCGTGGCTAATTTTTTAATTTTTTGTAGAGATGGGTTTCGCTATTACCCAGGCTGGTCTTGAACTCCTGGCCTCAAGCAATCTTCCTGCCTCAGTCTCCCAAAGTGACCTGAATCACCACACCCAGCCTAGAAGCAATTTCTTGACTCTTCCCTCCATAAGAAGAAATCAGCATTCCTATATTACTTTCCATCTATCCTCTCCAACAAAAGCACATGGTGCTCCAACAAGAGGGAGAGGGAAAAACACTATATGGGCAGTAGATTTACCTTCTGGATTTCTCCCCTTGGATGTCCCTCAGAGATCTCAAATGCAAAAGTTCCCTCTCTGTGCACTCCCTGTGTCGGCAATGGCACCCTCACCCATCCTGTGCCAAAAACCCTGAGGTTATCATTTAGGCCGTTCCTTGTTCCTCCTCCCCCTTCCTGTCAGAACCACCTGCAAAGCCTATTGGGCCTTTGTCATGTCTTGCTTCAATTCCTCTAATAGTCTCTCTCTTCTTTTTTTTTTTAATATATTATATTATCATTACTTTATTTTTTTCTTTTTTTTAACAGCTGATCCAGATGGGATCTAATAGTCTCTTCACTGATCTCCTTGCCTCCTGGCTAGTCCTTCCCGTCCATTCCTGACCCTGCCATCAGCATGATCTTGCTAAAATGCAAATATGGGTCTATTACCTTCCTGCTGGCCTCTCTAATCTATAAGAAATGTGCCTTCATTCCTTTCTCAGCCTAGCATTTCCCTGCCTTTCTCTTCTTGGGCCAAGCCTATCTATCCTTAAACTCAGGGTCATCTAACGTGCCTTTCTTCCTACCTTCCCCTTTCCCCAGCCTGTTAGAATCCCTCCTTTTTTCTCCACAGTGCCTTTTTCCTCAGTTATTATTCTGGAAGTATTCTCTAATTATTTTTCTCTCAAAGCAGTGTGAGCTACATAAATGTAAGAACTTGATCTTTTATCCTGAATGCCCTGTGCCTGGCTCAGTGCCTAGCCTAGAACCTGCTAGACATTTGAAGAATAAGTTTACAGTACCTGAAACTCCAGGCTCTCAGCATGTGGTTTTCTGATGAGAAAGGAAGCACTCTCATCCCAGACAGGGGCTGAAGTTTGGGAAATAGTCTGGTGGAGATGAGGTGTTATGATCAGTGGTTTATACTGTCTCCTTTATGCTCTCATCGCTCTCATTCTTCCTCCCGCCCCTACCCCTGAGATGGGGTCTCACTCTATCACTCAGGCTGGTGTTGAACTCTTAGCCTCAAGACATCCTCCTGCCTCAGCCTCCTGAGAGCATGGACTCAAAGCATGAGCTACTATGCCCAACTTCCCTCCTATTCTTAACCCTGCAGTATTTGCTAATACCTTGGTTTTTTGTTTGTTTTTTGTTTTTTGAGACAGAGTCTCCCTTAATTGCCCAGGCTAGAGTGAGTGCCCTGGCGTCAGCCTCGCTCACAGCAACCTCAAACTCCTGGGCTCAAGCAATCCTACTGCCTCAGCCTCCCCAGTAGCTGGGACTACAGGCCTGTGCCACCCTGCCCGGCTAATTTTTTCTATATATATCAGATGACCAATTAATTTCTTTCTATTTATAGTAGAGACGGGGTCTCACTCTTGCTCAGGGTAGTTTCGAACTCCTGACCTTGAGCTATCCTCCTGCCTCGGCCTCCCAGAGTGTTAGTATTACAGGCGTGAGCCACCACGCCCGGCCTGTTTTTTGGATTATTTTTTTTTTTTTGCCTCTTACCACTCCCACACCAATAACTTAGTTTCTTTTTGTTTTTTTTAAGACAGAGTCTCACTTTGTTGCCCAGGGTAGAGTGAGTGCCGTGGCATCAGCCTAACTCACAGCAACCTCAAACACCTGGGCTCAAGCAATCCTCCTGCCTCAGCCTCCCGAGTAGCTGGGACTACAGGCATGCGCCACCATGCCAGGCTAATTTTTTCTATATATATTAGTTGGCCAATTAATTTCTTTCTATTTATAATAGAGATGGGGTCTCACTCTTGCTCAGGCTGGTTTTGAACTCCTGACCTCGAGTTATCTGCCCACCTCAGCCTCCCAGAGTGTTAGGATTACAGGCGTGAGCCACCGCCCATGTTCTACCAATACCTTAGTTTTATGAGAAGTATCTCCCACGGTTAGGGTAGCGTAAGGGCTGGGAGGCTTGGTGCCTTTTCGGAGCTGGAAAGAGAATATTCATTCAGAATGTGAAAGAGAAATTGAATTTAGTCCCAGTTAGGCAGATCCCTCCAACAAATTATATTCACAGCCAGCAGCCATGTCTCTATTATTACTTGACAGCCACTACCTTCGTGGCCTTGGACAGACAATTCTTCTCACCCAGCACCACTGTCAGAAAGAGAGGGACCATTTACTACTCCAAACACACCAGGAGCATTCAAACCTGTGGAAGGTGAAAGCAGAGCCAGGGAGTTTTGGGGCATGGGGGCAGATCTCACCGGCAGGTCCTCTGCCCGCTCCAGGTAGACAGATAGCAGGGCTGCTGCCAGTTCTGCACTCTTCTGAGTCTGGATCAAACTGTTCACCTGCAGCACCTGGGGGAGGCACACGGCAGGCTAGGCAATGGCAACTGACACCCTAAGGCCTGGCATGTGCCTTGAAAGCTGAGGAGAGCTCACCCTGCCCCGTCTTGGGTCCCTTCCTTCTTCCAGACTCCATCCTTACCTCCTCTAACTCAGCAGCAGTGGGACGGGGTGTCAGACGCTCCAGGCGCAAGTGCAGGCGGCCAGATGGGACATCTTCGAGGGTCAGCCACTGTGGAAGTAGGGAGGTGAAGACTTGGGGATGTGAGGACAGGAGAACTATGAGAATGAGGCTTGGGTAAGATCAGGAGGGATTACTGATTCTAATCCAATGCTCACCTCATCAAGGAAGCCACTGTTTAAGACTGTGGTGAGACTCACTTTACACCTGTAGAGGAGAAAAATTTAGACAAGAGGTAGATGGTCAGAATTGAGTCTCTCTCTCTGAGGCCAGACTCCATGGCCTACAGACGCCCAGCCTGTCTGCCCACCTGGACTCCCACCCTCTCACCTGCCCAGAAAGTCATCCTTGTCCAAGTCCTTGTCAAAGACTTCAACCTCTAGCTCTTGGCCCGGAATTGATGTGACAATCACCTAGTGGGAGAAAATAGTGCAGACAAAAGAGGATTCTCTCTTTTTCCTCTCCAGATGACTGGACTCCCAACCAGCTGAACCGCAAAGGTTTTGGGACTACTCTCAGAGGTGGGGGTAATACTGGGGCAGAACTGGGAGGCATCCTAGACACTCGATTCGGACCTCAAAAACCTCATTCCAGCGGGGATTGAGATCTTCCCGAACAACACGGCTCCGGAAGCTTCGTCCTGCCAACTTTAGTTTGACATAGGGGTCTGACTTGCCCTTCACCAATCCCCCTAAGAAACGGTCTTTGGCAATCAGGTCCTGGGCCTCTAATACATGGATCCGAAGCACATTCTGCAAAAGAGACAGATGGGGCAGCGGATGGCAGTCAAAGGGAGGGAGACCTGTCTACACCAGCCCTGCGCACACTCAGGGTGGGCATACAGGCCCTCGTCCTTTCTAGATATAGACTTACCTCAGTCCCAAAGTGGCTGTTAGGAGTTGTGTGACAGGGTCGGGGTGGGGCATCCACACTGCTGCCCATCTGGGTGCTCTCACTGTCCAGGTCCCCAGCACCAGGAGTGCCAGGCACAGTGGGGAAGCATACTTCTGATGAATCCAAGTACAAGATCTGGGAAGGGTACCAAAGGGTACTGAATCAAAGAAGTACAACTAGTCACCAGTAGGCAAAGTGTTGGAGGTAGAGGGACAGAGTAGGGACTCTGACCAGGTCCCTGCCTTAGCTGGGCTCATCTCTAGAATGTTCCCTCCACACCCTCTCTGACTCACACACCTCACACACCATTCCTTCCACCAGTCAGATTGACAGTTTTGTATGTCTGTTCAGTATTTCGACATATACTAGCTCATTTAATCTTACATGGCTCCCCGCTTCCTTACTAGCAAGGAATCTATAGCCCTTTCCCCTGCCCCTCAGCACTTCCCCCATTTCTTACCCTCATGACCAGTTTCATGTAGAGCCTAGAGTTTGGGCCAGAGCTGCTGAGCTGGAACCACTGGTCCAGGGTGAGTTCAGGGGAAGTCAGCAGGCGAGACAGAGGCAGGGTCAGGGCTCCTAAAGTCAGGGCCCTGGAGTCATCCTTCACCTATAAGCACAGGAGGAGGGAATAGAGTTAGGGATTAGGGAAATGGGAGGCACACTGGGGAAAGTTATAACATGGGTCCAGCTTCACTCCTCTTTGTACCAGTCATAAACCTTTTGCTGTACTTGGGGCCATCTTTTTAGTCTTCTGCCTCCTCCTTGGTCCCTTCCACCTTTGTTCATTCTGGTCCTACTACTTGGAAAGTTCTTATTTTCCTCCCTCGGCCTATTTAATTCCTATTCATCCTTCAAAGGCCAATTAAAACTCTATTTGCTTTATAAAATCTCTCCAGTTACTCCAGCCTCTGACTTTCTCTGGCAATCCTCAGTAGTATACTATGAGTATTTTACTCCTACTAGTTAACATGCAATTGTTCTTGAATGATTTCATACACCTGTGTCTTGTCTATGAAACTAGCCAGTAAGTTCTGTGAAGGAAGATACCTTTGAAATGCTAGGTGTTAACAATTTATTGAGGCATAATTTACATACCATAAAATCACTTATTGTATGTAATTTCCAATTACATACCATGTTTCCCCAAAAATAAGACCTACCCATAAAATAAACCCTAGCAGGATTTCTAAGCATTTGCGCACTATATACCCTACCCCGAAAATAAGACCTAGTGATGGGTGTGGCTATGCAGTATATCTGCACAACCCATGCATTTCCTCTCAGAGCGGTAAAGAAGACAAGCAGCCCTTCTCATCTGCCCCATGAGAGCTCTATTGCTCTGACATGAGAGATTGGGGCCAATGGTTCTAAAGGAAATAGAATCACAAGAAATTCAGGATGGAATTCAGGGTCTGGAGAGTTATGATGATGTTCCAGAAGAAGACAACTATATTTGAATAAATGTAGACTGCTGTACCGTACTTAAAAAAATAACACATCCCCTAAAAATAAGCCTTAGGGTGGCCAGGCACGGTGGCTCACACCTGTAATCCTAGCACTCTGGGAAGCCGAGGTGGGTGGATTGCTCGAGGTCAGGAGTTCAAAACCAGCCTGAGCAAGAGTGAGACCCCGTCTCTACTATAAATAGAAAGAAATTAATTGGCCAACTAATATATATATATATATACAGAAAAAATTAGCCGGGCATGGTGGCACATGCCTATAGTCCCAGCTACTTGGGAGGCTGAGGCAGGTGGATTGCTTAAGCCCAGGAGTTTGAGGTTGCTGTGAGCTAGGCTGACGCCACGGCACTCAGTCTAGCCTGGGCAACAAAGTGAGACTCTGTCTCAAAAAAAAAAAAAAAAAAAAAAAAAAAAAGCCCTAGGTGTCTTCTTGAGGAAAAATAAATATAAGACCCTGTCTTCCTGTCTTATTTTCGGGGAAACTAGAGAGATAGGTGGGGAACAGTAGAGACACTGGGGAGGTAGGCAATCCAGGTAGACGGATTAAAAATAGAGATCAAAGGAAGAGAGAAGCCTGGGTGAGCTGGCTCACGCCTGTAATCCTACCACTCTGGGAGGCCAAGGTAAGAGGATTGCTCGAGGTCAGGAGTGGGAGACGAGACTGAGGAAGAGCGAGACCCCATCCCTACTATAAATAGAAATAAATTATCTGGACAACTAAAAAAATATATATATAAAAAAAAATTAGCTGGGCATGGTGGTGCATGCCTGTAGTCCCAGCTACTCTGGAGGCTGAAGCAGAAGAATTGCTTGAGCCCAGGAGTTTGGGGTTGCTGTGAGCTAGGCTGACGCCACGGCACTCACTCTAGCCTGGGGAACAGAGCGAGACTCTGTCTCAAAAAAAACAGGAAGAAAGAAAAAATGGTGCAGATCTGTGATGACAGAACAGAGTATTCAGGAGGGATGAATAGGTGATTATCTCACTTGTACGTCAAGCTCCTGGTTTCGAGGGTCTTGCAGGAAGAACCGGAAAGCTTCCTCCCACGCTGGGCAGTTGGTGCTGTAGACAGCCTGGAGATGTGGAGGATGGGATTAAGGGTACATGCAATAGCACCTTTCCCTTTCTCCAAAATACCCTTGCATTTACAGGCATTCTAAAGGAAGATTTTATCCCAAGAACAGTCCTCTCCCCCTGACATAACACCTTTCCCAATGATGTCCCAACAATGAAGATTTTATCCCAAGAACAGTCCTCTCCCCCTGACATAACACCTTTCCCAATGATGTCCTAGCCCTCACCTTGCTCTCCTGAGTCACATCCTGAATTGACAGTTGTACCATGGGGTTGGGTTCTTTGTTCCCTTTCTTTAGCTGCAGGGGATAGAATTCAAAGGTCACTGTTTCGGGGGATTTTGTTTTTGTTCCGGTGAAGGAAGGTAGGATCTCATCGGAATCTTTTCCCCGAGGTGGATCTGATCTATTCCTTGGAACCCTTGTGTTACATGTTGCTGCTTCTGGAGCAAAACAGGCTGGGGGCATTTGCACTCAGAAAGGGAGCAAGGGAGGGTATGGGAATGCTTCATCCAGGACTCCCTGCTCACCCAGCCAAACTTACAGGAAGATCTTGGGCCCGATCCAGGTAGACAACTAAGATGGCAGCTGATGGTGGCTCCGGTCGAGAGGAGACTCCCTGGTTCCACTGTAGAACCTGGGGTGGGAGTGGTAGTCAGACCTTGGTCCCCCAGCCTGGTATTCTTCCAGCTCCCTACTTTCCCCTGCCAGCTTTCTGTTTCCTGTGTGGCCTACCTGCTCCAATTTTTCTGCATCTGGCAAAAGTGACAGCCATTCTAGCCTCAAGTGAACTTGGCCCTGCCCACCTTGCAGAGGGAACCACTAGAAGGAGAGGTAGAACAAAGTGAGGTGTAGTTGAGATCAGATACCTCCCCAACCATTTCCCCACCAATGTAGCAACTATTGTCTGCCCAGAAAGTGAGACCACCCCTACCTTCCTCTTCTCCCAACTTACATCATCCAGTACTCCAGCCTGTAAGACCTTCCCCACATCCAGCTTCATTCTGAGGGGAGGAGTAGGGAGATGGAGAGTGTTGTATTTATTAGCATGTTAATGGCCTTCCACTCACCCACCCAGAATTGACTGGCAGATCTCAGACTCCTTTTCCTTATATTCAGGAGATAATTAGTGTGTGCATGAGTGCACTCATGGTAGGGGTAGGGGGTGGGGAGGTTAGGAAGGTTTCCCAGGCCCACAAAACAACTGTAATTACCTCTAGGACCTCAGTAGCATTGGTCTATAGAATCCCAACAAAGGCAGTCTCACCTGCCCAGAAAGTCATCTTTGTCTGGATCCTTGTCAAACACCTCCACTTCAATCTCCTGCCCTGGGACCTCATGTACCATCACCTGGAGAACACAGAGGGATAAGGGTCTCTCTCGTGGGCTGTAGCTATGAGGATTATCCAATCAGGGTCTTCTCTCACAACCTTCTGGGCCTCCCCATCTCATGCAGCCAGGCTCCTCAGCTCTCCTACCTCATAAGTTTCCCTCCACTGGGGGTTGAGTTCCTCATCGATAACACGACTGCAGAATGTCTGGGTGCCCAGGCGCACGATTGCATAGGGATCTGACTTGCCCTCAATCAGGCCCTTCACATATTTGTCCTTGGAACTCAGCCCTTGAGCAGCCAGCAGGTGAATCCGAATAATGCCCTGGGGGAAGGAATCAAAATGGTGAGAAACTAAGGACCCAGTACAGGGTTCTTGAGAGAAGGATCCATATAATGGGAGAGGCCATACCCTGGGCAGAGGGGACCGCAACTGAGCCACATCTTGAAGGTTAGGCACAAGGGGCACCAATAATCGGTTGGGTAACACTAAGAAGGCAGCGATGGAGTCCATGATCATGGTGTCAGAGAGTGAGCTGAATAGGGGAGTAGAAAAGGAAGGTGTATGGCCCCAACTTCCAATTTCCCCCACCCCCAACTATGCTTCCCACAGCCAAGAGAAACCTAAAGCTTAAGGAAGTCCTTTCTCAAAAATCCCTTTTGCTACTCTTCTCTCATAATTCCCCACCTACTGCTCTCTCCCTTGATCAGTGCCATCCCCGGCTTCTTCTTTTGCAGTTTTCAGTCCTTTCCATTCCCTACCAAAAATGTATGCTCCTCCCACAGAAGAAAAATCACTATATGAAACTTTTCAGGGGTATCTGTCTTATCTCCCCAACTAAAGTCAAGGCTCCTGGAGGGCACAGGCTGCATCTCTTACAGCTTTGTGTCCCTTAACCCCCCAACCCAGGGCCGGATCAGTTAGCAGGTAGGCAGTAAAGCCTTGATACCTAAGTCCTGGGATATCCAGCAGGTTAGTCATCCCTGTCCAGTTGATGTCCAGGGTCTGAAAGGAAAGAGCCGAGGGGTCAGGACAGATCCTATGGGGCATGATCACACCCATCCCAGTTGCCAGACCCTTCAGCTCTCTTGTCAATTAACTTGTCATTCTCCATAGCCATCTCCATCTTTCCAGTCCTCTCTGTTTCCTCTGCTTCCCCATCCCCCTGCAATGTTTT
This sequence comes from Microcebus murinus, assembly GCF_040939455.1. Classification (NCBI taxonomy): domain Eukaryota; kingdom Metazoa; phylum Chordata; class Mammalia; order Primates; family Cheirogaleidae; genus Microcebus; species Microcebus murinus. The sequence continues at coordinate 60,517,095 of NC_134113.1, read as the reverse complement.
CCCTTACCGGGCGTCGGATAAAGAACATCGACACAGCTCCCACGAGAGGAATGTCCCCAATAAGTGGCTCAAGAATCACCCGCAAGACACCGTGTAGCTGGGGCAAGAAAAGAAGATCAAAGTTTTTCCCCAGAAAAAGCTCTCTAATCTCCCAGGCTCCCCTACCCTTGGTTTTCCCGACCTCCCACTTCCCCATATCCCATGTAACTTAGGGGAAAGACTCCCTACAACGTGCCTCACCTGCATGCCCTTGACTCCTGCTTTGCAAAAATATTTCTTCACTTCCACATCAATTTGCACATCACCTACATAGCTGGGGGTTGGTGAAGAGAGAATAAAGGGGTTACTACTAGGCAAATGTGAGGGTTGGGGGGAGTAAAGCAGCTAGGAGTGACCAGGACACTGGAGGGGAGGCAGGAAGAGCGGTGAGTAGCACTACCTGACGTTCAAGTCCAGCAGGATCTGTTCTTTTCTCTGACCAGGGTGAACCTTGACTCCTATGATGCGCAATGGCTGGGGAGAGATGAACTCTTGAGAGAGGGGAGGGAACAAGAGGAGGACCGCATACCCTCTGGGCCACCCATGCTCCCTATCCCATTTCCCCCCACCCCATTACTTTCTCTCCTACACACATACCTTTTCACCCAGTTCCACTCGTGTAAATGTAAATGTCTGCAGATGGGTGTTGGATCCCCGAACAGCCGGGGCCACAGTTTCTGCCAGAAGCTTCTCCATATACTGGCCCAGGAAGGGCCAGACCTGGGCCACAATCTGGGAGGAAAGGGAGGTGGTCACAGGAGATCCTGATCTTCCCTCTAAAGGCAAATTCCTTCAGAACCTTTCCCTCAGGAGCGCAATAGGGGACTAGGCTGGGGGCAGGGAGAGTTGAGGTGGGGCAGGGACCAGCAAGAGGAATGAACCCCCATTCTCCCCTCATGAAGAATAAAAATCAGAACAATCAATGCTCACCTTATTTAGCCATTCGGCCTTTTCCACATCTGGGAAGCTGACCTGGAGGTGAGGAAGGCAGAGACAGTGATGAGCGTACCCTCTCCCTGTGGTTTGCTACCAAGGAGTGGGCGGGATGCTTGTAGAGGAGAAGGAGTGTGTAAGTGTGACAGGGACTCCTTGCACGTGGTGGGGAGGGCTGGGACGTCCAGAGGTTTCATTCCTTACAGAGTTTGGGGGCTGAAGTCTCTCTATTAAGGGGAGCTGACAGGGTGTGGGCCACACAAAGTTGCTTTGTGGCTAGCTCAGGGATGTGAAATGACAGCTGCTGGGGAGAGAGGAGGAGGGAGGAGAAGGGCACATTCTTTCTGGAGGGGGAGGTCCAGTCGAATTGGGAGTACAGGGCAATTCTGGGATTTAAGAAGTCCTTCCCCCTCTCCCCTCATTCTGGGGCCTCTATAGCAAAAAGGTCGGAAAGGGAAGCAAATCCTTGAGTCAGGGAGGGATCAGAAGAGCTAATTAGGCTCTGGCTTTGTGTCTGTTTTTATTTCTCTCTTTCTTTCTGTGTGACTCCTTTTGTGGGAAAGGACACCTGTGCTTAGCATTGTGAGGTAGGAAGGTTAATTTCCACGTGAGGAGCAGTAGGCATACAGAGTTGCCGCCTGGGCTACAGGTTTCCTAGGACCATTTCTCCCCCTTTCTCCTCCCCAGTCCAGGGCCTAGGAAGCATGGCTATGTCTGCTTAGTGTCAGTTTTAGTTCCCCTCTTCTGCCATTCTCCCCTGGACTGGCACTTCTGCTGGGAGGGGCCGGGTAACGGGCTCTGCCTCTGCGCCGCAGGGTGCAGAAATAAGGGTCTCAACCCAACCGAGCAAGCGCAGCCCACAGTCCGGAAAAGGGTGGGGCCGGCCAGGGGCGGGGGAGTGTGGGCAGCGGGCACTGCAGCAGCCGCACTCCCCTCCTCCCGCACCCCCGCCCTCCGTCCAGCAGCCGCCTCTGCTGCGCTGCAGCCCGGCTGCAGGAGGCTGGAAAGCGACTGCAGGAGGGTCAGTCCAAGTCCTGGGGCTCAGCTGAAAAGTGCTCCTGGGGCTGGGTCCCTGCGGGAAAAGGGAGAACCTTATGGCCTTAAGTAGGTAAAAAGTCTTGAGGAGGACAGGAGAGGCGAGGGAACCCTTTGAGCAGTAACGGGGATGTAGATGCCCAGAAGCAGCAACGGTGCGGGCTGGCTGGCACCAGAAGCCAAGAGGGGCGCTCAGGAGAGCTGGCTGGGAGGGAAAGCCTCAGCTGGGACGAGGGCCCCTCATGTTCTTACTGCTGTCGCCCAAGAGTAGAGGAAGAAATCCTGATTCTAGGCATGCAAAAAGGGTGTGGGTAGTAGGTCCTAAGAGTGGCGCGTCCCAGCAGGCAGGCGGCTAGCAGGGTGAGAGGGGAAATTCTGGGGCCCCCGTCCCAAAGTAGGGAGATGACTCTAGGGATAGGGAGGGAAAACCCCAGACTGAGGGGCTGGGAGCGGGCTGTGCTGCACCGAGGACCTAGGGCGGTCACTCACCCAGGCAGGTAGCTCTCGATGGCTCATATAGAGAGTTTTCGCCGTGAGCTGCTCCTCATCGTCCAGGAGCTGCCTCGCTACTCGAAGGCTCCGTTCTTTCCCCTCGCGGACCCGGCGCCAGCCCAGGTAGAGGGCGAGGCCGACGAGTACGAAACCCAGGCTGAGTCCCGCTGCCCCGGCCAGGTACACCGGCACCAGCACCAACAACCGCCGCCCGAAAGAAGTCAGCACCGCTAGGGCCTCGCCCGCCGCTCCTGGGCCGGCAGGTTGGCCCCCGGAACCCCGGTCGGGTTTCGTGTGAGCTGCGGGGGGCTGGTCAGGGGGGTCGGAGGGGGCAGAGGGCTGGTCCTTCGGGCTGGGGCTGGAGTCCTCTCCGGGAGGGCGCTCCATTGTGCCACCTCTGAGGGGATCCGCCCGAACCGGAGACCAGCTGGAGGTTGCCGGGTCTTGCGGGCAGCTCCCCTAGGCAAACGGTGATCCCCAGGATGGGGGAGGGGACTTCAAGCCACGCCCACCCTTTCTGCCGGTTTGGGTTGGTCCGCGCCGCATAGACCGAGGTGGAGTTAAAAGGTTGAAACCCCTCCCCTCTTCCGCGGAGAAGGGAGAGGGGATCCGAGAGGCTGGACCTCCCTGATTGGACCAGAGTGCCCAGATGGGGTCTGGGACGGCGGGAAAAGGAGGAAAGGGGCTCAGGGGCGGCATTTGATTGGTAATAAAGACAAGAGGGCGTGGTGTACCAATTAAAGAGGAGAGGCCGGACCGAGAGCTCCCCCACGTGGGATTCGAGTGCCTGCGGTGTGATGTCATGCAGAGCCGCACCGCCAATTACTCGGTTTTGTAGAAAGCCCAAGTTCCGAAGTTGAGGGGTTGTGGAGGGTCAGGATTTCTTTCCATTCGGACGGTTTGGCAGGATTTGGTCTAGGATTCCTATATGTTCGTTGGGCAATTTTCCCTGGTTTTCATACTCTGAGCACATTCCTTATCCTTCTTTTCTTGGCCACTCTTGCAAAAGGAAAAGAAATTACCCCATTCGGAATGGACGTGTTTGAGAACCGACCCTGCCTATCCTGTCTCCAATCCTCTACCTTTTCCGTGCAGTGTAACGGCTGACGCTAGAGAAAACTGGAAAGCCAGGGAATTACAAATTTGAGATAATCCAGCCTTCAGAGAAGAAAAAAAGAGGAGCGAATAGGAAGTGAAGTTTTATTTCGTTTTGGAAATCCCCAAGAGTTGGCTAGTCATCTCTACATAGAGAATGTTTCTTTTTTTTTCTTTATTTTTTCGCTTTTATGAGTAGCTCTCTTTGCTGGACACAGAGGATGGATTAAGACGAAATTGGCGCCAAAGGCAGGGCAGCCTCAACTGCAGAGGAAATTATTACATTTTCCAAGAATTTCCTGACCCTGAAGAACTTTGAGAACACTAAATAGAGGAATTAAGAGTAGTGAGACAGCCGGGTGCGGTGGCTCACGCCTGTAATCCTAGCACTCTAGGAGGCCAAGGCGGGCGGATTGCTCCAGGTCAGGAGTTTGAAACCAGCCTGAGCAAAAGCAAGACCCCGTCTCTACTCTAAATAGAAAGAAATTAATTGGCCAACTAATATATATAGAAAAAATTAGCCAGGCATGGTGGCACATGCCTGTAGTCCCAGCTACTTGGGAGGCTGAGGCAGCAGGATTGCTTGAGCTCAGGAGGTTGAGGTTGCTGTGAGCTAGGCTGACACCATGGCACTCTAGCCTGAGCAACAAAGTGAGACTCTGTCTCAAAAAAAAAAAAATAGTGGTGAGATGATTCTGTTTCTCATTTGCCTGAGTTAGAAGAAAAGTTTGCAATACAGGCATAGAATCAATGCAGTTCTACATTGTACTGTGTAGGTTTACGAAGGAAAAAATGCAGGGTACACTGATGATTATTGTTACTAGTTAACTGGTCTTAGTGAAGTGTTGTCCAGAGAAGTAGGTCCTAGACTAAGTAGAAGCTGAGGAAGGAAGGGTTAGTCATAAGATGATTACCTTTTAATGCAGTATACCTTGTGTTGTTCTTTCTGATGCAGCAGAGGAACTAGGGTTGATTTGGGGGGAGAAACTAGATCTGCAACTGATAAATTTTATCTGGCTCTGCAGGGACAGGGCTGTTTCATCAAAGCTGCTTAAAACTTGTTCCTGCTCAGCCTTCCTCCCTTAATCTTGTTTTCTCACTTACCTTTCTCTACTTCCATAGGACTGACAGTATCTAGACTGCTTCATTAAGTTTGCAGAACTGTATAAGGAACAATTTTCTATTTGCCTCCTTTATCCTCCATATTCCCAGAGGTGAGCAGGTAGAAAAGGGAAACAATGAACTTGGAGGAGAAATGAGTGATCTGCTCACCATCTGATGAAGCAGAACTACAGCAGGAAAATGGATGAACCTCCTTTAGAGAGAAAACCTCTCTCTATAAACTGAAATCAGCCAAGCAATGGGGTAGGGTAGGGGATTCCTAAGGCTGGAGGAATGGAGAGGGTGACCTATGGAGGTTCTTTCCCAAACTTCTCCCTTCCTCACCTTATCCAGGTCATCAGATCCTCCTATTTCAGATGTTGGGGGGGGGGGGTTACAAAACCTCATCCTCAGGAAAGTCTTGTCCCGGCTGAAGCTCAAGAGCCACAGATCAGCAGCTGCAATGCAGCACAAGCAAACAGGGTGGGTCCCGCCCATTGACAATCCTGCTGTCCAGGTGCCACCTGGTGGTGATAAGCAGTAAGTGGGCAATAGGAAGGGATGGCCGTTTGTTAGAGGAAGTGTCTTACCGAGTGGAGCCTAAGTGAAGAGAGAGAATACCTAGACTTTCTGGACTTGCAATCTGCATTTATATGCAAACTATCATTGCCTCTTAGGGACAGCAGGGGGTTGTTTATGGTACTCTGGTCTCAGCCTACTCACTAGGACAGAAGGGGCAACAGGATTTGAGGAAATTTCTTCTGTATTATTTATTCCTAAAATGTACTGCCAAGTAGTGGTCCCATCCTTGCATGGCTCTATCATTAGAACTTTCTTATGCCAAGTCTGAAGTCAGACTGCCTGAATAGGTTCCTGGCCCTGGTCCTTACTAGTTGTAGAACCCTGGATAGGTTACTTTTTTTTTTTTTTTTCCTGTATCTCACACCTGACTTGGAAGGACAGGTTACTTTTTTTTTTTTTTTGAGACAGAGTCTCACTTTGTTGCCCAGCCTAGAGTGAGTGCCACCTGGCGTCAGCTCACAGCAACCTCAAACTCCTGGGCTCAAGCAATCCTGCTGCCTCAGCCTCCCGAGTAGCTATGACTACAGGCATGTGCCACCATGCCTGGCTAATGTTTTCTATATATATTAGTTGGCCAATTAATTTCTATTTATAGTAGAGACAGGGTCTCGCTCTTGCTCAAGCTGGCTTTGAACTCCTGACCTCGAGCAATCCGCCCACCTCGGCCTCCCAGAGTGCTGGGATTACAGGCATGAGCCACCCTGCCTGGCCTCTTGCCAGTTCTTTTTCAGCTACCCACTGGCTTGTCAATGGCTCTCTTTAAATACATTTAGAAGAACACACAATACTTACTGAGTGGTTCCATTTAGGCATAATATAGAACTGTTATATTTACAACCCATGACTAAGGTTCTTCTACACTTAAGGAGCTTCTAGAAAAGTGCTTAGAACATAACAGCTTTTTTTTCTAATAATTTTTTTCTTTTTTTTTTTAACATCCAGGAGTGCTTGTTTTCTAAACATAACAGCTCTTAATATTTATATATTGACTAAGATTTTAGGGTTTTTTGTTATTTATTTTTATTTTTTTTAGAAAGAAATTAATTGGCCAACTAACATATAGAAAAAAAAATTAGCCGGGCAAGGTGGTACATGCCTGCAGTCCCAGCTACTAGGGAGGCTGAGGCAGCAGGATTGCCTAGCCCAGGAGTTTGAGGTTGCTGTGAGCCAGGCTGACGCCACAGCACTCACTCTAGCTTGGGCAACAAAGCGAGACTCTGTCTCAAAAAAAAAAAAAAAAAAAAAAAGGGACTTTCAGTTAGAATTCTTAGCACTTGGAATAGATAACAAAATAAGCTCCTTTTCTAATCACCCTCCAATACTAGTTACTCTCCTAACCTCACACCCACTAAACCTTGGGTGTCTGAGGAGACCCTGCTAAATCGCATGGCAATTAGCACGGGCAGAGTCTGTAACAACCCCAGGCTTGGTCAGTTTCTTCCACCATGGGGGAGCTAGCATATCCTTTTTTAATTTTATTTTATCTATCTATCTATTTATTTATTTATTACATTTTTTATTTTTTTGAGACAGAGTCTCACTTTGTTGCCCAGGCTAGAGTGAGTGCCGTAGCGTCAGCCTAGCTCACAGCAACCTCAAACTCCTGGGCTCAAGCCATCCTCCTGCCTCAGCCTCCTAAGTAGCCAGGACCACAGGCATGTGCCAAGATTTTAGTTTTTTATAGCCAATTGGATTCCCAGGTTGTTCTCATCTGAATTATTTCTAATGTAGATGTTTACATTGTTCCTCAAATTCAAGGCTTTATCCCTAAGCAATTTTTTAAGGGGAGAGTACTGCAGTGTTTTAGTCAATCTAAGTTACTTTTTGAATATTACTTACACTTCCTGTGTTACTGTTGATTAATGGGATTTTTATATTTTTATCCAAGTTGGGTTTTTTATTTTTTTCATAAAAAACCTTGGCCAGGTCACTGGACACTAGAGATTTCTCTAACATGAATGCACTAATCAATATTCTACCAAATTAATGGACCCAAAATTTTTTTATCTGCAATGACTTAGCAGGTGCCAGAGAGGAAAGCAGTTTCTGATATCTGGGAACTGGCCTGACACAGGCTTCAGAGTTGTTAGGATTGACCTGGTGCTCACAGATAGCCAATGAGTTCTTCGGTTGGACATAAACAATCTCATAAAACATTACCATCAGACGAGGTCACTCAGTGACTGTGATGAAGTGAGACGAAAAACAGTATCACTTCACAATTTTGTTTAAGCACAAAACAAGGTCAGTGTGCAAACCACAAAACAGCAAACATCCCTTTTCCCAGCTAATGAATGACTTTATCACCAATTGCAGCTTTAGCTTCACTCTAGTCCAGAGGTCCTCAAACTTTTTAAACAGGGGGCCAGTTCACTGTCCCTCAGACCGTTGGAGGGCCGGACTATAGTTTTAAAAAAACTATGAACAAATTCCTATGCACACTGCACATATCTTATTTTGAAGTAAAAAAAACAAACGGGCAAAAACACCCGCATGTGGCCTGAGGGCCATAGTTTGAGGACGCCTGCTCTAGGCTGCTTTCCTTCTAGGTAAGATTAAGATACCCAGTCATAGAATTATCCTTGCTTCCCTTACCAGCACTAATCCAACAGAACACCCACTTTCTTAAACCTTCCCCCAAATCACTTAACCAATGTCTAAGTCCTCTGAGTCCTTTCTAACACCCTCCTGCTGAGACATACCATGATTCCAAATGGGGTGCTCTCTTCCTTGCTGCAATGGCATTTAAACTCAACTTGTTCAATCGGTGGTCTTTAGTGGGAATGAATTAATTCAAGACATATGATGTCTACAGTGTCCCAAATCTACCTCTTTAGAGATACTTAGTAAGAAGGTAATATAGTCAGGATTTGACTGAGAATTCATGTTGGTATCTATGATTACATTCTTCTCTAAATGTTCATAAACCATCTCTTTTAATAATCTAGAATTGTGTCAGAAAACCAACATTAAACTTATCAATGTGTTGTTTCTAAAATCCACAAACAGTATTTGCCCACTTTTAGTTTTTAGGTCCTTTTTTTTTTTTTAATGACCGGCTTTGACCTAGCCTACCATCTCCAATCCTAGGTATAACCTGAGTGATTAACCAGATAAGAGAGCAAGAGGTAGCAGGAGATACAATGGGGGGAACACAACCCAGGATCATTTTCTCTACCCCCAAATCCACTGTCTCATTAGACTAGACACCTGAGTTGTTTTCCCTACATCAGCCTGAGCTGAGGAGGAACTGAGGTTTGGCTATTGGGGCTCCTGGCCTTATTGACCTTTAAGAAGACTTAAAACCTCTGGTCCTATGTGGAGACAGAGGGAATAAAGAGATGAGCCCTGAGGCTTGTGTCCCCAGAAGAACTCCCTTTTCCTGGCACCTCCCAAGCCTTAAAGCCTTAAGGAACTGGCTGAGGAAGGGCTGGGTAGGAGGGACATTAACTGGCATCACTCACTCAGAGGCAGCTTCCACCTGCCCTGCTGTTTGAATAAGGGAAAATCTGTCAACTATATAACATCCCATCCCCATTTCTAAGCAAATATACCCTCCATAATACCTGCCCTGCTAAAATGACCCTAGAAGCCCTGGTTACTAAGGCAACCTGGGAATAACACATACAGAGAGAGATCAGAAACAGATGGGGTTATTTTTAAACTAGACTAGGTGGCTCCAATGCTTTTACCCCAGAAAGCACCTTCCCCAAAGCCCCATTTGGTCTTGTTCTAGATCCCTACCCTTCTTCCATTGGCCTCTCTACCCAATTTACCCAAGCTACTTAGGGTAGGGTCTTTATTCCATTTTGGCACGAGATCTACTTACTGCTCCCATCTTCCACACAGAATATCTAAGCAAGTTTTCACTGCCTCCATTTGTTAAAAATAATTGTTCTTTTATTTCTTTGGAAAGTAGTGGGCCCTGCCCTATGGATTTCCAGGCCAACCTAGGGTAATGAATGCTTCCCTAGTCTTTGGGCTGGAGTACTATGGTCCCGGCCTTTCCAGGGCCCAGGAACAGTTTCTGTATTGTCCAACCCAACCAACTGGGCCCCAAATTGTCTGAAGGCTCCTATCAGGCCTTCTCTCCTGGCCACCCACTTCCCAATCTTTCCTGGCTCTCCCTCTGGGCAGGGTATTTTTTTCTTCCAAAACCAGGGCTGGAACCTGCACTGTGTAGAACAGAGGACAAGACCAGGGATGTCCCCAACTGTGTCCTCTATACAGCCCCTCAGTCAGTCCTTCCTCTCTGCTAGCTTCAGTCTGCATTCCTAAGTAAGCCCCCATTGTGAGGCTTGAAAGAAGATGGACAAGAGGACCCTCATAAAAGGGAGGTGAGTGAAAACACACCAGCCCAACCCCTCCTCAGAAGCATACGCCTTATAGTCTCTTGTCCTAGTTCTTGAGAGAGGCCTTCAGAAAGGGCCTGGGAGGGCTGGGCAAGTAGGTTAGGGCCCCACGACCCCAGCCCTGAGAGGCTATACCAGGGGAGTGTCCATTAGCCCCATCAGTGTGGCATGGCTGTGATGCGCATGCTCTGGGAAGCGATAGGGTAAGTCACCATGGGAGTGGTAGTGTGGCTCATTGTGATTCCTGCCAAGGGTTGGGCCATCGATACAGCCACCGGGGCCACAGGAGCCACAGATACAGCCACAGGAGCCATGGAAACAGGTGGGGGTGCCATTCCCTGGGCAATTGTTTGAGCCAGAGCAGCTGACAGTGGTGCAATCTCTGGGTTCAAGTGTGGGGGTGGAGCAGTAGGAGGTGCAGCATTAGTTGGGGGAGCAGCTGGAGCTCCAGCAGGGGCCACCAATTCTTGCTGGGACACAGGACGAGGCTGTAGAGCCTGGCTGCTAAGAGTAGTATGAGTCTGGGCAATGCCATGGTTAAAAGTGGCAACAGTGCCCACAGTGGGGGCCAGAGTCTGCTCAGTCGCTGGTGCAGTGGAGCTCAGGGTCATGACCTTGGCCTGATTGCGGAATTGAGCATTTTGTTCCAGTAGTACCTCATTGGTGGCCAGCAGGTTGCTGACCTGTTTCTTTAGCTCCTCTACTCGCTTCCTGAGCATGGCATTCTCCTCCTCTAGCAGTCTGCACTCTACCCCTCGGGGTGGAGCCAAGCTATATTCGTATGATTCAAAATGGGGACCATCAGGGGCACAGCATCCACCTCGCCGGCGCTTGGGGCCTGGCTCATGGTCCTCAAAGCCCCTGTCAGGAAGGTCATAGATATCATAGAGATCGTGACGTCGTCCTGGGGGGACTGAGCCTGTTGAGCCCCCACCACCAGTGCCTCCTCCACCTCGAGCATCAAACTCAAAATCCCGTTGCAGGTGACGGAACTTGCACTTGGCTCCTCTCTGACAGTCACCCTTGAGGAAGTCACGGCAGATAGGCACCTCCTCCTTGCCATTTGGTAGGTCAGCTGGTGAAAGGCCCAGGCCAGCTGCCACTTTCTGCCTCAGCCGAGGGGGAAGCTCCCCTGTCTTCTTATAGCCATCCTCATCTTCCTTGGAGCCGTGGATGAAACGGCAGTTTGGGCGGCTACACTCCTTGTTCTGGAAGTCATGGCAGAAGATGAATTCATTTTTGCTCACCCCCAAGTTAGAGACCTCACTCATGTCTGGGTGGCGATATCGACAACGCTTGCCTCGCTTGCACACATTCCTCAAGAAGTCTCTACAGATGGCATCTGAGCTGGCCCCGCCACTGCCTGCTGCTGCCCCACTGGCTTCCTCACTGCCACCACCTCCAGGGCCTCCACTGCTGTTCCCAGTGCCGTTGGCATAGTTGTCCCGGTCAGGCATCCTGGTCTCCCCCAACTCAGGGCTTTCTTCCTTTTCTTGCCACTCTTGTTGACCACTAAAAAAGAGAACTGTGTCAAACAGAAGTCCTCCAGAGATATCCCACTCTTACTGACCATAAGGCAGGCAGCCCAGAGGGGCAATGGCTTTGGAGATGGAGAATTTAAGGCAGGCGTCCTCAAACTACAGCCCTTGGGCCACATGCAGGTGTTTTTGCCTGTTTGTTTTTTACTTCAAAATAAGATATGTGCAGTGTGCATAGGAATTTGTTCATAGTTTTTTTAAAACTATAGTCTGGCCCTCCAATGGTCTGAGGGACAGTGAACTGGCCCCCCTGTTTAAAAAGTTTGAGGACCCCTGATCTAAGGGATAAGAATTCTGGCTGAAATGGCTGACCCATCAGAAGTCCTGCCCAGGCTTTTCTGCACCTGGTCTAGATCAAAATGATTCACACTTGCCTGGCTAACACAGGAGGGGGGGGGTTGGGGTGAAGTAAACTCATCACACTAATGATGATAGGCCAAGGACAGGGGAGGGAGAGAATAGTGTTGGATTTTATCTTCTCTTCTGAGCTGACCTTATTAAAGTTGTGGAAATGAAATTAAAACTGCTATCAAGTTTGAATAGGCTGGGAGGAGACTGGGAATAGTGCCCAACATGGGTGCTTAGCTAATAGGGCTGTGGATGATGGGACACTGGTAAAAAAAACTTCTTATAACTCCTCTTCCATGGAATCTTAGGTGAGGGTTCTGTACGTCTCAGATCTCTAAAACCAAAGATATCAAGAGTGAAGAGACAGAGGGCAGTACTTAAACCTGTTATTTTTTAGTATTCCCTCCCTGTCCATCACTACTCTCAACCCCAAAGAGGTCAGCCTCCTCCATTTCAGAGGAGGACTTCTAAGCTGGAATCTCTACTTCTAGACCCCCCCACCCCTACCCGGGACAAAATCATCTGTGGTAAGGTCAGGTGGGAAGGAGTTAATTTCATGGAACAAGTGACCTTTCCCCATTCCCCACCCCCTTCCTACCTCCCTATGTGAAGATCCCACTGACATCAAACCACACCATTCCTCACCCTATAAAGATTCTCTTTATTTATAGACTCCATAAAAGCTTTTTAAGTCTCCTATTTCCCAAGAGAGCTCTGGAATGTCAGTCCACTGCCCTGGTTCTAGCCCTCCCCTCTCTCCACCCCAGTAAGACTGGGAGTCCCTACTACCACGTGTCTGACCTCCCAAGCCTTTCCTAGGCAACAGTGTTCAGGCTCCCCCTGCTGTTGAAACAGGAAAACTTCACATTATTTCCCTTTGAGCGTACATAAGGGAATCTTAATTCTTTGGCTTTGACCTACCCAACCCCACTTCATTGCCTTGACTTTGCCTTCAGATCTCCCCTAAAATAAACTGACCAAACCAGAGACAAGAGTTACATGAAAATCGTTTTTTGTTTTTTTTTTGAGCCAGAGTCTCACTTTGTTGCCCAGGCTCAAGTGAGTGCCATGGTGTCAGCCTAGCTCACAGCAATCTCAAACTCCTGGGCTCAAGCACTCCTCCTGCCTCAGCCTCCCAAGTACCTGGGACTACAGGCATGTGCCACCATGCCTGGCCAATTTTTTCTATATATATTAGTTGGCCAATTAATTTCTTTCTATTTATAATAGAGATGGGGTCTCGCTCTTGCTCAGGCTGGTTTCAAACTCCTGACCTGGAGCAATCTGCCCGCCTCAGCCTCCCAGAGTGCTAGGATTACAGGTGTGAGCCACCTCGCCCGTCCCCACGAAAATCTTTAAAAAAGGGTCCTTTTCCTCCAAAAAGAGATAATCCCAGAGTAACAGAAACGACCAAGGACAGAAGTGGCAAAAGAGGACATACAAACTTTTACTAAAAGGAAAATGACCAGGTGAAAAATAAATGCTATCAATTCAAGCCTGACCCATGTTGCATATCCCACCAGAAGCAGATAACTTATATGATATTCCTCCCCACCCCACTTTCCCAGAATTTATTGATACCTGAGGTAGCTCAGGTGAAGTCCGGGGCTCCTGTGGGTCTCCACCTCCACATCACTGCTGGGTTCTGAACAGGAAAAAAAAATAGAGACTTGGGTGGGAGAAGGAGTAAGAGTGGAGGATTATGGGGTGGATATCACAAGAATGAAGTCTGACAAAACGGCAAAGCTCTGGGAACTTCAGGATTTCCTTAGGGTTCAAACTGAACTTCTCCGCCTGTCAAAGGGAGAAGTCGCCAGGAAAAAGAGTAAGAAAGAACTAACTTGGAGAGGCTGGGAGGATGGGTTGGAAAACAAACCTTGAGTGAACAAAGGGTGAGGGGCACCCTGCCTCAAGACGTGGGGGTCAGAGCCCGGCCGAGGGTCGGAGTTAGGAGCGCGGAACGGGGAGCCTTACAAGGGCAGCGACTGACAGTGCAGTGGGATGGCAGATTAGACTTGGGGGCGGTGATTATGACGCTTCCCAACACCCTAGAGTGTGCGGAAAAAGTCCTAGGAGTTTCCCTGCGGCAAGTCTTCTAGCTTGGCAGGTTCTGTGTACTGCCGCCGGCGCTCAGCCATGAACCAGGTGAACAGGACACTAAGGGAGCGCGACGTGAAGAGGGGGACCGGGTGGGGGTGTCCAGGTGACATCACGCTGAGAGGACCGGCAGGGCTGTGACGTCACGGAGCTGGCGTTTGCTCGCGAAGAGGGGTCAGTCAGAAAACGGGCTCTGCCCTGGGATGTGAGAAAGAGACGGCTCGGTTCTGGGGGGCCTTGTGTGGCCCAGCCGAGCCTAGCCGCTGGGCCGGCCCGACTCCTCCCCTCCGGGCGCGGCCTCCACCTAAGTCTCCCGCCTCCCTCACCTGCCGCCGCCGCCGTAGTTGCTGCTGCCGCCTGCCGGTCCTCTAGCTTCGACAAAGAGCCGCCCACCCTACCATTCTTCCGCTTCCTGCGGAAGTGACGCTCTAGCTACCAGACCCGGAACCACACTCTATGGTGTGCGAGGAATCTGTGAGACACGACGCAAGCACCCAGCAAGCTTTGCGTGTCACCATGGTAACTCGACCCCAAAGCACGGGGAAAGAACCCTAAATTAACACGCAATGTAGGCCTCCAGGAAAGTAGGGGCGGAACCAGCACTTGCCCGCCAACTTCCGAAACCTGCCCCCAAGTGTATACTACACCCTTTCCAGCTCTAGCCAAATTGTGGACTACACGACATAACCCGGGCTGTTAGCAATATAGTTTTCTTGACATCTTCCGTAGCACGAGTAGTGACAGAGAACTAGCTGTACTGGTAACAGGGTCCCCACCAAATAGAACCGCAAAAAAACACATAATAGACAAGAAGATTTGATTCTTCAGCTGAAACAGCAGGTGATTTATTGTATACTTGTTACACTCAGCCACAACTGAGAACAGAACTAGTCCAGTATGTCAGGTCCAGAGCAAAGGACTAGTAGGGACTGTTTTGGTATGAGCAAGATGGTTCTCTCAGAGGTGGCCTTGGCGAACAGATGGCGGTGAAGTTCTAGATCCACCGAGAGGCAAGTTCCAGACAGTAGCATGCAGTCCAACAACTTGTACTAGCGTCCCCGGACTCTGGCATTCCATGTTTCTGATCTTGTGGCCTTCATGTGTGCACAAGCAAGCAGTTTACTTGGACCTCTGCCTCATCTTTCTTCTTTTGCGCTTCAGCCTGAAAAGCAGACACGAGAATACAACCCGTCTTCAAGCCAGAATTGTTTCCCTCCTCCCCCACTCAATCTAACGTGCAAAGAATACAGGGGGTGGCAAAGTGAACAAACACCACGGCTCTACTGCACAGTATTCAATAACCGATTCTGGCAAGGCAAGCCTCTCAAAACGCTTTTCTCCTAAAGTGCTTTTAGAATTCCAAACCAAATGTTCTTAAGTTTTGACCAAGGCGCACTCCACTTCTTTGGGCTGGGAAAATGTGAACATACCTGCGCATTCGCTTCTTCCTCCACTAGCAACCGATCACGAAGGAAAAGAATTAAAAGAAAGATTAGTATTACCAGGCTTGGGGAGGGGTATGAAGTGCACCATTTACCAAACACGTTCTCAGTACGAAGGACTGAACATTTGATCGCAGCATTTGCATCAGTAAATTAACACCCTCCCTCAACATAAAACTCTTAATTCCACCTTTTTTTTCTACCCCATTCTCTTTTCCCCACAGCACTTGAAGACTACCCCTTCTGTTTTCTCCCCATACTATCCTTCCTCTCCCACTACCTGTGGGGCACCCTAGAGAATCCAGCGGTTCAGGTTTATGGCGGACTTCCCTTGCCTGGGTCTCCCCCTACCTCCCAAGCTACTAGAGACCGCTCACCTTGGCTCTCATGGCGCGGAGGTTTCTACAGGAAAAGAGAAAAAGGATACAGTTAGCTTGCTGTAACGATGGTAGGTGCAGAGGTCAGATGTTAATGGATTGTACACAGAATCCGAGCCCAGCCAGCACTAACACTCACCTACAAAGATGGCGTTAAGGCCAAGAGAAAGCCAAAGTCCCGCCTACGGCTATTTAATAGCGCGCTCCGTGTCGTCACTTCCGCTATCCAGCCTATCCCCCCCTCAGGGGCGGGGCCGTACGATGGGAGTTAACAATGACTTTTGGCTCCTCTCAGATAGCAGGTAAGTGTTTGAGTTAGGAATTCCCTTGGAAAAGAGAGTATTTTGAGTTACCAATCTTCCCACCCCCCTATTATTATGAAGACATCGTATTATTTCAAAGTGAGCACCTATTTTCACTATTGGACCCAGAGGTGCAGACCCGAAAAGGATAGTAAGTTACGCCTTGCTTCTCATTGCTTCTTGGGAGTTGCAGTTTCCTGCCGAGTCCTCCATTTTACTTTGGATAGGTGGGGACTGAAAAAAAATTTCCAATTGGTTTTCGTGATTTGCCTTATTTTTTAAAATAAATTGCATATACTCTAAAATAAATAAAAAGGAAATTCGATTTTGGAATTTCTGAAGGTCCTAAGATTCCAGAACATAGGAAGATGTTAAGGGGGCAGTCGGTAGTGCTGCTATGCTATAAAAAGAGACCCTCTCTGCCGGGCGTGGTGGCTCACGCCTGTAATCCTAGCACTCTGGGAGGCCGAGGCGGGTGGATCGTTTGAGCTGAGGAGTTTGAGAACAGCCTGAGCAAGAGCGAGGCCCCATCTCTACTAAAAACGTAGAAGGAAATTGGACAACTAAAAATACATATAGAAAGAATTGGCCGGGCATGGTGGCGCATCGGGAGGCTGAGGCAGAAGGATCGCTTGAGCCCAGGAATTTGAGGTTGCTGTGAGCCAGGCTGAGGCCATGGCACTCTAACCCGGGCAACAGAGTGAGACTCATGTCTCAAAAAAGAAAAAAAAAGAGACCCTCTCATGAGATAAAGCAATTCTTTTCCCCTATAACTTCGGAATACAGTAGCTGACCACGGTTTTCCCCTACAATACTTGACGCAGAATGTCACTACAGATTGCTGGCCACATTGCATCGTTTGTTCAAAAAATACTTCAGTGGGATTCTCTAACTAGCGGTGAAGATGAAACCAATGGATAGGAAAATTAGCTAAATACTCTTTAGGGAAAGGATGACATTTGGTGTTAAGATGAACTTCCCACTCTTACAGCATGGTCAGGTTAGAAGCACAATAAAACAAGCAGTTCCCCAAAGATTTGGCTACAGCAAATTTAATTTATGGAGGATGAAGAAGAACCTTAACCACACAGACTCTATCTTATCAATTAAAATATTGTAAAATTTTGTGTATGTGATTGCTATAATTCTTCTTTTTTTGTTATGTTTTATTATACAATAACTTCACTTTTTTTTTGAGACAGGGCCTCTCTGTTGCCTGGCTAGAGGGCAGTGGCATTATCATAGCTCACTGTAGCTCAAACTCCTGGGCTCCTGCAATCCTCCTGCCTCAGCCTCCCCAGTAGCTGGTACCACAGGCTGGCCCATGCCACCACATCTGGCTAATTTTTCTATTTTTTGTAGAGATGAGGTGTCTCACTCTTGCTCAGGCTGGTCTCAAATTCCTGCCCTGAAGCAATCCTGCGTTGGCCTCCCAACATGGTAGGATTACAAGCATAAGCCACTGACACCTGTCCTTTAACTCTTGAAAACAAAAAAATTTTAAATTAGGGTCCTTGTTCTAATTGAGTTGTTTGAATGCTGTCAACATCAGAATATAACACCTTTTTGGTTGTGTTTTTGTCTTTTTCTTGAGACAGGGTCTCGCTCTGTGCCCAGGCTGAGGTGCAGTGGCACAGTCATAGCTCACTGCAGCCTCCAACTCCTGAGAATCTCCTGCCTCAGCCTTGCAAGTAGCTGGGACTACAGGCATGCACCAGGACACATGGCTAATTTTTCTGTTTTTAGTAGAGACAGGGTCTCACTCTTGCTCAGGCTGGTAGCGAACTCCTGAGCTCAAGCGATCTTCCCGCCTCAGCCTCCCAGAGTGATAATATTACAGGCATGAGCCATGGTGCCCTGCTGAAAATGTTTTTTTTAATATACTTTATTTTTTGGACTAGTTTTCAGTTCACAAAATTGAGAGGACGATACAGAGATTTCCCACATATGTCCTGTGTATTGTCTCCCCCATTATAAACATCCCTTACCAGAGTGGTACATTTGTGACAATTGATGAACCTGCATTGACATCAATATCATCCAAAGACCATACATGGTTTACACCAGGGTTCACTCGTGGTGTTGTACATTCTGGGTTTGGACAAATGTATAATGGAGAGAGGGGTGAATAGGCATAGCACAGGATTTTTAGGTCAGTGGAACTACTCTCTATATTTTAATGGGGGATGCATGTCATCATACATTTGTCCTGTGCTTAAGTTTTCTTCACTATAGTATTTCAAGGTCAGTAGTGCCTCCCATGTAATAAAATACTCAAATCTACTTACCCACCCAAGTTCACAAAGCCTGGCCCCAAAATTAGTGTAACATCAAAGACATTCTTCCTGAATCAAGATATACTTTGTGTTTTTTTGCAGTATAATTAAGTATCCTAGTCCTGAACAAATGTCAGCAGTGAGGGTTACATGTCTACTTTAGAAAATTAACTCACCAAGCACCCATAGATGATTTACTGTATCTTCAAAGAATCCAGGGTTTCCCAACCCAAGATATTTGTTGTTTTAGGAAGATAAAATTATGGCACTATAGAAAAACAGTTGCACTTGCTAACTACTTCCTCAACTGACACTTTCCCCACCTCCATCAAGTAACAGCATACAAAAGCACATCATTATGAGCAAATCCAAATTTATTGTAATGCCATGTCATTTTCAAAAACCTCTTAAGTTAGTGGGAGCCCCAGTTCCCTGGGACAGCATGCCAGAGGTACTGAAACTTGTCACCTTTCTCTACAAACCCCCAGCAATCCAATTCAAGTCCGTAGCTTCAGAAAGCCAGGAGTTGTTTCTTCAGTCAGTCTACTCCTATGGTTCCTGGTTTTTGTTTCAAGGGAGGGAGGTCACGATATTGCAAACAGGGAAAACCAGTTGAGCTTCCAGCTCAGGTTTGTATAAGATGGAGTGAGGGAACACCCCCCACTGACCCCACAGAAAAGGACAAGGTTGAGATGGATTACTTCTTTACAGCTTTGTGAAAATGGAAGAAAAAGATTTACAAATAAGGATCCATTTGATAGATGAGAATCTCCTCATAAATGGAGGCTCCAGCTCCTAAAAATGGGAGGGGCCTGACTAAACAGCCTGAATCAGAAGAGAAATCTGCCACACGTGAAAAAAAAAAAACAATCTGAAGAACAGCTCCTCTTAATTTTGAGGCCAGATAAAATACTTGGGGAGAGTGGGAAGAGAGGAAAAAGGCCCAAACAGATGGGAAAATGCTGACATCAGATTGGCATTACAAAAAAAAAAAAAAAAAAATCAGCTGAGTGTTTAGCAGTGGTGGCTAATTTAGCCTTCTCCCTGTTCTGTAGTAGGGCCACAAACCTTGACCAAGCAGATAGTAGTAGAAAAGGCTAGAAAGAGGGGCCTGAAGACGATGGATTTTGACTCCTGATTTTATTATTCAATTTTTTTTCTGTTTAAAGTAGTCTTCGGTGGCTGGGAAGCCTTGCCTCCCAAGACCAGAGTCAGTTGGAGCTGGTTGTTGTTGGAAGGGAGTGGGTTGGGGAACTGGGATGGGGGCAGGGAGACCCCACTCTGCTGGCGATCCTGGGTGTAGAACACGAACTGCACTTCACAGAGCCTGGGGTGTGGTGGTAAGGGGATGAGGCAGGAGCAGCAAGCTGGGGAGATGGGACCCACCTCAGTCCCCAGCTTCATTTTCTTCTAATGTTTCCCCACTGGTGGCATTCTCTGCAGTCTTGGAGGCCTATATATTCAAGAAAAGGACAGAGGACTTGTCAGTTTCTAACTGCTTGGGGATAGTGTCTTAGGTACCAGAAATAAAAACATCTTCATACTCTGGGTCAGGGCTGAAATATGGATATATAGACAATCCCTGACTCACAATGGCTGACTTAATGATTTTTCAACTTCACAATGGCATGAAACCAATATGCATATCATGATACTTGATAATTTATTCAATAAATTACATGAGATATTCAATACTTTATTATAAAATAGGCTTTGTGTTAAATAATTTTGCTCAACTGTAGGCTAATGTAAAGTGTTCTGAGCACATTTAAGGTAGGCCAGGCTAAGCTATGATGTTCTCAGTAGGTTAGGTGTATTAAATCCATTTTTTACTTAACTATTTTCCATTTACGATGGGTGTATCAGGATATAGCCCCATCACAGGTTGAGGAGCATCTATCTATACAAAAGTCCATACCCCACCATGACCCAGGAAGGTGGAATAAAGAGGGATCAGGTTCACGGTGCTATAGAAGGATGATCATAACACACCTTCTTTTTTTTCTTTTTCTGGGTTTTTCGACTTGCAGAACTCTGGAGGAGGGCCTGGAAAACAGAAAGAAGGCAACAAATTTTGAGGAAATAAAAACACAAATTGTAGTTGGTCCGAGGGTTGTGGGTTATTGTTAAGCTGATTTAACACTCCCCCCACAACCACGCTTGACTAGCTTAAAAAAAAACAAAAAACACAAATTGTTACTGTCAGTCCTGCGGCTCTTTTCAGGACTTTGCTGGCATTTAGCCCTTACTCCCAGGGGAAGTGCCACATACCCACCACCTTCTTATTCTACACTAACCTTCAACTCTGCATCCTGGACCTCCATCTCAGACTTGTAGAGCTCAGGCTCAAAGGGACCACTGGTTATCCTCATAGGGCCATTGGGCATGAGCAGAACTGTAAATTTAAACTGGGCAACAAATTCACCTATGGAAAAAATGAAAAGTTTTGATAAAACGTTCCTTTGTTGTACTTAGCTCTTCTGAAGTTATAGGAAAAAGAAGGATGCCATATAACCAGGGGCTCCACAGTGAAAACTCTCTTCTTTGAACTCACCCTCCTTCTCATAGAGAACATTAAATGGTTGCAGCAGTTCATGTTTGGCACACTCCACCACACCCATCCGAGCCTTCTTCTCATCTTCAAATGCTCTGGGTAGGAGAAGACAATATTCAGAAGTATCCTTAACTCCCCATCCAGTGTTACCATGTTTCTAAAAATAGCTACTACCCTCAGGCAGAAATCATGCTCAGGATTGCTCTTTTACATTACCTTGAATGAGAAGCAGACAGGGAAAGGGAGGGAGCAAGCAAGTGCATGCTACATGTTTAGGCAGGAAGGGACAGGAAGGGAGAGATATGGGAGGGAAAAGCGTTCCTAGGTGCACGGTCTGAGTCAGAGTGGTTCCAAGTCCTGTCCTTGCTAAGTGCAGTACCTTAAAGTAAATGGCATGGCATCAAAACGCCTTTCCACCTCACTGAAGAAGGCACGTGAAGTTTTCATTTTCAGGCCATACTGTTTAGAGGGGTCTCGTTTATAAATGGTGGTTCTCTGTCCTGCATCCTTGGCCTACAAGAGTACATTAAGTCACCTTTGGTCTGGTGAACATACCCTTAGTCATTCTGCTTTGCCAACTCTGGTACTCTCCTCACCTTGCCTTCTCCTGAGCTGACGAGAACATCTACAGCATATACTTCATGTACCTCAAATTCAGCTATTTCATGGTCCTTCCTAAAAGGAATAGAGAGAAAGAGAACATTAAAAGTACTAAGTAGCTCCTGGGAGCTTTGAGTGGAAGGTGGATAAGATTAAGTTGGGAGTGTGGGAACAAAGATGATGAGTTGTCTGGTGTGACAGAAGGTGAATAGTGGGGTTGGCACCTACTTCTGCTGGTCTGTGGGATTCTGGATAATGGTTTTCTCTCCATCGATGACATGCTGCTTCAACTGATGTGACAGCATACCTGTATACAGGACACAGCCTATGGTACCAGCTATCTAGAATCCCAAAAGGTTTCCAAATCCACCCACCTAAGTAGTTTGAAGGGGTGGGCAATGAGAAAAATGCCTGGTTATGGAGACACATGGCACTGAGATTTCTGGCTTAGACTAAACTAGAGCCAGGATGGATCATTAAGGGAGCAAAATCCTTAATTCTGCTAAACCACTTGTTCTTAGACCCTCAACCCTGTTATCTGAGGTCTCACCTTCTATTGGCGTGCAATTAAATGAGTGAGCAACTTTGTTCCAAGCTTCTGTCACTTGTGTGTTCTAGAAGTGCAAGATTAAATAAAAGGTTAAATATCAGGGGCTAATAAGTTCTCAATCATGAGAATAAGCAGCACAAAACAACAGAGTTCTCATATCCTCCATCAACTGCCAACAATTTTTATTCACTGGTTTTTCATTTCATAGCCCTATTATCCCCCTATAACCTAAAAATACCTTATATAGATGCTATGTTCCTGAACTTAAAATGGGGTTACGTCCTGATAAACTCAATTTAAGTTTAAAATATCTATAAAGTCGAAAATAAATTTACTATACCTAACTTACCAAACATCATAGCCTAGTCTACCTTAAACATGCTCACAACACTTACATTGGGCAAAATTATCTAACACAAAGCCTATTTTAGAATAATGTTGAGTATATCCTGTTAATTTATTGAGTAGTTATGCAAACTGAAAAACAGAATGGTTGTATGGGTACTCAAAGTACAGTTTCTACTGAATGTGTATTCCTTTTTTGAACAATTAAGTCTGCATTTGCATATCATTTTACAAAGCACTTTGAGAAAGATGGTCTAATTAGATAATTCTTAAGGGTGAACAGGGCAGACATAAAACCCAGTCTAGAAGATGAGGACACTCAGTCTCATCAGGGTTAAGTGATCTGCCCAAAGTTAAACAAGTGTTAAGTGGAACAATCTGGTCATAAACCCAGGTTTTCTGATGTTAAGTCCAGTGTTTCCTTCTTTATATCTGGCATTATAACATTTTGAGAGGGGACAGCAAACCCTTATTTTTTCTTTTTTTTAAGTCTCTTTCAAACATGATCTGATCCTCACCAAAGCTACACTTATTAGACAAAAAAATGTAATCAGAGCTAATATTTATTGAATATTTAATTATGTGGCAGGTACTATAAGTACTTTATGTGGATTATCTCAATTGTCACCACAACCCTATAAGAATAAAGCACAATTTTATTTTTCCCGTTTTACAGATAAATTTGAACTCAACATTATTTTTAAGCAGTAAGGGACACTAATAGGGTATGGACCCAATTTGATTTCATAGCTACACCTGCCATTATAGAACACTACTTTCCTGTGAAAATACATAAATATGTAAATAATAAAAACAATAATGTGTAAAATAACAAATTCAAGTCTGTACTATATGGCAGGCATTGTTCAAAGGGCTTCATAACAACTTTATAAAGGTAGGTATCATCACAAGGAAACTAAGACAGAGGTTTGGGTAAAAATAATGTAATTAAGTAATAAAAGTACAAATTGATAAAAAGTGTGAGGAATAAGCACATAGGGTCCATACCCTATTACTGCCCCTTACTGCTTGAACACAGAAAAAGAGAAAGAAAAAAAGGACAATGTTTTAAGTATTGAATAGGCCTCTGGGAATCAAGTGTGTGTTAGCGATATCTCCACTGACAATCTGACATGCTTAATTTTTTTTGCTCATGAGAACTTTATGATCCCTCGGCTTCCTAAGTATCTTGCAAAGTACAAAACTAACTTTTGGCGTCTCTTTAGCCAGTACCAGTTTACTGGTACAATTATCTCTCCCCTGCCCTTTTAATGATTTTTGTTCTATGAGCCTTTAAAATTAATTGAGTGTTTGTCTCTGTGTTTTATTGTAGGCTACCTACCTCAAATTATTTTGGGAAAAGATGCACATACCAAACATAAACAAAGCTCTCTATAGGCCCCACGAAGAAGGGACCATATATTCCCATATACCTAGCATGGAACTATCTATGGTAGGTACTGTGTAGCTAATTTTACGAAGCTGTTTTATAAGGGGACTGTAGAGGTGGTTCGTAATAGCTCTAGTGCCTAATACATCCTTGGTTCTATCAAGCTTTGGAGTTGGATAAAATAGCTTACCTGGTTTCCAGGTTTGACCAGGCGTAGGGCAGCTTCAGCACAAAGGTGAGCTGCCTTAATGACATCTGCTTTCCGCCCTGTTACTTGGGTCCCCTGTAGATAAGGACATGTAATCAGTGTCTTCCTGGAAAGCCTGCTAACTCAGCTGGCCATTTAGTTAATATCTAGCTGTGTGCCCATATGCAAAGGTGAGCCAATAAACAGGAGAGAAAAAAACCTTTCTCCTAGCCAGGCGTGGTGGCTCACACCTATAATCCTAGCACTCTGGGAGGCTGAGGCGGAAGGATTGCTCAAAGTCAGAGGAGTTCAAGACCAGCCTAAGGAAGAGTAAGACCCTGTCTCTACTAAAAATAGAAAGAAATTAGCTGGACAACTAAAAATATATAGAAAAAATTAGCTGGGCATGATGGCGCACGCCTGCAGTCCCAGCTACTCAGGAGGCTGAATCAGGAGGATTGCTTGAGCCCAGGAGTTTGAGGTTGCTGTGAGCTAGCCTGATGCCATGGCACTCCAGCCCAGGAAACAGAGTAAGACTTTGTCTTAAAAACAAACAAACAAACAAAAAAACTTTCTCCACTGGTTCTCTAGAGGCTCTCTCGAAAAACTTATATGGTGATAGGGGATGGGGTTAAGAGATAAATGGCAGTACACCCCACCACCACCTAGGTTGAATAGAGATCAAAAGCAGGCCACCTACCTGAGCTACACCAACCACAAAAGTGTGAGCCACATTAGCGATGAAGCCATCCACGTGGACCCCAAGGTCACTAAAAGGCAAGAGCAGAGTACTGCATTAGGAATCAGCACTATGTAAATGCTTAAAAAAAAGGACAAATGCTTTAAAATGGTTTAACCTTACATTTTTACCAAGTCACCTTCCTTGAGAATATAGTCCTGGTCGCTCTTCAAAGGGGAGAAGTGACATACACAGTTATTTACTGAAATGCTGGTGGGAAAAGCAATACCTGTAAAGAAAGAATCATCAGCCTTACTGCTTTGCTCTCTACTGGGAGCCCTGTTGCCCTTCAGGAAAATGGAAGGATTTTTTTCAGAGTTGTGCTTAAGTTTCATCAGTTTGGATTGGGTAGGAAACTTGTATTCCACTTGCCATTGCAAATTTCCAAATATCTCAACCAGAGGAGTTGGGTAGGGACTGTATCATTATAATAAAAAAAAAAAAAAACAAGAAAAAACACATAGGACCAAACAAGAGTTAAAGTGAGGGACTTTTTTTTTTTTTTTTACCTTTCTTCATTTCCTTTTCTTTCTTGAAGATTTTCCCTGTCTCTTCCATAATCATGGCATCACCTTTCTCACACAGGCTCAGTACCGACACACCTGAACTGGATGCTTCCACCAAAGTCCGAAGTACCCCTGGGGACAGAATCCCATCATGTCAGCCTTGCATGTATTCACTTATCTAGTTACTACCCAAGTAATACCTGGAAGTTGGACTCAGAGTTTCTTTCTTTTTTTTTCTTTTTATTTTTTTTGAGACAGAGTCTTGCTCTGTTGCCCAGGCTAGAGTGCCATGGCGTCAGCCTAGCTCACAGCAACCTCAACCTCCTGGGCTCAAGCGATCCTACTGCCTCAGCCTCCCAAGTAGCTGGGACTACAGGCATGCGCCACCATGCCCAGCTAATTTTTTCTCTATATATTAGTTGGCCAATTAATTTCTTTCTATTTATACTAGAGACGGGGTCTCGCTCTTGCTCAAGCTAGTTTCAAACTCCTGACCTCGAGCTATCTGCCCGCCTCAGCCTCCCAGAGTGCTAGGTTTACAGGTGTGAGCCACCGCACCCGGCCTGAGTTTCTAATATTCCCTAGTGCCACTGCCCTGAGGCTGAAAAAGGAAACAAGTTTTGCCTCTTGGAATGTATAATCTCTAATTTTTACCTTCTTTTCCTTAAAAAAAAAAAAAAAAAAAAAGTCAACACTCCCTTCTCTCCCTTACATTGTGACAGTAGTTATAAACAACTTTCTCCCTAATCAAGGCCCCAAACTTTCCAAAAATAATACGTTTGGTGTGTTAGTACAGAATTATGAATTTCGGGGGCTCTGGCCAAGGTATCCCACATACATGCAAAGAGGATTAGAAGAAATTTATAGGCATCAGGGACAATGGGAAGGTAGACACAATTGCTGACTCGAAGCTGATGCATAGTTAAATGTTCTGGTCTTCCCTTCTCAGACACCCTAACTAGGTGTTAGTAATCTCAGTTTATGTAGACTTATTTCCTCACAAACAAGTGTATAAGCCGAGACTTAATCTAAGGTCCCCTGGGTTTCAGGGGACCCATGGCTTAGAACTTTCAGTAGATCTCAAAGATGTATGTATGTATGTGACCCCAAAGTTTCAAAACTGGTATCTGAGGCTGGGCGAGGTGGCTCCCGCCTGTAATCCTAGCACTCTGGGAGGCCGAGGCGGGCGGACTGCTCGAGGTCAGGAGTTTGAAGCCAGCCTGAGCAAGAGTAAGACCCCGTCTCTACTATAAATAGAAAGAAATTAATTGGCCAACTAATATATATATAGAAAAAACATTAGCCAGACATGGTGGCACATGCCTGTAGTCCCAGCTACTTGGGAGGCTGAGGCTGTAGGATTGCTTGAGTCCAGGAGTTTGAGGTTGCTGTGAGCTGGGCTGACGCCACAGCACTCACCCTGGGCAACAAAGTGAGACTCTCTCTCTAACAAACAAACTAACAAACAAACAAAACCTGGTATCTGAGATCACAAGTGCCTCAAGTTATAAATTGCAAGAAAGAAAAAATATTTTTTTTTCTGATTCAAACCATTAGCATGAAATACTAAAAGGCACAAAAAATGACGATACTATATAAAACGTGCATTGTTATAAAGCATTCATCTGTCCATGCCCTCTCCATAATACATCCTGAACTTCAGGTTTTGTTTTTGATATCTGTTTTGGTGATTCTTTGGAAGCTGGAAAATAGGACCAAAGGCATCCTAAATGCCTCCTCCCAACAATCTTTACTGTCAAAACCATTTAAAAGCCTAAGGACAGGCCGGGCCCGGTAGCACTCTGGGAGGCAGAGGAGGGAAGGATTGCTCCAGGTCAGGAGTTCAAAAGCAGCCTGAGCAAGACCCCGTCTCTACTAAAAACAGAAAGAAATCAATTGACCAACTAAAAATATATAGAAAAAATTAGCCGGGCATGGTGGCACATGCCTGTAGTCCCAGCTACTGGGGAGGCTGAGGCAGGAGGATGGCTTGAGCCCAGGAGTTTGAGGTTGCTGTGAGCGAGGCTGACGCCAGGGCACTCACTCTAGCCTGGGCAATTAAGCAAAAAAAAAAGCCTAAGGACAAGCAGTTTCTATCCTCCTAACTGGGTTTTAAAATGGAAAGGTGAATTGGAAAGAGAAAACAGAAAGTGAGACATCTGTCTAGAGTGGCAGGCAACTGCTTAAGAACATCAGAGCACAGCTCAAATAAGGATGACTTTTGACAATTCTAAAATCAATCCTCCCTGTTCCAGTACTCTTCACAAAAGCTTGCCTAATTGAGGTAAGAGGAGAGCCCCCAAACACTCCTGGAGTTGTCAAGTCATTGAAAGCAAATTTGAAGGCTAACTACAGCTATCTGCACATATTGGAGGGGTGACAGGAATGAAAAACTTCAAGAAAAGCCAGATGTATCTCCAAGATTTGTGTTAGGAGCTCCAGCAGTGCACGCCAACGGTCCCCTGAGCTTGCCCAAGGGTAGTAGGGGGCCCCCACCAGGGTAAGAGCTGAAGTAAAGAAGGGAAGACTCCAGCAAAGCACGTGGTGTAGAAGCTGGTGTCAGGGACAGTAGTGGAAAAGGGAGCCAACGATCCACATGGGGACCCAGCAACACGTGCTGGTTGGGCTCCTGACGCCCCAGAGACGCTACAAGACAGAGGGGCGCTTCTGTCGCCAACAGCTGGGCCCTTCCTTTTCGAGGTGGCCTCGCCGCTGCCAGAATCAGAGGAAACAGAAATCCTGACTGAGGAGGTAAGAGCAGGAGAAGACGCGCTTTGCCCCCTAACCAACGGCCTAGGGTCGGAGCCTGCAGGAAGCCCCTCTGCGCTCTTCCCGGTCGCCCGCCCGCACCTCCACAGACTCCAGCCCAGGCCTGGCCGCTCAGGTCCCAGGCGCTACACCAGGCTTTCCCACCACGCCGCCCCCAGCGGACCAGTGTGGGCCCATCAGTAGCTTTCTCCGCATGACCCCGCCGCTCCAGCCCCTCCGGGACCAGCCTGGCACTTTTCCCTCTCAGCCTCGATTCCCGGACCCCTGAGGCCGCACTCACGGTTGGCGATGTCGCCCCCCATCTTATACTTGGTCACCACCAGGTCTTCGGCGATAGTTTGCTCCTGCTGCTCGTCCTCGCCCGACATCTTCCACCACCACCACTGCAGTCTCGTTTTCCCTGAGCCGCCGCCTCTGTCTCCTTTCCCAGCCACAGACTGTGGTCAGAGCCCCCTCGATCCGCGAGGAGAGAGCGAGCGAAAGCGCGAGCAAGCAAGGGAGCGGGCAGGCAGGCGAGAGCGAGAAGCTGCGAGCGCGCGGGCTGAGGCGCAGGGCACGCTGGGACAACGAGTCCTTCCGACCGCCAACCTCTGGCCGCCTTCGTGGTCGTATGAACTACAATTCCCAGCCTGCCTCTCGCGCCCCTACGCCAGGCCCAGGGGCCTTGCCCTCCCAGGGCCTCGCACTCCGGAGTCGCCGGGCACGCTGGGAAGGGTCAGGCTCCGGCGGGAAGGCGGAGCCGTTAGTGAGTCTGAGGGGACGCGTGGTCTCGCCCGGAAAAACCACTTCTACTGAGTGCGTTGAGCCAAAGCTTGTAATAGAAGAGGGCGGGCTCGAGGGAGAAGGGGCGGAGTTGCAGCGGGGAACTGGGTTTAGAGGCGGCACAGTAAGGTGGAGCAGGGTGGAGCCGAGGCGGGTGGGCAGTGTCTTCACTTAGGGTGGGGAGGCTGGGTTGGCCCTTCCTCGGATACCTGGCTCGACTTGCGGGACCGGCCCAGCCGGTCTAAACCTCTTCCAATGCTGGGAAAAGGCGAAGGGCAGAGCAGGTGTGGAAGAAGACCTAGGTGCTGGGAGCAGGGGCTTACTGGTTAGCCAGACTCTGAAGGGATTATCCCTTTTATTTATTGATTGATTTTTGAGACAAGAGTCTCGTTTGCCCAGGCTAGAGTGCCCTAGCGTCATCGTAGCTCACAGCAACGGCAAACTCCTAGGTTCAAGGGATCCTCCTGCCTCAACTTCTCAAGTAGCTGGGACTGCAGGCGAGCGCCACCACGCCCGGCTAATTTTTTCTATTTTTTTTTTTTTTTTAGTTGCCCAGGTAATTTCTATTTTTGGTAGAGATAGGGTCCTACTCTTGCTGAAGCGGGTCTCAAACTCCTAACCTAAAGCGATCCTTCCGCCTCAGCCTCCCAGAGTGCTAGGCTTACCGGCGTGAGCCACGTCCCGCCCGGCCGGGATTATCCCTTTAAAGGCCTCCCAATCTAGAGGACAGACTCCCAGTGAAGTAGGATGGCATTGTTGTTCCAACAGTGGGCTTGGATGACACCTAAGGGAAGTGTTAAGAATTGGGTGACTGTTTTCTTTTCTCCTGTGGGCCACATCTGACTGGATGATGACTCTCTTAAGAGAATGCGTTCAGGAAACATCTGTAGGTTTCAGTATTCCACCTCTAAAGGAGAAAGTGTGTCTATAGGGCTTTTTTTTTTTTAAATATTTTTTTACTTTTTAAATTTTATTTTCACCACACAGAACTTAGTTTCTCTAGCTATAGGGCTTTTTCTAACTTCACCAAACACGTACTTTTTTTGTGTTACTCTGCCAAGTTGGTTGCTCTGTAGATTCCTAGTAAAACCCTAAATGAAAAGGACTGTGCATTATGCTTGTTTTAAGGGAATACAAGTAAAAAATAGGGCTGGAGAAAGCTGGATGGTACCGAGTAGGACTTTAAAAAGACAGAGAAAGTTAACTATCCACTGCTGAGGAGCAGAGAAAGGGGGCAGTCTCTTATTTAACACACTAAATGTGTGTTTCAGACAGGAAGCTGGAAAAACTTTGGCATTTTTATTCAGACGTGTATAAAAACAAAACAAAAACTTCAATGATACAACATACATTTTCCTCTAGTTCTCCATCCCAGGGGACAGAGGTCTGAAGCTGGGTCTTCTTTCTGTCCCACCTGGAAGCTTCTCACTACTGGATGAGAATAGCTCCTAAAAGTGGATTTCGGGGACCCTTGTGGGTAAGGAGTGGAAATCATTTATAGTGGGTTTGGGTTATGGTTTACACAAAGATGTCCAGTTATTTTTCCTTCTGATACCCCCCCACCACTTCCTGAGATGAGGTCTGAGTATAGGACGAGGACGTGGTTGTTGGGGTTAGACTTGATTCAGTGCAAAAGTAAGAAAACAATGACCCTTATAAGGCTCTGACTTATATCAATTTTCCTTGATACCTTACAGTAGGAGACTTGCACTGGAATTAGGAAAATTTTGAATCCTGGACCTGGTGCTTAATTTACTTAATTTCTTTAAGGCTCAGTTTCTTTATTTGTAAATAGGATACTATATATCTCACAGAATTGTAAGGATCATAAAGGATTAAGTGAGATAATGTAGGTAAAGTTTAGCATGATGCTTAGCTCATAGTAAGTCCTCAATTAACAGTATTCCAAACCTCTTTCTGCATTCCATAAAATTTTAAGCTTCCCAGTCTTTCTAGGAGGTTAAGAATCAGAAGCCAAAATTTTATAATACTTTCCTCTGCCAGGTCTCCTCCCATTTCTGTTTCTGATGGGAAACAAAGGCATACTAAGAGCCTAGTCCCAACAAGTCAGAGCCTGAGAGAAAGGGACATGGAGAGTAATCCTTCATATCTCCTGGAGTCCCTGTCAGGAAGCTGAGGAATGGGATTGGGAAAGCACACGAAATAGGGAAAAACCTTCTCCTTTCCTGGGGTTAGGAAAGAGAAGAAAATGCACAGCTGGCTACATATCACAAGAATTTTTTGTCAAAGTGTTTAAAAGCCTCCAAATGTTGAATGGAATTGTCTAAGACTGGGAAAATAGGGCTGAGACCTGTGAGAGAGAGGGAGAGGGAATAGGGAGAAGAGGGGTACCCTCTAGAGGCACTAGCTGCCATCAAATGCTCCCTGAGTGCCTCAGGGAGCAGGGGTTATGTTCTCTGGGCATTAACCTTGGGGAAAAGCCTGCTATGCCAGTAATCAGGGTTATCAAAGGCGGAGTCAGTAGCTTCTAGGCTACGTAGAGTTTTAAGGCGGGCATAATGAACATGGGGGGCATGATGTCCAGGCCCCTGGAAAGCTCTCATTTCTTCATACCCTTGCTCAGCTGCTGGGCAGGCTGCCATTGCTGCATAATCCCCCCCAGGACCACCTCCACCACGTCGCCGATTCATATATTCATAGTCCTCATCTGGAGTTGTGCCAGCAGTGGGCATGATGGGCACAGGGTGGAGTGGGCAACTCTGTGTGCTGCCCAGAGAGGCACTGAGGTCTGATCCCACATCCATGTACTCATAACCCAGGTCCTCGAGGGAACTTGGTCTGGGGGGACGAGGTGGACTGTGCCTTCTCCGGTTCATGTATTCATACTCCTCATCTTCATCATCTTCAGTACCCAGGACCGAACTGAGACCCACTGAAGAAAGAGTGCCTTCTCGGGAGGAGGAAGTACCTAGGGGTTGAGAAGAGAGGCTAGGTATGTGGAGAACATGATGGTAATAGGCAGTGGGGGATGGGAGAAATTAGATAAAAATGAATAGGGAAACACATGATCAGAGAAGACAAAAGAATTAAGAGGAGCCCAGAGAAAGGATTAGAGGAAGAATTGAGGAAAGCCCTAGGAAGATCAGGCACCTTTGAGGTGTGTATCTGGCATGACATAACCGTTGACATCCTCTTCCTCTAACCCTGGTGGGGAGAGTGGGGTGACAGGAGTAAGCAGACTGTGGCGCTGGGAATGGTATGCGCTGTCTCCACGGGGCCGTGGGCTCCGACTCCGGCTCCTACACATTGACACCTTCTCGTGGAGCTCGGCCTCAGAGCCTGTCACATGGCCCTCTGATGACTCTGATGTCAGGCGTGCCCGTGGCATTGGATGCAGAGAGACTGGACGGGGACACCGTTCACTACCTCCACAAACTGCAGAATCCTAAAGGGGAAAATAAACAAAATAATACAAGGAGATTTACATAGAGACAAGGAAAGAAGGCGAATGGATAGTTCAATGCCTTTTTTGTAGGACACAGATTAAACCTTAAAGGTTTCTAATGCCTCCCACACTACCCCTATCATTCTGATCCTAAGACCCAGGATGCCAGCAACAGACCTTACCTGGCAAGCTTCCCCAAGATTACCCTGGTTCATGGGCATGTACCCAGATGATGGACTTAAAAGGCTCTGGCTCTAGGATGAAAAAAAATAAGGAAAAGGTTTAAGGGAGAACTCTACTCTTACCATGGGGGCTTTAAGTGGTTAATATAGGTATCTATAGGGTTCATGAGGGCTCACAGGGTGCAGAGAATTGGTAATTAGAAGGTGTCTTACCCCACGTGGTCGATTAAGTGTTCCAACTGGTAGGCTGAGGGCAGAGCCCAATGTGCTTGCCAGGTTGTCCTCCTCTGCTTCCAAGTCTAGGTCTAGGTCTAGTTCTGGTTCCAGCTCTACTTCCTCCAGTTCCTTGTTTGTCAGAGCAGAGGGCTCTCCCCCAGGTGCTATTCCAGATCCACTCTCTCTCTATAGGGGCAGATAATTGTTAGGGTGAATCCTAGTTCCAGCCAAGTCCCCCTTTCTCTAAATTTCCTTGACACCTCTTAGTCCCTACTTACCTTTATGACCAGATACCGGGGTGGGTCTCGGGCCATCCTGGTGAACTCATTGGCTAGTTCTTTAAAGGTTGGGCGAATGTTCTCATCAATCATCCAACCTAGGGGTAAAACGTAGGAGGTAGAGACATAAACGGGAATAGAGCCATAAGACAAGTAGGGAAGGAAGTCAGAAAATGGTTGGGGTCAGCAGGTAACTCACACTTGACCATCACCATGTAGACATCAATGGTACAGATCTGGGGCTGTGCCAACCGCTCCCCCTTCTCTAGCAGGTCTGGTACTTCAGCCAATCGCAGTCCTGCATAGGGCTCTGCCCCAAAGGTCATCAACTCCCAAACTGTCACACCTGATGACAGGAAGAAATGGACTAGTAGATGGTAAAATAGTAGACAGGGGCATGAAGTGAAGGGAAGGCAGAACCCGATTTATTTTTGCTCAGGCTCGAATGCAGAGGCACAATCATAGTTCACTGTAACCTTGAACTCCTGGGCTCAAGTGATCTTCCTGCCTCAGCCTCCCAAGTATCTAGGACTACAGGCATGAGCCACCATGCTTGTATAATATTTTTAAAATTTAAAATACTTTTTGTAGAGATGTGGTCTTGCTATGTTCAGACTGGTCTTGAACTCCTGACCTCAACCGATCCTTCTGCCTTGGCCTCCCAAAGTGCTCCCAATGCTGAGATTACAGGCGTGAGCTACTGCACCTGGCCAGAACCTGATTTGACACAAGGATCTGAAGTCCTTAGAGATTATAAGAGAGGGGGTCTCAAAAGGCAGTTGTGAAATTTGGTCCAGTGATGGTATAGAGGGCAATGAGATGCACTGACCATAGCTCCAGACGTCACTCTGGTGTGTGTATTTCCCAAAGTGAATACTCTCAAGGGCCATCCACTTAATTGGAGTCTGAGGATTAAAGATAAAGGTGTCACCAGTTGATTTCCACAAATTTTCTTAGCATTTCCAAGTCCCAAGTTATCTTATTCTTTTCTTTGTTGCTTGTTGCTCTCTGAACTTAAATCTCTGACATCTCTAGCTTTCTTTTTTTTTGAGACAGGGTATCACTCAGTCACCCCAGGTAGAATACAGTGGTGTCATCATAGGTCACAGCAACCTCAAATTCCTGAGCTCAAGCAATCCTCCTGTCTTAGCCTCCCAAGTAGCTGGGACTACAGGCACACACCATCATGCCTGGTTAATTTTTCTATTTTTATTAGAGAAGAGTTCTCAACCTTATTCAGGCTGGTCTTGAACTCCTGAGCTCAAGCAGCACTCCCACCCTGGCTTCCCAGAGTGCTAGGATTATAGGTGTGAGCCACCACACCCGGCCTTAGCTTTCTCTTCTTAAACTTACTATGAAGCATCTGCCCTGCCCCTGAAGGAGACCACTGACTGCTCCCTATCCCCATGCTTGACTCCACTCCCACCTCCTTACCCAGCACTTTGTGTTACCTCACCTTCGCCTCACTGTGTAGTAGCTGTTTATCATCCGGTGGCAGCAGATCAGCCACACCAAAATCTGCCACCTGAACCTGACTAGGTGACTTAAGTAGCACATTTCGGGCAGCCAGGTTCCTATGCACCATACCATGCTCCTCAAGGTAGTACATACCCTATAAGGGAAGAAAGTATTCCCAGGGTTGGGGGAACAGTCATTGAGATCTAGAATCCTCCCAAACCCTGAAGGCACCTCTCAGAACTTCAACCTTCTTCCCCCTTCTCTTCCTGTCCCCCTCTCCCCCCAGCAGTTCTTATTATAGGGCTCCTCTAGGCTCCTCTTACCTTTGCAATTTGTACTCCCCAGTTGAGCAGCAGCTGTGGCCCCAGTGCCCCCCGGTGTTGTCTCACATGATCCAGCAAGGAACCCAGAGGCAAGTATTGAGTGACAAGCTGCAGAGATGACCCTGGGCATAGTCCCAGTAACCGTACAATGTGGGCATGGTCTAGACTGCCAATGGCCAGCATATGCTAAGAGACACAAAAGGTGTTATCCAGGAAACAAACAGATTCACATACAGTCTGCACATGTACACCCAGACCAGGAATCCCCCGATGTTCAAGTACATCAACATGGCTAACATATTAACATACTAACATAATGGCTAACATATTAGCTGCTAACACAGGACCATGCTTCTACATGACTTTATCTAATACTGTCCTCTTTCCTAGTAGCATACAAAATCCTTTTCCTTCACTTACATCTGTCACAGCTTGAAAACTCTGCCGTCCACTCTTGTCCTCAATGACTTTAATGCAGACTGGAATCTTGATTGATTCACCCTCAGGGATCCACACTCCCTGGGAAGTTTAGGACAGGAGTCAGTCTAGCGTCATTCTCCCCAGGCAGGACAGCCCTTTGCTAAAATTTTTCTCCCCTTTGCCCTAGATCTTTCCCCACCTCTCCAGCCTTCCTGTGGATCACTCACTTTGTGCACAGTTCCAAAGACACCCGAGCCAAGCACTTTAAGCTTCCTCAGCTCTGTCTCTTTGAAGATTCTGGCCAAGACTTTGTTAGCCTTCTCACTGGGATCCAGAGGCTCTATGCTCTAAGGAGCAGATGGGAAGGAGGTATTCAGGAAAGCCCATTCTCACATCCCACTCCAACCCACTGCCCATAAGTAGATGCCAAACACAGTAGAGCCCAAAGGACAGGAAGAGAAATTATCTTTAGTCCTGGAAAACATTGTAGGCATATTGAGGAATAACAGACCCTGTGGAATTTTTTTTTTTTTTTTTTTTTTTTTTTTTTTTTTGAGACAGAGTCTTGTTCTGTTGCTGGGCTAGAGTGCTGTGGCATCAGCCTAGCTCACAGCAACCTCAAACTCCTGGGCTCAAGGGATCCTCCTGCAGCCTCCCAAGTAGCTGGGACTACAGGTGAGTGTCACCACGCACTGCTAATTTTTTCTATTTTTAGTAGAGACAGGGTCTCACTCTTGCTCAGACTGGTCTCAAACTTCTGACCTCATGTGATTGTCCTGCCTTGGCCTCCCAGAGTGCTAAGATTACAGGCGTGAGCCACTACACCAGCTTGATGGTGGCAATTGTTTGTGTTCATGAGATTAGGAATCCAGAGAGTTGGGTTTTCCTTTTGATGGGGGAGGGGGAAGGGGGTTCATCTGGAGAGAGTAATAGTATCACCACCTCGAGTGCCTTTTATACAGTGCTCTGTGCTTTTCAAAGCACTTTCACATACATTGTCCGCTTTTGCCCTTACAGCCATACAGAGGAATGATATTTCCTCTATTTAGATGTATAAACTTAGACACAGAAGTAACTTCTTCAAAGTCATGTAGCAAATTAATGGCAAAATCATGCCTCCCATTTCTCTGAGCAGTGTTCTTTCTAGCGAATCACACTATCTCCTTAAAGAAAGGAGTCAAATCTCGAGTGAAGGAGGAGGGGAGTGATGCTCATCACATCACTGACTTCTGGGTGCAGATGGCACAGGGTGCCTCTCAAAATTAAGCTCTAAGTACTCACCTCGCCTCGTTCCAAGTAGCGTCTCATAGCCCTTTTATTCTGAATCCGGCGCCCACGCCAATAGAGAAAAGTGCCACCCAGGATCAGGAAAATTGCTACCAATCCTACTACCACCGTCAAAGCCATTGTCAGATGGGTTTTGCTATGGAATATAGAGAAACCCAGTATTATCCTGGGTATATACCCCCCTTACAAATATCTACACCTGTGCCAAGGTATGGTGCAGATCTGGGACAAGAATTTAACTTACACACACACACACACACACATATCTCCTTGAGCACTGACTAACCTAAATGTAGACCACCCTTAGGCTATTACAAATTAATTTTAGGAAAGGAAGGCCAGAAGCCTGGATTCTTATGTTTCAAGTGATAATGGCCTATGTATACAAAAGGCCAGATTGAATAGAGACTCACTCTTCCCTGCAAGTAACCCCCCTCACCCTAGCTTCTCTCCCAAATATCCCCAGCTTCCAGAATCTCCAAGCCCCATTATACCTGATCAGCTCCAATGGTTGGCCTAAACAGTCTTGTAGCTCTGGTCCTTTACACCTAGAGAAGATAGTCAACACCTTAAATGGGAGCTTGAACAATAGAGGCTCCATTCCAATGGCCTCAACCTACAAAAGCTTTTCCAGAACCTACCATGGCATCCTATCCTGGAGCCCAAAACCTATCCCAAAACTTGGCATCTCCAGCTCACCAGCCCTCCCAGAGCCCCTTTTGTAATGAAACTCCTCTGAGCTGAGGTTATTTCAGGTTCCCAAAACTGTAGTGTAATTTTTTGCTGTTATTAAGTTTCCTCTTCTCTAATTCTTTACTACACAGCTGGGAGTGATCCTTAAATCACAGTCCCCCTCTTCTTTCTGCTCTCTTCACCTGCTCCTGCCCTTCAGTCTGACCCCTCTTCTCATCATTGTGTTACTGACCCTTGTGTGCAGTTCTCATGGCAGGGACGACATTCATTCTGAATATCCGGGTACTTGTAGATGGGGCCCTTGGCACCTAGGACTCCATTGGGACAGCTACTCACACAGTGGGGCCCATCTCGAAAATGGGCACATTGGGCGCAAGCATCAGAGCCCTGAGTAGAAGAAAGCAGGTCAGGAAGAATTGGATTCCAACGTCAATGCCATACCGCTCAGCAAAGTCCAACCCAGCCATTCAGGATCCTCCATCCATAATCCCTAGCATTATCTGGCCTCCCTATGCTGTCTCTGGGATTTGGCTTTATCATTCCTTAGATGCTCTAAGTGTTGCCCCTTGCCTATCTGCCTTAGCGATTATGGTGCTACTACTATACCGAGCCATTGCATGTGACAGTGCCTTCCATGAGTTGGCATTCCGAGTGGCAGGAGAAGCATTCAGCCTCATGGGCAAACTCACGAGGCTCCCTGCAGTGGGGGATAAAGGGAAGGGGGTCACTTTCAAGTCCTAACCATCATGCCCTGATTCCATGCCCACAGGTCTCCTACCTCATTCCCACCAAGGCATATGCAGAAAGCTGTCTAAAGGCTGTCAGGTGCCACCTGAACAGCTCCATCCCAGGGCCCCACCCCTGCCTGTTCTTGACTATGTCCCCTCACTGTACCCATTCAGAAAGTTGCAGTGGGTCACACAGACACCTCCTCGGCTGTAGTTCCGACAGGATAAGCACTGACCAGGGCCTGGGCCCCAGCATCCCCCAGAGGAGCACAGTGGGTCACACACTTTGCCTTCTGCCACTGGAAAGGAAGGGGTAGATTAGGAGAGGAGTCTGAGGATCCCTAACAAGCCCTCCCCTTAACTCTTCCTCATTATTTCTTCCAACCTAATACCCCCCTTCTCTGTAGTTCCATCCCCAAGCCTACTCCCTCTTCCAGGGTAGAATAATCCTTACGGCCTGTCCTGCCTGACTACCTGTTCTCACCAGCCAGTGGGCCCTTTCCCCTCACCACATTCTCTCCGGGGCCGATTATGCTTGATGTCTAGTCTCTCTTCTGAAGGCCCCCGAAGCAGCTTGGTCCAGTTCAAAGAATGGTGGTAGCAGAGCTGCCGATTGGCACTTATGTAGATACGCCCAGCACTAATTTCCTTCAGGGATCGGAGGCCCAGGGATGTTACATTCAAGTTCTTCATGATCAACAACGAGAAGCCCCGGCTGAGAGTAAGGAGACAGGATGAGAGGGGACACTACTAAGGGAAAATTATCCACGCAGTGGATTCATTTTATTCAACAAAAATTTGCCCTGAGCTGGTCAGACCCACCGAGAGGGATGCCTCTCCTTTTGCCTTTTCCCCATCAAACTCTCAGACCCTCTGGGCCTGCTGTATGAGTCAGTGCCTCGTATTTCATCCAAGAATGCCTAAAAAACAGGGTTCATTGCCTGGAGATGCCATCAGCTCCACACCCCTTACTCACTTGTAGAGGCTTCTGCCTCCAATGGTTGTCAGGTTGGAAAAAACACTGAAGTTGTGCATGTGGGGAGGCCAGGATTGGATGTTCAGGTAACCTGAGGGGTTGAAGACAGGCATGTCAGCAGGGAGTCTTCTCCCCTTCCTCTTTCTCAGCTTCTTCTGGCTCCTCCACTATAACTTGTTTTTGTTTTTCTTCCTTCCTTACAACTTGGGACATGATTTTCTCAAGTAGTTATACCACAGTTGATGCCAGTAGTTCACCTATTCCTCTCAGAAAGGGCAGCCTCTACTCCCACTTACCTGTGATCTCTCGTACTGTCTGGAAGACATTGAGCTTCTCAGGGTCCAGGGCAGGGATCTTGTGCCAAGGGTCTCTGGGGAGAACAATAAAAAGCAGTCAACAAGGTAGAGGTATAATAGGTATTAGCAATGAGCACACCTAGCCTCCAAACTTGGTTTTTAAATATCACTTTCCACTAAAAGGAAACAGGGTTCTTTGGAGACGCTGGGGCAGAAGAAATATAAAATGAGCATAGGGCATCGTGTACAAAAAAGTAAGAAAGTACTCAAAGAATGAGTACTCAAAGAATGAGTTTTGGGTATAGCCCAAAAAACACAGGCGCCAGTTTGAAGGGGCTCTCAATGACCAAATTAGGGACAAATAAACACCAAAATAAATAATGATTCAAAACGATTTTAAACCATTGAATAGGCTGGGCTTGGTGGCTCACACTCATAATCCCCACACTTTGGAAGGCTAAGGGGAGGGTTGCTTGAGTCCAGGACTTTCAGACCAGCCTGGGCAATTTAGTGAGACCCCTGTCTCTACAAAAAACTAAAAAATTGGCCGGGTGCGGTGGTTCACGCCTGTAATCCTAGCACTCTGGGAGTCCAAAGCAGGCGGATCGCTCAAACTCAGGAGTTCAGGCCGGGCGAGGTGCCTCACGCCTGTTATCCAAGCACTCTGGGAGACTAAGGCGGATTGCTCGAGGTCAGGAGTTCAAAACCAGCCTGAGCAAGAGCAAGACCCCATCTCTACTATAAATAGAAAGAAATTAATTGGACAACTAATATATATAGAAAAAATTAGCTGGCCATGGTGGCGCATGCCTGTAGTGCCAGCTACTAGGGAGGCTGAGGCAGTAGGATTGCTTGAGCCCAGGAGTTTGAGGTTGCTGTGAGCTAGGCTGATGCCATGGCACTCACTCTAGCCTGGGCAACCAAGTGAGACTCTGTCTCAAAAATAAAATTAAATTAAATTAAATTAAATTAAATTAAATAAATAAATAGATATAGGGAAGAACTTTTAGGAAGCTTTAAGAAGAAGGATGCACTGTTGTCCCTGTCCCTTGTTCCTTGGCAGGGTGATGTTGGATTGCTTAAGGATGTCCCTGAGGGAATTCAGGGACATCTTTAAGCAATGGATAGGAGGTTGAGTTAAGCATTCCCCTAGGTTCTTTGTAACCGATAAGACTTTATGACTTAGATTCCTAGCAGCTCCACATAGGAAGGTTTAGGAAGGAAATGAACTGTGAGGCATAGATGGGGTGGAGGACTAGGGAGGGAAGGCAGGATCTCTAACCCATTTAGGCCAGTGATAAGAAAGTCCAAGTTGCCCAGGATCTTGGTGCAGTTCACAAATCCATCGATGTTGCTTGAGTCCACGGTCTGGAAGCGGCTCCCAGAACCTGTCCCCTCACAGGCTGTAAACACAAAGGACACTCAGAGGGGGTGGTCTGAACAGTCTTAGAGAAAAGGATGTCTCTTTACAAGTTCTTACCATCTCCTACTCACCTTTGGGGCATAGCCCCCCACAAGGCTCACACATCTTGAGCCCATTTTTATCTACTTCCATTTTGTCGGGAGGACAGGCTCTGACACAGGAAGTCAGATCCACCACAAAGTTGTCTAGGAAACAGGAGGGTACCATTAGAGGTGAGGGAGGAACACTGCTAACTACCAATTGAACCTCCCCACCCCCGGGCCCTTCTCCCTCCTGCTCTGCACTGGGATTTGTCCCCACCTACCACCCTAGGTCCCTTAAGTGCTGTCCTGTACATTAGAAAGTCCCTTTGCTTTATGTTGCTACAAAGAATAGAAGTAAGGGCAATAGCTGGTAGTCATGGGGACGTAAGTGGGGGTACTCTCTGGGGGTGGTTAGATGATCATGACCAATTTGCCTTCTGAGCTCCCCACTTGATGCCTTTTGGCTCCCAAAATTTTGTTAGAATTCTGGATCCACTATTGTCAGTCTTTCCCCTCAGACACTTACGGGGACAGCTGGCTACACAAACTCCTCCATACTGATACTTGGTGTGGGGATTGGGTTCCAGCTGGAAAGTTAGCTTATTATAGACAAGAGGCAGTGGGCACCGGGGTACGCAGGCTCCACTGTCATTGAAGTGTCGGCAGGCCTGGGAACATAGGAGAGTCGTAAAATTCATGTTACATATGTACTCCTACCTCCTCCCCAAAGTTCCCACCCCTATTTCAAACCCAGGCAAATGGTAAGAGTACATACAAAGCAGTCTGTGTCCTGAGGGCCTGAGCAGCCCCCTGCACACTCATCATGGCAGCACTGGTTGGGGTTGGGCCCAAAGCAGTGACCATTACACTGAGGGGCACAGATGGTCTTGGTCACTGTGGAAGTAGAGAAAGCATGGCTGTCAGGGCTCTTAGGACTGTATTCTGAGGTCACTTCTCATCACTATCCCCAGGGTTGGCACAGGCTTGGGTAGGCAGGGATATGAAAGCATATGAGTTTAAAGTTTTTGGAGAAAAGTTCAAACCCACATGTCTGGCAGTCTTCTGGTCCGGGACCCCAGCATCGTCCCTTGCAGGCCTCATGACAGGGGGGACCTGGTTAGGAAGGAAGGCAACACAAAGGGCTGTCAGGGCTAGGACAGGTTTGCTTGAATCAACAGGGTATGATGTCAGCACACAAACACCTCAATCCCAAGAAGCAAAGAGCCAGGGCTATGTCCCTCCCTGCTCTTGGAGAGCAGGGCTGGGCTCAAGTAAACCTGTCAACAAAGGGTGGAGCCACGCCTCCACACCACCCACTGGGCAGCTGAAGGGGAGGGACTGGGGCAAATGCCAAGCTCAGCCTCAATCCCAACCCAGGAACTTGGTTTCTCCTTGGCAAACTGAACCCAGCAGGAAGATATGTGTGTGAATGGCCAGGGAGCAACAGATTATGTTCAAGAGTAGGTGGGTTCCAAGGAGAAGGGAGTAGATTGTGATGGAAAGAGTAATGGCTGCAGAGTTGAAAGATCTGGATTCCCTGTTTAGTACTGAGAGTTCTTTTTGTGCCTATTCTTGATATACCTCCTCTGTGGTTTGGGTTCCAGGGCAACTGGCCTGGTCCCTCCTGGCAGGCTCTTGGGTCTAGGGCCTGAAGTGTTTGTTCAGTGGAGAGATGGGTTCAGAGCAGGGATGTAACGACGATGGGAAAGGAATCACTCTAGTTTGGTGGGGCAGAGGGGGCAGTCTTTATCATGGCCACTCACAGCTTCTGCCATTGTCTTTCACCACTATCTCAGCGTCTCGGTCCCTCACGATGTCCCTCCAGTCAATTGTGTCCATGTGACAAAGTTTATCATTCTTCTCAATATAAACGCCCCCTGACAGAATCTCTGAGGTAAGGAAAAGAAGTGACAAAGTCAAGGGCTATGGCAGAACTCTACCTTCCCACCAATCCAAAAGACATCCGAGACTTGGCAGCATAGGAAACGGGGCAGACACATATGTCCAATTAAATTCCAGCTGCAGAGAAGGCTCGCCTTATAAGAGGAGTCAGGCCAAAAGAAACTCCTGCCTCTTCAGACACCTGTCCAGATCCGGTTTAGCCAGTGGGGGAAGGGAAAGGAAAAAAGGAGAACATCTCTGACTCAACACCCGCCCCCCCCCCAGCCCTACCTGTGTGTTTTCTAACTGACTGGGACAGGGAGAAGTAGCAGGTGGCCAGGTGGTATTTAACCCCTATGTGCCTCTGCCTCTGCCCTGTGGGAGTTTGGGAGGGAGAAAGGTAGGATTCCCAGGGAAGGAAGGACATCAAGGGACACTGTACTTTGAAGTTAGAGAAATGTGTAACAGATCAGCTCCAACTCTAGCCCCAATGGGACAGAGGACCCTCTCCCTGGAGCAGATACCCTCAGTTCCTCATCGGGGGCCCTCTACTGTTAAGGGAGTGGGCACCTTGGAAGGGGCACTTAGGGTGAACAGTCTTGGGTTATCATCAGGGAGGTGCCAGTCAATAGGGTGGCTGAGGGGCAAGGCCAGGAGTCATCAGGAACTGACCGGTGAGCTGAGTAAAGCGGAGCTGGCGCAGAGCGTGGCTGGAGTTGGTGTTATAGTTCAACATGACAAAGATGGCAAACTTCCCATCATAGACCTGTGTGCCCCGCACCACTCGGAGGTTGGGCAGTGGTAGTGTAGAAAATTCATTCATGGCCACGAGGATGTAGCCTGTCACTTCTCGGATCCACTGTGATAGAGCAGATTGTGTCAATGAGAGGCATGACAGGGCAAAAAGTCTCAGTCCCCTCTACCTCCTTCAGGCATTCTGGAATCCTTAACTCTTTCAAGTCTTTCTAATTCCTGTTTTGCAGTAGGAAGTAGACTGTGTCACACAAACCTGTCACTTCCAGCAGAGAAGATAGAAAGCAGAAATCATAAAGGCATTCTAGTTTCCTACTTTTTCTTCTCAAAGCTCCTCATGCCAGGAGGGTCCTGGCTTAGTTCCTTCCTCATCTCTCTAGGTGCCTCCCAGTCCTCAGGTGTGTCTTTGTATTAGTCCCTGCTTCCTTTGCACCATCACAGAACACACCTACCCCTGCCCCTGCCCCCCTATATATCCCTGGCTAAACAGCATAGGTCCCCGGTTCCACTCATTGTCTGCATAAACATAGGTTTGAATCTTAGGAGCTATTGAGTCCTAGGAATGCTGAACTCCAGCAGAGGGTAGCCCTGAGAAAGGGAAGGAGGCTTCTATGGGGAGAATAAAGAGCAACAGGTCAAGGAAGGAGACCGGCACTCAAACCTGCAGGAAGGAGAGGTCGGCATTGTGTCCTGTGAGCACAATCTCCAGGTTCCCCATCACCACCTCACACCTCTCGTAGAGCTTGTACAGAGTCTGGTATTGGTTCTCAGCATCGCCAGTCACACTCAGCCCATTCAAAGTCCCAGGACACACTGTTCAAAATGGAGGGAAGAGTGGCAGAGGGCTGGATGCAAGGTCTCAGCCCCATTTGCCATCCCCCAAGACCAGCCCCTTGGTTGCCCTCTTCCAGTAACATTCAACAGGATCAGAAGGCATTTGCTCCAACCCTACCCACCAGGGACAGATAGGCCCATAATGGCCTGAGAGCCTCCTCTCTTCTTAGAATCCCCTCACCATACCCTGAACGCGAAGGTGAAAGGGTTTCCTTTTTCTTCCAGGGACCCTCTGTGCCTCTTTCAGGTACTGCTTTGGGTACTAAGGGGTTAATCAAGGAAGATGGAAATTTTTTTTTCCCTCTCTAGAAAGGAGAAGTTAGGAAAGGACCACAACTTTGATTACCCTGTTCTCCCCCTCCAACCAGGGCACTGACTTCTTTACCCTCATCCTGCCTCTCTCACTAGGTCCTGGAATAAACATCTCTTTGGGGCTAGCACACAGCCCCTATTGTGTCTACTGAGGGTGGGATGGGGCAGAGGGTGGGGGCAGTGCCTGGGGCCACAGTCCAGCCCACAATGAGGCAATTCTATCCAGGAGGAGGGGGCTGCCCCACCCTGTCCCCAGACACCCTGTCCTTAGCAGCACCCCCCCTCCACCCTCAAGCCTTGGGCTCAGACTAAGTGACCTCACTAGAGGGGGGAGCTCTGGTGGTGGTTGGGGGTGTCAATGGGAGCTTTGTCTTTAAAGGTGGAAGATAAGGAGCTGGCTGCCTCCCCCCTTCCTAAACTCTGGGGCTTTCCTTCTCATTCCCTTCCCCTAGCCCAGGCACTCCAGCTCCCTTAGCATCACTTTCTAACCCCAGAGTATTTTTCAGCAAATACAGAGTAGCCTAGAAGGAAACAGTAGCACACTCCCCACTCTGAGCCTTCCATGTGATTTCATTGTTAGAAGAGATTCATTAAAAAGACTTCCAACATGGCAATCCTTACCCACACTAGGGGAGAGTCTAGACCAGAGGCACATGAGGCATGTCAAGTATTGGGAGTTCACTTTTCTTTGTAAATGTGGAGGGCAATAGGCTGTGGGAAATCCTGAACCCCACCCCAGTCTCTCTCCTCTGGCTCAGTGACAGACTGTATGGGGGGAGGGGAACGTGGGGGGAAGTAGGGGGTAGATACCACCTTTTCCAACCACCCTTCCCTG
The DNA here is from genome assembly GCF_040939455.1 of Microcebus murinus. Taxonomy (NCBI): domain Eukaryota; kingdom Metazoa; phylum Chordata; class Mammalia; order Primates; family Cheirogaleidae; genus Microcebus; species Microcebus murinus. The sequence continues at coordinate 60,472,360 of NC_134113.1, read as the reverse complement.
AGGCAGGTCAGTGGGAGGCAGGAGTGGGAATGGAGGGAGGGAGATGATGAGGCCCCAACTCCTCCTACTAGATACACCCCTAGTCTGACCACTTGATCTTTGAGTGTTCCACTTCCCTATCACTCCCAATGAAGGGAAGGGGTTGGCTAGTTTCAGCAAAGAGGGGTAAATAGGTCAGGAGCTCCTAGGAACCTGGGAACTCCAGTGTCCTTGGGCTGAAATGAAAGAGACTAGGAAGGTTCATTATTTCTGGAACAGCCCCACCCAATCCCCCTCCTGGCAGGACATCCCCTTTTCCAACTTAAGGCGCCAATCCTTTTCCCCACATAAGGGAGGAGCTAAGATTTCTGCACAAGGAAGCGGGGTGTGTGTGTGAGTGCACGTACACATATATACAACATACACATGAACATGTACACATCTCCTTTGCTGGCCCAAAAATCTATATTGATCTGTCCTTGGGTCTCCTTACAGGAAGTAGTTCAGGTGGCCCATCCATCCCACCTGCCCATAAGTATTTGTGCAGACTTTGTGTCTGTGCTTGGAAGAATACAGTGTTGGAGGTCCCACTTCCCTGCCACCTTGAGGGTAAAGTCCATATTATACAGGCAGGGGGCAAAGGGCCTGGGTGGGGAAAGAAATAAGCACACCTCTGGGGAGGAACCAGTCAGTTTGGGGAGCAGGGTGGGGGAGGGGAATTATAAAAATCCCCGCTGTACCCAGGGAGCAGGGGCACAGGCAGGGGCAATGTCACAGGCCCTCCTTTGGTAGAGAGCACTGAGGCTGGGACAGAGCAAGAATCTCCAGCCCTCCTCAACCAGAGGCCTCCCCTCCAACATCCCCCACCCCCATCACAGCCGGGACAAAGGGGCTATAGAAGGACTGAGACAGGGCCGGATGCCCAGAGGCTGCAGGATCCAGATAAAGGGTAAAGAGACCCAACCATGCCTGCCTCCTGCCTCCTCCAGTGAGGGTGGCCAGAATCTGGGATTCCCAGGTTCCTGGTTGAAGATTCCAGGGGTCTGGATGGGACAGTTACACAGCCACTCCACTGGTCCCTCCCACTGCAGTCAGTCCCCAGACCACCCCCCTCCACCAGCTGGGAGTGTTCACATCTCCAAGATCTCAGGGTCTAAATTTAGGCCCAGCAACTGTGGGGGAAGCACAGGTGGTTTCTCCCACTCCTACCCTGGGGAAGGGGCCCTGGCTGTGCCAAACCCCAAACTGAGATCTGGGGGGATGGGAGGCGTTCAACAGGTCTTCAATTCCAGAAACACCAGCACCAGTCAGGTGTCCATAGTCCCAGAGACACCCCAAAGGAGTGGACACAGATAGCATGAGAGTGTGAGGAGGATTAGAGAAGACCAATCCAGGACTCTGTCTAGAGTCCTAGAGACAGTGTGAGACAATAAACAGAATAGGAGCAGTGGGTAGAAGCTGGGCCTAGAAGAACTTTTCAGGAAAGGGGGCTCAGAAGGTAGCCCAAGTGCCTTCTTAGCCCTCAGGTTGGGGAGAGAAAAGAAAAGGCTGTAAGTCCATGCCTTAATAGCTCCTGGCGCAGGGGCTTGTGTATAGTAGATGCTCAATAAATATTAGTTGAATTGACCTGGGTCTTGGCAAAGGGAGGTTGGTCAAGTTTGGGACAGACCAGCTCTATTATTTGGAGGGAAATCGGGCAGCCAACCTCTGCTGGGCCTCTCGCCCTGATGTCACCTGGACTTGGCCCTCTGGTTAATCTCAGCCCTCCCCAGGGCAGGCTCACTCACGGAAGAGGAGGTGCCACTCCTGTTTTTCCAACTGCAGAAAACAACAACCCCCTCCAACCCTTGCGTAGCCCCGCCCTGTCGGCAAAACAACCAAACTCGGGGTTGCAGAAATCAGGTGCCGGGTGGGGGTTAGGGGGCTGGCGAGCAAACAGAGGCCCTTCCGCAAAGATCCCCACCTCCAACCATCTCCTCCTGTTTACAGAACGAAGGTCCCCGCTTCGCTCCCTGCAGGGCCCCTCAGAAGTGTGAACTACTCGTTGCGGCATCAGCCTCATCAGGGGAGACCAATTAGAGGGTCGGCGACGCGCTGGGGAAGGGGGCGTCCAGAAATACCGTGTCTACCCGGACAACGCCAAGAACTCAGGCCCGACCACCCCGACCTCAGGTGGCCGCAGAGGACCCGGGGTCAACACCCCCACCCCCACACCGCCTGAGCCCCTGCCCCTGCCCCTGCCCTCAGGGACTGCGCGCACTCGTCGGGCTCCCAGGTTGCGAGCCCGCCGGTGCTCCAGAGCCGCTTACCTGCCTGCGAGTTGCCCACCTCGGAGCCCCGGGCCAGGCTGAGAAGTAAGCCCAGCACCTGCAGAGCCCCGTTCCCCCTCATGACTTCAGAGGTGGGTGAAGGGAGCCCAGCCGTGTCCGGCCCGGGGACCCCTGGACTAGGACATCGAAGCGAGAGCCACCTGAGCCGCCAGCGAATTGGTGGCGGCGGCGGCGCCGGAGGTTGCAAACTGCAACCGGAGCCGGAGCCGGAGTCCGGGGCGGGATGGCAGGGGAGGGGTGTAGGTCTGTGAGAGAAGGAGGGAGGGAACGCAGGGGGAAGGGGGTGAGTCACGGCCGCGCCCCCTCCCGCGGAGGCTGGAGTAGGGATTGCTGCAGCCTCGGACTGCCCGCCCCGAGCGCGCGCCACGCCCCACGGCCCCGCAACTTGGCCAAGCAGATCCAGGATGGGTCTTGCCCTAATTTTTCCTCAGGAGCTGCGCTAAAGGGACATCAAGATTCCAAAAGCGCCTAAATCCAGGGAAAGGTAATGAATGAGGGTGGGGAGGGCGCTCCAAAGCCCGGCCCCCTAGAAGTTGGCCTCGCCCATTAACCAAATCACTCAACTCCCCTAGCCGGTTGGTTCACTTGGGGGGATTTGCTCTCAGAATGTGAATATTTCTGTGTATTTTTGAGAGGGAGGGTGTTTTTTGCCTCATGTTCAGGCCACCTCAGTTTTCCCGGGACTTGAAACCTCATAACTCGTCCACCCTGCCCAGGAACCCGAGCCCCGGAGGCCGCGTGAAATTGCACTGTCTCCGGCCGCTTCCTCCTCCAGACCCGGCGCCGGCCCAGCCTCTCCGGGGGATTTGGATGGGGGGGTGGGGGTTGGTTTCCAGCCTGGGAACAGACCCCGGAGCCCGCCTTTCCACTTCTACCCCGGGAGGGGCTCCCGCACCTGTCGCCGTCCCCTCTGCTGCCCCCCACAGCCGCCTGGGAGAACAGCTGCCTTCCCTTCCACACTGGAGCCTGACCGCGCCGTCCAGGCGGCCGCAGTTCCCGCGGCTCTTCTGGGGGCCCAGATGGGCACACGGTCCCCACCACAGGCGCCCACACCGTCCTGGGTGCCAAGTCCAGGCTCGCGCTGGAGAGCAGGAGGAGGGGTGGGCAGGAAGGGGGACGCGAAGAGGACACTAGAGACGAATGGCACGGGCCCCGGAGACCTCCCGCACCAGCCCGGGCGATCCCAGCCAGAAGGTCGGGCGCTGCTAAAGCCCCGCTAGGCCCGGGACGGATCCGGCCAGCGCCCTCTGGTCCCCAACCTGTGGCAGTGAAGTCCCACTTGGCGTTAATTTCAAATCCTTAAAATTGGCATTCCACATCTCGCCGGGAGAGCCTAATTATTTTCCCCAGAACTTCAAGCCTGAAGACTTAGAGAACAATTACGCCTTGAAAAAAAAAATTTCGCTCCTAGCCAAGACAATTGGCTAAATTCTTTTAACCTGCTCTCTATTGACATGCAACCTAGAGGGCCCATTCTCTGCTTGATAATTCAGTTCCTGTTTCGCCCTCCTTGGGGAGGTTGAGTTGCCCAGACCACAGGCCCTAACAGTTATAATAGTGATAGCAACAGCAAAACGGCTAACATGTACAGGTACATCCATATACCATTTCGTTTTCAAAGCATTTCCTCAAATTTAATGTCTTAGAGAATGTGTCACTTAACATAAAAATTATGTGAGCTAGGCAACATCACTCTCCATTTTACAGAACTGGAAACCTGTGACTTCTCCAAGGTCATCCACCTGGTGACTGTAGTCCAGGTGATCAGGTGACCAGGAGGAGCACTCAGGTTTGATTTCTTATGTTTTACTGAGAGTGAAGCTTCATCTGCTCAGAATCAAATGCCCATCAGATAACACAGCTAAAACACTAAGGATCTCCACTCCTACCTACTCTCCCCCAGATTAAAGAGTCTTTCATTTTATTACGCCCCCATCTCAACCTACTGTTCAGGGCTTTGGTTTTTGAAGGAGAAAACGCTCCTTGGTTTCCTTGTTTATAAACAGTTGTATATACTTATAAGATTGTTGTTTAGGGGAATTCTCTGAACCATTATTTGTTAGAGTGCTGCCCCACTGTAAAGAAAAAAAAAGATTGTTGTTTGGACTTAATGAGAAAAGGCAGGTAGAGCTAGCTCTAAATTACTGTGTTGTGCTCAACCTTTAAGAAGCATTCGAGGAATGCCAGCTGTATCTATTTCCTTTATCCCCAACTCCACCTTTACCCTCTCAACTAGATCCCAAGATGTGTCTGCTGTTATCTATTCATTCTTCAACACTTAGAGAAACATCATACTATCTCCCAGGATATATACAGTGGTTAAAACTTCATGTAACTGACCATCTTTGTTGGGTGCTGCCCTGATTAAATAAATGAAAGAAGGGAGGCCTATTTATGAATGCTCTGCAGTTTTCTGGCATCCCTTTATTTTTCCTTACTCTTAGCTGATGACTTTGGTTCTTATTTAATTGTGAAAATAAAAGTGGTCAAACAAAATATCCTTGGCCGGGCGCAGTGGCTCACGCCTGTAATTCTAGCACTCTGGGAGACCAAGGCAGGTGGATCACTCAAAGTCAGGAGTTCAAAACCAGCCTGAGCAAGAGCGAGACCCCGTCTCTACTAAAAATAGAAATTAATTGGCCAACTAAAAATATATTTAAAAAATTAGCCAGGCATGGTTGTGCATACCTGTAGCCCCAGCTACTTGGGAGGCTGAGGCAGGATTGCCTTGAGCCCAGGAGTTTGAGGTTGCTGTGAGCTAGGCTGACACCATGGCACTCTAGCCAGGGCAGCAGAGTGAGACTTTGTCTCAAAAAGAAAAGAGAAAAAAGAAAAAACATCCTTATCTTCCTACCACTAATCTGGCCAATTTACTTGCACCCTCATCTATACATTTTTTGGGTTTTTTTTCTCCTTTTATTTATATATTTTTTTGAGATGGAGTCTTGCTCTGTCACCTGTGCTACAGTGCCGTGGCATCAGTTTAGCTCACAGCAACCTCAAACTCCTGGGCTCAAGCTATTCTCCTGCCGATTCTCCTGCCACAGCCTCCCCAGTAGCTGAGACTATAGGCGTGGCCACCATGCCTAGCTAATTTTTCTATTTTTAGTAGAGATGGGGTCTTGCTCTTGCTCAGGCTGCTCTCAAACTCCTGACCTTAAGTGATCCTCCTGCCTCAGCCTCCTGAGTAGCTGAGATGACAAGCACTAGCCACTGCCCAGTTCTTCTATATACTCTCACTTCCATCTTGTTACAATGAATTGTCCTTGCTTCTATTTAAAGCCAACTGTCACTCCTCCATTCCTATCTCCACCCTCACCCCAACATTCCAGTTCTTCACTGAACATTCCAGTTCTACACCAGAGACCATTCCTTCCTGCCTACCTAAGGATTGTTTTTCCTGCAGTATCCCCTTTCTCTTGTATTATCAGTGTTTTTCTCTCTACTGGATCATTTGCATTAGCATACAAACATGCTATAATATCATCCATCTTTCTTTCTTTCTTTTTTCTTTCTGTCTTCCTTTTTTTGAGACAGGGTCTCCTTAGGATCTCCTCCTTATATCATCCACATTGGTCTCAAACTCAATGATCCTCCTGACTCAGCCTACCAAGTAGCTGAGATTGCAGGTGCAAACACACTGGCTCTTCCATCTTAAAAAGCAAAACAAAACAAACTTTCCTTGACCCCATGGCCTTCTAGTCTCTTGCTCCTAACTGCTGTAAGGTGTTGTATTATGTAGATCCTTATACTTTATTTGTTTATTACCCTAGTGACAACCCCTTAGATTGCCTCCAACTTCCTGCTGCCACAAGCAATGGTGTAATTAATGTCCTTGTACATGCCTTCTTTGGTTCTACGAAAATTTCTTGTGCATATTGACCTCCACACTCTCTGGAATGACTGCACTCACTAGTCTACATTCCCACCACCAATGGTGAGATTTCTACATCCTAATTTCCCTGCCAATACTTGACATTGTTCAAGTTTCTAATTTTTCAATTTGCAATGGGTTTAAAATGATATCTTGTTGCAATTTTAATTATTAATATATTTGCACATCTCAAATTTTTTCTTACTTTTGGTTTTTGTCTTTTATGAATTGCCTATTATATCTTCCCAATGTTTTATCATTAACTCTGTCAATAATATTGTGCATTAAACAGAAATTCTTAATTTTTCTATAATCTAATCAATTTTATTTCTTGTATCTTGTGATTTTTTTTTTTTTTTTTTTGAGACAGAGTCTCGCTTTGTGGCCCAGGCTAGAGTGAGTGCTGTCGTGTCAGCCTAGCTCACAGCAACCTCAAACTCCTGGGCTCAAGCGATCCTACTGCCTCAGCCTCCCAAGTAGCTGGGACTACAGGCATACACCACCATGCCCGGCTAATTTTTTTTCTCTATATATTAGTTGGCCAATTAATTTCTATTTATATAGGGGTCTTGCTCAGGCTGGTTTCGAACTCCTGACCTCAAGCAATCTGCCCACCTCGGCCTCCCAGAGTGCTTCTTGTGATTTTTTTTCAGCAAAAATATCACATTTTCATTTCTTTCTTTTTCTAAAACAGATACTTTAGATCGCTTAAAGGCTGGCCCCTCCATTGGGGGCTACACCTCTACTTTGGTGTGATAGACCCAAGGTTTCACTTCTGACAATTTTAATGAGGTGGTGTTGTTAGAGGAATTTCATAGGGTCCCTTCCACTTCTCTGCTTCCAACTGGGGCAGGGACCTGAAAGTGGTAAACTCATGTGTAATGGTTAGCACCTGACCCACACATTTGACATATTGTTTTACTCTTTTTCTTGTACTCATGGTTGTACTACCAACTTACCTCACGGCACTAGGAAGAGTCTCTTATAAACTATCTCTCAGGGCCTTAACTTAAGCCTGCTTCTAAAGAGCTACCCTTATCCAGAGGAGGGCAAGCAGCAATGTCTTTAGATGGGTTTCCTGCATCAATTCCAGGATGGGTGCAATTTCTATTCTAGGTGTGGGGCTTTGTTTACCTACTGGGTTACCTGTGCTACAAAGGAGAGTCTATTATCATTCTTGTGAAATGTCCATGGTTCCGTGGAGAGTGCTCCTGGGTTCCATTGGCAATGGGGTGTCTGCTGACGTCCTCACTGTAGTAGGAGGAGCTGCTAGGGGGGGGCATGGGCAATATACATAACATTAACATTTGTACCCCCATAATATGCTGAAATAAAAAAAAAGAACTTACCTCTAAAAAAAAAAAAAAAAAAACAGGAGGAGCTGCTGAGTCATCTCCGTAGCTGTCTGTCCACAGCCTCTGTCACCAGCATGTTATTCTCCATTTACTTGGCCTCTTTCCCTGGACTGTTGATGCCCATCATGCCGTCGTCCTCTGAGGCCTGTTGCTATACACATGCAGGAACTTGGCAAAGGCCCTGTAGCTCCTATTAGGAGCCCATCTCGGAGTGAGTTCCTCCAGAAAGATTCTAGTAACCTTATGCTCCTTTCTTTCCTCTGGGTAGGACAAGTCTCTACCAAGCCCGAAGAGATATCCACCAATACAAGCCTAGGCATCTGAATGAAACTGCCAATCATTGAAAGAGCTTCCTGTGTAGCAGGTTGTCTTTCTGTCCTTGGACCTCTGCAAGCACATAAACAGTTACTTGTAAATGGAGTCCTCTCAGATGAGGTCCCACCAAACCCACCAAATCCATCAAAGCATCATCATCAAGGCTCCCAGCTCCCCATGTGTGTATTCATGTAGGTGCCTCATAAGAGGCTGAACAAAAGCTTTGGGTAGAACACGAGTCAATGAGAATTCTGTCTCCATTTAGCTGTGCCATCCCAAACGTCAGAGCCCAGTCTTTAGTTTTTAAGGGGGTCTAAATATAGCAAGGATATCATGACCCCAAGGAACAGATCACCTCCAGTGGCCTCCTTAGCTGCTCTGCCAGTGGCCTGACTTCTTTTTGCCATCCTGGCCACCTGCTTGGGCTCAGTCAAAGCCTGTATCAAGGCCATTATTTCAGTGGCATATTTAATATTCTTATTTCCTGCCATCAGGACACCCCTTTCCTTTCAAATGGCACTGTGAGCATGCACAATCATAAAAGCATATTTAAAGTCCGTATAAATGTTTACCTTTTTCCTCTTTTTTTTTTTTTTTTTGAGACAGAGTCTCGCTTGTTGCCCAGGCTAGAGTGAGTGTGCCGTGGCGTCAGCCTAGCTCACAGCAACCTCAAACTCCTGGGCTCAAGCAATCCTGATGCCTCAGCCTCCCGAGTAGCTGGGACTACAGGCATGCGCCACCATGCCTGGCTAATTTTATATATATATTAGTTGGCCAATTAATTTCTTTCTATTTATAGTAGAGACGGGGTCTCGCTCTTGCTCAGGCTGGTTTCGAACTCCTGACCTCGAGCAATCCGCCTGCCTCAGCCTCCCAGAGTGCTAGGATTACAGGCCTGAGCCACGGCGCCTGGCTCCTTTTTCCTCTTAATAGCTGCAACTGAGCTTCCTGGGCTGAAGTCCCAAGTGGCAGTGCCACTGCCATGATCACCACACATACAGCCCCTCGTTGTCCATAAAGCTGCTTCTATAAGTGAAAAAGATCCCAGTTTTGCTCTGGCATTGGCTATTCTGACAGATCCATCCTGCTAGAATACACAGCCTCTACAACCTCTAAACTTGATTTCTTTTTTTTTTTTTTTCCAGACAGAGTCTCACTTTGTTGCCCGGGCTAGAGTGCCATGGCATCAGCCTAGCTCACAGCAACCTCAAACTCCTGGGCTCAAGGGATCCTTCTGCCTCAGCCTCCCGAGTAGCTGGGATTACAGGCATGCGCAACCATGCCCAGCTAATTTTTTCTACATATATTTTTTGTTGGCTAATTAACTTGTTTCTATTTTTAATAGAGACAGGGTCTTGCTCTTGCTCAGGCTGGTTTTTTTTTTTTTTGAGACAGAGTCTTGCTCTGTTGCCCAGGCTAGAGTGAGTGCCCTGGCATCAGCCTAGCTCACAGCAACCTCAAACTCCTGGGCTCAAGCTATCCTGCTGCCTCAGCCTCCCGAGTAGCTGGGACTACAGGCATGTGCCACCATGCCCGGCTAATTTTATATATATTAGTTGGCCAATTAATTTCTTTCTGTTTATAGTAGAGACGGGGTCTCGCTCTTGCTCAGGCTGGTTTCGAACTCCTGACCTTGAGTGATCCGCCCGCCTCGACCTCCCAGAGTGCTAGGATTACAGGCGTGAGCCACTGCGCCCGGCCTTGATTTCTTTTCTTTTTAGAGATGTGTCTCCCTATGTTGCCCAGGCTGGAACAAAGTGGTTATTCACATGTGTGATCATAGCCTCTAATTCCCGGCCTCAAGGATTCTCCTGCCTTAGCCTCTCAAGTAGCTGGGACTACAGGTGCACACTATTATTGTCAGCTGATCTTGATATTTTTATTTATGTATTTATTTATTTATTAACTTTTTTTCCTTCCTTACAGACATCTTGCATATCTTGATATTTTAAAAGACATTCTTTCCCACCCCTGCATCACAGACTTTATTTATTTTTATTTTTATATTTTGAGTCAGAGTCTCACTTTGTTGCCCAGGCTAGAGTGAGTGCCGTGGCATCAGCCTGGCTCACAGCAACCTCAAACTCCTGGGCTCAAGTGATGCTTCTGCCTCAGCCTTCCAAGTAACTGGGACTACAGGCATACGCCACCATGCCCGGCTAATTTTTTCTATATATACTAGTTGGTCAATTAATTTCTTTCTATTTATAGTAGAGACAGGGTCTTGCTCTTGCTCAGGCTGGTTTTGAACTCTTGACCTCGAGCAATCCGCCCGCCTCACCTCCCAGAGTGCTAGGATTACAGGTATGAGCCACTGCGCCCGGCCTCACAGACTTCATTGATGTATAGTTGATATATTTCTAAGTAAAGTTTTAGTTTTATCCTAGAAAATTGGATGTTTATTTAGGTGTTTTGTTTTGTTTTTAGAGACAGGGTCTTGCTCTGTCAACAGGCTGGAATGCCATCGGGGGGGAATCATAGCTCACTGTAACCTCAAACTCTGAACTCCTAGGCTCAAGCAATCCTCCTGTGTCAGCTTTCCCAGTAGCTGGGACTAGAGGTGTGCTGGCTAACTTAAAAAAAAATTTTTTTTATAGAGACAGGGTCTTCCTGTGTTGCTTAGGCTGGTTTTGAACTTCTGGTCTCAAGCATCCTCCCACCTTGATCTGCGAAATTGCTGGGATTACAGACATAAGCCACTGCACCCAGCCTAGTTTTAAGTATTTTATAATATTCTCTCTTCTTTACTTTTATTATATATATATATATATATTTTTTTTTTTTTTTTTTTTTTTTTGAGACAGAGTCTTGCTCTGTTGCCCAGGCTAGAGTGAGTGCTGTGGCATCAGCCTAGCTCACAGCAACCTCAAACTCCTGGGCTCAAGCAATCCTGCTGCCTCAGCCTCCCAAGTACCTGGGACTACAGGCATGCGTCACCATGCCCAGCTAATTTTTTCTATATATATTAGTTGGCCAATTAATTTCTTTCTATTTATAGTAGAGATGGGGTCTCGCTCTTGCTCAGGCTGGTTTCGAACTCCTGACCTTGAGCAATCTGCCTGCCTCGGCCTCCCAGAGTGCTAGGATTACAGGCATGAGCCACGGTACCTGGCCTATTTTTTATTTTTTGTACAAAGTCTTGTTATGTTGCCCAGCTTGGTCTCTCAAAGTGCTTGGATTACAGGTGTGAGCCACCATGCATGGCCCCTGACTTCTTTTTTAACCCAAATTACTTAACAGTATATGCTTTAAGTTTCCATACATTTGGGTTTAAAAGCTATCTTCTTTTTTGTTGTTGTTGTTGAGACAGTCTCCCTCTGTCACCCAGGCTGAAGTATAGTGGCATCATCATAGCCCATTGCAACCTCAAACTCCTGGGCTCAAGAGATCCTCCTGCCTCAGCCTCCCGATTAGCTGGGACTACAGGTGCATACTACCATGCCTGTCTAATTTTTCTATTTTTTGTAGAGACTGAGTTTTGCTCTTGCTCACGCTGGTCTAGGAGGCCTTGGCCTCCCAGAGTACTAGGATTACAGGCATAAGCCACCACGCTGGGCCTTAAAAGCTATCCTTTAATTACTAATTTCTCATGTTGTTACATTATAGTCAAAAAACATAGGCCTTGTAATATTTATTCTTCAAAATGTAGTATCAAGGCTGGAGGATCGGCTGGGCACGGTGGCTCCCGCCTGTAATCCTAGCTCTCTGGGAGGCCGAGGCGGGCGGATTGCTTGAGGTCAGGAGTTCGAAACCAGCCTGAGCAAGAGTGAGACCCCATCTCTACTATAAATAGAAAGAAATTAATTGGCCAAATAATATATATAGAAAAAATTAGCCGGGCATGGTGGCCCATGCCTGTAGTCCCAGCCACTTGGGAGACTGAGGCAGAAGGATTGCTTGAGCCCAGGAGTTTGAGGTTGCTGTGAGCTAGGCTGACGCCAGGGCACTCACTCTAGCCTGGGCAACAAAGTGAGACTCTGTCTCAAAAAAAAAAAAAAAAAGAAAGAAAGAAATTAATTAAGCAACTAAAAATATATAGAGAAAAAATTAGCTGGGCATGGTGACGCATGCCTGTAGTCCCAGCCACTTGGGAGGCTGAGGTAGCAGGATTGCTTGAGCCCAGGAGTTTGAGGTTGCTGTGAGCTAGGCTGAAGCCAGGGCACTCACTCTAGCCTGGGCAACAAAGTAAGACTCTGTCTCAAAAAAAAAAAAATGGCTGGAGGATCACTTGAGCCCAGGAGTTGGAGGCTGAAGTGAGCTATGATGATACCACTGCACTTCAGCCTGGGAGACAGAGTGAGATGCCCACTCAATCAATCAATCAATCAAATCAAAATAAAATGTAGTATTAAGGCTTTCTTTGTAACTTACTACATAGTCAGTAATTTTTTGGAAATGTTTCACGTGTGCCAGAAAAAGTACATTATCTGTTAGCTGTAGAAATCTTCATATATAATAGATAGAGTTTGTAATTTATATTATTCAGATCTTGTATATCTCTGTTTATTGTTTGTCTTCTTGATCCATCGGTTTCTAAGAGAGCTATGTAAATGTTTCCAGTTTCAATAGATTTATTTTTTTCTTCCCTAAATTTGTCAATTGTTTTGTAAACATAAAATGAGGATAATAATAATACTTTCTCACAGGGTTGTAATGGAGCTTATGAGTTGTTACATGAAAAGCCTATTGACCATGCCTGACATGTAGAAGGTACTCAATAAACCTCACTGTTACTACTGGTATATTTGGAACCTATATTACCAAGTACATTTATGATGATCATATTTTCTTACTTTCTTATTTATTTTATCATTATGTAACATTTTTTTGTCTTGAATTTTGTGACATACTAAAATCTCAATTTACTTTTGGATTATTTTGGTAAAGCTTGTCCCTTGATCACAGAGTTTCCAGGGAAGCCACTCCTAAGATGGAAGTTAGAGTGTAGGAAGTTTATGAGTGAGTGCTCTTGGGATCAACACTTGTAGGAAAGGAAAGAAGGAAGCAGGCTTGGACAGAAGAAATTGGGCTGCAGAGTAAACACAAGGCTTCAGCTAATCTTGAAGGGAACTCTGAAATAGAGTTAATATCCCACCCTTTGGAGAGCAAGTGTCTTACCAAGGCATGTGACACACTTGCCATTTCCTGCTTAACCGGTCCGATTTGCATGATGTTATCAATGTAGTAGATCAATAGAGTGATGTTTTGAGAGACCTCCAGCTGGTCAGGTCTGTTCAGATTGTTTTATGACAGAGGGCAGGAGAGTTAACATAGCCCTGGGGCGAGACTATAAATGTTATTGTTGTCTTTTCTGTGTGAAGGTGAACTGTTTCTGCTCTCCTGAAAAGACAGCAAAGGAAAATAATTCATTTGCCAAATTAATGGCTGCATACTATGTACTTGAGGCCCTGTTAATTGGCTTTAGCTATGATATTACATACAGTAAAGCAGCTATAATAACTAGGGTTACTGCTTAGTTGAGTTTGCAGTAGTTCACTATCATCCTCCAGGATCTGTTTTGTAGGGACCAGATTGGTAAATTAAATGAAGATATGCTGGGGACTGCTATCTTTGTACCCTTTAAGTCTATGCTGTCCCATATGGTAGCCACTAACCATAAGTATCCAGTTCAAGAAGTTAGAAAAGAAAATAAGGCTGGTCGTGGTGGCTGACACCTGTAATCTTAGCACTCTGGGAGGCCGAATCAGAGGATTGCTTAAGACCAGCAATTTGAAATCAACAAGAGTAGGACGGACCTCTCTACAAAAATAGAAAAATTAGCCTGGCATGGTGGTACATACCTGTAATCCAAGCTACGCAGGAAGCTGAAGCAAGAGGATTGTTTGAGCCCAGGAGTTTGAGGTTGCAGTGAGCTACGATGATGTCACTGCACTCTAGCCCTGGCAACAGAGCAAGACTGTCTCAAAAACAAAAAACAAAACAAACAACAACAAAAAAAACCAAAGAGAGAGAGAATAAATTATATTCAAAGAATGCAGAAGAAAATAAATAATAAAAGAACAGAAATTAATGAAATACAAAATAAATGTATACCATTAAAGATCAACAAAGCTAGGCCCGGCGGGGTGGCTCAAGCTTGTAATCCTAGCACTCTGGGAGGCTGAGGTGGGCGGACTGCTCTAGGGCAGGAGTTCGAAACCAACCTGAGCAAGAGCGAGACCCCATCTCTACTATAAATAGAAAGAAATTAATTGGACAACTAATATATAGAGAAAAAGTTAGCTGGGCATGGTTGGCGCATGCCTGTAGTCCCAGCTACTCGGGAGGCTGAGGCAGCAGGATTGCTTGAGCCCAGGAGTCTGAGGTTGCTGTGAGCTAGGCTGACGCCAGGGCACTCACTCTAGCCTGGGCAACAAAGCGAGACTCTGTCTCAAAAAAAAAAAAAAAAATCAACAAAGCTAAATTTGTTCCAATATCAAGAATAAAAAAGATTTCTTACAGATCCTATAGATAATAAAGCAACCATTGGCCGGGCGTGGTGGCTCACGCTTGTAATCCTAGCACTCTGGGAGGCCGAGGCGGGCGGATTGCTCAAGGTCAGGAGTTCAAAACCAGCCTGAGCGAGACCCCGTCTCTACTATAAAAAAATAGAAATAAACTAATTGGCCAACTAATATATATATATAAAAATTAGCTGGGCATGGTGGCTCGTGCCTGTAGTCCCAGCTACTCGGGAGGCTGAGACAGGAGGATCGCTTGAGCCCAGGAGTTTGAGGTTGCTGTGAGCTAGGCTGACGCCACGGCACTCACTCTAGCCTAGGCAAGAAAGCTAGACTCTGTCTCAAAAAAAAAAATAAAAAAATAAAATAAAGCAACCATATGAATAACTTCATACAAATAAATGTGAAGCTGGGTGTGGTGGCTCATGCCTATAATCCCAGCACTTTGGGAGGCTGAAGCAAGAGGATTGTTTGACACCAGGAGTTTGAGAATAGCCTGGGCAACATAGTGAGACCCTGTCTCTACAAAAATTTAAAAATTAGCCAGGCATAGTGGGACATGCCTATAGTCACAGCTACTTGGGAGGCTGAGGCAAGAGGATTGCTTGAGCCCAGGAGTTTGAGGTTACAGTGAGCTGTGATGATGTCACTGCACTCCAACCTGGGTGACAGAGCTAGACTCTTGTCTCTAAAAAAAACAAAAAAACAAAATAAATAAATTTGAAAATTTGGTTGAAATAAACACACTCTTAGGAAAATAAAACTTACCTAAACTTACCCAATAAGTAATAGAAAATCCTAAATGGTCCTAAATCTATTGAAGTAAAAAAATTTATTTTGAGCCACCATGCTGGCATGATTTTCTTTCTTTCTTTCTTTCTTTTTTTTTTTTTTTTTTTTGAGACAGAGTCTCACTCTGTTGCCCAGGCTAAAGTGCTGTGGTGTCAGCCTAGCTCACAGCAAGCTCCAACTCCTGGGCTCAAGCAATCCTCCTGCTTCAGCCTCCCAAGTAGCTGGGACTATAGGCATGCACCACCATTCCTGGCTAATTTTTTCTATATATTTTTTTAGTTGTCCAGCTTATTTCTTTCTATTTTCAGTAGAGACAGGGTCCTTGCTCTTGCTCAGGCTGGTCTCCAACTCCTGAGCTCAAATGATCCTCCCACCTCAGCCTCCCAGAGTGCTACGATTACAGGTGCAAAATACTCTTTATACTAGGGAGAGTATTCCCTAGTACACTGTCGTGAGCCACCACGCCTAGCCTGGCCTGATTTTAAAACTTATTAACAAGCTGGGTGCAGTGGCTCACGCCTGTAATCCTAGCACTCTGGAAGGCCGCGAGGCAGGTGGATCGTTTAGAGCTCAGGAGTTCAAGACCAGCTTGAGCAAGAGCGAGATCCCGTCTCTACAAAAATAGAAAAATTAGTCCATATATAAGTAATAATTAAACCACTGGTGTATTGGCAAAAGGATAGACAAATCAACCCATGGAACAGAATATATAGTCTAGAAACAGAGTTAATAAACAATCACCTGATTTATGACGACAGTAACTCTGCAGTTCAGCGGGGGAAATTATGATCTTTTCAATAAATAGTGCTGAGCCACATATGGAAAAAATAATACTTGACCCCTTCCTAATACCATATATAAAAAAATCAATTCCAGGTAAACTGTAGATATAATTATAAATGGTAAAAAATAAAGTTTCTAGAAGAAAATACAAGAGCCTATCTCATGACCTTAGCATAAACACAGTATTCACAAAGAGTGCCCAGGATAAAGGAAAAAATTGATAACCTGGAGTACATTAAAATTAAGAGCTTCCTTCAGGCCAACTCGGGAGCGTGAGGGAGGCTGGGAATTCCGTTTCTAGTCGTCTCTGATTCCTCGGAGTAGATACCATGAGCAAAGCTCACCCTTCTGAGTTGAAAAAATTTATGGACAAGAAGTTATCATTGAAATTAAATGTGGCAGACATGTCCAAGGAATATTACGGGGATTTGATCCCTTTATGAATCTTGTGATAGATGAATGTTTGGAGATGGCAACTAGTGGGCAACAAAACAATATCGGAATGGTGGTAATACGAGGACATAGAATCATCATGTTAGAAACCTTGGAACGAGTATAAATAATGGCTGTTGAGCAGAGAAATCCATATCTCCTCCCCAAAGGGCCTGTTTTACTATGATGTCAAAATCAGGTCATGTACATTTTCATATTAAACTTTTTGTTAAATAAACTTTTTTTTTTTTTGAGACAGAGTCTCACTTTATTGCCCAAGCTAGAATGGGTGCTGTGGCATCAGCCTAGCTCACAGCAACCTCAAACTCCTGGGCTCAAGGGATCCTCCTGCCTCAGCCTCCCAAGTAGCTGGGACTACAGGCATGCACCACCGTGCCCGGCTAAATTTTTTTTTTTTTTTTTTTTTTTGAGACAGACTCTTGCTTTGTTGCCCAGGCTAGAGTGAGTCCCGTGGCATCAGCCTAGCTCACAGCAACCTCAAACTCCTGGGCTCAAGCAATCCTACTGCCTCAGCCTCCCGAGTAGCTGGGACTACAGGCATGCGCCACCATGCCCGGCTAATTTTTTCTATGTATATTAGTTGGCCAATTAATTTCTTTCTGTTTATAGTAGAGACGGAGTCTCTCTCTTGCTCAGGCTGGTTTCGAACTCCTGACCTTGAGCAATCCGCCTGCCTCGACCTCCCAGAGTGCTAGGATTACAGGCATGAGCCACTCCGAGCGGCCCAAACATAAACTTTTTTAAAAAAAATTTTTTTATTGACGTGAAATTCATATAACATAAAATTAGGCATTTTAAAGTGAACAATTCAGTAGCATTCAACTCATTGATAATATTATGCAACCATCACTTCTACTTAATTCCAAAACATTTTTGTCACCCCAAAACAAAACTTCATATTGGGCCAGGCGTGGTGGCTCACACCTGTAATCCTAGCACTCTGGGAGGCCGAGGTGGGTGGATCGCTCAAGGTCAGGAGTTCAAAACCAGCCTGAGCAAGAGTGAGACCCAGTCTTACTATAAATAGAAAGAAATTAATTGGACAACTTATAGAGAAAAATTAGCTGGGCATGGTGGCACATGCCTGTAATCCCAGCTACTTGGGAGGCTGAGGTAGGAGGAACACTTGAGCCCAGGAGTTTGAGGTTGCTGTGAGCTAGGCTGATGCCACAGCACTTTAGCCTGGGCAACAGAGTGAGACTCGGTTAAAAAAAAACCCAAAAAACAACTTCATATTAAGTTTTATTTTGTATTACAATTAAGCAGTTACTCTCCATCTTCTCTAGCAACCACCAATCTTTGTATTTGTATGGATTTACTGAATTTGGATATTTATATAAATGGAATTATACAATGTTATTCTTTATATCCGGCTTCTTTCATTTAGCATGTTTTTTTTTTTTTTTTGAGACAGAGTCTTGCTTTGTTGCCCAGGCTAGAGTGAGTGCCGTGGCGTCAGCCTAGCTCACAGCAACCTCAAACTCCTGGGCTCAAGCGATCCTCTTGCCTCAGCCTCCCGAGTAGCTGGGACTACAGGCATGTGCCACCATGCCCGGCTAATTTTTTATATATATATCAGTTGGCCAATTAATTTCTTTCTATTTATAGTAGAGACGGGGTCTTGCTCTTGCTCAGGCTGGTTTTGAACTCCTGACCTTGAGCAATCCGCCCGCCTCGGCCTCCCAAGTAGCATGTTTTTAAGATTTATCTATGTTGTAGTTGTAGCATGAATCAGTACTTCATTCCTTTTTATGACCAACATTCCATTGTATGTAATACCACAATTTGTTTATCCATTCATCCATTAATAGACATTTGAGTTGTTTCCACCTTTTGGTTATTATGAATGGTGCTACAATGGACATTTTGCACAAAGATTTGTTTGCATAACTGTTTTCTATTATTTTATATTTATATGAGTGAAATTGCTGGGTCATATAATAATTCTATGTTAAACTTTTTCTGGAACCATAAAACTGTTTTTTATAGCTTTTGAACCATTTTACATTCCCACCAGCAATGTATGAGGGTTCCAATTTCTCCATATCCATACCAGCACTTACCATTTTCCATTTTTTTGTGACGGCCATCTTAGTGGGTATGAAGTGGTATCTTGCTGTGGTTTTGATTTGTATTTCCTTAATAACTAAGGATGTCATATATATTTTCATGTGCTTATTGATTGATTTGTATTTCCTTAATAACTAAGGATGTCATATATATTTTCATGTGCTCATATATTTTCATGTGCAATTTATATATCTTCTTTAGAGAACTATTTATTCACCTTTTTTGCCTATTTTAAAATTGGGTTGTCTTTTTTATTAAATTGTAAGAGTTATTTATATATTCTGGATATAAGATTCTTATCAGATATATGATATGTGAATATTTTCTCCCATACTGTAGGTTGTCTTTTCACTTCCTTGGCAATGTCCTTTGATGCACCAAGTATTCAATTAAAAAAAAATTTTGGCCGGGCACAGTGGCTCACGCCTGTAATCCTAGCTCTCTGGGAGGCTGAGGTGGGTGGATCACTCAAGGTCAGGAGTTCGAAACCAGCCTGAGCAAGAGTGAGACCCCATCTCTACCATAAATAGAAAGAAATTAATTGGCCAACTAAAAATATATAGAAAAAATTAGCCGGGCATGGTGGTGCATGCCTGTAGTCCCAGCTACTCGGGAGGCTGAGGCAGTAGGATTGCTTGAGCCCAGGAGTTTGAGGTTACTGTGAGCTAGGCTGATGCCAGGGCACTCTAGCCTGGGCAGTAAAGTGAGACTCTGTCTCAATAAATAAATATATAAATAAATAATTTTTTTTTTTTTAGAGATGGGGGTTTCACTGTGTTGCCCAGGCTGGTCTCAAACTCCTGGGCTCAAGTGATCCTCCTGACTTAGCCTCCTGATTCAGCTGGGACTATAGCCACGTGCCACCATGACCAGCTAAGTTTTTAATTTTGATTAAGTCCTATTTATTTATTTATTTTTGAGACAGAGTCTTGCTTTGTTGCCCAGGCTAGAGTGAGTGCCCTGGCATCAGCCTAGCTCACAGCAACCTCAAACTCCTGGGCTCAAGCAATCCTACTGCCTCAGCCTCCCGAGTAGTTGGGACTACAGGCATGTGCCACCATGCCCGGTTAATTTTTTCTATATGTATTAGTTGGCCAATTAATTTCTTTCTATTTATAGTAGAGATGGGGTCTCACTCTTGCTCAGGCTGGTTTCGAACTCCTGACCTCCAGCAATCTGCCCGCCTCAGCCTCCCAGAGTGCTAGGATTACAGGCGTGACCCATTGCACCCGGCCAAGACCAATTTATTTTTTTTTGTTGTTGCTTATGCTTTTTTTTTTTGAGACAGAGTCTTACTTTGTTGCCCAGGCTAGAGTGAGTGCGGTGGCATCAGCATAGCTCACAGCAACCTCAACTCCTGGGCTCAAGCAATCCTCCTGCCTCAGCCTCCCAAGTAGCTGGGACTACAGGCATGCACCACCATACCCAGCTAATTTTTTCTATATATGTATTAGTTGGCCAATTAATTTCTTTCTATTTATAGTAGAGACGGGGTCTCGCTCTTGCTCAGGCTGGTTTCGAACTCCTGACCTCCAGCAATCTGCCCACCTCGGCCTCGCAGAGTGCTAGTATTACAGGCGTGAGCCACTGTGCCCGGCCTGTTGCTTATGCTTTTGGTGTCACATTTTAAAATTGACTGTCAAATCCAAGGTCCTGAAGAGTTATCCCTATGTTTTATGGTTTTAGCTCTTTAAGTTTTTGGTCCATTTTGAGTTAACTTTTATATATGATGTGAGGTAAGGGTAACACTTTGTTCTTTTGGATGTGGATATCCAGTTCTTATGCAGCATCACTTGTTTTTTTTTTTTTTCTTTTTGAGACAGAGTCTCGCTTTGTTGCCCAGGCTAGAGTGAGTGCCGTGGTGTCAGCCTAGCTCACAGCAACCTCAAACTCCTGGGCTCAAGCGATCCTGCTGCCTCTGCCTTCCGAGTAGTTGGGACTACAGGTATGCCACCGCGTGAGCCACCGCGTGAGCCACCGCGCCCAGCCAGCATCACTTGTTGAAGAGATTATTCTTTCCTTATTCAGTGGTCTTGGCACTGTTGCTGAAAATCAAATGGCCATAGATATACTGGTTTATTTCTGGACTCTCAATTCTTTTCCATTTGTCTACGTGTCTGCCTATCTGCCAGTATCACATTGTTTTCATACTGTAGCTTGGTAGTAAGTTTTAAAATTGGGAAATATGAGTTATCCAACTTTGTTCTTTTTCAAGATTATTTTGGCTCTTCTTCACCTCTTGTATTAATAATTCCTTACTAATTTGAGAGTCAAAGCCAGGCATGGTGGCTCATCCCTCTAATCCCAGCAACTCAGGAAACTGAGGCAGGAGGATCACTTCAGTCCATAAGTCCAAGGCTGCAGTGAGCTATGATTGTGCTACTGTACTCCAGCCTGGGTAACAAAGCAAGACCTCATCTCTGAAAAAGAATTTGAGGGTCAACTTTTCCATTTCTGTAAAAAAAAAACACTTCATTGTAATTTTGATAGGGATTGCATTTTCTCTGTATTAGAGGATAGGAAAAAAAACCAAAGTGCATTTTTCCTACTCTCTACCCTCACTGAACACAATACTCTGCACATGTGAGGGTTCCCATCTCCCCCAACCAACCAATTCTCTACTAACCAAGCAATTCTCTAGCAAACATCCAGCTGGGTGTTCTCTAATGCAATTCAATTCTGACACTATCTACCTGGAGATAGCGTCAGGCCCCACAGGTTAAGGGCTCAGGGTTCAGTCCCACAAAACTTCCCCCAGCCCCACACACTCAGACAACAATCACAAGTACTGTATTTCCCTGAAAATAAGACAGGGTCTTATATTTATTTTTCCTCAAGAAGACACCCTAGGGCTTATTTTCAGGGGATGTGTTATTTTCCCCTCAAAGCCTCAGCTTGCAGCACGCACAGGATGGCCGGGACCTGACAGAGGGAGCTGACCTTGTTGGTGGGGCTGCCCCCACCTTTCCGGTCACCTCTGGGATAGTAGCTGTCATGATGGGGCAGATGAGAAGGGCTGCTCATCTTCTTTACCGTTCCGCGACGAAATGCATGGGTTGTGCAGATACGCTGCGTACCCTTGCCCATCAATAGGTCTTATTTTCGGGATAGGACTTATATTGTGCAAATGCTTAGAAATCCTGCTAGAGCTATTTTATGAGTAGGTCTTATTTTCGGGGA
This sequence comes from Microcebus murinus, assembly GCF_040939455.1. Taxonomy (NCBI): domain Eukaryota; kingdom Metazoa; phylum Chordata; class Mammalia; order Primates; family Cheirogaleidae; genus Microcebus; species Microcebus murinus. The sequence continues at coordinate 60,450,768 of NC_134113.1, read as the reverse complement.
AACATGGTAGTAGGTTGTTACCTAGATGCCTGACCAACCAAATTTGGAATTTTTGAGATGCCCTCCTTGATTTCTATTAATTTGCTAGAGCAACTGACAGAACCCAGGGAAACACTTTACCTACACTTATCCATTTGTTACAAAGGCTATTTTAGAGGACAGCAAATGAACAGCCAGATGAAGAAAAACATAGGTCCAAGTCTGGAAGGGCCCCTCACACAGGAGCTTCAGATCCTGTGGAGCTGAGTGAGGAAGGAGGATCACTGGTTCATGCATGTGTTCTTGTTCATCAACCTGGCTTCATTACATAGGCATAACTGGTTACATCATTGACCATTGATCAACTCAAACTTCAGCCCTCTCTCCTCGGGGTTGGGGTGTTGAACTGAAAGTTCTAATCATATGGTTGGTTCCCCTGGCAACCACCCCCTCTACCTGTGATTATCTGGGGACTTTCCAAAAATTACCTCATTAACATAAACTCCGGCATGGTTGAAAGGGGCTTATTATGAATAACAAAAAAACACATCTTTCACCTTTATCACTTTGGAGCAGTTCTGGAGCTGTTACAGCAACCAAGGACAAAAGGCTAAACATTTTTTTTTTTTTTTTTTTGAGACAGAGTCTCGCTTGTTGCCCAGGCTAGAGTGAGTGCTGTGGCGTCAGCCTAGCTCACAGCAACCTCAAACTCCTGGGCTCAAGCAATCCTCCTGCCTCAGCCTCCCAAGTAGCTGGGACTACAGGCATTCGCCACCATGCCCGGCTAATTTTTATATATATATATTAGTTGGCCAATTAATTTCTTTCTATTTATAGTAGAGACGGGGTCTTGCTCTTGCTCAGGCTGGTTTCGAACTCCTGACCTTGAGCAATCCGCCCGCCTCAGCCTCCCAAAGTGCTAGGATTACAGGCGTGAGCCACCGCGCCCGGCTAGGGCTAAACATTTTAACAAAAGATATTCCTATTACTGTAATCACTTAGAAAATTACAAGAGTTTTAGGAGCTGTGAGCCAGGAACTAGAGATGAAAACCAAATTGCTGTCTGTAAATTGCTTTTGATAGTATGGCCACATTAACATTATTAAGTCTTTCAATCCATGAACACAGCATATGTTTCCATTTATTTAGGTCTTCTTTTTTTTTGAGACAGAGTCTCACTCTGTTGCCCAGGCTAAAGTGCTGTGGCATCAGCCTAGCTCACAGCAACCTCAAACTCCTGGGCTCAAGCGATCCTCCTACCTCAGCCTCCCGAGTAGCTGGGACTACAGGCACGCACCACCATGCCCAGCTAATTTTTTCTATATATTTTAGTTGGCCAATTAATTTTCTTTCTATTTTTAGTAGAGACTGGGTCTCACTCTTGCTCAGGCTGGTTTCGAACTTCTGACCTTGAGCGATCCCACTGCCTCAGCCTCCCAGAGTGCTAGGATTACAGGCGTGAGCCACCGTGCCCGGCCTATTTAGGTCTTCTTTATTTTTTTCTAGAGGTGGGGTCTTGCTCTGTCACCTGGCCTAGAGTACAGTGGCATCATCATAGCTCAGTGCAACCTCAAACTTCTGGGCCCCAGTGATTCTCTTGCCTCAGCCTCCCAAGCAGATGGGACTATAGGTGCACACCACCATGCCCAGCTAATTTTTATATTTTTTTGTGGAGACAGGGTCTCGCTATGTTGTTCAATCTGGTCTTGAACTCCTGACCTCAAGCAATACATACTCCCAAAGTGCTAGGATTATAAGCAGGAGCTACCATGCCCAGCCTGGAATTGCTTTTTTTTTTTTTTTTTTTGGAGACAGAGTCTTCCTCTGTTGCCCAGGCTAGAATGCCATAGTGCCATGGCATCAGCCTAGCTCACAGCAACCTCAAACTCCTGGGCTTAAGGAATCCTTTTGTCTCAGCCTCCCAAGTAGCTGGGACTACAGGCATGTACCTCCATGGCTAATTTTTTTCTATATATTTTTAGTTGTCCAGCTAATTTATTTCTATTTTTTAGTAGAGATGTGGTCTTGCTGTTGCTCAGGCTAGTCTCAAACTCCTGACCTCAAGTGATCCTCCAGCCTCAGCCTCTCAGAATGCTTAGGATTATAGGTGTGAGCCACCATGCCTGGACCATGGAATTGCTTTCTTAATTTCCTGTTTGAATTGTCCATTGCTGGTGTATAGATACAAACTGATTTTTTCTTTTTTTTCCGAGGTAGAGTTTTGCTCTGTCACCCAGGCTGCAGTGCAGTGGCATGATCATGGTTCACTGCAACCTTGAACTCCTGGGCTCAAGTGATCCTCCCACCTCAGCCTCCGGAGTAGCTAGGACTGCAGGCACATGCCAGCGTGCCTGGCTAATTTTTAAAAATTTTTTGTAGAAATAGGGGTCTCTCTATGTTGCCCAGGCTGATCTTAAACTCCTGGGCTCAAGTAATACTCCTGCCTTGACCTCCCAAAGTGCTGGGATTACATGCCTAACCACAACTGATTTTTGTGCAGTGATCTTATAACATGCAACTTTGCTGAATTCATTTAACACTGGTAGCTTTTTTATAGATTCTTTGGAATTTTCTGTTTGTAGTGTCTTAGTCTGTTCAGGTTGCTATAACAAAATACTACAGACTGGATGGCTTAAACAATAGAAATTTATTTTCTCACAGTTCTAGAGGCTGAAAGTTCAAAATTAAGACGCCATCAAGCTTGGTTTCTGGTGTGACTGCTCTCCTAGCTCACACAGGGCAACTTCTCTTTGTGTTTTTACATGGCCTTTTCTCTGTGTATGCAGAGAGAGAGAGAGAGAGAGAGAGAAAGAGAGCTCTGGTGTCCCTTCCTCTTCTTTTTTCTTTTTTTATTGAAACAAGGTCTCTCTCTGTTGCCAGGGCTGGAGTGTAGTATAGTTCACTGTAACCTTGAATTCTTGGACTCAAATGGTCCTCTCACCTCAGCCTCCTGAGTAGCTAGAACTACAGATACACATCACAACACCCCATCTGGCTAATTTTTTAAAAAACATTTTGTAGGCCGGGCGCGGTGGCTCACGCCTGTAATCCTAGCACTCTGGGAGGCCGAGGTGGGCGGATTGCTCAAGGTCAGGAGTTGAAAACCAGCCTGAGCGAGACCCCGTCTCTACCATAAAAATAGAAAGAAATTAATTGGCCAACTAATATATATAATATAAAAATCAGCCGGGCATGGTGGCTCATGCTTGTAGTCCCAGCTACGCGGGAGGCTGAGGCAGCAGGATCGCTTGAGCCCAGGAGTTTGAGGTTGCTGTGAGCTAGGCTGACACCACGGCACTCACTCTAGCCTAGGCAAGAAAGCGAGACTCTGTCTCAAAAAAAAAAAAAAAAAAAAAAAAAAAAAACATTTTGTAGAGAGGGAGGTCTTACACTCCTGGCCTGAAGAGATCCTCCATATCAAGCAGAGTCCTACAATAATTAAATTGTAAAAAGAGAATAATTTTTTTAAGAGGAAAAAAAAAAGAGAGAGATCCTCCTGACTTGGCCTGTCAAAGTGTTAGGATTACAGGTGTGAGGAACCATGCCCAAACTCCTTCCTCTTCTTATCAATTCACCAGTTCTATTAGCGTCCTATCCTTATGATTTCATTTAACCTTAATTACTCCCTTACAGGCCCTATATCCAAATATAGTCACGATGGGGGTTAGAGCTTAAATATTTAATATATGAATTTTGGGGTAACACAATTCAGTCTATAAAATTTTACTCTCCATCCCCCCAAATTCACGTATCTTTCACATGGAAATACATTCACTCCATCAACCCCAACAGCCTCCAAAGGCTCTACCCATTCCAGCATCAATTCCAAGTCCAAAGTTTTATCTAAACATCTAAATCAGGTATGAGTGAGACTCTCAAAATGATTCATCCTGAGGAGAAACGCCTCTCCAGCTGTGAACCTGTTGTCAAGCAAAAAGGAAGAGGCTGAGGCACAAAATATAATTTAAAGAATTTACTTGATGGCCGGCATAGTGGCTCATGCCTGTAATCCTAGCAATCTAGGAGAAATGAAAGAAATGAAAGAAAGAAATGAAAATGTGATATTTTTGCTAAAAAAAAAAATCACAAGAGGCACCCTGGGAGGCCCAGGCGATTGCTCGAGGTTAGGAGTTCGAAACCAGCCTGAGCAAGAGCGAGACCCCATCTCTACTATATATATATATATATATATATATTTTTTTTTTTGAGACAGAGTTTCACTTTGTTGCCCAGGCTAGAGTGAGTGCCGTGGCGTCAGCCTAGCTCACAGCAACCTCAAACTCCTGGGCTCAAGCAATCCTCCTGCCTCAGCCTCCCCGAGTAGCTGGGACTACAGGCATGTGCCACCATGCCCGGCTAATTTTTTCTGTATATATTAGTTGGCCAATTAAGTTCTTTCTATTTATAGTAGAGACAGGGGTCTCGCTCTTGCTCAGGCTGGTTTCGAACTCATGACCTTGAGGAATCTGCCCGCCTTGGCCTCCCAGAATGCTAGGATTACAGGCGTGAGCCACGGCGCCCGGCCCTGGGCCTGATAATTTAAAAGGATTTGTATTCCTCAGGTAAAAGTTCTTTTCTTTTCTCACTGTGAAACCAGACAAGTTATATGCATCCAAAACAAAAACAAAAACAAAAACAAAAAAACTGATGAGACAGGCATGGGATAGATATTCCCATTCCAAAAGGTATAAATCAGAAAATAGGTGATGAGTCCCATGGAAGTTCAAAACCTAGCAAGGCGAATTCTGTTAGATCTTAAGGCTTGAGAATAATCCTCTTTGGCTTGATGCTTTGCCCTCTGGGCCTACTGGGGTGGTAGCATTATCCCCATGGCACTGGCTGGTGGCATCCTGGACTGCTGAAACTAAGGAGGTTTCATTTCACCTAGTTTATCTAATTTATCAATAATATTCACTTACAGTCCCTTTCATTTCTTTAAGGTTAATATTAACGTCTCCATTTTTATTTCTGATTTTAGTTACCTGCATGTCTTTTTCTTAAATTAGTTAAAGGTTTGTCAATTCTTTTGGTCTTTTCCAAGAAACAACTTTTGGTTTTATTTATTCTCTCTATTTATAGCTAATAGGTGAGAAGAAATCACAAGGGAAATTGGAAAATATTTTGATGTGAATGAAAATGAAAACACAACACACAGTAACATGGGATGCTGTGAAAGCAGTGCGCAGAGGAAAATTTGTAGCTGTAAATTTAATGGTAAATGCCTACATTAAAAAGTAAGAGAGATCTCAGACTGGGCACAGTGGCTCACGCCTGTAATCCTAGCACTTTGGGAGGCCGAGGTGGGAGGATCACTCGAGATCAGGAGTTCGAAACCAGCCTGAGGAAGAGGGAGACCCTGTCTCTACTAAAAATAGAAAGAAATTAATTGGACAACTAAAAATATATAGAAACATTAGCTGGACATGGTGGCGCATGCCTGTAGTCCCAGCTACTTGGGAGGCTGAGGCAGGAGGATCGCTTGAGCCCAGGAGTTTGAGGTTGCTGTGAGCTAGGCTGACACCACGGCACTCTAGCCTGGGCAACAGAGTGAGACTCTGTCTCAAAAAAAAAAAAAAAAAAAAGAAGAAGAAGAAAGATCTCAAATCAATAACCCAACTTTATAGCTCAAGGAATTACAAAAAGAAGAGCAAACTAAACCCAAAGCTGGCAGAAGGAAGGAAATAATAAAGCTTAGAACAGAGGTGAAAGAAATAGTGAGTAGAAAAACAATAGAGAGAAGTGAGAGAATATCACTGTTCACCTATTTCCTTAGGATACTTCTCATGCCATATTTTAAGATGTGGGCCGGGCGCAGTGGCTCCCGCCTGTAATCCTAGCACTCTGGGAGGCTGAGGCAGGCGGATTGCTCAAGGTCAGGAGTTCAAAACCAGCCTGAGCAAGAGCGAGACCCCGTCTCTACTATAAATAGAAAGAAATCAATTGGCCAACTGATATATATATAAAAAAAGCCGGGCATGGTGGCACATGCCTGTAGTCCCAGCTACCAGGGAGGCTGAGGCAGAAGGATCGCTCGAGCCCAGGAGTTTGAGGTTGCTGTGAGCTAGGCTGACGCCACGGCACTCACTCTAGCCTGGGCAACAAAGCGAGACTCTGTCTCAAAAACAAAACAAAACAAAACCAGCCTGAGCAAGAGTGAGACCCCCGTCTCTACTATAAACAGAAAGAAATTAATTGGCCAACTAATATGTATAGAAAAAATTAGCCAGGCATGGTGGCACATGCCTGTAGTCCCAGCTACTTGGGAGGCTGAGACAGCAGAATTGCTTGAGCCCAGGAGTTTGAGGTTGCTGTGAGCGAGGCTGACGCCACGGCACTCACTCTAGCCTGGGCAACAAAGCGAGACTCTGTCTCAAAAAAAAAAAAAAAAAAAAAAAAAAAAGATGTGATTTTTCTGAAGAAGGATGAGCTCAGTAGGAAAAAAAACCAAAAAAATGATGTTGCTATTGTTCGTGTGGACTGACAATATCCTTGTCGATCCGCAAATTAAATATTAGTAAAATATGTATTAGATAACATAAATATAAATTGAACATCTAATATTTTCTTCTCCACCCTAATGGATTTTCTCATACCTCCTAATATAGGTGGTTCTCATATTAGAGACTGTTGGTCCATATTTGCTAGTTCTACTTGCTTATCTCCCATTCTTTCATGAGTGCTTTCTAAACAAGTCTGTTTCCCTATTCCACTGGATCTGCTCTTGGCCAACCCAATGGTCAGTTCTCATCTTACCTGACTTTTCAGCAACAATTGGCCAGTTGATCACTCTCTTTCTCTTGAAACAATTACTTTACTTTTCTTTTTTTTTTTTTTGAGACAGAGTCTCACTTTGTTGTCCAGGCTAGAGTGAGTGCCGTGGCATCAGCCTAGCTCACAGCAACCTCAAACTCCTGGGCTCAAGCGATCCTTCTGCCTCAGCCTCCCGAGTAGCTGGGACTACAGGCATGCGCCACCATGCCCGGCTAATTTTATATATATATCAGTTGGCCAATTGATTTCTTTCTATTTATAGTAGAGACGGGGTCTCGCTCTTGCTCAGGCTGGTTTTGAACTCCTGACCTTGAGCAATCCGCCCGCCTCGGCCTCCCAAGAGCTAGGATTACAGGCGTGAGCCACAGCGCCCGGCCTTACTTTACTTTTCTACTAAGCTATCACATTATCCTGATTTTCCTCCTGTATCACTGCCTGTATTTCCTCAGTTCCTTTGCTTTTAATATAGCTTCCTCTTCTTTCTGACCTTCTAAAAAATATTAATTGGTCATCGTTAGAAGATGATAGGGAACCAATCCATTATTTTGAAAACTCTAGATAAAGAAAAAGTATCAAACATTTATCTGCCTTTCTTTTTTTTTTATTTTTCTTTCTTTCTTTCTTTTTTTTTTTTGGAGACAGAGTCTCACTCTGTCACTCAGTACAGTGCAATGTCATCATCATAGCTCACTGCAACTGCAACCTCCAACTCCTGGGCTCAGGCAATCCTCCTGCCTCATAGTCCTGAGTAGCTGGGACCACAGACACACACCACTGTGCCTGGCTAATTTTTATGTTTTTTTAGTAGAGATGGGTCCTGGTTCATTGCTCAGGCTGGTCTCCAACTCCTGAGCTCAAGTGATTCTCCCACCTCAGCCTCCCGGAGTGCTAGGATTATAGGCTTGAGCCACCTTGCCAGGTCTTATTTGCCTTTCTTATATGAACTATACATGAGAATACCAACTAAAACAAAGGCTAGTTTCTCATTATAAAAATATCCCAACTAATAAATGAAGAAGGGGCTGGGCGTGGGTGGCTCACACCTGTAATCCTAGCACTCTGGGAGGCCGAGGCAGGCGGATCACTCAAGGTCAGGAGTTTGAGACCAGCCTGAGCAAGAGCGAGACACCATCTCTACTAAAAAAATAGAAAGAAATTAGCTGGACAACTAAAAAAAAAAAAATATATATATATATATATATATATATATATATATATATATATAAACTTAGCTGGGCATGGTGGTCTGTAGTCCTAGCTACTTGGGAGGCTGAGGCAAGAGGATCACTTGAGTCCAGGAGTTTGAGGTTGCTGTGAGCTAGGCAGATGCCACAGCACTCTAGACCAGGCAACTGAGACTGTCTCAAAAAATAAATAAATAAAAAATAAATAAAGAAAGAAGGGGTAACACATTCAGAATATCACCTCTTTTTAAAGTTCTAATGAATTTATAGATTTAGGCTTTGAGCATCAATAGTTGAGAACATCACAAAAAGAGATACCGGATGTTATGTGCCACCTGATGGAAGAACTGACTACCCTCTATGAAGTCGTTTCACCAAAATAATCAAATCTGAATTTGATTAAGCCTCTATTGAATATCAATTTATGAGAAATGGGTAGTGAATTGAGACAGACAAAAGATACTGCACAATCACCAAGATCCAGAATGCAGAAAATTTTATAGGACAACAATCCAGTTTTCTTTTAACAAATAAATTGCAAGAGAAAAAAAAAAAAAAACAGATGATAAATGGATGATCGTTTGTCTATTTCCCTGAACACCCCCAGGATAGGAAATGCCTGAGACGGTCATTGCAGGGTTAGGCTGCAGAGAGTTAGAATGTTTTCAATTTCTGAAAGCATATTAAACTCCTTTTAAAAAATAAAAAATCTGGTTTTATATGTTTAAAATGTATCTTGAAGGATACACTAGAAACTGGCTCTAGGGAGGGGAACTGAATGCGAGACATCACTACATATTCTTTTGTACCTTTTATGTTTTGTTCATGTTTTATGTTTTATGTGGTCAAAATATAAAATAATTGAAACTGAAAGAAGAAAAATCTTCAGACCAGTTGTGTTTCTCTGTAACTTCTACTGAGCAGGTCTAGTTCTATCCTCTGGTTAATCCTCCTTCTATATAACAACCTTTCAGATCTTTTGAAAATGTCTCTCCTTTCCCCTTTAGTTCTCTTTAAAAAAAAAAAAAAAAAAATATATATATATATATATATATATATATATATATATATATATATATATTTAGGGCCGGGCGCTGTGGCTCACGCCTGTAATCCTAGCACTCTGGGAGGCTGAGGTGGGCGGATTGCTCGAGGTTAGGAGTTCAAATCCAGCCTGAGCAAGAGCGAGACCCCGTCTCTACTATAAATAGAAAGAAATTAATTGGCCAACTAATATATATAGAAAAAAAATTAGCTGGGCATGGTGGTGCATGCCTATAGTCCCAGCTACTTGGGGAGGCTGAGGCAGCAGGATTGCTTGAGTGAGCCTAGGAGTTTGAGGTTGCTGTGAGCTAGGCTGATGCCATGGCACTCACTCTAGCCTGGGCAACAAAGCAAGACTCTGTCTCAAAAAAAAAAAAAAATATATATATATATATGTATTTTTATTAGAATCAGGGTCTTGCTATGTTGCCCAGGCTGGCCTTGAACTCTGGGCAAGGGATCCTTCTGCTTCAGCATCCTAAGTAGCTGAGCATCATGTATGTGACATCATGCCCAGCTCCCCTTAGGTTTCCTATCTTTAGCTAAACATTCTAGGTCCTCTCAGTGTTTTTCTTTTTTCTTTATTTCTTTCTTTCTTTTTTTTTTTTTTTTGAGACAGAGTCTCACTTTGTTGCCTGGGCTAGACTGCCATGGCGTCAGCCTAACTCACAGCAACCTCAAACTCCTGGGGCTAAGGGATCCTCCTGCCTCAGCCTCCCTAGTAGCTGGGACTACAGGCATGTGCCACCATGCCTGGCTAATTTTTCCTATATATATTAGTTGGCCAATTAATTTTTTTCTATTTTATAGTAGAGACGGGGGTCTTGCTCTTGCTCGGGCTGGTTTCGAACTCCTGACCTCGAGCAATCCGCCCGCTTCGGCCTCCCAGAGTGCTAGGATTACAGGAGTGAGCCACCACGCCCGGTCCACTCCTTTCCTTAAAATCTTCTAAAGGATTTTCATTGCCCTCAGGATAAAGTACAAACTCCTTAACTGGTTTACAAAGCCCTGCACAGACATGACCCAATCCCTCCAGTTTTATCTTTTTTTTTTTAAACCAGAGCACCACGCCCAAGAAGCCTTGAGCAAGTGTACTCCCCTCCAGTTTGTTTTTGTTTTTTTTGTTGTTTTTTTTTTTGAGACAGAGTCTCGCTTTGTTGCCCAGGCTAGAGTGAGTGCCGTGGCGTCAGCCTGGCTCACAGCAATCTCAATCTCCGGGGCTCAGCGATCCTACTGCCTCAGCCTCCCAAGTAGCTGGGACTACAGGCATGTGCCACCATGCCCGGCTAATTTTTTTGTATATATATTTTTTAGTTGGCCAATTAATTTATTTCTATTTTTGGTAGAGACGGGGTCTCGCTCAGGCTGGTTTCGAACTCCTGACCTTGAGCAATCCGCCTGCCTCGGCCTCCCAAAGTGCTAGGATTACAGGGATGAGCCACCACGCCCGGCCTCCCCTCCAGTTTTATCTATTACTACCTCTCTAGCCCACTTTATGTACCTACCACAAACTGCCTCTTTTCTCTCAGCCTCTAAATATACTGCTTTTTCTGGAACATTTTGCTTTCCACAAATATTAGTCCCTACTATATTTCCAGCTCATTCTTTTTTTTTTTTTTTTTTTTTTTATTTCCAGCTCATTCTTGAGCTCTCATGGTACAAACAATCTAGGGAAAAAGAGATCATAGACAAGTACACATATCACTACAAATGAGACAAGAATGAAGCACAAGCAGGGTCCAAGGAAAGAATAACTGAGGCCGGGTGTGGTGGCTCACTCCTGTAATCCTAGCACTCTGGGAGGCTGAGGTGGGAGGTTTGCTTGAGCCAGGCATTTGAGACCAGCCTGAGCAAAAGTGAAAACCTGTCTCTACAAAAAATAGAAAATTTAGGCTGGGCGCGGTGGCTCACACCTGTAATTCTAGCACTCTGGGAGGCTGAGGCAGGAGGATTGCTTGAGCTCAGGAGTTCGACACCAGCCTGAGCAAGAACAAGACCCTGTCTCTACTATAAATAAAAAGAAATTAGCTGGACAACTAAAAATAGAAAAGAAAAAATTAGCCAGGTGTGGTGGCGCAAGCCTGTAGTCCCCAGCTGCTTGGGAGGCTGAGGCAGTAAGATTGCTTGAGCCCAGGAGTTTGAGGTTGCTGTGAGCTAGGCTGACACCACTGCCTCTAGCCTGGGCAACAGAGTGAGACTCTGTCTCAAAAAAAAAAAAAAAAAATTGAAAAATTAGCTGGGCATGGTGGCATGTGCATGTAGTTCCGTGCAACTTGGGAGGCTGGGGTAGGAGAATCACTTGAGCCCAGGAGTTGGAGGTTGGAGTGAGCTATAAAGATGACACTGTGCACTAGCTGGGGCAACAGAGCAAGACTGCCTCCAAAAAAAGAAAAGAATAACTGGGGCAGGGTGTGTTTCGTGGTGGCGGGGAGATGTCAACAGTATTGACAGATTAGTTTTGGGATTTCTCAGATCCCCACTAAAACAAAAACAAAACTAAAACAGAGCAACTAAATCATTGAGAGAGGAATCAAAATTGATTAGGAACAGGGACAAGAGAGACAAAGAAGAGAAGGTTCAGACAAAAATGGGGTGGGGCCTGGTGCACTCTGGTAGGCTGAGGAATGAGGATTGCCTGAGCCCAGGAATTTGAGGTTGAAGTGAGCTATGATGATGCTACTGCACTCTACTCAGGGCAACAGAGTGAGACTTTGTCTCAAAAAAAAAAAAAAAAAAAAGCAAAGAAAGAGTATTGAGTTAAATTATATACAAAGTACTATAAGAATAAAGAGAATAAGGAACAGAAAAATATCCCTACAGATAAAGCATGCCAAAGAGAGATATGCTCACAAAACAGATGAAAATTACAACATTTTATTTCAAAGTGGGATAAAAGGCATTAAAAAAGTGATATGAGACATGAAATAACAAAAATCAGAATTTAAAAAATTCAAAAATGAAGTGACAGAATTTAAGAAAAAATCAGAAGTAAAAGAAAAAATATTTAGAAATGAAGACTAAACTATAGGAACATAAGAACAAGTAAGCACAACTAATAATGCCTTAAGAGAAATAAAAGATGAAAAAGAAGGGAATTTTTAAAAATAAACAAGAGGCAGGATATAGTGATTTACACCTGTAATCCCAGCACTTTTGGGAGGTCAAGGCAGGAGGATCGCTTGAGGCCAGGAGTTGGAGACCAGCCTGAGCAATAAGTGAGACTCTGTCTCTGCAAAAAATTTAACAATTATATCAAGCAGAGTCCGATGGAAAAAGAAAAAAAAATTAGCTGGACCTGGTGGTGCGCGCTTGTTGTCCCAGCTACTCAGGGGGCTGAGGCATGAGGACTTCTGAGCCCAGGAGATGGAGGCTGCAGTGCACTGATAGCACCACTGCATTCCAGCCTAGAGACAGAGCAAGCTTCCAAACAAAAAACAGTCCCGTGAGGTATAACTATTCTCCTTTTTAAGTGTAGTCTGGAGGTTTAAATAGTAACTTGCCCAAAGTCACTACACAAGGCTACCATATAACAAAAGAAGGATTCAAATCAAGTGTGTCAGACTCCAAAGCTGGGCTCTTAACTGCTGCACTATACTGCCCCCTGCGTACTGACATGGACCAGTTCTGCCTTCCCACCCCGACATCTTTAACTCTTTAACTGTAGCCTGAAGAATTTGCCTCACATTCATCCAGGGGGCCAGGATCAGGACAGGCTGTGTAGTGGAGAAAAAGATGTGTTCTCAGAACTTCTCTTTGGGGCTGAGGAGGTGGAGGGCTTGGAAGCTGAGGGAGACTCTGTATTCCTCCTCCCCACCCCAATTTCCTCCTCTCCTGGTGATCCCCACCTCCATCTCAATGCTTTTGGGCCTCTCTCTCTCCCCCTAGCTGCCTGCCACACACCTGAAATGAGGCATGCAGCACTGACCTGCGACAAGAGAGCAGAGCAAAGGTCAGGAAAATAGCTTTCAGGAGGAGCTGTAAAGTCAGGGTCCCTGAACCTGTAGACAAGTGAGCTGGGACTTCAGGTCCCAGTGCACACTTGGCTTGTGAGGTATCATGTCCTCCAGGGCTCAGCTGTCCTCCCTGTTCATGCACAGTCACCACAAGAAGGACTCCAGGTTACCCCACGTCTCCCAGATTCTAATTCCCATGCAGCCCTTTCTGACCCCATTTTGCACTCTTACCTTATCTCCTGAAACTCTTTCACAGCCCTTGGAACGCAGGGATCCTCATCAGTAAAATCCCTCAAATTCAACATTCTGTTCACCATCTGCTCTAAAATCATGCTTTTTGCAGATGTAACTTAGAAGTCTGGCGCCCGGCCAGAACTTATTAACATTAGTGTCACTAAAGTTGGTATTCAACCCCCCACTGCTAAATTTGAGTGGCTTTGTAAAAATTAAAATATTAAAAATAAAATATAAGGCCGGGCGCGGTGGCTCACGCCTGTAATCCTAGCACTATGGGAGGCCGAGGCAGGCGGATTGCTTGAGGTCAGGAGTTCGAAACCAGCCTGAGCAAGAGTGAGACCCCGTCTCTACCATAAATAGAAAGAAATTAATTGGCCAAATAATATATATAGAAAAAATTAACCGGGCATGGTGGCGCATGCCTGTAGTCCCAGCTACTCGGGAGGCTGAGGCAGAAGGATCGCTTGAGCCCAGGAGTTTGAGGATGCTGTGAGCTAGGCTGATGCCATGGCACTCACTCTAGCCTGGGAAACAAAGCGAGACTCTGTCTCAAAAAAAAAAAAAAATAAATAAAAATATATATATATATATATATATATATATGATAAAATAAAAGCTATGTAGTTTTATGTAGTTTTATTAATATTATTATTGTTTGTTTCTCTATTTTTTTATTTTTTGGAGACAGGGTCTGGCTCTGTTACCCAGGCTAGGGTGTAGTAGCTCACTGTAGCTTCACTCATAGCTCACTGTAACTTCGAACTGGGTTCAAGCAAGCCTCCCACCTCAGCCTCTTGAGTAGCTAGGACTATAGGCACGCGCCACCATGCAGTGCTAACTTTTAAAACATTTTTTTGTAGAGATGGGCTCTCACTGTGTTGTCCACACTGGTTTTGAACTCCTGGCCTCAAGTGATCCTCCCTCCTCAGCCTCCCAAATACAGACTGGGAATACAGACGTGAGCTACTGTGTCTGCTTGGAAAATGATTTATTGAGGTCCTGGACCATCCTTTTCCCCCAACCCTCCAGTCTGGATTTTCACTTTTCTTTGCCTACCTCTCCAACACTTGGCAATGTATGAGGAAGAAATTCACTGCCTATCATACTATTTAGGTTAAATGTCATGATTCCATCACGCCCGGCCTTGTCATGATTCTTTTTTTATTTTTATTTTTTTGAGGCAGAGTCTCGCTTTGTTACCCAGGCTAGAGTGAGTGCCATGGCGTCAGCCTAGCTTACAGCAACCTCAAACTCCTGAGCTCAAGCAATCCTGCTGCCTCAGCCTCCCGAGTAGCTGGGACTACAGGCATGTGCCACCATGCCCGGCTAATTTTTTCTATGTATATTAGTTGGCCAATTAATTTCTTTCTGTTTATAGTAGAGACGGGTCTCGCTCTTGCTCAGGTTGGTTTTGAACTCCTGACCTTGAGGAATCTGCCCGCCTTGGCCTCCCAGAGTGCTAGGATTACAGGCGTGAGCCACCGCACCCAGCCTGTCATGATTCTTTAGTTTGCACATTTAGCTTATTCTTTTGGTAGGTAACTAACTAATAGGTATATAAATGTGTCAATTTCATGTGAGTTAACAAGCTAATAAGCTTACTGAAAGAGACTGAGCCAGTAAATGAAAAGAACTGGAGCTAGAATCTAGATTCATCTATTTCTTCAATATTGATTGCCTATATGCTTAGTACTTTGAGTCCAAGAACCCTGTTACACAGAGCCAGCTGATTAAAAACCTAAAAAGGTTATTTTAGATGTAAATTCCACCTGTGTTGCTTCTAGCTGTGTGACCTTGGGTGAGTTACCTCTCTTCAATTTCCTAATTTTTAGAAGTCATTCATAGTTTTTTTTTGAGACAGAGTCTAACTTTGTTGCCCGGGCTAGAGTGCCGTGGTATCAGCCTAGCTCACAGCAACCTCAAACTCCTGGGCTCAAGCAATCCTTCTGCCTCAGCCTCCCAAGTAGCTGAGACTGCAGACATGCACCACCATGCCCAGCTTTTTCTATATATGTTTAGTTGGCCAATTAATTTCTATTTTTAGTAGAGACAAGGTCTCCCTCTTGCTCAGGCTGGTTTCGAACTCCTGACCTTGAGCGATCCTCCCACCTCAGACTCCCAGAGTGCTAGGATTACAGGCGTGAGCCACGGCACCCGGCCAGTCATTTGTATTTCATAGTATTTTGGTGAGGTTTATTTATTTATTTTTGTTTGAGACAGAATCTCACTCTGTTGCCCAGACTAGAGTGCTGTGGCGTCAGCTCACAGCAACCTCCAACTCCTGGACTCAAGCAATCCTTCTGCCTCAGCCTCCCGAGTAGCTGGGACTACAGGCATGTACCACCATGCCCAGCTAATTTTTTCTATATATTTTTAGTTGGCCAATTAATTTCTATTTATAGCAGAAACTGGGTCTCACTCTTGCTCAGGCTGGTTTCAAACTCTTGACCTTGAGCTATCCTCCTGCCTTGGCCTTCCAGAGTGCTAGGATTACAGGCATGAGCCACCGCGCCCAGCCTTTTGGTGAGGTTTAAAGTGATGCAATTTATCCAAGTAATTTGAGTACCTATTATGTGCTAGACACTTCTAAGAATTGAGGACAGTAACAGTGCCCGAAACAAGACCCTGATCTCATGAAGCTTACATTTTAGTGGGGAAGCAGTCTAAGGGAGTGACCTGGTGTAATGGCGGGCTGCAATTTTATATATGGTGGCCTCTTGATAAGTTTGATTGCTGGTATTTGATCAGAAACCTAAAGAAAGTAAAGGAGCAGGCCATTTGGATAAATGGGGAAAGAACTTTTCAGCATAGGAAATAGCAAGTGCAAATGCTCTGAGGCAAGAGCATGCTTGGATGTCATGTTACAGAAAAAGCAAGGCAGTGGCTGGCTATGGCTAAGTTCAAGTGAGCTAAGGGGAGAATGATTCAGGTCTATCATCCTTTATATATCTTTGGGATCTTATTTGCTTTGAAATTGGTTTTCTATTTTAGAACAGTAATATGGTACATATTTTCTTTAATATATAACATCCTCAAAGGAATCTGAAGCAGCATCAAGGATCAAACACATTAATATTTCTGCATGACTAAGAGTAGTCATGTTAAGTATAATAAATAGAGATTGTAAATCACTTAACATGAGTTCATGTCAAGTTTGCTGCCATATGAGTTCTGGTTGTTTACGTGTGGTACACAAAGTTAAAGAAGATAGGTCTAGATCACCTGGGGTCTTGCAGACCCTGGCAAAGACTCTGGACTGAAAGTGTAATGGTAAACAATGATACTTCACATCCACTGGGATAGCTATAATTAAAAAGACCGATGGATTAGCCAGGCATGGTGGCACATGCCTATAGTCCCAGCTACTTGTGAGGCTGAGCCAGAAGGATTGCTTGAGCCCAGGAGTTTGAGGTTGCTGTGAACTAGGCTGATGCCACAGCACTCTAGCCCGGGCAACAAAGTGAGACTCTGTCTCAAAAAAAAAAAAAAAAAAAAGACAGATGGTAAGTGTTGGCAATGATGTAGAGAAGTTGGAACACTTATAGAGTGCTGATGGTAATGTAAAATGGTGGAGCCACTTTAGAAAATAATCTAGCAGTTCCTCAAAAAGTTAAAGTTACCACGTGACCCAGCTGTTCTACTCTTAGGTATATACCCAAAAGAACTGAAAACATGTGTCTACAAAAAAAAACTTGTATATGAATGTTCATAGCACCATTATTTGTAAGTCAAAAATGGAATACTATTCAGCCTTAAAAAGCAGGCCGTGCGGTGGCTCACGCCTGCAATCCTAGCACTCTGGGAGGCCAAGGCGGGCGGATTTCTCAAAATCAGGAGTTTGAAACCAGCCTGAGCTAGAGCGAGACCCTGGTTACAAGAAAAAGAGCGAGACCCCGGTTACAAGAAAAAAACAGAGCGAGACCCCGTCTCTACTATAAATAGAAAGAAATTAATTGGCCTATATATATATATATATATATACACACAAAAAAAAAAAATTAGCCGGGCATGGTGGCACATGCATATAGTCCCAGCTACTTGGGAGGCTGAGGCAGTAGGATCGCTTGAGCCCTGGAGTTTGAGGTTGCTGTGAGCTAGGCTGACGCCACGGCACTCACTCTAGCCTGGGCAACAAAGTGAGACTGTCTCAAAAAAAAAAAAAAAGCAATGGAATACTGCTACATGTTACATGCTAGAACCTTGAAAACATGCTAAGTCAAAGAAGCTAGTCACAAAAGATCATGTTGGATCATTAGACTAACATGAAATGCCCAAAATAGGCAAGTCTATAGTTTAAGTAGGACTGTGGTTCCCAAATCTGGGCCACAGACCAGTATTGGGCCAGTATTAGCCCAATACTGGTCTGTGGGTTATTAGGAACCAGGCCACACAGCAGGTGAATGAAGCTGCTCTCCATGGCTCACATCACTGCCTGAACTCTGCCTCCTGTCAGATCAGTGATGTAAACTGCTCATAGGAGGGACCTAGGTTGCAGGCTCCTTAGCAGAATCCAATGCCTGATGATCTGAGGTGGTGATGCTGTTGCTGGGGAACAGCTGCAAATACAGATGGGACCCTCTAGTTGCAGGAAAACAAGCTAAGGGATCTCAATAATTCGGCATTATGGTGACTTATAGTATGAGGTTTCTCTTAGGTGTTATCCTGGCCTCTAGGCATTCTCCTACCTCAGCCTCCAAAAATGCTGGGATTACAAGCATGATCAGCTGGCCCCAATGTACTATCTCGATCTGGTTTTGAGAGAGTCTCACTCTGTTGCCCGGGCTAGAGTGGCATGGTGTCTGCCTAGCTCACAGCAACCTCAAACTCCTGGCCTAAAGCAATCCTCCTGCCTGAGCCTCCCGAGTAGCTGGGACTACAGCCACCATGCCTGGCTAATTTTTTCTATATATTTTTAGTTGGCCAATTAATTTCTAATTTTAGTGGAGACAGGGTCTCACTCGTATTCAGGCTGGTCTCAAACTCCTGACCTTGAGCAATCCTCCCACTTTGGCCTCCCAGAGTGCTAGGATTACAGGCGTGAGCCTCCTTGCCTAGCCCTCAATCTGGTTTTGTTGAGCAAAATGAAATTAGGGGCCAACCACCAGGTTTAGCACTCACTTTTACCCTGAACCTGTGATTTCATTCCATTAATGTTTATTTACCTCTGGTTGGAAGAGGTCATTACAGTACAGAGGAACAAAGGGGCACAGATCTGTCTTATGAGCTTCCCCAAAGAATGCAGACACTCTTCTTTACAGTGTTCTGCCAAATTCAGGATTTGCCACTGCTATTCTAACACATGCAGTGGTACACTCACCTGCAAGGCAGGGTTGGCAGTTCCTGTCTGGGTTTTTATGGGAGGAGGTACAGAGAATTTTCCAATTAACAGGACCACCCCCATGCTCTGAAATAATCTACCTTTTCCTTGTTATCATATTTCTTTACAGACACAAAGAATACACTGCACAAGGTATACTATCAAAATCTCCACGCTATTGGTTTAACTTAGGAAAAATGTATAACCTGATCGCCAAAGTCAGCCCAGTAACAACCCATTCTCCAAATGGATTTTTCAGAAACACATAGAATACATACCCCTGAAGTTCTTATTTCTGATTTACAGTACAAACAAACCATTGTCACACAGATGAAATAAAGTATATACTTTTCTCCACCCTCTGGAGGGATTCCCACAAGTTCCTAGAAATGTACTACAGAAAGAGGCACACTGGGTAACTGGCTTACCAGCAGACCAATTACAAGGTAGGAAGTTGAAGATCTGAATATGAATCTTGGAACAGCTGTGAAGTTATCCAAGTGTGCATTTCCTCTTAAAAGTCACTGACAAAGGGTATGAACACCTCAGTCTAAGTCACTTCCCAATGTGCCCCTCACCAACAATGTTCAGTTGTCCCTTGCTCTCCTACAGATCTTCACCCATTTTTAGGATGTCAACTTAAATTTGGCCAGGTTGAATTCACCCAACACTCAGATGCCTCCCCTTCCTTCCTTTTCCCACAGTTATGCAAATTGGGGAGGCCAAAGATAAGACTACAAGAGGTAAAGTTTAATTCACACAGATTAGCTTTCTTTCAAAGGAAAACATTATGTGACAATTCACACTTGAACACCTGGTGTAACACAAACTTCCACTCTATCTGGCACAGACATATTCAACATGCTATATTAAGTATAATCTCCATTTTATTTTTTTCCAACGGGTAGTTTTTCTTCAGTCCTTAAGGACTCAACTCCTTACATAGGCTTTGGTGGAGGTCTTGGAGCAGCACCCTGAAAGACAGAGTAAAAGAGTTAATTAAAATCAGTGAATTTGCCAAGGCAGGGAGAATCCCTCAAGGTCAGGTGTTCAAAACCAGCCTGAGAGAGAGCAAAACCCTGTCTCTACTATAAATAGAAAGAAATTAATTGGCCAACTAAAAACAAAGAAAAAATTAGCCAGGCATGGTGGTGCATGCCTGTAGTCTCAGCTACGTGGGAGGCTGAGGCAGGATTGCTTGAGCCCAGCAGTTTGAGGTTGCTATGAGCTATGCTGATGCCATGGCACTCTAGCCCAGGCAACAGACTCTGTCTCAAAAATAAAATAAACTAGTAAATTTAAGACACTCCCCCTCCCCCAGAACTTGACCACCATCCTCTAACAATGTATTCAGGCTATAAATGCACATAAGGCTGATAGACATAAGAAGAGACTACTACTCCAGAGTCTAACAATTTTTTAGGAGTAATTCTAAGAAAATGTTTTAGCATAGGTCTCACCTACCTTAAGAGCTTAACCTTAGGCAGATAACTTAATCTCACGTTTCTTGTGTCACATGAGGACAAAATGTTTTCTTTTAATTTTCTATTTCTTTTTTTAGCAGCTACTTCCTCTTAACACTTTTAATTTTTAAATTAATCTTATTCATCAAACTTTATTTACTTTTATTTATATTTGTTTATTTTGAGACAGAGTCTGGCTCTGTTGCCTGGGCCACAGTGCCATGGAGTCAGCCTAGCTCACAGCAACCTCAAACTCCTGGACTAAAGGGATTCTCCTGCCTCAGCCTTCTGTGTAGCTGAACTACAGGCACATGCCACCACGCCTGGGGAATTTTTTCTATTTTCTGTAGAAATGGGTTCTCACTGTTGCTTAGGCTGGTCTCAAACTCCTGACCCCAAGTGATCCTCCCACAGTGCTAGGATTACAGGCATGAACCACTGTCACAGAAAAGACACAGTGTTTTTAGCCATTTCCCCCGGCTTCCACATACTCCTATTTTAAACACTCACCGCAGGTCTAAATCTGGGTGGGGGTGTTCGGTCCTTGCGGGCTTCCCGAGAACGATTCCTGACTACCTTGCTGTGAATGGCACAACTCACACAGTAATGTAGCTTCACATACAGCTTGGGAAGCACATAGGCTGAGGAACAGAACACAAAGATTTAACATGAGGTATCATATACCCACTCTGCACTATTCTTTCTTCTTTATGCTCAGTCAAAACTAAGACTATTTAAATGTCTGTCAGGCACATCTACAAAACCTTCTCACTTCCAAAGCAACCATTCAGCTTCTGATACACAAGCATGTAAGTACAACTGTCAGTTTCACAAACGAATAATATCCTATGAACTCACCTTGACATCATGGGGATCAAATCCACACCTTAGATGTAATAAACCAAAAATGCAGCCGCACGAGCCCTAATACCTACTCCTGAACCTTGTTAGCTAGCTGATTTTTTTTAAAAAAGAAAAATATGCACTTTTCTAACAGCAAAAACCTTAAAAATAGGTGGAAATTGTTTGAGACACTTCAATGAACACAGGCTGCAAAAAGGCAAGGTTGGCGAAAGTGTTTTAGGTACCAGCATCCTTACACATTTAGCGCCGATGGCTCACTTACCATCGAAGACACTCGCTTCAGATATGTCCCTGACAGCTGCAGCCTCCACTATGTTCCGAATGACAAACTTCTTTATGGCCTTGTCTTTAGGCACGCATCGGGCGCAGTTCGTGCAGCGAATAGGCTGCACATGGCCACGGCCCTTTTTGGCACGACCGTTGTTTCTTCTTTTCTTTGTCTGTATTAGGATGGAGATTATGTTTGGAAAGGAGTACACTTTACCCAGCCTCAGCCCCCTTCCGGCTACAAGCAGCGCCGGTCGCCCCCGAAAAAGGCGCCACTTAGATCCCTTATTTCTTCGCAAAATCCTTCAAGCCCAAAAGCATACGTAAAATCTGCCCATTAGGCTCTCGAATCCCCACACTCCCAAAATCTGCTCTTCTCAGCCACTATCCAGGCCCCCGCGCTCACCACGAGACACCACTACTCACCATCTTGAAAACGAGGACGCGAAAAAGGATCCGGTAACCCGCCAGGCCTCCTTATATAGCTCGAGACCCCTACGCTCACGCCAGAAGAATCTTTAGGAGATGGGTGTCAAGGACTATAACCCGATAAACTAAATTTTCGTTATTATTCAGAATTCATGCTGAAATTTATGGCGGAAAGGCGTTCCTAGAGTTTATTTATCCGCAGAACAAAATGCTTGTGGGACTATTTTGCCTGCTGGCGGAAGAAAATTAGAGTTATACGTCTCCCAGCAAGCATCGCGGCGCCCTACTCCGGACGTAATCGTGGGCTGTAATATCCGGTTTACTGGGCGCCAGGAGCGGAAGTTGCCCGGCGCTAGACCACAAATCGTACTCTCTGTTAGAGGCCGAAGAAGGACAGATGCTTTGTGGGAGTTGTAGTGCAAAGCTGAGAGACTCCTGGCCCCAAGTCTTTAGACCGAAGGTGGCGCTATGCTACCAGGGGACGCCCTCGATTCATTTCTCAGACAATCCTGCTACTAAGTATAGGGTTGTGAAGAGGAAAACCTGAGAAGAAACAAATATTTTGTGAATTCCTTCTTCCAGTATGGAGAAAACCTCACAATGAGGAGCTATGGACAAGTGCGTTGGTGCTGGGGGTGATTCTCATTCACCTGTTTATCCCGGGTCCTGTTAGCACAGTGCCAAGCACTGTAGTAAGCCAATATAAATAGTAACTCATTTAGGTCTTAACAAACCTATAATATAGGTACTATTATTATCCTCACTTTAACACATTGACTGCCATGTGAGTTGTATTTATTTTCTTTTTTTGAGACAGAGTCTTGCTTTATTTTTTGTTTTTTTTCTTTTGAGACAGAGTCTCGCTTTGTTGCACAGGCTAGAGTGAGTGCCATGGCGTCAGCCTAGGTCACAGCAACCTCAAACTCCTGGACTTAAGCAATCCTCCTGCCTCAGCCTCCCAAGTAGCTGGGACTACAGGCATGCACCATCATGCCCAGCTAATTTTTTTCTATATATATTAGTTGGCCAATTAATTTCTTTCTATTTATAGTAGAGACGAGGGTCTCGCTCTTGCTCAGGCTGGTTTTGAACTCCTGACCTCAAGCAATCCGCCCACCTCGGTCTCCCAGAGTGCTAGGATTACAGGCGTGAACCACCACCCCTGTCCCATGTGAGTTGTATTTAACTCACTCTAGTTTTGAGCCCTGGGCCATGTGAAGCAAAACCCTGCAGTTGGTTCGTGAAAATCTTACTTGTTGTTATGCTTATGGTTACAATTAATATTGACAATTTAATTCTAAAAACATGGATTGCATTGCATATAACGTAAGCACAGAAAACAACAAAAAGTAACAAATTAGGCCGGGCGTGGTGGCTCACGCCTGTAATCCTAGCTCTCTGGGAGGCTGAGGCAGGCGGATTGCTCAAGGTCAGGAGTTCAAAAAACCAGCCTGAGCAAGAGCGAGACCCCGTCTCTACTATAAATAGAAAGAAATCAATTGACCAACTGATATATATATAAAAAATTAGCCGGGCATGGTGGCACATGCCTGTAGTCCCAGCTACTCGGGAGGCTGAGGCAGAAGGATCACTCGAGCCCAGGAGTTTGAGGTTGCTGTGAGCCAGGCTGACGCCACCGCACTCATTCTAGCCTGGACAACAAAGCGAGACTCTGTCTCAAAAAAAAAAAAAAAAAAAAAAAAGTAACAAATTAGAAAGGATCATTTTAATAAAACACCGTGGCCCCAGAGAAAAACCTCTTTTTCTAGTGTGGCAGTCAGTGTATTAAAGATTGAAAAATTGAGGTGCAGAAGGGTTAAATAACTTACCTAAGGTCACAGAGAGCTAGTAAGAGGTGTTCTGGTTCTGCTGTACTATGGTGTATCTCACCTAACCAACAAATGGATAGAGGTATAGCCTGGACCAGTGACTTAAACGTTTTTTGACTCAGACACATAGCACAAATACATTTTACGTTGGTACCCCATACACACACAAACACAAATACACACATATACAAAGCTGAAACACAAGCTTCATGAAAACGTCCTTACAATATAAAGTGTATTGGTATGTTCTAGTCTCTTTTTTATTTTAAGAAATTCTGATCAAGAACCACTAAAGTGATTTCACTACTCACTGGTGAGTCTTAACTCTGACTGAAACACTCTTTTTTTTTTTTTTTTGAGACAGAGTCTCACTTTGTTGCCCAGGCTAGAGTGAGTGCCGTGGCGTCAGCCTGGCTCACAGCAACCTCAATCTCCTGGGCTCAGCGATCCTACTGCCTCAGCCTCCCGAGTAGCTGGGACTACAGGCATGCGCCACCATGCCCGGCTAATTTTTTGTATATATATTTTTAGTTGGTCAATTAGTTTCTTTCTATTTTTGGTAGAGACGGGGTCTCGCTCAGGCTGGTTTTGAACTCCTGACCTTGAGCGATCCGCCCGCCTAGGCCTCCCAAAGTGCTAGGATTACAGGCGTGAGCCACCGCACCCGGCTGAAACACTCTTTATTATGTATGAGCTCCATTTCCCTCTGAGGAGCCATCAAGAAGGCTTGAGCATTGGGCAGGAGTGGTTATCCATAGACAGCCAACAACCTCATTGTCCCCAAAGTTAAATACATTAACGTAGGAAAGGGGCATCCTAACATTCAGACATTAGAGTGGCAAGGGGGTCTCCCATGATGATACAGATGTAAACCAACGGTTCATTTATGAATCATTCTAGAGTCTGAAAACTCCAGATTCACTTCCCTTCTGTCATGGTTTCTCTTAACATTTATTGGGGCTAAAATATATTTTTCTTTTGTTTAGAAGTCAAAGCAACTATTTTTTTTTTTTTTTTTTTTGAGACAGCCTTGCTTTGTTGCCCAGGCTAGAGTGCCCTGGCATCAGCCTAGCTCACAGCAACCTCAAACTCCTGGGCTCAAGCAATCCTACTGCCTCAGCGTCCTGAGTAGCTGGGACTACAAGCATGCACCACCATGCCCGGCTAATTTTTTCTATATATATTAGTTGACCAATTAATTTTTTTTTTTTTTTTTTTTTTTTTTTTTTTTTGAGACAGAGTCTCGCTTTCTTGCCTAGGCTAGAGTGAGTGCCGTGGCGTCAGCTTAGCTCACAGCAACCTCAAACTCCTGGGCTCGAGTGATCCTTCTGCCTCAGCCTCCCGGGTAGCTGGGACTACAGGCATGCGCCACCATGCCCGGCTAATTTTTTATATATATATCAGTTGGCCAATTAATTTCTTTCTATTTATAGTAGAGACGGGGTCTCGCTCTTGCTCAGGCTGGTTTTGAACTCCTGACCTTGAGCAATCCGCCCGCCTCGGCCTCCCAAGAGCTAGGATTACAGGCGTGAGCCACAGCGCCCGGCCGTTGACCAATTAATTTATTTTTATTTATAGTAGAGATGGGGTCTCACTCTTGCTGAGGCTGTTTTCGAACTCCTGACCTCGAGGAATCCGCCCGCCTCAGCCTCCCAGAGTGTTAGGATTACAGGCATGAGCCACCACACCCAGCCCAAAGCAACTATTGACATGCAAAATCCTGTAAAAAGAAAAGAATGTAAAAAACAAAAAGAATAAAAGAAATAAAAAATTAAAAAAAAGAAGTCAAAGCAACTATATTCACTCTTTTTAATTTTTTAATTAATTTATTAATTATTTTCAAGATAGTGGTCTCACTATGTTGCCCAAACTGGTCTCAAACTCCGGGCTTCAAATGATCCTCCCCAGTAGCTACAGGTCCAGCTTCACTGTCTCTTTTGAGTTTGAATTTGTTAGTTTCAATGGGAACATGGAAAGTAATAGATTCTAGATGGGAGTGCTCCAGTTTTCACTTCATATAGTCTCATGAACAAAAGATAGATATTGGCCGGGCGCTGTGGCTCACGCCTGTAATCCTAGCTCTTGGGAGGCTGAGGCGGGCGGATTGCTTAAGGTCAGGAGTTCAAAACCAGCCTGAGCAAGAGCGAGACCCCGTCTCTACTATAAATAGAAAGAAATTAATTGGCCAACTGATATATATATAAAAAATTAGCCGGGCATGGTGGTGCATGCCTGTAGTCCCAGCTACTCGGGAGGCTGAGGCAGGAGGATCGCTTGAGCCCAGGAGTTTGAGGTTGCTGTGAGCTAGGCTGATGCCACGGCACTCACTCTAGCCTGGACAACAAAGTGAGACTCTGTCTCAAAAAAAAAAAAAAAAAAAAAAAAAAGATAGATATTATTATATGGAATAATGATGAGGTAGATGGAAGAGAACATAAAGTTCAGAGTGAAGGGGACAGAAAATCATTAATATTTAAGACAGAACAAAGTTGATGTTTCTACTTTGGCTTTTCTTTGGATTTTTATAGCCTGAGGGTTTCACTGGCTACATTCCTTGGCCTAAAGGGATGGACACAGGTTTTGGAGTCACACATCCCTGGGTTCAAATTCTCGTCCTGTCATTTACTGGCTGATGAGCCTTGGACAAGATATTGATTCTCTCTTGGGCTTTTATTTCTTCACTAGTAATTGTGATCATTCTTTCGTAGGTGTTTGTACAACTCAATAAATACTTAGCACAGTGCTTAGCATTTATGAGATGCTCAAGAAGTGATAGATCTTATCATTTTCATCACTCATAGTATTGTAACTTATTATCTCCCTGAGCATATAATGTGTTTTGCACATAGTAGTTACTCAACAAATGTTTTGATGAATTTCTGCTTTGGATAGATAGGCAAGTTAGGCTTTCTCTGCTGTCCTAAAGCACTCCTGGTAGGAAAATCTCCTTCACTTCCCATTCCAGGCTGAAGATTCTTCTGTTCTGCAGCAACAGTTTGAGTACTCTTAGTTGGTTTCCTCTGGATTTTAGACTTGTTCACCTCCTAAACTGTTTAGTATTTGGAACAACATGCTGTAAGGAGGCCTCCCTCCTCCCTCCCAGTAGAAATGAAAGGCCAAGAAAGTCTGCAGAAACAACCAGGGGTGTTAAATTACTCATGTTTATTTATAACAGACCTTCAGCCAGTACAGTACAAAACTTACAGTAGTATATCTCCATTACACAAATATTTACTTACAATATATTACATATACAAAATGCTTTGTAATAAGTTTCAAAAGCTAGTTTAACTCCCCCTTGAGAAAGGAGAAAAACTCTTAATAAAAAAAAAAAGGAGGAGGAGGTGGAACCAGAGGAAGAGAGGAGGAGGTGAAGAGGTAAGGGTCAAAAAAGACACTAAACATAGGATACAAATGAAACCCTAGGAGAGGGAGAAGAGAGGTGGTATTGCACTTGCTTCTGTGTTTTATTTTTTTTCTTTTTGTTCTTCATAACTTCTGATTAAAAATATATATATATATTATGTACACAAGGAAAGAAGCTGCCAGAAGTATTACAAAATCCTATCTGCAGCTTGGACACTGATATACACACAAAAAAGGTCTGAAAAAGTGTTCGTTTAGAAATTTTTGTGTGTGTGGTATTGATTTTGAATAGCAATATAAAAGGAAACACCTCTTTTCTCCACGTGGGTTTCAGTGAGTGTTTTTTTTTTTTCTTTTTCTTTGCTTTTTGTTTTTTATGCAAAAGAAGTTGGGAGAGAGCATGAGGATGTTTGAGGTTCCAGAGCTGGAAGGCTCTGAAAAGTAGAATTTTGTACCTAAGACCCTGGTTAAAGTGCAGTGATGGTCTGGAGAGAGACAGGATGCCCCTCTCTCCCCTCCTTAGCACCTGGTCTTGCCCTTCCAGTCTCTGCTCTCATGGGCACAGAGTATAGCCTCAGAGCATAGTCCTTCATGTTTCGGGAGGTTATAGGTGCCAAAGCTGACTGGGGGAGGGGATGGGGGCACCCTAAGGCTCTGATACCCCAGAGGGGACTAGTCCTTTGAAGTGTCACCAAATACACAGCAGACACAGAAGAGGTGGGAAGGGGTAGGTCTAATGGGAAGGGGCTCAATAACCAGAATAGTTCAGGAAAAGCCCAGATATTAATCTCAGTTCTGCTACCATCCTGAAACAAGGAGCTAATACCCTGGGGTGCTGTTGAGAAGATTCTTCCCTTCTCTAGAGACCACTCTCCTCTAAGCTAACTTACCCATCCTCTGAGCTTGGCAGCATCTACTTATTGCTACATTGTCAAGGAGGAACAATCACCCCACGATGCCTCTCCCTGCCAATCTGGTTCTCTTGGGGAAACCATGTAATGGGGAAGAAAAAAGAGGAAGAAGAGGATAAAGTTTTTTTAGGGTCTCCCTTTCCACAAGAAGGGAAGGTAGACTCCTCTTAGAGCCCTTAAGAGCCCCAATCCCAGGGTCTGTTCCTTAGCCCACCCTTTACCATCCCCCCAAAATATCCCTGATAGGGAGTGAGAAAAGTAGGAGGCAAAAGAGCCAATAAGGAAAGGACAAGTGGAAAGAAAGATAGAAGGGAAAAGGAGAGAGAGAAGGACCAAGAGTTACAACTTGTGAGGTGTTGTGTTTGGTTTTTAGTTTTTTTTTTTTTTTCTTTAAACATAGAAAAACAGCCTTTGGTTTGAATCTCAAGGAAGCAGAGAGTGGGATGGCTGTGGCCTCAGGCAGAAAACTCTTGTAGAAAGAGACCTCCACTTGTAGTGGACTTGTATCTCTTCCTGCCCCTTCTTACTAATACTAGGTTACCCAAATAGCCAGGGGTCTCTGCAGGAGGAGTACCCCATCCTACCCTATGTCTGGGAGCTGAGTATAGAAGGGGGCAGTAAAGGATGACCCCAATTCAATTGTGCCCATCCCATTCTTGTTGGGACAAGGGTGGAATGGTGTGAGGGGTACATGCCCTTGCTCATCCTGGGATAGTTTTTGGTTATACTGAAAATTAGAAGAGAGAAAAGAGACACGAGTTTCTCTCTGCCACTGATCCTAAGAATAGGGCCAGGAACCTGGGAATGAGAGGGTGAACCCTGCTGGGAGAGAAAAGCAGAAGGCAGCATGACTGAGGGGTTGAGATAACCCCTTGTCATCAGGCAGCAACCCACTAGTTTCTCATAGCATGGGGAGTAGCCCGAGAGCCTAGGAAGGTCACTAGAGTGAAGACGTTTGAGAGGTGGAGGAGAAAGAGAAAAATATTGATCCCCCCACCCACTTCCCATGCCCTGGTTCCCAATTAGGCACCTGTGGCTCCCAATGTGTCAGAGACAGGGTTGCAGATCTAGCCGTGGCCCCTGAGAATATAAAACTGGGGCACTGCAAGGAGAGAAAAGCCACCACTGAAAAGAATGGCAGGTCGAAGAGACTAGAGCAGTGTTGAGGAGTTGTTTAAGGAGAGGGAAAAGATATATCACATCCTAGAGGGAGATCCTGAATGTAGGATTTGAGGAACTCATATTATTAGGGGAACATCAAGAGGACCCTCAGTCCCACAGTGCCTGGGGAGAATTTTTCAGCCCCTCCTACTTCCAAATGAGGAAATAATTCTTCATTCATTCAAGAATAGTGCAAGCTGCCTAAAGTGAGAGGGCACAAGAGGTATGGAGTACCAGGTTGAAGAGTCCCAGAGAGGAGATATAATGCCACAGAGCTAAGGTAGGGCCAGAGGGAGGTATCAGTATCAAAACTGAAGAATTAGATAATGTAGAAGGTGAGGACTTAAAGCAAGAAGCTCAAGATCTCTTAGTAAGTACTAAGAGGGGCTTCCTACCCTGGGGCTGTTGGAGGACACTGGATCAAAGAGAAAAATTAGGCCTAACATGGAAGGGGGCTGTGGGCAGGGGGGTGGGGGAGTGGCAAGTGAGTGACATAGATGGGAAAAAAAAAGCAAAAGAAAAATCAACTAATTAATAAATAACTCAGTAAGTATGCTGTGATGAGAAGGGAAGAGAAAAAGGAAAAACAAGCAAAAGACCTGTTTCATCACAATGCGTAAATTGGTCAGGGGAGTGAAGGAGCACAGGTGAGGAGGAGTCAGGGTCAGATGTGAAGTTAGGTAGCCAGTGGTGGGGGCTACAAAGCAAAACTTGGGATGTGGGAACAGGGATAGACACCTGTTGTAGGTGGGGCAGTAGAGTGGTGGACTGAGGGGAGAGGGAGAGGTTGCTAGCCCACCTTATGCTCCCCCCGGACAATGTGGGAAGAGAATTCGTACCGGTCCTGGCTGTGGTAACCACAGATGTTGCACTCAAAAGGGTCTCTGAAGCCATGGCAGCCCATGTGGATAGTGAACATGACGTGGTCCAGGAAGAGTATGCGGCAGTGCTCACACTTGAAGGCCTTCACGGGCTCACCGCTCTCACCCACCACCCGAAGCACTTCCTTGGAAGGGCCTGGGGTACCCCGAAATAACCCCTCCTGTGGTTTGGGGTCCTCTTTGGCGTAGGCAGGACTGTGCCGGCCCACCACAATGGTGGGAGGTGGCTGGGATGGGGGACCCTGAGGGAGGGATACCACCCCCCCAACCCGATCTTCGTGGTTGCTCTCTGTGTCTGTGGAGTCCTGGCAGCCATTGCTGGGGGATGCCCCAGGGTCAGTCAGGGGGCCTCGGGCCCGGTAGAGGAGGGGACCTCCATCAGCCAGGTCCTCGGGTCCCTCACCTGCTTCTCGGGACCCTGGAAGCTCCAGTCGACTAGGAAGGGGCTGCATCTGGGTGTAGACAGAGCTGATGACAGGCGTGAGTTCTGAGATGCAATTGGTAGGTGGAAGGCGGAGGGGACGCAGATGCTCTGCGCCCACAAAGGCCAGGGAACCTCCAAAGCCAGGCTCCAGACCATGGTGTGCCACCAACTCTACATCCTTTTCATAGCCACCCGAGTTCACATCATAGGGGAGGTCCGAGAGGCTGAAGCGCATCTGCTTTTCGCCTATGGAGAAAAGGGTCTCAGCAGGGCTGGGTTTGGAGGATTCCTAAGCTCTCTCCAGAATTACTTTGTTTTCTTGACTGTGGGGATGGATGTAACAGTATTTACTCCTCCTCATTTGCTTTTCCCAAGGTCAGATCCTCTGTGGGGTTGCTCCCTGACTCTAGGCTGTAATCTTAGAGAAGGACTCAGTCCCAGTCCATGGATCTTTTTTTTTTTTTTTTTTTTGAGACAGAGTCTCACTCTGTTGTCCCTGCTAGAGTGCCATGGTGTCAGCCTAGCTCACAACAACCTCAAACTCCTGGGTTCAAGCAATCCTTCTGCCTCAGTCTCCCTAGTAGCTGGGACTACAGGCTTGTGCCACCATGCCCGGCTAATTTTTTCTATATATTTTAGTTGGCCAATTAATTTTCTTTCTATTTTTAGTAGAGATGAGGTCTCGCTCTTGCTCAGGCTGGTTTTGAACTCCTGACCTTGAGTGATCCTCCTGCCTCAGCCTCCCAGAGTGCTAGGATTACAGGCGTGAGCCACCACGCCTGGCCGGATCTTTAATACTTACTTCATTACTCTCCATAAAGCTCCAGGTCCTTAAAGAGCTAATGACCAGTGCCCAGTCATTCTCACTTCCTCTCTCTAACTCTAAGGGCCCACCCAGACTGAAGTCCTTGTTATTCTCAAAAACTGAGCCCTTGACCTCCTCCCCTACAACCACCACAAGAGTCCTCAACATGTACCCCTCTCCATTCCCTCAGGGTACACCCTCCCTCTTCACTCCTTTCCTATTCTGTAGAAAGATTCCGAGTACCAGAGACCACCAGACAGCTTTCTTTCCCTAAATCACATCTCCAGACCACAGTCTCTGGTCAAATGGTTACCGGAGCTCAGATTTACTTGAGCTATGGCTCCTTTCCAAATGGATTCTTACCTACAAACTTCTGGGGTGTGGAACGCTTGCGTTTGGTGAGGCTGTTGGCCAGACGATCAATGAAAGTTGGCCGATCAGAGGATGAGTGCAGCATGGACTCTGGCACCATCTCCAGGTCACGTATCTCGTCACCTAGTGGGGAGAGAAGTAGGGACAGGTAGTAGCAGTTGAGTAAGGGTAGCATTGGCCCAGCTGCCTTTGCCCAGAGAAAATCAGTAGGTCAGTATCTAAGGAAGTCATACTTGATGCCTGGGAAACTGGGTTGTATTTACTTTACTCACCTAAAGCTCATCCAAGCAACATTTCAGATTGTTTGGGGACAATTATATACATTTGGCCCTTGATTTTATACAACTTGTGTTCTCTCTCCCCCTTTAGACTAAGGACATAGACTCAAATTTCTCTTACTTCTTTTTTTTTTTTTTTTTTTTTTTTTGAGACAGAGTCTTGCTTTGTTGCCCAGGCTAGAGTGAGTGCCATGGCGTCAGCCTAGCTCACAGCAACTTCAAACTCCTGGGCTCGAGCGATCCTTCTGTCTCAGCCTCCCGAGTAGCTGGGACTACAGGCATGCGCCACCATGCCCGGCTAATTTTTATATATATATATCAGTTGGCCAATTAGTTTCTTTCTATTTATAGTAGAGACGGGGTCTCGCTCTTGCTCAGGCTGGTTTTGAACTCCTGACCTTGAGCAATCCGCCCGGCTCGGCCTCCCAGAGAGCTAGGATTATAGATTATAGGCGTGAGCCACCGCGCCCGGCCCTCTCTTACTTCTGTATCTCCCTAAAGCACCTATCACAGATAGGGCTCTGTACCACATAGGGGTACTCAGGATGGGATGCTTGACAGATTTACTGGGGTAGCTATCCCCTATTCCACAGACCTCATTCCTCTGTGGGAGGAGGTGCTGGAATTGCCTTTGTCCTGCTCTCCCTGTCACTCTGCCCATAACTCCTCCATAGTACTGCCCGCAGCCCCACCTGGTTGGCCAGCCAAAGCTTGGGCTTCAGTGCTGAGACTCTGTAGGTAGTTGTGGCACCGCTCCTTGTGCTCCTCTAGGGTACTCTGCTGTTTGTAGCTCCGGCCACAGTAGTTACATTTGTAGGGCTTGCCCACTGTAGGAGAGGAGACTGTGGAAGAGAGAGGAGAGATGGCATCAGAGTTACTTCTCCCTATGCCTTGGCTCTGCAAAATCATCCAGGAGCAAATGTACACTGGCATGGGGAAGAAGGGATGTTGCTAAGTTGAATTCTTCTGCTTGTCTTTCCTTCCCCAACTTCAGCTGCAACCATGGACAGATGAACCATATTTGGGGATGGGGTATAATATGCAGCTATGGGAGTGAGGGGATCCCTGGGCATGTAGCTTCAGACTGGTGGTGGGCTTCAAGATGGCCAAGTTGCTGCTCAAAGGAAATGAGGACCTAGGGACTTTGTAGGGGATCGTTCCTGACAAGCAGGTAGGCCCCACCCCAGGATCTCAGAGTCTGGGGCCCAGACTGTGGTTTAACCTTTCCATGTGGCAGGCGGATGTAAGTGCTGTTTATCAGACAAGGGGATTTTCTGCTTACGAACTCTGTGCTTTGGTTTGGGGGAAATAGGTGGGCTGAGTGACAGAAGAGCCCTTAGATCTGCCAGTGTGGGGAGGCATGGTTATCATTGACCTTTAGTTGTATTTTACCTCCAGTCCTAGCCTGGTTTTGCTGATTATTTTGCCTTTCTGTCTCTCTACACTGAGATACCAAGAGAGCCCTAGAAAGAGCATTCTTGATAGAGAAATTCTGAAAAGAGACAAAGAATAAAAGAACAGAAAAGGAAATAGAGGAGATGAGTAAAAAGAAGAGAATACCAAGTTTGATTTTTTTTTTGGTTTTGGTTTTAAATAAAGAACAGGTTATAAAGATCTTGTTTCTACTGAAGAAAAAAACTGGGAAAACAGAGTGGTGCTTCGTTTAAAGACAACTCTTAAGACATGATACTTGTGAGAGGAGAGAAAAAGGTGAAGAGAAACAGGTATTGTATATTTTATGTATCTTGCTACGACTGAGCAGGGAGACAGGAGAAGGTATCTCTAAGAGGCTGGTAATTACTACTCACTGACCCCCCTCTCCATGCTTGTGCTGGCCCTTCACTACATCAGTCTACTGCCATTTTGCTCTTGCTCTTTAAACCCTAGTATTTTAAGAATGAGACGAACACCATGGTCCCTACCTACTGAAGACCCTTGGGGAAATGGTTTAACATCTGGGAAAGGAATGATTCTCCAACCCCTTTTTTTCTTTCTTGTTTATTTTTAAAGTTTTCATTGATACATAGTAATTGTACATATTTATGAGGTATATGCAATATTTGGATACATGTGTACAATGTATAATGATCAAATCAGGGTAATTGGTATATCTATCACCTCAAACATTAATCATTTTCTTGTGTTGGGAACATTCAAAAATGCTCTCTTCTAGGTACTTATAACATGGGTTGTAACAGAAAGTATCTCACAGAAATGTGTGGGACTCTAGAGTATATCTGTGTCTGCTTCTGTTGTTAATAATTTCCCACAGAACAACATCCAAAATCTACCCAGTTGACCTTGCTGTAGTTGGTAAGAATTCTAGGGGCCAGGTCAGCCTTGTTCCAAACCAGCAGGGGGAGCAGCCCCTTTTCTGAGGAAAAGGAATGCGTATGTCTGGCACTGGACTTTGCTTGATTTGGAGTTCTGGTTAAGCTGCAGGATAGCATTCTAACTGGCAATTCATTTTCCCCTCACAGCTTCAGTTTCCTTTTCAACAAAATGGGATAATCACATCTACCTTGGAATTGTTATGAGGATCATATGAAGAGACACAAGTGAAATGCTCTGTAGATTATAAAGCATGAATCAACGATGATCTTTCTCCCTGTTTCTCCACATACATAGAGATAAAGTGGTCCCAGATACAAGGTGGGAGAACCTGGAACAAGGTAAGTGGATGGAGAAAGTAGAGGGTGGTGAAATGATTGCTCTGTCCCTTTAAATCCTGCTCAGGAGAGTTTAAGAAAAGAAAAAAATAGCCAGGAAAGTTTCCAAGGACAGACCCTGCTAATTCTTTCCCCTCTTCCCTTCTTCCTGCTTTTTCCCAATCTTGAGCTCACTCCTTCCTGCCAGTTCAGCTCCTGGCCTCCTCCCAAGTCTGAGCCAAAAGCTTAAAGCACAGAAAAATGCCTGAAAAATGCTATGTGTCCAGCTGATTCAGACAGATATTGATTCAAGCAGTCTTGACTGGGCTAGAAAACCTTGTTAATCCAGTTTCCCGGCACTGTTCCACACATTGACCTCTAGGCACCCTCTGGACTTGCTTATACATCTGGGAAAGTGACAACTTCTAGGGATAGGGAAATAGGATACTCTCGTCCTATTTGGAGGGCTTAGGCTCCCTTTGTCCAATTTGAGAGGCCTATGAATATTTATAGGAGCCAGTAGGAAGTAAAGGAGAGGACAGATAGTGGCTGCCCAAGACCTGGTGTTGCAGGGAAAGGGTGAAGATGGTGACAGGTGTGGGGCCTGGGGCAGATGGGAGTGGGAGGAAGGATTTCTCTGGGGCTCAGAAATGAGGGGTGATAGAGCAGGGAGGGCTCTGGCATCAACAATCTTTAAAAAACAAAAGTCAGAGAGGGTGACCATTAACAGGCAAGAACATTGCCCATGTTCCTTTTGCTCCATGTCACAGAATGTGATGGATGTAAAATACCCCATCAGAGAGTCCCCCAAATTCCCCATGGGGCCCTACTGCCCAGAGGAGGGCTTAGAGAGACATGGCCCTATTTGCTCCATAAATGTTCTCCCCTCCTCAGTCATAGACGCTGTAACTCCCCAGATAAAGAGAAGTCGCTGAACTCTGTTCACTGGGTGTGCAGGAAGGAGCCCCGTCCCCTCCCCTCCCACTGGACAGTCACTGACCCGAGTGTGTGCGGAGGTGGCCAGTGAGTGCATCACGCCGGCGGCAGGCATAGTTGCAGAAGGGACATTTAAAGGGTTTCTCCCCAGAGTGCAGCTTGATGTGGCGCAGCAGGTTCCCCTTCTGGGTGAAGGAGGCACCACACTGGTTGCAGTGGAAGGGCCTTTCACCTGCAAGTGAAAGAACAGATTCCAGAGGACTGGGCATGAGGAATGTTGAAGGTTGAGCCTAGCCCCCAACCCTCTGCCCTACCTTGCCCTAGGGAAGGTGCTCGGAACACACTGCTAAAGGGCAGGACTGTGCCACACACACTAATGCTGCTTTGTGTAGATTAGAGGTGTGTGGCAGGGATAGGGGCACCAGGCCTGGAACACAAGGCCAAAAGACTGTTACCAAAACTGAGCCCCATGGGGCCCACTCTGCCCCAGGAGCCCAAGGTTTGAGGAAGTTGAGAAGAGGAGGCTTCTGTTTTCTTTTTCTTTTTTTTTTTTTTGAGACAGTCTCGCTTTGTTGCCCAGGCTAGAGTGAGTGCCGTGGCGTCAGCCTAGCTCACAGCAACCTCAAACTCCTGGGCTTGAGCGATCCTTCTGCCTCAGCCTCCCAAGTAGCTGGGACTACAGGCATGCACCACCATGCCCGGCTAATTTTTTATATATATATCAGTTGGCCAATTAATTTCTTTGTATTTATAGTAGAGACGGGGTCTCGCTCTTGCTCAGGCTGGTTTTGAACCCCTGACCTTGAGCAATCCGCCCGCCTCAGCCTCCCAAGAGCTAGGATTACAGGCGTGAGCCACCGCGCCCGGCTGTTTTCTGTTATTGTTTTTTTAATTATGAGATAGGAGGGCTCAAACAATACCTAGGAGTTCTATCCCTACTCGACTATAGGACTCTTATTGAGAAAAAAATCAGCTTCTTAATTTAACTTTTTATTTTATTTTATTTACATATATTTATTTATTTTTGAGATGGAGTCTTGCTCTGTTGCCCGGGCTAGAGTGCTGTGGCTTCAGCCTAGCTCACAGCAAACTCAAACTCCTGGGCTCAAGCGATCCTCTTGCCTTAGCCTCCCGAGTAGCTGGGACTACAGGCATGTGCCACCATACCCAGCTATGGGTATTTTTTCTATTTTTCTATGTTTTCCATTTTTAGTTGTCCATCTAATTTTTTCTATTTTTAGTAGAGATGGGGTCTTGCTTTTGCTCAGGCTGGTCTCAAACTCCTGACCTCAAGTGATCCTCCTGCCTTGGCCTCCCAGAGTTCTAGGATTACAGGTGTGAGCCACCATGCCCAGCCTAATATTTTATTTTTTTAATTTATAAATAACAACAGTTGAGGAAAGTGCCAGGAAAGTACAGGTGTTGAGGGGAATCCAAATTCCATTCCCTCCCACTTTTTTTGTCAGCTAGAAAATGTGTTGGGAGAGACCCTTCCCTTTCTGAGGCCACCCTAGCCCCAGCATGGCCTCCTCCAGCCCTCTTTCTACCGTTGTCCCAGCACTGTGTCTGCCTCTCAGCCCTACCCTGGGAGCTCCTCCCTGAGTCCCTCTGGCTTACTCACCAGTGTGGCTGCGCTTGTGCACCATGAGCACGTTGGGTCCGATACAGACCATGCCGCAAACATCACACTTGAGCTTGCCATTCGGCAGCCGGATGCCACCAGGGGAGTGAGGCTCTGGCCCACTCCCATCACAGTAACCCAGGGGCTCCGACAACGAGTCTTCCACAATCACACTGTCATCCTTTTCCAGGAGCCGCTCATCTGGCCCCAGCAGTCTGCTCGACTCCTCATCGCTGTACATCTCCACCTTGATGGAGTTGGCTGGAGGGTGGGATGGTGTTTAGAACAGAGACAGGCAAAAGGGGAACCTACCCTCAGGCCAGAATGGCACTCCTAAAGGCCAAGAGGGTGCCCTCAGGCCCTGAGACACTCAGGCCTTAAAAGGGGCCAACACCCTAGTATTCCAGGTGGTGATATCAGAGTCCTACTAGAACCTGAAATAATCTTTTCCTTTTCTCCTACCCACCAGGACAATAGGCTGCAAAGAGAAAAAGTTGGGGTACATAGGATGTCTTTTGTCATTGAAGAGAGGAGGCGACTAAGGGGAGCCTTTTTTCTACTCTCTTGTCATTAAGAAAGATGTCTGGCTTGGCTCTGGGCAGGAAGCCAGCAAGTAACAGTGGCGGGAAAACAGTCCCAGGAAGACTGAAGGGGGACAGCAAGCTAACGAAGGACCAAAACTGAAAGACACACATGGCTTACATTTTCCTCTCATACCATTAGACTGAACCCCTCTACCCCCTCCATAAAAATCTGAGGCTGAGCAAGGGGGATAAAGGAAGGAGGAGCCATTGAGGAGAAGGCTTTGGCTCTAGCTCTGACCTACATTCCTGGCTATTCCAACCATTTAGAGAATGTCACAGATCTAGGGCCAGCTGGGGAAGGGCAGTCATGGGGACCCTGTCTGGGCAGGAGAATGGGGTGTAGGGAGATGGGGAGGCCCTTCTACTCTCTATTTCCTATCTAACTCCACCTAATGACCATTTCTATCTACCTGCTTCTCCAATTCCAGAATTTCTCTTTGGAACCTTCACCTTAAATCCCACCCATGCCTTTTTTTTTTTTTTTTTTTTTTGAGACAGCCTTTTTTGTTGCCCAGCCTAGAGTGAGTGCCATGGCATTATCCTAGCTCACAGCAACCTCAAACTCCTGGGCTCAAGCAATCCTCCTGCCTCAGCCTCCCGAGTAGCTGGGACTACAGGCATGCGCCACCATGCCCGGCTAATTTTTTCTATATATATTAGTTGGCCAATTAATTTCTTTCTATTTTTAGTAGAGATGGGGTCTCACTCTTGCTCAGGCTGGTCTCGTACTCCTGACCTTGAGTGATCCTCCAGCCTTGGCCTCCCAGAGTGCTAGGATTAGAGGCGTGAGCCACTGCGCCCGGCCTCACCCATGCCTTTTTTAAATTCCACCCTAGTTTGCCAGTGACTCTTCACTTTCCTTTTGGAAACTAGGAAAACCCTAGGCACTGGGCTCTTTACTGGTCTTAGAGACTCTAAGCAGGAGACCAAAGGAGGCGACAGTGGGGAAATGGTTGCCGGTGGAAGGCAAACGGAGAGCCAAATGCACAGGGGCTGCCTACTGCCAGGAGCCAGTAGGAGGCTGCACTTACCACTGAGTGAGCGGCTGGGAGAAGAGTGCTGGCTGTTGGGGGTGCTCACCGAGGGCCCCACTGGGGCCCCAAGGAACTCCTTCTCCAGAGATGAGTCCCCGCTACCTTGGAGGAGAGAACAAGAGGGCAAGTAAAGCTGGAGCTGGAGCCATCTACTGTCCATTGCCTAATCTTAAAAAAATTCAGTTAAATTTCACAAACATTTATTTCATAGCCATGTACAAGGCAGTGTTTTATGCTGGGCACCATACCTTGTGCCTTCCCACCAGTCTGGGTGCCTGGTGCTGACTTCTGCGAGCTCAGTGGCTGGGCCTTGCCTACCTTACCTTTATTTAGGCCTGGGGGGAAGAGCATCACTGCCTGACGTCCACAGGAAGCAGAGCTGGGGCTGGGCGGGCCAGGGCAGAAAGGAAAATGGGGGCCTCAGGAGGGACAAATGTTCAAGACAGATGTTTTTCCCTATGGTTCCTCTCTGGAGCTCCCAACAGATTTGGGATCTGTAGGAAGGGCAGCTGGAATTATCCCTGAATCTAATGATAATATTAGTAATAATGACAGCAGCTAATATTAATTGAATGTTGACTATGTGCCAGGCATTATCCTATGCACTTAGAATGAATTATTTAATCTTCATAATAACCCTGTGAAGTGGGTGCTAATATCATCTTGATTTTTCAGATGAGGAAACTGAGGCACAAGAGAGGTTATGTTACTTGCTAACATAATGTGACGTAGCCGGTACTGGTGGTACTTGGATCTGATCACAGACAGTAAGTGCCCATGTCCTTAACCACTGTCTACATGGCCAATTAGGAGGTACTGTGTCAGCTGGGGAGAGTAGGGCCCACTAGACTTTCTAAATTCAGCAAAAATTTGACTACTATAGAAAGCCTCGTGCTGATCTGATTCTAATCACATATTTACTATTTGATGATCCCTTGACAGTTAAATAATCAGCTTATTCTCAATATATTTATTTTAATTTGTTGACAAATTGAGTTATAAAAATGATTTTTGAGAGTTTCATGATATTTTTCAAAATTAGATAATATACCTGAAGATACATATGTCTTTTAAAAAAAAAAATCCCTCCTCCCCACAGTCTTCTGCACAAATATACAGGTGAAATAAAAACACATAGGTAAACACACACACAGACACATATCACATATGTAGATACATATAAAGAAAACATACCTACTGGGATAAACATACCCATAGCCTTCTATATTATCTGCTAACACGAACATGCATGGATATATGCACACAGGCATAAATATGGAAAAGAGAGAGAAAGAGGGAAGGAGAGGACAGAGAGAGAGAGAGAGAGAAACCCTAAAATTCATCCCTAAAGTCCACCTATTAGTACTTTACCCAAGTGCCCAGCTATGTACATACTTACTTTCACAAAATAAAGATTCCATTATAAAATGGTTGGAGTCTTGGGCCTGAGGCAAGAAATCCGGAACACACCCTCCTGAGGGATCCCTCTCCAGCTTTGGTCAGTGGGAAGAAAACAACCACTCAGGACTTTGGGACCATTTTCCATTCATATCCTCTCCTAAAGTCCCATTTCCCCCATTCTTCCCATCAAAACCTGAGGAAATTTATTCACTATCTATAGAAAAAGCCTTATGGCTTGAATCTGAATTTTCCCAGCTGGGGCTCCTTAGGTGAGCCACGGTTACCTAAAAAAGCCCCAAATCAGAATCACACACATATCATGAAGTAAGCATCTCAGGGGTGTGGGTTGAGACTTGTAGACTCAGAGCCAGTTTTAAAATATGTCCTTTCAACTACATGTAGGATTTACTAAGGTATCTTCTTACTCCCTTTCAAATATTAGTGCTGACTTGCCCTAAATCACTGGATGTTAGTAATCAGGGAAGAACAGGGATCTGGGCTCTGGCACTTGGTCCTTGACCCTAAACAGATGAGTGGGCTTGCTAGAAATCCATTGCTGGTCCCAGTGTACTAGGCTGAGGCTGCCTCTTGGGGCCAGGGGCTTGATATATGGGGGAAAATGTCTTTAAAGAGATACTTATAAACATGAAGGGGAAGCATCCTTTCTGGCTTTCCCAATTAAGGTGTGGAAACAGGAGGAAGAGCAGGAGCCTCCAGAGTCATACCAGTAATTCAAGAGGCCCTTTGATGCTGCTGTCCTCCCTATGATAAAGTTAAGAAGGAAAATAGGCTCAAGACTACTTTAATGGGGCTAATACATAAAAATGAATCTGTCTCAGGGGTCAGAAAGTCTGTCTGGGGCCCCAGGGATTTTGAATTTCTAGACAGGGGGTGAAGGGGACTACAGTAAAATTTAGGAAGTTCAGCAGTTCTTCTCTCAGCCCCAGAAACCCCAGTGAGGGAATTTTAAATGTCTGGGACTCCCAAGAAATCCCAGGCTGTCAAAGCCAAGAATTAAGGCTGCTTTCAGCTTTCAGAAATTTTCTTGGTCAAAGTCATCCTAGATTGGCTGAACCTCCAGAGGGCAAAGCCAAATCATGAGGTTTACATCAGAGGAACTGGGAGGTAGGTAAAGGGCAGAAAAGCAGCAGGAAAGAAAGGAACTGGGAAACAGCCCACAAGCTCAATGTGTTTCACATGTTGAGGAGACTAGCCCTCAGCTCTTGCTGCCCTTCCTTGCTCCCTTCAAATAGCGGCTACCTCTAGGGAATGGCCATGAGCTTGGAGAACCTCCACACTTCTCTGCAAGGGACCTTATCATAACTGCTTTCTCTTTCTTGACCATGGGCTCCAGGGTGGCAAGATGCTAACCTGCTATCCGGGAATAGTGGGTTCAAGAGCAAAGAAAGACGCCCATCCTCAGCTCTATTGTGGGGAGGAGGCTGAGGTCCCTCAGATCTCTGCTCAAGGCTGAGGCATCTGCTGCCAAGGCTCCTCTTCCTTACCTTAATTGTCTCTACTACCAATTCCCACCCAGGCCTGTCTCGGCATTTCACCCCAGGCAGCTCTGCCTCTATCCCCAAGGCCTAATCAAGATGTCACCACAAGCTCCCACTGTCCAAGTCACCGTCTTTGCTTAGCAACACCAAACACCCTTTCCCATCCTCCGCAAGTACAAGGAGGAACGCCCCCTCCCCCCTACACACACATACACACACACACACAGCCCATCCTCTCCCTCTCCTCAGGCTTGGGAGTTGTTACTGAATTGGCTCCCTAGCCCCAGCACCCCCCTGCCCCCCTCCACTAGCCGCCTTCTGCCTGAACTTACATTATCCTTCCCTTGCCGGTGAGACCCTGGGGTGCGAACGCGGCCGCCGCCTTGGAAACGGCGAGGGAGTGCGGGTGGTGTGTGCATGTCTGCGTCTCGGTGGCAGGCAGGGGTGAGCCCAGCCACTCACCTTCCAGGAAGCGTGGATTCCTGGAAGTGAGGGGAACCGCCGTCATTTCGCAGGCAGCGGCAGCGGCACGGTGAGCAGGGGCCCACGGCTGCAGCCAGCAAGAACAGCTCAGCCCAGGGTGTATGTGTGTTGAGTGTGTGTGTATATATGTGTGTGTGTGAGAGAGAGAGAGAGAGAGGGAGAGAGAGGGAGGGAGGGAGAGAAAAACA
Source organism: Microcebus murinus (assembly GCF_040939455.1). Classification (NCBI taxonomy): domain Eukaryota; kingdom Metazoa; phylum Chordata; class Mammalia; order Primates; family Cheirogaleidae; genus Microcebus; species Microcebus murinus. The sequence continues at coordinate 60,408,839 of NC_134113.1, read as the reverse complement.
GAGAGCTTGGATGTTCTTGAGGAGGGGGCTGGAGAGAATGTCTGTGTGTGTATTGTAGGGGATGTTAGGCTACAGCATCCCTTTTCCAAGACAGTGAAGGGGGTGGGGGTGTGCACAAGGAGGGAGAGGCAGATGCCGTTGCCCTCGTGCCCAGCAGACAAAGAAGAACTGCACAACAAATGCCTGAGAGAGGCAAGAGAGAGTGTCTGTGTGTGTGTGTGTGTGTGTGTGTGTGTGAGAGAGAGAGAGAGAGAGAGAGATGGATGGGCCTGCGGGTGGGAGGGAGAAAAGGGGGGCCCCCAGGGAAGGCCCAATCCTCTGCCAGCTGGGGAAGCCAAGGCCCCAGAGGTCATGGGGCCCAGGACACGAGCAGCTTCAAGGCTCTCAGATCAGCAGAAAGCCCCTCCCCAGCAAACTCAGGCACTCTTTCTGTCTCTCCCCCCTTCCAAGGAGGTTGCACTGTAGATCTGAGGACTGACAGCCCCCTCCTTCCCAGCAGTGAGAGGGCCCAGCCTGGTGTCAGGCTAGTGTTGCTCTCCCAGGCAAAAAGGCCGGTACACCCTCACCACCTCCCCTCCCTCCTGTGCCCCAGGGGCCCCAGCAGCCCACAGCCCTGGATGAATCCGCCCTCTATCAGGACAAGGCCTCTGCTCCCTTCCCTTTCAGAGGAGCTGCTCACTGACAAACTGACCTACTTTGGAAAACTACATTTTCTGATTCTAAGAATTTGGGGGTGGGAGGGGCCGTAAAACTTTGGGCTGCCTATCCCTGAATCCTTTTCTCTAAGATTCCTTTAAACATTTCACAGTCCCAGAAAACTTGGGGCAAGCACTGCTTAGTCAATTAACTGCATCAGCTGGGTCTGAGCAACTCAGTTTCCCTTGAAAGATAGGGGAATGGGGAGGAGGAATGGTGTGGTAAATTTATGGACTCCTGCTTATCTTCCCTTCTCCCCTGTCTGGGGAGGGAATGATCTGTACCTTGAGAAGGAGAAAAGGGGAGAAAAGATGGACTTTCTGAATCAGGTGCTGTGAGGTGCTCAAATCTCTTTAAAGAACAGGGCAGATAATCCCTTCACTGAGTGGCCAGGTGAGGAGGGTCCCCTGCAGTGGAAGTGGAAGAGCTGTGGTAGCCTGTGAAGGGCCCGTGGTGTGCTTTAGGAGGGTTGTACGCTGCAGCCTTTCCCTCTGTTTCCATATCGGCCCAGGAGAGAGGGGTCAGTGATGAGCTCTCAGGTGCCCCTTCAGTGGACTGTTTCAGCCATGCCCAATTCTACAGGGGGCACTTTCCAGAGCTAATGGTAGCCCTACCTTGACTTTTCCTTTTCCCTTTCTAAGGTAGCTGCTGAAATCTAGAATTCTCAAAGTACAGATGAAAGGTTTCTAGCCTCCACTTTCACTCAAAAAACATCCTGCGCAGAGGCCACTTCTTATCTAGGAAATGCCAATCTGCTAAAAGCAGGGAAAGCTTGGCTTCATACCACAGTGAAGCAAATATCCTCAGAACTTTTCTGCTAGTATCCAATATTCTCCAGAGACAGTATTTTTTTTTTTTTGAGACAGAGTTTCGCTTTGTTGCCTAGGCTAGAGTGAGTGCCATGGCGTCAGCCTAGCTCACAGCAACCTCAATCTCCTGGGCTCAAGGGATCCTTCTGTCTCAGCCTCCCAAGTAGCTGGGACTACAGGCATGAGCCACCATGCCTGGCTAATTTTTTCTATATATATTAGTTGGCCAATTAGTTTCTTTCTATTTATAGTAGAGACGGGGTCTCGCTCTTGCTCAGGCTGGTTTTGAACTCCTGACCTCGAGCAATCCACCCGCCTCGGCCTCCCAGAGAGCTAGGATTACAGGCGTGAGCCACCGCGCCCGGCCCAGAGACAGTATTTTTTTAAGACAGAGTCTCGATTCGTTGCCCAGGCTAGAGTAAGTGCCCTGGCATCAGCCTAGCTCACAGTAACCTCAAACTCCTGGGCTCAAGTGATCCTTCTGCCTCAGCCTCCCAAGTAGCTGGGACTACAGGCATGCGCCACCATGCCCGGCTAATTTTTTGTATATATATTAGTTGGCCAATTAATTTCTTTCTGTTTATAGTAGAGATGGGGTCTCACTCTTGCTCAGGCTGGTTTTGAACTCCTGACCTCGAGCAATCCTCCAGCCTTGGCCTCCCAGAGTGCTAGGATTATAGGTGTTAGCCACCGTGCCCAGCCCAGAGACAGTGATGAAAAGAACTCCATGGGATATCTTCCCAGCCACCTTCATAGTTTCTCATTTGCTTCCCTTATGGCAGGGACTAGTTTTTATCCATATGAGTGTTTCCTAGCACTACAGTAGGGTCCTGAGTGTGCTTGTTGCTCAACAGTAGTTTTCTTTTCTTTTTGAGACAGGGTCTCACTCTCTTGCCCAGGCTTGAATACAGTGACATGATCATAGCTCACTGCAGTCTCAAACTCCTAGGCTCAAGCAATCCTCCTGTTTCAGCATCCCTAGTAGCTGGGCCTATAGGCACCCATCACCACACTTGCTGTTTTTTTAAAAAAAAATTTGTAGGCTGAGCGGTGGTGGCTCACACCTGTAATCCTAGCACTCTGGGAGGCCAAGGCAGGTGGATTCTTTGAGCTCAGGAGTTCAAGACCAACCTGAGCAAGAGTGAGACCCCACCTCTACTAAAAGAAAAATAATAATAATCCTGACAGTCTGGTTTATATGAAAAAATAAAAATAAAAAAAGAAAGAAAGAAGGAAGGAAAAAAAGAAGGAAAAAAAAAAAGAAAGAAAGGCTGGGCGCGGTGGCTCACGCCTGTAATCCTAGCACTCTGGGAGGCTGAGGTGGGTGGATTGCTCAAGGTCAGGAGTTTGAAACCAGCCTGAGCAAGGGCGAGACCCCGTCTCTACTATAGATAGAAAGAAATTAATTGGCCAACTAATATATATAGAAAAATTTAGCCAGGCATGGTGGTGCATGCCTGTAGTCCCAGCTACTTGGGAGGCTGAGGCAGCAGGATTGCTTGAGCCCAGGAGTCTGAGGTTGCTGTGAGCTAGGCTGACGCCATGGCACTCACTCTAGCCTGGGCAACGAAGCAAGACTCTGTCAAAAAAAAAAAAAAAAGAAAGAAAGTAAGTAAGTAAGTAGCTGGGCAACTAAAATTATATAGAAAAATTAGCCAGGTATGGTGGCGCATGCCTATAGTCCCAGCTACTCAGGAGGCTGAGGCAGGAGGATCACTTGAGCCCCGGAGTTTGAAGTTGCTGTGAGCTAGGCTGATGCCACAGCACTCTAGCCTGTTTAAGAGAGTGAGACTCTGTCTCAAAAAAGAAATTTTTTTTTTTGGTAGAAATAGGGTCTTGCTTTGTTGCATAGGCTGGTCTTGAACTCCTAGCCTCAAGTGATCCTCCTGCCTCAGCCTCCCAAAGTGCTGAGATTACAGGTGTATAATCCAAAGTGCCCAGCCATGGTTTTCTAATAGACTTAACTGAGCAGAAGATAGGAGTATTGGCTGGTTCTTCAGAAGGGCCATGACTTTAGTTACAGTAGAGTGTCTTCCAGTTAAATTAGTCTGTCCCTGTCATTCTGTCCAGCATGTGGCAGGTACTGAATACCTTTACCCATTCTAACTCCTTTCTTCCTTAAACTAGAACAGGGTCAGAGTCAATGTCTTACCTTACACTATCCAGGTGTTGCCAATGACTCTCATATGTGTGTCTGACCCACCTTGCTATCTCCATCAGTAGTTCCACTTTAGAGTAAAAAATAAGCTATAGGTCATTTCCACAATGGTGGTTGGGTTTCTGCTGGGGATACTCATCACATCAAAACCCAATTCTGTGGCCAGGGGTGGTGGCTTACACCTGTAATCCTAGCACTTTGGGAGGCCATGGCAGGAGGATCACTTGAGTCCAGGTGTTTGAGATCAGCCTGAGCAATATAACAAGACCCTGTCTCTACAAAAATTAAAAAATTAGCCCAGCTTTTTATAAAGCCTATAGTGCCAGCTACTTAGGAGGCTGAGGCAGGAGGATTGCTTGAGCCCTGTTGTTTGAGGTTACAGTAAGCTATGATAACACTGTTATACTCTAGCCCAGGCAATGGAATGAAACCATATCTCAGAACAAAACAAAAGAATAAAAAACAACAGAAAGAAAACCCTGGCCGGGCATGGTGTCTCACGCCTATAATCCTAGCATTCTGGGAGGCCGAGGTGGGTGGATCTCTTAAGGTCAGGAGTTTGAAACCAGCCTGAGCAAAAGCGAGACCCCTTCTGTACTAAAAATAGAAAGAAATTAGCCCAGGAGTTTGAGGTTGCTGTGAGCTAGGCTGACGCCACGGCACTCACTCTACCCTGGGCAACAGAGTGAGACTCTGTCTCAAAAAAAAAAAAAAAGAAAGAAATTAATTGGCCATCTAAAAATATACAGAAAAAATTAGCCGGGCATGGTGGTGCATGCCAGTAGGTCTCAGCTACTCGGGAGGCTGAGGCAGAAGGATTGCTTGAGCCCAGGAGTTTGAGGTTGCTGTGAGCTAGGCTGACACCACGGCACACTAGCCAGGGCAACCAAGTGAGACTCTGTCTAAAAAAAAAAGAAAAACCCAATTCTGGCTTCCTCTAATAAATAATTTCCTACCCTGACATGCTAATGGTCTAAACAATGATTTCTTCCATCTTAGAGATGACTCTGTCTTAGGCCCTTCCCTAAACTCTCAGAGAGGGAGCTAGATAAAATTTCTAATTTCTTTTCAGTTTGTTAAACTTGTTAAATTTGATTACTTTCATATCTCTAAAAGCCATTTATACTATAAACTATGATTTCTTCTGCTTTAGTAAGAATATTTGGGCAGGTGCAAAAAACTATAACATGTTAAGATTGTGGAAAAGGATTGGGGAATGAGATTTGGGCTCTATATCCCTACCTTCAAAGCCTGAAAACTGGTGGCCCATTGGCTGAATTCAGCCCATAGATAAGTCTGACTTGCTCTTTGGAATGTTTTTTAAAATATTGAGTCATTATTTTGAAATAGAGATATTTTATATAAAAATGTGGATTTCTGGTTAGTCTTGAAAAGTTGGAAGTTTTTTTATTAAATTTATTAATTTTAAACATTAAATATTTATTATTATTAATTAATTAATTTATTTTTTGCTGTGCAACAGGGATTGCTTTTCAGAGTAAGGTTGGAAGTTTTGGCCACACTAGATATACTACATGGCAGTGACTGGTGGACACTGAATAGCTGCTGTCCCTTTAGGTGGGACATGTGTGCACCAGTTCATGACAGCTGCCACCATTCTCTTCTGCTTATTATCCTAACCTTACTTCACTCATTGAAATACCCACCTGGCCCCTGCAGGCCTTTGAGGTTTGAAACCCTGCTCCACTCTCTACCTGGACTGGATGGAATTTCATGGTTGGCTGGTGTCTTTAGAGTACAGAAGGAACCAAATCTTCCTTCTATCTATTTGCTTCATATCATTCCTGTAATGGTAACCACTCATATTCCCTTCTGTTTCCCTAACCCCCAAGAAATCTGGGAGAGAATCACTATTTAGGGAATGTAAAAAACACCAAATTAATTACACACTACCAAGAACTACCAAGCAAGCATGAGTGTCAGCTGTGTAACTAGAACGTTTAGAGGTTGTGAGCCTAGGCTGAAGGCTCTCTGCCTTGCTCCACAGAAGAGTGTTTGTTCCTAGCCCCTTACAAATAGAACACACAGAGGCATACCAGACATATAGGAGCGGCCATTGCAGTCTTCTATGTCCATTTTAAAGAGATTCTGCTGAAAGAGAAAATAGCTGCTATTAGAAGCTAGATCTGGGAAGAGAAGTTTTTTCTATAACATTCTTGAGCTAGTGAGAAACCCAAAGCATCACTTAATCGTGGTCTGATACTATACTAAAGAAGAAAAACCTCGTACTTTGTCCTGGTGAGAAAGACAAAGTACCTTGATTTATAAACTCCAAAATTTCCTCCCACCCTCAACTTCTGCAGGCCTCCCCAGCCTCTGGGGTAGAAACACTATCTTAACCCAGGATGGTCCTGGATTATGAGAGTAGACCCTCTCTCTGTAGGTGGAGCTCATGCTGCAGGAGACAGGTTATATCTCACTCCACAGGAGGCCAAGCCTTTAGACTCTCAGCAGGGGTCCTCAAACTTTTTAAACAGGGGGCCAGTTCACTGTCCCTCAGACCACTGGAGGGCCGGACTATAGTTTAAAAAAAAACTATGGGCTGGGTGCGGTGGCTCACGCCTGTAATCCTAGCACTCTGGGAGGCCGAGGTGGGCGGATTGCTCGAGTTCAGGAGTTCAAAACCAGCCTGAGCAAGAGCAAGACCCCCATCTCTACTATAAATAGAAATAACTTAATTGGCCAACTAATATATACATAAAAAATTAGCCGGGCATGGTGGCACATGCCTGTAGTCCCAGCTACTCGGGAGGCTGAGGCAGCAGGATTGCTTGAGTCCAGGAGTCTGAGGTTGCTGTGAGCTAGGCTGATGCCACGGCACTCACTCTAGCCTGGGCAACAAAATGAGACTCTGTCTCAAAAAAAAACACACAAAAAAAATTATGGGCTGGGTGCCGTGGCTCACGCCTGTAATCCTAGCACTCTGGGAGGCCGAGGCCGGCGGATTGCTCGAGGTCAGGAGTTCAAAACCAGCCTGAGCAAGAGTGAGACCCCGTCTCTACTATAAATAGAATGAAATTAATTGGCCAACTAATTATATAGAAAAACTTAGCCGGGCATGGTGGTGCATGCCTGTAGTCCCAGCTACTTGGAAGGCTGAGGCAGGAGGATCGCTTAAACCCAAGAGTTTGAGGTTGCTGTGAGCTAGGCTGACGCCAGGGCACTCACTCTAGCCTGGGTGATAAAGTGAAACTCTGTCTCAAATAAATAAATAAATAAATAAAAATAAATAAATAAAAACTATGAACAAATTCCTATGCACACTGCACACATCTTATTTTTATTTTATTTTTTTTTTAATTTTTTTTTAATTTTTAATTTTTATTTTGTGGACGAGGTTCTGGGGCCCCAAGAGCGGGGGCCCCGGAAGTCGCCCACATCTCATTTTGAAGTAAAAAAACAAATGGGCAAAAACACCTGCATGTGGCCAGAGGGCCGTAGTTTGAGGACGCCTGCTAGAGGCTTTATGCCTCAGTTAAGGATGGGGTGGTATTAATAATAAGAGGCTGGGGCGCGGTGGCTCACGCCTGTAATCCTAGCACTCTGGGAGGCCGAGGCCGGTGGATCCCTCAAGGTCAGGAGTTCGAAACCAGCCTGAGCAAGAGTGAGACCCCGTCTCTACTATAAAAATAGAATGAAATTAATTGGCCAACTAATATATATAGAAAAAATTAGCCGGGCATGGTGGTGCATGCCTGTAGTCCCAGCTACTCAAGAGGCTGAGGCAGAGGATTGCTTGAGCCCAGGAGTTTGAGGTTGCTGTGAACTAGGCTGACACCATGGCACTCACTGTAGCTTGGGCAACAGAGTGAGACTCTGTCTCAAAAAAAAAAATAATAATAATAATAAGAGGAAGAAGCTGGATTCAGTCATTCAAGGGATTCTTTCTTGGGGTGTGTGGTGGCAAGGAGGGTGACAGGAAAGGAGAAGGTGGAAGGGAGCCGCCCACCCAGGGTTCAGTGATAAGTCCTCTACTGAAGGTGTAATAAGTGGCTTTCCCCACCCTTTCATCAATTACTCCCCAATGCTTATTTTTTTAAAAGGGGGAGGAGTCTGAATTTAAAATGCAGGTGATTAGCCGGGCATGGTGGCACATGCCTGTAGTCCAAGGTACTCCGGAGGCTAAGGCAGGAGGATTGCTTGAGCCCAGGAGTTTGAGCTTGCTGTGAGCTAGGCTGATGCCACAGCACTCTAGCCCGGGCAACAAAGTGAGACTCTGTCTCAAAAAATAAATAACATTAAAAAAAATTAAAATGCTGGTGAGGAAAGGTAAGCAGGCATTGGCAGTAGAGTATTCAACAATCAGGAACTGAGAAAAATTAAAAGTGGTAATTTGTTGCAATGAATTATCTGCTTAGGAGCCTGTGGGAGGAGGGGGGAAAATTCTAACTGGTGGAAATTTACATACATCCAAAATTGCTTTCATCACTCATCTAATGAAAAATAAGTGCCCCTGAGGCAGACTTGGGGGAGCAAGAGTGGAGCAAGGGAGGCCAAGTGTGGTGGCTCACGCCTATAATCCCAGCACTCTTGGAGGCCGAGGTTGAATTGTTCAAGGTCAAGAGTTCGAAGCCAGCCTGAGCAAGAGTGAGACCCCGTCTCTACTAAAAATAGAAATAAATTAATTGGCCAACTAAAAATATATATAGAAAAAATTAGTCGGGCATGGTGGTGCATGCCTGTAGTCCCAGCTACTCGGGAGGCTGAGGCAGGAGGATTGCTTGAGCTCAGGAGTTTGAGGTTGCTGTAAGCTAGGATGACACCATGGCCCTCTAGCCAGGGCAACAGAGTGAGACTCTGTCAAAAAGAAAAAAAGAAAGAAAAGAAAAGAAAAGAAAAGAAAAGAAAAGAAAAGAAAAGAAAAGAAAAGAAAAGAAAAGAAAAGAAAAGAAAAGAAAAGAAAAGAAAAGAAAAGAAAAGAAAAGAAAGAAGGAAGGAAGGAAGGAAGGAAGGAAGGAAGGGAAAGGAAAGGAAAGGAAAGGAAAGGAAAAGAAAAGAAAAGAAAAGAAAAGAAAAGAAAAGAAGGAAGGAAGGAAGGAAGGAAGGAAGGAAGGGAAAGGAAAGGAAAGGAAAGGAAAGGAAAGGAAGAGAAAAGAAAAGAAAAGAAAAGAAAAGAAAAGAAAAGAAAAGAAAAGAAAAGAAAAGAAAAGAAAAGGAAAGGAAAGGAAAGGAAAGGAAAGGAAAGGAAAGGAAAGGAAAGGAAAGGAAAGGAAAAGAAAAGAAAGGAAAGGAAAAGAAAAGAAAAAGAAAGAAAAGAAAAGAGAAAAGAAAAGAAAAAAAGAGCGGAACAAGGAAACAGCCTGAGCTGCCACTGGGATTCTTTGGTGTTTTTGAAAAATCTCACTGAGGCTGATAGATGAAAATTTGGTTTGCTTGTAATGCTATATTGAGAGAGGTGAGGATGATGGTGTGCAAGAGGGCACACAGAGGAAAACTGGCTGTTTTGCTGCCCACCTTGTCTGGACCTGAGAGACTCCTTTAAAAGGCTCATGAGAATACCTGAAACATGGGCTAACCTTCACTTCACAAAGCAACTCTCCCTTATATTTCATCAGATAGATTCCTAGTCTCAAGCCTATTTCCCTAGGAAGCCTGGGTGTGGAGGGAAAAAATTCTCTAAGTTTATTTTCAACTCCTCTTTTCTTGACATCCTCCCTGGGATGGACTGAGCTTTGGGACCAGACCATTAGAACAAACCACAATTATAAATGGTTCCTTGAAGGGTCCCTTAGGGGCAATGATTAGAACAGCCTATGTCCATAGTAGTTAGAAAACTCATACCCTCTGGAGCTAGCTACAGAACTTGAGGTAGGTAGAGATACAAAGATGAGGGAGGGCAGTCTGGTACTCAGGGCCCCCTTTCATTTCCAAATCATTAGCTCTGTAATTGCCCTTTGGGATTTTTCAAAATGAATGCAAAGCTCAAAGTGCCACTTGTAACTTCCCTCACACACCCCCATGCAAGAGAGGCAAGAGTGAGCAGGATTTTCCCTGTTTTCTGCTTGGAGAAACTGAGGCTCAGAGCAGTTAAGTTGCTTGTCCCAGGGATCATAGTGAGAACAAGAACAAGATCTCTCCTGCCTCTCTGAGATGTACTCTTTCCTTTAAACAATGTTTCCTTTCAAAAGCCAGGCTACTCAAGATCTTCGTGGATCTTCTTGCTTTTCCATAGTTCTAACATCAATTAAGGCATCTTTTCCTTTGGTGTGATCCCAGTGGGAGTGGGGTCTGTTATTTAAAAAGGAACAAGTTGAGCTGGCTCTATATGCTAATATAATTGTTGAGGGGGGGTGGGCACAGTACGCTTCATGCCCATGTGAACAAGGGGCTAGACAAGCACTAGGTGGGCAGAGCAGTTGAAGCATAGCATTCGGCTAGCACTAGCTCAGGACGTGTATCTTATTCTTGGATTACTGCCCAAATGGCCCCAAAACAATTTCTAGGAGGATCTGAAAGAGTTGTATTCTGAGTTGGACTTTCTTCAGAACAGTAAACTGAGCTTTCTTGCCTCTTAATTGCTCTTAACAGGTGCTCCATGACACATCTTGGGCAAAATCAGTACTTAGCTGCCTCCAACTGGTCTAAATGCCAACTTGGTAACCCTGGAAGTGAGAGGTAATTGAGACTCTGCTGTTCCCAGTCCTGGTTTTCTGAGAGCCAGGAGCAAATCAGCAGATGTACTTTACTCTTTCTTTGCTCAAGTCTCCCTGTGGCACATCCCTCCCAATCTTCCCACTCTTTACCTCTCAAAGCACCTCTTTCCCTGCCTAACCAGGCAGGCAGATCTTAGTGTCTCCTTAGAGGAACTGGGTCGAATAGTCAGTGCCAACTGGAGACACGTTGCAAGAGGAGGAGGTATAAGGAGAGAAGTTAGTTACACAAGACAGGTTTGGCTCAAAGATCTTGGAAGGAAACTGGCTTTAAAGTAACATAAACGTCATTCAGTGATGGAGGTAGGCACATATGTACTGTAAATTCAGTTAGGTGAGCTGAATACAAAGCAACTAGAAATAGCTAATCTTCCAGTTCAAAAGGAAGTATCTCTGTGAGGAGGGAGGAAAGGTTGGTCATTGTAAAAGATACATTTTCTTCGTTTTCCTTCCTCCCTCCTTCCCCACCTTCCTCTCTCCCTCTCTTCCTTCCTTCCATAGGGTCTTTTTTTTTTTTTTTTTTTTTTGTCTGTCTCTGTTGCCCAGGCTAGAGTGCTGTGGCATCAGCCTAGCTCACAGCAACTTCAAACTCCTGGGCTCAAGTGATCCTCCTGCCTCAGCCTCCCAAGTAGCTGAGACTACAGGTGCACAACACTGTCCATGGCATATTTATTTATTATTTAGAGACAGGGTCTCATTATGTTCCCGGGCTGGAGTGTAGTGGCTATTAACAGGCTAGATCCAATAATGCACTGCAGCCTCAAACGCCTGGCTTCAAGCAATCCTCCTGCCTTAGCCTCTTGAGTAGCTAGGACTATAGGTGCATGCCACTGCACCAGGCTCTTCCCTGTTCTTTTGAATCCACTTGGCATAACAAGAGTCCTCCATGGTCCTGTCTTTCTCCCATTAACATGATAACAGGAATGGTCATCCTTTCTAGACAGAAGATTTCCCACCAGAATCAATGACAAGCAGCAGTGAGAACCAATCCAGAGTCTGGTTTCCAAGGGCAGGTCAGGTATCAGCTACCACCCCTATATGCCCCATAACATTCCCACTATAGGTAATAAAAATGTGAGAAAGTCAAGTTTTCTTTATATAGTGGCTCTGGAAGCCTGAAATAAGGTGGACATCACAAGTAATTAAACTCTTCAAATCCTCCAATCCTGTTTGATCCAGAGACACTTAAAAATTGGAATTTAAAACATACTCATTGTGGCCTAGTGTGTAGAAAGGTACTGAGGAGGATGTTGGGAAGAGAGTGGAGGTAGAGAGAGTGGCAAGGATCCATGCCATCATTTTGGTTATTATTCCCAAACCATAACAGGGAGAAGTGGAAAATTTTTCTCCAGTTTCCCACAGCACTTGGGTTCTGAGGTGGAGCCCACTGGTTATTAACAAGACAGAACTTCTCATGTACCTTGAGTGTGAGCAGATCAGGTACTACAAGTAGATCAAACACATAGCATCATCCTCTACTGTCTGTGTCTTCTTGAACTGAATGAAATCTGAGCGAAAACATGTTGGAATCACACAGCTGGCTCTGCTGTCTGTCAGGGGTTTGTATAATTGGGGAGGGGTAAAAGGTAAAGGGTTAGGGAATAATGTAGAATTAGGCATTGTCTGCAAACTGACTTTATTCCCCTTTCCAGGAAAAAGACCTAGACATTGAGCAATTCGCAGCTCTGAAATGATCTTTAGGGTCAGCCTAGTGCTCTCTGAAGAAAACCCACCAAGCTTTGCTCAGCTCATGTGTCTGTCTTTATAGTGGAAAGGTCTGACTCACTTTTTTACCAGGCTGTAGATGGTGACCTTCTGTCTATATATAATACAAATGAAGATGGCTCAGCTTCATTATCTAAGTGCTTGGGGAACAGTGCAAAATGGATCGGGTCATCCTAGGAATAGCCAGTCTCTAAAAAATAATGGGTAAAAGATGGGAACACAACACCTGGGCAGTGGGAAAATATCACCTCATTGTTTCCTTTTAGATTTCAGGTGGATACATCTTTTCTCTTGTTCTTTGTGCTTCCCTGTCCTCCCCATGCAGACTGCAAAAGAGACAGAAGGCTAAGGTTTATGGGTGGGAGGAGAAACAATCCTACTCATCCCATGTCTCATTTGAGGAATTAAGGAGCTAAGGAAAAGGGCCAAATTAAACATTTTAAATCACTAGGTGTGGTGGACATGAGATAACACTTTCTGGGTTTTCTGGGTGTGCCCCTGAGTATTGCCCTATGTTTATAGTAAGGCCCCCCAAGGTGACTGCTGTTCAGTTTTTTTTTTTGAGACGGAGTCTTACTCTGTTGCCCAGCCTAGAGTGCCGTGGCATCAGCCTAGCTCACAGCAACCTCAGAGTACTGGGCTCAAGCAATCCTCCTGCTTCAGCCTCCTGAGTAGCTGGGACTACAGGCATGTGCCACCATGCCCAGCTAATTTATATATATGTATTTTTTTTTTAGCTGGCCAATTAATTTCTTTCTATTTTTAGTAGAGATGGCGTCTCACTCTTGCTCAGGCTGGTTTTGAACTCCTGACTTTAAAAGATCCACCCGCCTCAGCCTCCCAGAGTGCTAGGATTACAGGCATGAGCCACCGCGCCCGGGCTGCTGTTCAGTTTTATATTTGTTTTTATTTGTTTCTTTTTGAGACAGAGTCTCATTCTGTCACCCTGGCTAGAGTGCCATGGCGTCAGCCTAGCTCACAGCAACGTCAAACTCCTGGGCTCAAGCAATGCTACTGCCTCAGCCTTCCAAGTAGCTGGGACTACAAGCATGCGCCACCATGCCTGGCTAATTTTTTCTATATATATATATTTTTTGAGACAGGGTCTCGCTTTGTTGCCCAGGCTAGAGTGAGTACCATGGCATCAGCCTAGCTCACGGCAACCTCAAACTCCTGGGCTCAAGCAATCCTTCTGCTTCAGCCTCCCAAGTAGCTGGGACTACAGGCATGCGCCACCATGCCTGGATCATTTTTTCTATATATATTAGTTGGCTAATTAATTTCTTTCTATTTATAGTAGAGACAGGGTCTCACGCTTGCTCAGGCTGATCCATCTGCCTCGGCCTCCAGAGTGCCAGGATTATAGGCGTGAGTCACTGTGCCCGGCCTCAGTTTTTGTTTTTTTTTTTTTGAGACAGAGTCTCACTTTCTTGCCCAGGCTAGAGTGAGTGCCATGGCGTCATCCCAGCTCACGGCAACCTCAAACTCCTGGGCTCAAGTAATCCTCCTGCCTCAGCCTCCCGAGTAGCTGGGACTACAGGCACGTGCTACCATGCCCAGCTAATTTTTTCTGTATATATATTAGTTGGCCAATTAATTTCTTTCTATTTATAGTAGAGACAGGGTGTCGCTCTTGCTCAGGCTGGTTTCGAACTCCTGACCTCAAACAATCCGCCTGCCTCGGCCTCCCAGAGTGCTAGGATTACAGGCGAGAGCCACCTTGCCCAGCCTCGGCCTCAGTTTTATATTTGGATAGGAGTGGGAAAAGTAGAGCAGAGGAGTTCAAGTTGAGTTTTGTAATACTCAGTTTTAAAGCCAAAGAAGCCCCAAACAGGGTTGGTTAGCTCTTTCAAGTGAAGTTTGAAATTACATGGAAGTCTCAATTAACTATTCTGACTGGTATAGGGTGGCAAAAATGTAGAAGAGGCAGTGGCCAAGAGTCCCTGATGCATGCTGATCAAAAGAGCTCACTGATGTTTGCGCCAGAAGGATATTTTCAGGCTCCTCTGCTAATAAAGAATCTTGCTCTGATAATCCAATTTGGTAAGCCTCTCTCTTCTTCATGTGGAGGGCTTAGGGCAGGGGTGCTCTAGGACCTGGGAAATCTTGGAGCTGGAATGGAGTTGAGACATGATCTCCAATCTCTTGGTTTTTAACAGAAGAAACTAAGCCCAGAGTCACTTATCTGGTTAGCAACAGAAGTACGACAAGTAGAACCCAAGTTACTAGGCGAGGGTTCTTTCCACTAGAGCACAAAGTTAAACTTGCCACAGCTGGAAGGTTTGGGCCACTCTGCTTGCCTTCTTTCTTGGGTTATAAAATGAATGGTTTTTAGGTCTGCATCTTGGTGACCTAAAATACATCTTTGAACTGGAAACTTATAGCTAGGAGGAAAAATAATCCTCTTCCTCCTATGTCTTTTTTCAGAGATTATGGGCCTGAGAAAAATGCCAAAGTAGATGCTAAGTCTCTTTAAGGTAGAAACAGGGCACCTTGACCCAAGGACTACCCCAGCATATGTATTGCATCAGAGCCTACAAAGTGGATTCTACCTCAGGGACCAGGTCATTCATATCAGCGCTACCCTTTCTAAGATGCTTTTGTCTGATAAACCTTGAATCTCTCTCTCTGTTTCCAGAACAGAGTCCATAACTCTTCTAAGAGGAAGCAAATCAATCAGTCTGGAATTCAAAGTCTTCTCCAGCAGAGTCAAGAGACCTATAAAGAAAGGTAGTCCCTCTGCCTGTGGCATTGTCCACATTCACAGGGTTCCACTCTTATTTGTTCCTACAGAGTAAAATGATGCTAGAAATACCCGCCCAATAATAACTTCTCTTTCCTTGGTAATTTTGTGTGGGGATGGGGGGGGAGGGAGAAAGGGAGGGAGAGAGAGAGAGAGAGATGGCCAGTTTGGAGAAAATAATTCCTTTTTTTTTTGAGATTTTATAAAAAGTAGATTTATTTTTTATTTTTATTTTAGCGTATTAATGGGAGTACAAGTGTTAAGGTTACGTATATTGCCCGTGCCCCCCCACCCCAAAAATAATTCCTCTACGGATGTTGGGGTGTGTGTGTGTGGGTGTTGCGTAGGATAAAAGATGGGATAAGTTTCTCTCATGCTGGGAAGTACCAGCTGCAGATTTCAAACTAAGAGGAAATAAAGAAGAAACTTTCCATTGCATTTTCACTGGGAAAAAGGGTTTATTTCTGAGCCAAGTCCTGAAATATGCCTTACCCTTAACCTACTGAGAGGAAGAGGATTGCTCAGATGCTACAGCTGAACTAATTAACTGTACTCAGTGGGCAAAAAAGACATTATATTTTGTGTTTGAGACATTAACAGCCATTGACTAGGACAAGATATAATTCTGAAGCTGCCAAAATGAGGGCAGCTTCCACTACCCTGAGGCCCACCCCAGAAGCTCCAGTGAAATCTCTCCTGCTTCCCAATGGTAAGGCTATTTTCTTCTTTTAAGACTTTATTTTTATCTCAGGAGCCACTCATCTGACTGTTCTCATGACCCAAGGGGCTGTCTGGATTCTCTGGCTTTAGGCTGTTAGTTGGGAAGGCTGAAGTCCTCCTGTAAACCACAAAGCAAGATTTACTGACTGGCAGGCCTATGAGGAGGTGAGGGATTACTAGCTGTGCATTTCATACAACCCTACCAAACAAGACACTATGCTTTCAAAGACTGTCTGATTTGGCCTTTTATCTGGGCTTGTCTTCAGAATCTGAGTTATCTTAAGTGGAAATATTCTAGGTAGTCTGACAACTGTTTTTTATGCTTCCTAAGGATATGAACATATATGTACCTTCACCCAGGCAAAGCGAGCAAGTATCAGTAAGGGAAGACAGCCAGGCCTCAATGGTCATCTGGTAGGCCATGATGAAGGATCCAGAGCTAATGTGAACAAGTCAGGAATATACCATGCCCACTATTTTTTCTTTTTTTTTTGAGACAGAGTCTCACTTTCTTGCCCAGGCTAGAGTGAGTGCTGTGGCACCAGCCTAGCTCACAGCAACCTCAATCTCCTGGGCTCAAGTAATCCTACTGCCTCAGCCTCCCGGTTAGCTGGGACTACAGGCATGTGCCACCATGCCCGGCTAATTTTTTTTTTTTTTTTTTTTTTGAGACAGAGTCTTGCTTTGTTTCCCAGGCTAGAGTGAGTGCCGTGGCGTCAGCCTAGCTCACAGCAACCTCAGACTCCTGGCCTCAAGCAATCCTTCTGCCTCAGCCTCCTGAGTAGCTGGGACTACAGGTATACGCCACCATGCCTGG